>NW_027202382.1:33835849-35035849 GCF_024711535.1 Dipodomys merriami
AGACAGGCACTTAACATAGTGTACATTTCACATAGGAAATCATTAAGGAATGTTTACTATTATAAATGTCTTCATCATTGTTTTTGGACCCAGAAAGCGCTTTCAGTCATGGACTTGCCAAATGTTAGGAGTCTCCCTGAAGAAAAGTGCTCTACATTCAGCAAATCTCAGGTTTCTTATTTTAAAAATAGATGCAACTCTTTAGTGACACATGCAAGTGCACGCGCACGCACACACACACACACACACACACACACACACACACACACACACACACACACACACAAAACGATCCCTATCACAACATACCACAATGCCTTATGCATAACAGAGATCCAGAAAATTAATTTATTATAAAACATCAGTAAATACAGTACAATCACAAAAACATCTATTCACTTACTGATTCCATTCAGGAAGGAAAAAAATGGCAGCCTAAACCATAGGCTTAATTTTGTTCCTAAAGACTTCCAGTTCATTAACCCCTCTCCAAATCCTCCAGCCTGTAATCTAAACCCAGTTCTTCTTTTCTGATCTGCACCTTCCTGTTTGCACTATCCTCTTGAGTACTAGCAGATTATTAAGCCAGTGTTTCATGTTCCTTTCCCCCCAGTCTAAATTCCTGTAATCTCTCATCCCAAATTCTCTTTTCCAGTCCTTTAATCATTTCTTATTGCACTGCCTTTCCATTTCTGAACAGAGTGCAGGACAGAAGGACACAGAATACCCTACCATAGTATATGCAAATAGAACAAACTTACACTAAAGGCAGAGCAAGTAAGGAACCGTGATCACAGGTATAGACATTAGAAATAGTCAACTCTCAGAAACTTCACTTCCTGCTGCCATCTCAACTCTTTTTTATTTTTGTTATGTTTTTTATTGTAAAAATGTTGTTCAGAGGAGTTACAGTTATATGAGCAAGGGAATGAGTACATTTCCTATTGAGCATTGTTGCCTTTTCCTTTGTTTTCCCCCTACTATCCCTTCCCTCCCCACCTCCCCAACTACCCCCACACCGAAGTTATAAAGTTCGTTTTCAACATAGTATTTTTACATCTCATTGTTACAATGGGTTAACCTGTATCCTTATTTAAGCATTTTGTTTTTTCCCTTCTCCTCCCCGAATTAGAGAAGTATATATACAAGATGCAGGGCACTAATATCAAATACAGTGAAAATAGGGGTTATACCATGGAGGAGGAACATACAAAGCAACAAAATAATCACATGGTACATGATAAATATGTTAGAAACAATTCTCTTACTACTGTCATCAGTGCCAAAGTCTGATAATATTTTCCTAATATCCCTTCTTCCGTGGATAAAAATTAGCTTGAACACTTATGTTTAGACACAGTACATATTCAATTCTACATTTAGTACTTAACTGTATACCAGAAAATGTTCTATAAAAGGAAGGCATTCTAGATGAAGTCCTCTTCCTGTAAATATAAAAGAGTGGTAAATAAAAAATGGATAATCATATATGGCAACAGAAATGTATATTAAAGGAAAAACAAACAGCCTAAGTCTCAAGCAGAGCAGGCATCTCCCCGATGCTCACTGTGGGTGTTAAATGAATTAGTCTTTTCCTGAGTCTCTGCTTTCATTTGCAGAGTTGGATGCTTAGAACAACCCTTCAGGATTTGTGTGTGTGTGTGTGTGTGTGTGTGTGTGTGTGTGTGTGTGTGTGTGTACACAAATAATACAGAAAACATCTAGATCTGTCTTATATGTAACACTCAGAAAAAAATCACTTTCATTTCTTGTCTTTGATTTTCAAGTACAAAGGAAAAATACCAACTAAAGAAATCAAAGTAGCGAAGACCCTTTTCCAAATAGAGTACTCAAGTGTCACTTTGTTAATAAACATGTACTTGTAATTTCCTTCTTTTTCCTCCTCCTCCTCCTCCTTCTCCTCCTCCACCTCCTCCTCCTCCGCCATCTCCTCCTTTTCTTCTTCTCCTCTTCCTCCTCCTTCACCTCCTCCTGCTCCTCCTCCATCTCTTCTTCCTCCTCTGAATCCTCCTCCTTGGTTTCCTCCTCCTTCCTCTGCCTCCTCCTCCTCCTTCTCCTACACCTCCTCCTCCGCCACCTCCTCATTCTTTTTCTTCTTCTTCTTCTCCTCCTCCTGCTCCTCCTTCATCTCTTCTTCCTCCTCTGAATCCTCCTCCTTGGTTTCCTCTTTCCTCCTCTGCCTCCTCCTCTTTCTCTTCTCCTTCTTTTCCTTCTTAAAATTTGAGGAATGAATTTTTATCAGTCAAAGGCAAATCAGGCAGACTCACACATTAGTGTGAGAATACCACTTCTAGTTTCCTATTTTGCTAATGTTCCATGCAAAACTCCCTTTCTTTGGTGTACCCTGACCTGCCTCCCTTCCTTTGTCATTCTCCCTGTCTAAACTATTTCAGCCTCCAAATTGTTCTATTTCCTTCCCAAGGCCCCAAATAAGTTTATATCTCTCCATAATCGAGCATGATCTTAAATATTTCAAATGGAGTCGTGGAAGTGGTTAAACTTGATGATAATGGTGCACCTTGCTCAGGGAGGATATGAACTATAAAATCAAAGAGCTCCATTTCCATCCAGGTTCTTATTTATTGGCTAATAACCTCAGTAAAGTTCACCTTATAAACCTCAATGTTAACCTCATCTGTCCTGATTAGATGGGTCTTCGTAGAGTATCAAGAAGAAGACCCAAGGGGACAGTGAAACTATCAGCAAAATCAACATAATAACAGCTGTGTCCTTCTAACACTGCTTATTAACATTTAATAAAATTTGGCATGTAAGTCATTTAACCCTCAGTGCACTCTGAGTAAACATATTTTATGATTTTCCAGATTATGCATTCAATTCAGAGACAGTCTGTTAAGTACCAAGCATAACATTGAACATCATAGAGAAGAGAAAGATTATAAAAGCAGAACTCTATCATCAGAGTTTGCAAAGCATCTCAGTGAAAAGAAAAAGGATCTTAGGAAACAATATAGCAATAAAGAAGATGATGAAACATATTATAACATACTATAAAGAGAATATGCTGGATGAAAGATCATAAATAATGTTTTGTATAAAAAACAGCACTCTAATGTATTGGTCTTGGCTGCTGCAAAGGTACACTGGAAAGAAATCTAAAGAAAGTATGATAGTTAGCTACCTAGATAGGTAGATAGATAGCCACATAGATAGAGTGGAATTTTACTTATTCATCAGAAGAGGGATATTATGTCATTTGCAGAGAAATAGATAGACTGGGAGAATACTATGTTAAATGAAGTAAGGCAGGTACAGAGAGATGAATTTTTTATGCATGGAAGTTAGATCTAATTTATAAATATGCAAGTAAACATATATATATATATATATATATATATATATATATACACAAACATAAAAGAATAGTACATGCAAGGGAAAACATTCCAATGGTATAACTCCTTTGGAAACCTAGCCTACAGTCTAACATGAATACCAGGACCCTGGTACTTCAGTTGTTGGGGGATGTGGTAGATGAATGAAAAGTGAAAGGGTGGGAGAATGCAGTCATAATATTTAATCTGAGTGTGTGTGTGTGTGTGTGTGTGTGTGTGTGTGTAAAAATGTAACTAGGGATGGGGGTTGGGAGAAGTGGGGGAGGATGATGAAAAGGGTGATATTGATCAAGATATATTCTACTCATAAACTGACATCCTGAATTGACACCCCTTGTAAAACTACTTAAAGATTTTTTAATAGTTAAAAAGATCTTCCATAAGGTGTTATATAGCACTGAGGTGTTATCTAAAGTTCCAGAAGGTGTTTTAAAAACTAACTCTAATATATTGATCTTGGCTGACTGTAACGGTACATTGGAAGAATTCTGAGATAACTAACAGTAGTAGAAGGGAGAAAAAAAGTCATAATGGTCTCACAATACCTGCCACAGCCAGAGAAGACAGATTGTCCATCTTTCTTACAGAGAATACTTTGGGAAGACCTGTTGGAAGATAAAGTGAAATGAATTCATGAGTATTTGTTTACGAAACCCATATTTTACTAGTGTTATTCACTAGCTGGCATGGCTATTGTTAGTCCTATTATAACTCAAATTGGAACTCAATGAGCTTAACTTCTGATATCCAGGTCACAAAAGTTGGAAACATAGCTTGGAAGAAATCAAGATGGATTTAAACACTCAACATTTACTGTCATTCTACACAGTCTGTTGGAACAAGAATGAATTACCCCCCACAGGAGCAATGCAGCAGAGATTGAGTAGCTATCACTCTCCTGCATATATTTTGCTTAGTGGCTCTTTCATATTCACATACACATACACACACACACACAAACTAGTACATCATCTAAAATGTTCTGTGACTATGGAAAATTTCCTGGCATACAGTAAGCACTTAATATTGACTCATATAACTGCAGTATATGGATACAAATGGCAACACATTTGTTATGCACAGAAGTAAGGATATATATAAAATTTTACCTATGATTGGTCCTTACCAGTCTCTGTCAGTTTTCCCCCACCCCCCTGTGTTCACAGAGATTTTATATTTTCCACCCTTTGTTGTATGAGGTTGGAGCCATGTAAATCACTTTGGATAATAGCATGTTTGAGGAACATATGTCACTAAGTTGTGTATGATTTATATACATAACTGTGTTACATGTTACTAAAAGCCTTGGGAGAAAATAGATATTCTTATATATATGGCCTCTTCAGTCTTCCATAAGATTCTTGACTCACACATATTCTTTTGTTGTTGTCACTAGGGACAATAACAGGACCTTACACATAGTAGGCATATGCTCTACCCCATGAGCCCTATCCATAATGCTTTTATTCTTTTAGCTATCTTTTAGGTATTGTCTTGTTTTCACCTAAGGTCAGCCTACTATTCCTCCTGAATTCCCGGCCTTATAGCTGGATCACGTCATGCCTTGCTTGTTGTTGTTGTTGTTGTTGTTGTTATTGAGATATTGTCTCACTAACTTGAACCACATTCCTCCCAGTCTCTACCTTGTAAGTTGCTGGAGTTATATACATATACTACCACCTCCAGCTGCATTATTGCTTTTGTTTTCACTTTGCTATCCAATAGAGAATTGGGAAAATGAAGGCCAAAATAGAATAAAAGGAGAAGGAAAGAGTTTTATTCCCTGTCATGCCTCTTGGAGTAGAGCCACCCCAGAGAAAAGTTTAGTGGACATGAGTCTATGCCCTGAAAATAATGGAAAATGGTTGCTATGCGGTTGCTGTGATTATCTAATTGTGTCTCAGAACAGACTGCCCCAACTGATAGAGGTTACAATAAAACAAGCATTTCCTGAAGAAGAGAGATTTCCAAAGGAGCCAGGATGATGAGCAGATGACATAAAGCTGAGCCATGTAGACACAGAACCCACACAGAGAAGTAGACACCATGTGATGTACTCAGAGATCTTGGAACCCTGGGTTGGAAATGTAAATGCTATGGAGCAGAATAGGCCTCTGACTTCCCATCCTGTGGTTTCCAGTTTGGCAACAGGAAGTCACCTAGGATTCCAGATGCCCATTTCAACATCATATCCAAGCATAAGGGCTTAGAACACAGACATTTTTTTTCTTTGTTTGTATGGGTCAGAGATTTTGGTAGGGCTCAGTTGGTTGAGTCTTCCATTTCACACAGCATTGACAAAGGTCAATTTGGCTGTATTTGGTGGTCAGATGGGCTGTTATGAAAGATACAGGATGACTTTTCCTCTATGTTTAATCATTCATGTGTGCTCAGCTGAGACTGAAAATGGTAGTGCACACATAATCAGTCTAAGGTCAGTATCCCAGAGTTAGGTAGGATCTGACAGTCCTTTTATAGACTATCTCTGGTGCTGGCATAGAATTATTTTGCCCATTCTTTGTCAATTAAGTATGTCACTAGTGCTATTAAATATCATCTTTCAATGGAATGGGTGGCAAGATTTCATAGTCAGTTTTAGTGTTCCCTACTTGGGATCTGTGGGATCAGAGACTCAGCAGGACACTGGTCCTAGGTATGTAAGCTTCCTCAAAACAAGCAATTTAGCACACTCTCTGGGGGCCAATCACACTCTGAGCACATATTGGAAATGCAGAACAGATTCGTTCTTCTCAGAACACCAGCTCTTGCTTCAAAGGTCTTACCTTAAGGTAATCTCAAAGTAACTGTGCTTGGGGAACATTGATTTAATTTCTCCAACATAGACTAGCAAGATTAAACACAGTATCTGACTCCAACATTTTCAGTGCATTTTAAACCATATGATGCTTCCTTTCAAGGGTATCACCAGCTCAGAATGTGGTTGCAGTCTTCAAGTGCTTGATGTCTACCATTCATCTCTGTCCCCTGATAGACAGAAGTGGATCAAACTTCAGATTATTAGTTCATCTCATGAGATCCAGGAGATCCTCCCTATGCCAGCCTTTCCCACCATGGGATTGTAAGGGATACCTAAGGAAAACAAATCCTAAACTCTTAACTGACAGAGACACTTAGTAATAAGGTGAAAAACGAAGGCAATGATACGGCTTTGTAAGATGTTTAAGAAGTGGAGATGAAAGACATTTAAGAAATGCTATTTTCTCTTCCTATTCAAGTCTTTGCTTTCTGTTTATCCTCTGTCTCTAAAATGCTTGATTATAAAGGGTTTTTCCCCCAGTTTATTTTACTCTATGTTCCTCTTTTTCTACTTTCAGAGATACCTCACTATATCACTGGGGACAACTTAGCCCTTTGTTCCACTGAAAGAAAGAACGCCATGTAGACTTATTTCAAAGAAGGACTGATGGCAGTCCAGTGGGAATCTGGTCATGAAGAAGCCCTACTTTGTTTTCAAGCAGGGATATGAAATTGTGCTATAAATTGTGCAAGGCATGGGGAGTAAGGAGTGAAAAATGCATGCAACTCAAAAGTATTGGTCCCATGGCTGGTGTTTCATGTTACAACTCTGAGATTCACAGAATCAGATGATGTTTAGAGTAGAAGGAACTTTAAAAACACCCTCCTCCACCACCTAATCACTATCTCCATGATGCTTTTCAATAATCCCACAGACATGTAGCATACTACATAAACATAACCTTTCACTGTCATGGAGTGCAGTTCAGTAGGAAACCCACATATGTGTATGCCTCTACACACAGACACAAATCTACACCCATGTATGTATATGTGTGTTTGATTATGTGTATATTTTTATGTATGCATGTATATGCATATAGATATGGGGTTTCTCATAATATGCATGTCTTATGTGTATGTATTTACAGATATATGCATACATCTACAGCCATGCATAGTATGCACATAGTGTGTATAAACTTACATATATATTCTGTATATATTGTCTTATTTTATTTCATTATATTTATTTTATTTTATCTTTATTATGTTTTCTGTTTTCTCCTGAGTGCCTTTACAGAGCAAATTTCCTGCCTTTTCCAGGGAATTAGTGAAGAACTGAAGTTATTTAACAGGTGTTAACACACCCACCTACAGCTCCTTCAACTATTATTCCTGTGATTTTTGTTGTTGTTGTTGTTTTTATCACAGTAATTCTTTCTCCTGGGAGCCTAGAAGAGGACTTGGAGAAAGTAATTAGAGAAAAATATAGGTAGAAGGAAATTTGATTTTCTAACCAAAGCTGATAAACATCTTAGTGGGTAGGGAATAGCTAAGAGGCTAGAGTGCTTTCTAAGCAACAGAGCTGGCCAGGCCATGGCGAAGGAGGGAAGACAAGAGGTCAGGCACCGGGAAGGAACAGAAAGGGTCTCTGAGATTGTTACTAGATCCTGTAGGCTGAAGGTCTCTGTGCTGCCAGTTACTGAAGGGGTGATTAAGGCTGCTTTATGGGAAGCAAAAGGAGGTGATTGCCTTAATTATGTGGGTGGAGACAGATTAGTAGAATAATAGAGAGGGAGGGAACAGGTTAGATTTGCAGCTTTTTAAGAAGTTCAGGTAAAAGGGATAGGGAGAAGAAGTAGGAGAAGGTTAATAGAGAGCCAAGGAGAGAGAAGGCAGCAAAAAGCCGTATGTGAAGCTTAGAAATTAAATGCATTATTCAAAAAGTATGTGTATATGTGCTCGGTGAGTATCCAGAATAAGTTACCTCCTTCAGTGGTCTGTACTTTGTTTTATTAGATGTAATTTAGCTATGTTAATGTGAGTCATCTTTTTGTTTTTCTCTATACAATACATACTTATAGACCAGTTCTGTTTTCTTCACCCCACTAGCTAATTTAGGCACTTGATCTCAAGTATATTAAACAAGTGTGATGTTCTGTTCATGCTTAGTATTTCACTCAATGAAGGTGAGAAATGGTGCTTATTTGCACCTGGATAATATCTGCAGTACAAAGTCATTTACCCTTGCTCATTACAACCCTCCAATAAGACTCCAGCAAACACAGAGGTCGGGGGAAACACATGATAGGATGGCACAATGTAATACATACATAGAAAGGTAAAATCTCTCTCTCTCTCTCTCTCTCTCTCTCTCTCTCTCTCTCTCTCTCTCTCTCTCTCTCTCTCACACACACACACACACACACACACACACACACAATTTCAACAGCATATATTGGAGCAAAGTGCAGGATAAAGAATTGGTAGGGGAATAGGTTTTGAGCATTTCTGAATATTCCTTCTAATGCATACATGTTTGCATACTTTTTACTAATAGTGCTAATAATTGGCTTTGGAATTTCTGTAAACCTATGGATCTGCCTAGGACCTTGTGCCAGCTGTTACTCTGAAACTTGGAACACTGAATCCTTCCTCTTCCCTCATCAAAGGTGAAGATGCATGTTGGCTCAAAACATCTGGGCTTAAATGGGGATGATAAAGACAGAGTAAACTTGCAGGTTGGGACAACTGGAACGTTAAATAGAGAATAACTTATTTTGACTGAGCATGCATATATGTGTACAAATATGTGCACACCCATGGGTACAGGTTGAGTAACCCTCACAGAAATGCTTAGGACCAGAATGGTTTGGATTTGAAATAAAAACTTGGAATATTTGCTTATAAATAATGATGGATTTTAGTAACTGGACCCCAGGCAAAACAGAACATTACTTATGGATATCCTCTCTCTCTCTCTCTCTCTCTCTCTCTCTCTCTCTCTCTCTCTCTCTCTCTCTCTCTCTCTCTCTCTCTCTCTCTCTCTGTATGTTATGCACATTTTCTGAAGACAATTTTTCACAATATTTTTATGTGTCCGTGTTCTGATTGCAGTCTGTCACATGAGGTTAAGCAAGAAATTATACAGTTGTGGTTCTCACTGGTACTGGAAATTTTGGACTTTGGAGCATTTGGGCCAACTCAAACTGCAATATGTATTGTATTTACAAATGCACAGTTATAGTTACACATATGTTAAAATTGCATATATTATAACACAAATATTCATTAGCATATAATATAAAATTAGTATGAGAATTCTAATATATGTTCCTAATGTGTGTACATATGATGACATAGTGTTAGTATATTATAGATTGTATGTATTACATCCTTTATGTATTTTAGAAATATACCCTTGTATTTTAGAAATATATAATCATATTTAGAAATATACAGTCATACTCATGTTTTACCATTTTTATTAGCATACATTAGCAGGAAAGGAGCTTTTATTGCATCCTTATTAAACACACCTCTTATAGTGCTCTTCCTTTATTTCCCTCTTCCCCTTTCTTAAAACAATTCCAAATTGTTTTATTCCCATATATGTAAATAAACTGCTTCTTCCATATTTATCCTCATTCACCTTCTCTGTTTACTATCTCCCCAGTCACCACCCTGTTTTGATGTCTGATAGTACATTCTTTAATATATGAACACATATGTTAATGTATATGTTTATACTTAGGTGAATATATGTATCTATATACACAAATAATAAGTTATCCTCATAGTCCCATAAAAAGGATATTTAAAAACTAACCTTAGGGACACATAGCCTAGATAAAAACTTTTCTTTCTATATTTCCTTTTGCATGTTTGTTTATAGAATCCATGTGTTTTACATACAAAAACTATATGTGCTTATTTCATATATCACTGCATATTAAAATCATGTAAATGATTATACATGTAAATACTCAAGTACATTCACACATATGCACAGAACACCTCATGCTTGTCCTACATAAAACATGTGATGTTGATTTTGTTCAGGAAAGTGCATTTCCCACAGAAACTTTAACAAAATGATCTGCACTGTTACACGTGTTTCACTTCTAGGAACTACAGAAAATGAAAGAAGATTTCAAATAGAAAGAAACTTATTCTTTCTTCAGGAGCCTACGATGAATCCGACAAAACTAAGTTTGCATTGTAGACAATCAGTAAGTATGTGATAAGGGCTAATCCAAATTCACAGATACAAAGTCTATCCTCTATTCCCTGCTTGTTTTAGATTATTCCTTTTAAGAAGC
Organism: Dipodomys merriami; assembly: GCF_024711535.1. Lineage (NCBI taxonomy): Eukaryota > Metazoa > Chordata > Mammalia > Rodentia > Heteromyidae > Dipodomys > Dipodomys merriami. Next base: position 33,846,309 of record NW_027202382.1, read on the forward strand.
TTCTGGATAGGAAATTAATTTCATTGTATGAGACCACTGCTTCTGAAAGAATTTTATTAATTTGCTTAGGATCAAACAATTGTTATGTGATCCAAGGCATTTTCATGAGAGGTGATTCAAATGCTAGAAAAGAAACCACAATTTCTTCCTGTAAACTGAGCTATATGATTTAGACGATAAATGTTTCTGATAGTCCAAAGGAGTGAAAGATTAGATGGTGAAGAGATTTCCACAGGGGAGTAAATGCTTTACAACCTTGAAGTGGATTTGGGTAGATCAAATTGAGTTAGAGTCGGCATGACTTTGTAACAACAAATATATGTGTTTTGCCTGTTAATTTTATATATGCAGTAGAATGTGAGGCTTGTAGCAGAATTTAAACTTAACTGGAATTTTTGTCTGCTTCAGAAATAATTTACAGTCACTTGCACAGAGAATTTCTAATATACAAAAAAACTTGTTTTCTAATCAAATTAATTAGCCATATCAACAAGATTCTATGACTATTTAGACCACCTAAGAAGATAGCAGTTTCAAGAACACTCAAGGAATTTAGATGAGCCCATTTTCGTGCGAACAATTTCTAAGCTAATTGCAAATTATTCTTATCTAATCAGTAGAAACTTAATGACCTCTCCTAGCAACAGTTGGTTTGTCTGTGTGGATCACATATATATTTGATAATAATTAAGAGCTTGAAATAATTTTAATGTTCACTAGTTTGGGGAATTTACAGCAATTGTAAGGTGGGTTGCGGCTGTGGGTGCGGGGAGGCATGGGTGTCTGCAAATGGAACAGTGAAACCTAACACATTTTGACACAAACCTAAATATACAATTGTATGATGGAACAGAGTTAGTTGATATATTTGTAAGAAACACTAACAGAATCACACCTTTTCTTTTTAACACATTCACACATTAGCCTTCACACTGTTTAAATAGTGGATAATTTAAATATCTGTACAGGATAGCTGTGCAGATAATCTATCTAGAATATAAAGATCTGTCTATCCATTAAGATAGAACAAACATTTAGAGTTATTGTGTATTGTGTTATTCTAGCACTTTACCTTAATTAGCATATTTCTTTCCCACAAATACTCCTTTAAAAGGATATTGCAAATCTCATCGTATGGAATCAGATTCAGAGATGTTAAGTGACTTACCAAAAGTCACACAGATGTTACTTGGCAAAATTCTGTAGTTTGGGGTGTTTTTATTTTTCTTCTTCTAAATTTCAGATTCTTTTTCTGGACATGATCCCAGCTTCCCCAACTGTGGCAATATCATTTTACTGGAAATAGCTCATAACAAAAAGTATTCTATGTGTTCACCTGCCTGAAAATCTAAACTCATTTTGAGAAATTAGAAAAGTGGGTTGGCACCATTTGAATACGTCTTTTACTTAAGTTCTCAATTCAGTGCCACGTTCTCCAAAGGGATGTTTCAACAGTCACCACTTTTAAACTCTCGTAGACAATCGTGTGCTTATATATCCTCCTCCTTATTCAGATCCTTGTATTCACTTCTGAGTGCCCCCAGTCTTCCCAATCTCAAGAATGACCTGTCTCTGCTTATTCCTTTCATTTATTTTTATTTGACTCTTTCAGACTTATAGCACTTAATCATTGCAGATCTAGCCAAGGCACTTAGCATTTTCCCATTCTTGCTGAAAATTTACTATCCTTAACATTGCCAGTTTCTTTGGGGAATTAAATATCTTCTTTCAGCATAAGCTTTCCATTTATTGGTTAGCACATTTTTAACACCATGAATTTTATTCTAGCTATGCGCCAGACGGAAAGTAGCACACCTGGGATTCAGGGATTAAAAATAAAAATAGAACATAGTTAGCCTCAAGGATTGGTCTCTAACTTGACTGCACATTAGAGTCATGGGGGCGTCTTTTAAATCCCTGAAGCGCAGGATACACTCGATACCAACTAAATCAGAAAGCTTTGAGCTTGAGATCTAGGCCATTTATTGTTTTGTTCTAACTTCCCAGTTGATTCCAATGTGCATCAGACCAGTTGGAGAGCCACTCTATCAGGGCCTACAGAAGCTACTAATGATGGAAATGTGGAGAAGATACAGCAGTAGCAGAGGCAAAAATAAAGATGTCTTCTCCTTTTGGGAAAGGGTAAAGAGTTCCTTGGGAGAAAAGGTAGATTTGAACTAATAAAGACTAGGAAAACATTCTAAGAATGCAAATGTAGCCATGTTGCCTGAGCATAAAGGCAGGAAAAGGAAATGATCATGAGAGGAGATTAAAGAGATTGTCAAGAGGAGCCCATCTATGTCATGGGAGGAAACTTGTAGTTAGACTTGGCTCAATAGGTTACATCTTAAACCGTCAATTAGACACAAGACTCAGCCAGGTGTATATAAATTTGAACAGTGGTGATGAATGGATGGAAAGAAAGGAGTGAACTAGCTTGTGATTGGTTATAAAATATGGTAGGACTTCAATGACTCAAGGTGGCCTAACTGGTTTCCATGACATTATAATGGATTCGAGATTATTTTAGAAAAAAGCCCATATTTACTTATTGATGGATAATGGATTGAATAGCAATTAAGAGGAAAAAGAGAATACAGAGTTAGAGACAGAGGCATAGATACATCCAAAAAATATAGATACAGAGATACAGAGATATAAGTGAAACATGGTACAGTAGAGAATGGCTTAAGTATTCTGTCTATATGAGAACTCATAATGCATAAAGGATGGTGGCTGCGGAGGGGGGAACCATGTGGGAGGAAACCTACTCAATGTTCCCCCAAATATATTCAATTCATCTTTCCTTCTTAAAATGGGAGGGGGCACCATGGAAGAGAGAAAGAAGACTGTGCATCTGACAGAGAGTCACTGTGCTAAAAGGTATTGAGAGACCTAAGGTGGTTGTGTCTGCCTATATCCCAACTACTCAGGATGAGGAAAAGGGACAATATGGCTCCCTGTGGAGAGCACTTGTCTATCATGCACAAGGCTCTGCAGCTAATGCCCAGAACTAAACAATATTTTAAAAGGTACTGAGAAAGATGATTAAACATAGAAAAAAACAGATCTACTTGTTAAAACATTGTTTGCTGTTATTATACCTGTGAGAAGGGTTGCAGTTACACAAATCAGGCGCTAAGTACAATTCATTTTAGACAATGTCACCCTTCCTTTTTTCTCTCCCAGCTTCCCCCTCCCATCCCCACCCACAAGTTATAGAGTTCATTTTCAACAGAGTGTCCAGTGAGGACCACTGCTGTATTTATTAACCTTTTGTCCCTCCATTTCTGTGATCCCCCCCCTCCCAAAGACATAAATGAACAAACAAAACAAAAAGAAAAGGAAACAAAAACAGAAACAAAGGGAAAAAACCCTCTTGTTTCTATTTCCTGTAGTTCATTTCCGTAAATGTTATTTTGTATGATCAGATGTACACAGGCATTGCACCTTTGTGCTGTTCCTCTCCTAAGAGTAACCTCCGTCAGTCTCACTTTGTGTGAATACCTAGAGTCCTGTATAATTTATCATGCTGCCATGTATTTTAGATCTACCCCTTTTATCTCTTTGAGCTCGGCTTAACTCATTTAACATGATTTGTTCTAAACCCTTTCATTGTACATTTTTTTGGATCCCCTCATCTATTGTAGGCACTTGGGCTGATTTGTTAGCTTGGCCCTTGTGGAATAGTACAGCAATGAACATGGATGTGCAAGTCTTTAGGGTATCCTGATTCATGATGTTTATCCATTGATTTTTTTTTGGGGGGGGTCCGGTTGTGGGGCCTGAATTCTGGGCCTGGGTGCTGTCCCTCAGCTCTTCAGCTCTAGGCTAGCACTCTACCACTTGAGCCACAGCGCCACTTCTGGCTTTTTCCTTTTTGCTTATGTGGTACTGAGGAATCGAACCCAGGGCCTCAGGCATGCAAGGCAAGCGTTCTACCACGGAGCCACCTTCCCAGCCCCCCATTGATTTTTGACAACATAAAAGTCATTGATGATCCTGACCACATATTCTTCTTCCATGATAATGAATGAAATCTAAATGGGACGGGTTGAAGAATGAGAGAACATTGAGAAAGTGGAAGAGGTGAGAAAGGGAAGAAAGGAGACAATAGCTGGAGGGAATGTGAGGTCAAATAGGGCATGATCCCCAGTGGGAAATATATAATGTATATTGATAGGCCAGCTAAGCACACAGAGAGAGAGAATGTGGGTGATAAGGAAGACTGAAAAGAGGACGTGTGTGTGAAAGAACATCCTTGAAGAGATGAAAAGGGGTGAGACTTAGAGCTCATATTGTGGTGCTGACTTTTGCACATAATCAGGTATGGACTTGTTGCTAAGAAGTAAATAGGTCCCTTTCAGCTGTCCTTTAAGTTCTCAATGAAAGGCTGCCTTGTATGGTATCTCCACTGCCTTTTCCTTTTGGAATGTTCTTAAGCAGTAGACTACCTTCCTCCTTGCAACTCCCAGAGAAGAGAGCCAGGGAAAATTAGCAATTGATACAGAACTGAGCAATAATAGCAATGTTCTAGATAGGATCATAGATGAAATCTGTGTGATATTTCTCCACTCTTTACAAATGAGCAGAAAGATAATGAGAGAGAGAAAATGTTGTATCTGCAGTCAAGAGAAAAGTTTCCAAGTTGCTGATATTAATTGGTCCAAACATTGTGAATAAGCAGTGTGTTTTTCTCTTGTCCAAGCCACAGTGTAGCTTTGCATGAAGTAGGAATTGTGGCTAAATAAAATAGAAGCAAACTAAATGTTCTTTAACCCACATGACTCAAGGCTAATATTTGTTTATTTGTCTTTGTTCATGGGTTATCTGTCATGAATGTTAATGTAGTTGGTCAGTAAGTCAAGTGACTTGAATTTCTAGTGATAAATTATACAAGTAGGGCACCCAACAAGCTGAATGAGGGTCTTTTGTTATAATGTAAACATGGGCAATATAAAGATGTCCACAGATTTCCAAAAGGTCCCACAAAGGTATAATAGCAGAGACTGTTTTAGAAAGGTTCAAATAGAAAAAAGGCTTTTATTTCTTTTAGTCACTCTAATATAGGACCAGACATGAAGTATTTATTTTGAATTAAAAAATGAAATAAACATGTATTGAATTTTAATGTATTTACTTCGTATAACAGAACTTAAGAGGTTTATTGTACATGTGTCTCTGATTCAATATTTTATTTTTATTTTTTTCTTCACATTTAATCCTTACATGACAGGTATTATTTCTTTACTTGTCTTCTTGCTCTGAGTTAAAAAAAAAACATTGGTGTCAAGTCTCAGAGGTGACTAGTGGCAGAATAAGGCTTAATACCCAAATCTACAGATTCTACTTTAATATTCTATCTCCTGAGTGCTAGAAATCTAGTTCACACTTTCTCCTTTTCCAGTTATCTTTTGCATATTGATAATGTGCCCAAATTCAGATCTAAAATTCAGTTTTCCAAACTCTAGTTTTGGTATTGAACACTAAGAATGGCTTTCTGGGAAAGTATCTAACTTCTTCCCCATATGGCATGGAATGTTTGCCTACTTTTCTTTTCTGTGTTCTTTCCACATACCTTGTTAAAGACTTTTCCATATCCTTCTCAACCTCCTTATTGGTATAACAATACACTTCCAAGACTTTTAGAAAACCCAGCTAACAAATCGCAAAGAGCAGTGGCCATACACTGCCTTTGCATGATACTAAAATTGATATAACCTTTAAAGAATTGTTATTATTGTAAAGGTGATATATGGAAGGTTTACAGTTACATAAGTCAGATAAAGAGTACATTTCTTTGAACAATGGAATCCTGTTCCTCCCTCTCTCCCAGATATTGCACTCCCATCCCCACCCAAAAGCTGTATAGTTCATTTTCAACATAATGTCTAGTGAGTACCACTGCTGCATTTGGTTACCCTTTGTCCAACTCCTCTGTGTCCCCATGACCTTCTGAACAAGAGAAAAGTGAACAAACAAAACAAAAGGAAATGAAAACAAAGACACCAGTAAAGAGGAAAAAACTTCTTGTTTCCATTTCCTGGAGTTCATTTCTATAAATATTATTTTATTTGGTCAGATGCCAATAGCTATTGCCTTTATGTGATATTCTCTTAAGAATACCCTCCTTTGGTCTCACTCTCTGTGAATGCCTAGAGACCTGTATAATTTTTCATGTTCTATTGTATTTTTTTCTTTTACTATCCACTGGGTTTACTTTTGGATTTATAGGCACATTATAGTTACTACCAATGAATGAAAACATTCATCCCATGTTTCTTTGGATTGTCTTACTTCTCTTAATATAATTTTTCCAAGTCTTTCCATTCCTATACAAATTGTACAATATAATTCTTTCTGATAGATGAGTAGAATCTCACATCAGTTAAAATGGCCATTATCAAGGAAACTAATAACATGCTGGCAGGGATGTGGCCAAAAGGAAACTCTATTACACTGTTAGTGAGAATGTAAATTTGTTCAATCATTCTGGAAAGCAGTATGAAAGTCTTCAAAAGACTAAACATAGAGCTTCTCTATGACCCAGCAATTTCATTCCTTGACATCTATCCAATAGAACACAAACAAGGTCACATTAAAGCTACCAGCACAACCATGTTCACTGCAGCATTGTTTACTATAGCCAATATGTAAAAAAAAAAATATATATATATATATGAATATAATCTTTTTATTGGTACTTTTTCATTTTGTTTTCCAAACAAGTCCTTCACTATGTGTGCATGATTAACCAGGATATTGTTCAGATACATAGAAAGGAAAAGGAACCAGCCTGGATAGGGTTGCTATGGCCTCTGAGCAAAATAGACGGGCAACCTTTTCATTGCTCTATGAAATTGTCATTGCTATTCCCAGAAGACACAGGGAGAGATTTATTTTTCATAGGGATTCACTAACCTAGTAGAAGTCACACAGCTAAGTAATGAATGAGTGAGAATTTCAAGCAGGTTTGAATAACTCAAAAACTTGTATTCCTCCTATCATATGGGACATCTAAGGCATCAGCTCTTCAAATATATCCAGGACTTCTATTATGTGAGAAACCATCATAGATTAGCTTGTAATGATGACAAGAGCTACCTGTAAATTGTCTGGGTGTTCAAGTTATAGAGGGGATATAGATTCATTCCTAGCTCTGCTAGGCTTCATAATGGGAACTCAAGCTTGTACTAAATGCCACAGAATCCTAATTTTTAAAATATGAATACTATATATATAATTTTATCAGTTATATTAATTGTAATGGGTTACATATTCTGTAATTCAGGGCTTTTCAAAAACTAATACTAATATAAATGGCTCCAAAAGAGTGAATGTGGAGTGTTAGATAAATCAAGATGCCATTGGTTTATACTGGGGGAAAAACTTACAAGAGAAACAAAAATACAAAGGGAATCTCATTTCAATTAGACCTGAAGAAGGAATGGAAGAGGTATTTAGAGGAAAGCATAAGCCAGGTGAGATATGGAGTGTAGAAATTCACGATATAAGGCAGACCTGAAATGCGACTAACACCCTAAGTTCTTGAACACTTTGTAGAAGTGTTTAGACTTTATTATGCAGGCCTCAGAAATCTTGAGATCTTTTTATAGAAGTAATATAATGACATTGGTTTAAACACCACTATGTTTACACATGATGCATAGTCTCAAACACACAGGAATCTTTTTTCCCTTTCTTCATTGTCCAGGTATTGGTGAAGGCCTGGTTCTAGATATCTCACACTGTGAAATCAGATCTCATAAAGCATGATGAGGTTTGGGGAGAGAAAGAGCAAACAAAACTGCCAGAGGGGAAGGCAGGTCCCAAGAGATGCCTCAGAGATGCCTGAATGCTGTTCTAACATGGAGAAAATGAGAAAAACAATGACTGCATTACAAAGAAGAACATGTGTATGCATTTATTAACATTTCCAATGTGCATTTAATTTCTGTGAGCATCCCACTTACACAGAGCCCATGCATCTCTTGTAACCTCTTGTAAAGTTGTGTGTGAGCTCTCTTTTTAATGTGTCCCTCTGGGGGAATCTTCAAATACATTATAAAATCTTGCTTACAAATGGTGCTGTTTCAAAATGTTGTTTATGTCTATTCTTTTACCAGTTCCACATTTTGCATACACTAACACACACACACATACACACAGGCACACACACACACAGAGAGGCACACAACCATACACACACACACACACACACACACACACACACACACACACACACACATGCCCACAGACATATACACACACATCGCTATTTTAACTTGTTACCTTTTTGAGCAAGATATGGCTATTTGGGGAATCACGTAGATAAAGGTGAAGCAAAATGTGTGGGACCAGGTTATACCTTTTTAAATCTTGGCTTCAACACTAACCACTCTTTGTACTGGGTTAGATTACGAGCACCTTTCTGAGGCAAGATATTCTCATTTGTAATATTTGGACAATTGCAGCTAACATGTGATTTCATATTGAATGAAATATTGTATGAAAACTTATTTTTAGTACATCTCTGGGGCCAAATTAGATGCTCAATAAATCATATGGTCATTCTCAATTCTTTATTTCCCATTATTACAATTGTTCTCTAGCATTGAGATCAAATACTATCTTTATTAGTTTTTCATATATTTTATATTGGTCTTATTTATAGTTCTGTCATCTATTAAGGGAGACAACATGCACTATGTTATATTATATGTAATATAGATAATAAATGTATTTTATGTAGTATGTAATATGTCATATTGTCTCCATTATATTCCATTATCACCAGGTAATATTTAATTAAAAGAAGTTACTTTATTTTTTTATTCCCACAATTCATTGTTCAAGGGAAGTTATTTTGAAATGTCTATAGATATATACTTTCTATGTTGATCAGTTTTACCCCTCTATCACTTTTCCTAAACCAATCTAAAAAACTACCTTGCTGCATTTTCACACATAAAATATATTGACCATATTTTCTCTTCTAACCCTCTCTGTTGGCTCTCTCCCTTTCATTATTCATACATATAATCCATACAAGATCTATTTTACATTCCTGTCACTCATTTTTATTAGCTTACATTAGTTATATAGGGGTGGGTGTTCATTGTTTCATTTAGGTGTATCTTGAATATTTTCCAATCAGTCTCACCCCTTGACCCACAAGCTCCTTCCCAAAGCAATTTTGACACGTTTCACTGCTCTATTTTCATAGTTGCAAATAATTTATTTCAATAGTTTTCCATCTTTTTATCCTCATAATTTTTTAAAATTTCTTTTATTTATGTGGCACAGAGGAGTTGAACCTAGGGTCTCTCTCATGCATGCTAGGCAAACATCCCACCACTAAGCCACATTCCCAGCCCCCAATCCTCATAATTTTTGTGTGCTACTTGCTTAAAGGAGTTTACTGTATTTCACATATTTGCACAGTACTTTGATCAGATTGACCCCTTTCTGAATCTCACTTTCCCCATCCCCTTAGTCTCCAATTTTCCAATAGCTTTCAGTGAGATACATTTTACTACCTTCATTTAAAACTAAATTTTACGTTGGTATTGTTAACTACTACATTCTCTTTTCTTCTTTCCACTGTCATCCTCTCAAATAGTTCCACAATTATATACATCAGACATTCACAGAAATGTAAACAGAGACAAAAATGTATACATATATGTATATATTATCCTGAATGAATTTGTGTATATGTTTATCTTTTAGAACTAGCATCCATATTAGAGGGGGAAAAAAAACTTTGTTCTCTATCCTTCTGACCCTGGCTTAATTTATATAACATGTTAACCTCCATTTCCGTTCATTTCCCTACAAGTGATATATTTTATTTTTCTTTATTTCTGAGTAATACTCTGTGCTGGGTGTGTACCAGATTTTCTTGATCCTGTCATTAGTTTTAGAGGACCTGGCCTATTTCCAAAGCTTGCCTATTGTGCTTCAGTGAACATGGGCATATGAATGTGTCTATTGTATTGTATCCTGACTTATATCCCTTTGGCTCTATCCTAAGAGTGATATCATTGGATTATACACTATTTCTGTTTTTAGTTTTTGAGGAGCCTCAATACTGTTTTCCATATTATGCACTAATTTACAATCCTACCAACCGGGTTAACGGCCCTTCTATCCACCCCAAATCTCTCCCGACCTTTAATATTCTTTAATTGCTAAAGTAGTCATAATTTTGTGCTAATTTTACAGATGGAAAGAGTGAAGTGTAGAGTTATTACATAGTTTGAAATCCCACCACTACTAAACATTATCACTGTAGCTCTTAAGCCTGTTTTAACCACTCCACTCTACTTGTTCCATGAAATAACACAACTGTTGTTTTTCATGGTTCAGTAGGCTTAGTTGACTTGTAATGTTAATTTCTTTCACCTTGCCCTCACATACAGGATGCACATATGGTTCTGAAGTTTGAGAGGAGCAAGGGGAGGATAAAAGTTAGTACAATGATACAGGGTCTGAGTAAGGTGAGTGTAATTATCAACATTGCAGAACTAACACTGAACACTATTATTTTAACATAGCTTGGAATGAGGGAATGTGAAGTAACAAATGACCAGCTCCTACTCCCTCAACATTTTTGACTTAATAAAAGAAATAGTGGTGGGTGGGGAGAGTAGTTGTAGAGGTGGGAGGGAAGAGCTGGTAGAGGAAAAATAGAGGAGGAGGCAATAATGCTCAATAGGAAATGTACTCATTACCTTGCTTATGCAAATGTAACCCCTGTGTACAGTATTTTTACAATAAAAACATACAAAAAAAGAAATGGCATGCATAGTATTACCAATAGTAATATGTATATTTACACTTGAACCTTAAGGGATGCTATAGATTTAGAAGACAGGATGTTTGTTTCCAGTCAGCAGCAAACAATGATTACAGAACAATGTTGGGAGTAAAGATAACGTAATCTCTACTTGAAAATAAAATAGGACATACTCTTTGGTATTACCCATTCCCTGTCTACTCCCCATATGAAATGAATAAAATTTGGAAAGGAGAAAATCTTTGGATAAGATTTTACCTTTACACTTCACATAAATAAACGAAACTCTCTGCAACTCATTCAGAGGATTATGTAAAGAGCATATCTAAATATGTAGAGTACTTAAATGCAATTACAATGATGAAAAATTGAAATAGAAGTTGGGTCAACCAATTGAAGAATTTCCCTATTTTTAACTTTTTTCTTTGTAATTATTCTTATTAAGCAGTTGTACAATAGGTTACAATTGCAAAGTTGGTTTATAAATACAATGCTTTTTGATAAATGTCAAGTTTTCCATCATTCTCTCCCATTTTCATCCCATTCCAATTTCAGGATTACTGGAGATTGAATTCAGAGCTATCACTTTCAATGCAGGTACTCTACCACTTTAACTAGTTCCCTAGTTTCTTTTAACCTTGGTTTTAGAGGAAGCTACTCACTTTATGCTCAAGTCAGTTTGAGCTTCAATATTCTTCCTTATGCTTTCTCTAGTGTCTTAGAATAACATTTTGCTTCCTCTATAGCTTGGACAACATATGTGTACCATCATGGCCAGATATTGATTGAGATGGCTTCCTTAGCTTTTATAGCCATGTTGGTCTCATGATGTCTATTTCCTAACTAGCTAGTATTATAAGCTTGAGATAATGAACCTGGCCAAGTCAGTTTGTGAATAAATTCATCTTCATGAGGGGATAATAGGTCAAGTGTAGAGCTATAAGTATAAAGTTTTTTTTGTCAAAGTGATGTACAGAGGAGTTTCAGTTTCATAAGTAAGGTATGAGTACATTACTTGAAAACCTTGGTATCCCTTCCCTCAATTTTCTCCTATTTTTCCTCTTCCCTAAATCCCCCCCAGTTGTACAGATCATTTCCAAAATATTGTCTTGTGTATATCGCTGTTGCATTGGTTTCCCCCTTGTCCTTTGTCTCACAATTCTATTGTTCCCCTTCACTTCCCTAATTCAAATAAACATATATACAATACCACGGTACAAAAATCAAATACAGTAACAACAGAGGATATACCAGAAGGGAAAGAACATACAAAAGAAACCAAAAAAATCACATAGTACATTAAAAATAACAAAGAAAAGCCTCTTGTGTCCATGTCTTAAAGTTCATTTCACTTAGCATCGTCTTTTTATTTTTATTGTGAAAATATCATACAGAGGGGTAATGAATACATTTCTTATCAAGCATTGTTGCCTCCTCCTTTGTTTCCCCTTCCCATCCCTCTTCCCCCAGCCACGCCAAAGTTGTAAAGTTCATTTTTCCACATAATGTCTTGTACATCTCATTGTTGCAATGGGTCCACCTGTATCCCTGTTTAAATAATTTGTTTTTTTCCCTTCCCCTCCACAAATTATACCAACATCAACTACGGTGAAAATAGGGGTTATACCATGGGGGAGGGACATACAAAGCAACAAAGAAATCATCATCTAAATATGTTAGAAACAATAGCAAGAAAGAAAAACCATTTGAGTCCTTATCTTGGATGGTCATATGTACATAGCTATTGAGCTATTCTGCTCATCTTCTAAAAGGTCACAAGGGATAGTGTCCTTCAGGATATCTTGTCATTGCCTCCATACTAGATTTTTATGAAGATTAAGAAAGATAAGCATTGCTGTGATCACTCTTCAAATATAAATGTAGACATGATCTTTGTTAAAAGGATTATTACTGTATCTGTCACTGTCTTCCTAATTCAATTGAAGCTCTGTTACCTCTAGTAAGCTTTATGAGCCAAGAATTAAGCATGCCAGATACAAAGGAGGTATGCTATTGACTGCATACTCTTCTTCACAGTGTTCTCGTGGCCGATCTCTGGGTGTACAACCTTCTGAGGTCTGAGAGGAAGAAGAGACTCAATTAACAGAATTAAGCTATAGATTCTGGGGAAAGAATAGAGATGCTACCTAGAACAACACGACTCATTCTTCCTAAAAGCCTCCTTCCCTTTTGGGTAAACATAAAATTCTCTTAATCTTAGTTAATATCATTTCATATGTCAAAGTAAATACTTTTTCAGCCAGAAAATAATTGGAGGAACAAAACTATTAATAAAGTGACTTCACATCAGTCACAAAATGGAAATTTTGTATGGATTTTTACAAACCACTTATGTCAAGGTCTTTATATTCACTCACAACCCTACTATTCCCTTAGCCTCTAGGGAAGGTCTCTTTTCCTCTTTTGTCCTGACAAGTGAGAAAAAGCTACAGAGAGTTAGACAAATAAAATGAAAACCCAAAACTAGCCAAAAACAAAGACAACATAGAAAATCAGAGGAGAGATACGCTTCTAAAACCTGGTGGATATTCAGATAGTTTCATTGAAACTAGAGAAATTATGAACATGTAGACCCATGACCCTAAGGTGAAAAGATTAAACTCAGTTCAGTGCAAAACACACTGTTTTAGAAAGAAGTGAAAGACAAAAACAGAGACTTGAGCAGACCCGAGCTTCCCAGAGCTACAAGTGTTCTTGGGATGATTTGACTATTTCAAAACTTACATTTCAGTTATTCATCTGTTTCTTAATTTCCTAACATATATGTCTCATTCTACATTTTCCATGGATGGTGATGGTTGTTGTTGTTGTTGGTGGTGGTGGTGGTAGTTTGTATGTCTATATGTTTATGTTTTTATATGATCCCCTAATAAGGATTTTGGAGTTTGGGTCCTGACTATATCAGTTATGGCAATGAGTATGTTGTATTTAAATCATTTATGTGCTCAAATCACAATTATTTCATTTGTGAAAGCAGTCTACTTGTATTAAAACCTACGGCTCAGAGTCACTGTGGTCAATGGAAAGTTTCAATCTCAAGTAGAAACGCTTCTTCACAGGAATCAAGCTGAATTTTTAGGATAAGGGCTTGGAGCAGAGAGCTAAAGTCAAACAGCTAGAAACTCTGTCTTTACAAGGTGTTGATTTGGTCCAGTTATTTATCTTGCTTTTGCTTTATTTTTCTCATGAATGATCTATTATTATTCAAAACAATAATGTCCACAGAATAGTTTTGCTTTGAAGATTCAAAGGATGGATGTGACAGTTGATTTCTAAAATGGTTTGCATCATCCATTGAGTTATCAGTGTCAACTAAATTTAAAGATTGTTATTAAAAATAATAATAATAATAACTAACTTACCTTTAAATTCCAAAGAGAGAGATTAAGTTGAACTTTTGAATCTACTAGATGATATAAAACTTAATTAAGTGAAATGAAATTATATAATTTGCAGTGGATTAAACAAAAGTTAGAACTATCTGATAGAATTGGCTGATGTCATCCTATCAAAATTTCATTTCCATAAAGGAGAAAAAAATCTCTTCTGCAATTATTTATTTTCCCCTGGTTTGAACTTACACTTCTCAGCTCAGCCCAAAGGTTCTCTTCAGGCTGTTTTACTTAGGAGAACCTGTGGGAATTCAAGGCTATCAAAAAGCTGCTAAGAGACAAACAAGGAGTACAAGGAGGGTCTTCCTAACTTTTGTCTTGCTCTAAAGTCTCTCCAAGTCTAAAAAGTAACCCACATATTGGGAAGATAGACTCAGTCACCTCATGAAGGGTAAAAGACACAGGAAAAAGAAAATAAGAAGCCAAGAGTGTTCTGGGCATAAGAATATTACATGGTGGCCAATGCTGGTTTTCAGGAGACTGTCATCTCTGGAGATCTATGCAAAATATGGCATATGAGCCTGAAAAGGTTGGGGGCAGGGAAAGTCCAGCACTTGGGACTTTAATTATCTTCTCAAAGTGATTTATCTCAAAATCTAAAAGTTTTGTTTCTAAAGAGATTCAGTGGTTTGCAAATATTGATGCAATATTGAGATTGTATGCACTTATTTTATCAAGAAGAATGATTCAGAAATAAAGTATTAACTGCACTCTTTAAGAGTTGAATGTGAACCTATATTTAGTACCCATAAAATATGTTATATTAAAGAACATAGAAAGTATTAATTTGAGATCTGTATTTTCATGGATTTTGGTTTTTGAGGTAGGTATTGGGAGGGGGGTGAATATATTGGCCATTAAAACCCAAACTTGAGGACCCAATCAATGTTCCTGCCCCACCTTTCTAAATATGTGGGTCTACAGTCATGAACCACCATGCCCAACTACATGGATAGATTTTGATAGGATAGTCTAGCAGTGTTGAAAATCAACAATGGTGAATACTGTTTGCTTCACCTCTGTAGCTGAATGGAATAATATGTCTAACTGGCTTTTTCCTCATTGGCAAATCAAGGGTTCTTTGGGAAAATTACAACTATTTGTAATAGGCATATGGACTGTGGCAGGGGCTACACCCCTATCTACCTCTTAGTAACACAATCAGGGTCTAGACAATGGCTCCCTTACAATCATTCTGCTGAAATAGACTTGTCAAAATTTTGCTTAGAATGAAAGTTTTAGGTCAAGGGTGTTGTGTGATTATTTTAGCAGTGACCTTCACTTATAGTCTAACAGTGGACAAATACCTGGTAGAAAAAAAATCAGAAAAGAAACCTGTGTTTGGGCTCACAGTTTCAAAGGGTTCAGTCTAATGGCTTCTTGGCCTCTCATACTTGAACACAGCAGCATGGAATCAGGAATTTGTGGCAGAGGCTTTTCTTCACTCTTTCATAGACAGAAGGTTAGATAGAAGCAAGAAAAGATCAAATACAAGATACCACCTAGGACCCAGTTCCTCCAAGGAGGTTCTACTTACTAAAGTTTCCAGAACCTGTCAAATTAGAACAATATCTGTCAACCAAGACTTTAGTTCAGGGGCCTCTGGGAGATATTTGATACTCAAACGATGAAGTACATTGTTAAAACAATTGAGACGCGTTGTCATGACATAATATTGGAAGTTAGCCTTCCCTGACCCCTTCTGATTATCATCTACCATGCTACATCTTTGACTTAAAACAAACAGAATGCTTCAGGCATACAATTGCAATTTTACCAAGGAGGAAACTGAGACGTCCAAGATTCAAATAAACACACATAAAGCTAACCAACTATGGATCTAAGACTCAAACAGCCTATTCAAGAGTCTACCTCTCCAATATGGAGTTTACTGTCTTTAAATATTAAGTTTTAATAATGTTGAAAAGAAATATACTTTAATAGTAACATTCATCCATTTCATAAGATTGAAAACTTTCATAAAACTATGCTTCATTCACATATAATTTTCAGAGAACACGATTCCCATTGATACAGGTAACAATAAGTATTATTGAAGGAATGTTATATCTTCTTCATTGTCATTTCATATATGACACACTTTATTGTTCATCACCCTTTCAGATTATAAACTGTGTGAGTCTAGGTGCTTTGTTTGCTTTGTATCATAATTTTATAATTTGGAACAGTGTCAGTCCCATAGCAAGTACTCAATAACATTTGCTGAATTAAGGCTATGTTGGGTAAGAAATAGTTTTTCCTATTTAGAATTCAAGAGGAGTGAACTGAGTGAGGTGAGAAAGCTTGCTTATGGTTACAAAATAACAGAGTAAGGCATCATGCCAATTCTCCTAATTCCTAACCACATGCTTTCTCCCTCTCAGCTCAGTTCTGCCTCTAATGTAATTGGCTCTGTGCACAGGACCAACACGTCTCTGCATAGAGCTGTATCAGTGTAGCATGCCCAGGAAATACATTTGAATCCTGGTACTTAAGAGGAAAAAAATAATGCAGCAGTGGAAAAATGACCTCCTATTTGTCTTTTTGAGGGTTCCATTTTGAAAAAAGCTCACAGGAAGAAAATAAATGATTCCAAAGTGACCACAGGAAATATAAGCCCTTGGTTTGTTGCAAAGCATGGCCTTGGTGGCACTTAACAAAAAAAGAGAGAGAATTCCATGCTGCACTCTTAGCCCCATTCATTCCCCATGACCTCAGGTGAGTTCCATCCCTTTTAGCACCCAATTGTGTTGATCTATCACATATGTGAATTGTACCAGCAGATCTCAACGTACTGCTAAGCTCTAATAGTTTAGGTCCTGAATATGCTTGATACCTGTGTTCCACCCTACTAACAGGTCTTATCTCCCAGGATGGAGAATAAGCTCATTGAGTACTGTTAGAGTCAGATGGACAGTAAGTCCAGGATTCCAGGGTAGCTGTTGGGAAGTGGGGAGTCAGATGGACAGTAAGTCCAGGATTCCAGGGTAGCTGTTGGGAAGTGGGGAGAGAAAAGGTATGCAAAAATTAAACACTGTTGCCAAGAAAAAAAATTACATTTTAGAGAACAAAATCTGTTACCTTTTTTTTCATAAAAGCAACACCAGGCCTGGGGTAATGTGAGCAAAAAATAAATATGTGGGAAAATCTTCGGCTGCCCCTAGCAGTTTCTGATCTCTTTCTCTCACTTTACACTGACTGTCAAATGGTCTGTCAAGAGGTTAGTTTGTAATTAAACTCAGCTCTAATTGCTGGAACAAGTTACTAATTGTGTTCTTAAAAATCCTTTTATTCTATACCCTAGAAACCAGAGCATTCTAGACTTTAAATGCTCATGTTTGAGAGAATCATGTAAGTACACCTTTTAGCAGAAATTTTGTTCAGGTGAAGCTTTTACCCAGAGCATCAATCAAGAAACTTTAAAATATGAAACCAGTTGGTGAAGGGAATAATCCTCCCTCCACGACAATAACAAAAAAAAAATAAATTTGAAGAAATGGTCTGCCTTTTTCTCTTTCTAAATTACAGTTAGAGTGATGTGTAATGGTGGGTTTATATACAAAGAACTACGTAGAAGATTCTGTCCATTTGAAAAGGGAGCCTCATATCTTTAAAAGGTCAGCTGGGTGCTTTTGAGGTGTTCTTTTAAAAGGATACAGATCCATTTAATTAGTCACAGAATTTTGAAAAAAAATGAAGGTGAATGATGCTCCTGTCGGTTTAGTTTGGGCTTGAGATACGCAGAATAAACAAAGCAATGACTCTGAAGGAAGAAAACTTGCAAGAATAGCATGGAAAATTCACTGGCCCAGATACATTAAGGATGTGTTTGGTCTGTGTGATGTTGTTGGTAATGTGTGGGTCAAAAATTCTAAATTCCTTTTGTGTCTTTATCTCGACAGTGTGGAGGGTATTTTGACTCCTCTCTTTAGCCTGAAAGTCCCCATTCTTGCCAACATCCCCCTGCCCCAAGAAAACTCTTAGATTGGTGCAATGTTCCTTCCCTTAAGTCTCATAGCTTCATTTTACAAGAGCAGTCTCACCTACCATTACTCCATATAGTTATGCTCATGGAGTC
This sequence comes from Dipodomys merriami, assembly GCF_024711535.1. Taxonomy (NCBI): domain Eukaryota; kingdom Metazoa; phylum Chordata; class Mammalia; order Rodentia; family Heteromyidae; genus Dipodomys; species Dipodomys merriami. Next base: position 33,864,601 of record NW_027202382.1, read on the forward strand.
CAGATGAGCCTGCAGGGTGACTAATTTTAGCTAGTGGAGTCCAAGGAGCCTCTCTTCCAGACTGTCATTCATTTGAGCCATGAAACCTATGCTCTATGCTTTCCTTATTGATGAATTTAAATATGGACACATGCAAATTTCCCACTGGTTTTTATTTCTTGCCATTCAGAATGATATGAAATACTTTCTAAATTTAGAGGCTTTCCTTGAGTGTTAACCATTTTTGCCTTTTTACTAAAGAAAATATCCTGATTTGATGAAGTGTGGGGTGATTAGAGCCACCTGGCTTCTACTAGATAAACCAGATGGAAGATGAAGTTTTCACCACTGTCCACATGAGAAACAGTGTGTGTGTGTGTGTGTGTGTGTGTGTGTGTGTGAGAGAGAGAGAGAGAGAGAGAGAGAGAGAGAGAGAGAGAGAGAGAGAGAGAGAGAGAGAGAGAGAGAGAGAGAGAGAGAGAGAGAGAGAGAGAGAGAGAGAGAGAGAGAGAGAGAGAGAGAGAGAGAGAGAGAGAGAGAGAGAGAGAAAGAGAGAGAGAGAATATGAGAATATGCAGATCCTAGAGATAGCTTCAGGCTACCTGATTAAGCCTTTCCTAAAATTATATTTCCAGATGTTTCTAAGAGGTGTGAGTAAAGAAATTCTCTATCACTGAATCTCAAATCATTTAGTGATAATTTATCATATTGTCAATGACTGAGGGCCAGGTATAGAGTAGCACTAAACGAAAAGATTCTACAGCTGTGTGAGACAGAGTGAAAACCAAATGATAGCATGAACTACCTCCAACCAAGGCTAACACATTGCTAAGATGACAATAACTATGTATCACAACTAATGTTTCAAGCATATCAGGCATTTATTGGCTTGCGGTTCTAGAGGAGAGACGTCTAAGCTTAAGGAATAAGCAGGATTATTTTCTCTGAGGGCTGAGTGGATGAGTTTAAAGGAAAAACTAACAAGTACCTCTTACTACATTTAATGAACTAAGAAGTAAAAGAATAATAGCACCCAAGCAACATTATAAAAGCCCTTTATTGTCTAGTCAATAGTTAGATTTGATAGCATTTGAAAAGTAAAGAATTAAATAAGAGATCCCAGGTAAATAATTCTCATAAGAATTTCATTGATGGCCAGCAATCTGTTCTCTAAACCATCAGACCTTATTTTCTTTATATATAGTAAAGTACGAGTAACAAGGCGGCATTTTACTTCTTTTGCCATGGAGGAATTCAGGGTACTTATGTGACATCACTAAATGAAAGGAGGAGGAAGAGACACACACAGTCAAATGTTACAAGCCAGTGTGAGTTGGGTCTACCAGACCACTGTCAAGGGCTCTGGTTGAAGTATCCACTCAACAAAATGGTTGCTACTTTGGTAGCAGACCTAATTAGATTGTGGATTTCTTGCTACAACCTAGTGTTGTGTTATCTTTAGAATTTTGTTATCTCAGTAAATGTCAATGTCATTTTTTATTAAAATAGGAATAAATGTTGCTACAGAGGATTATTATGAAAATTAAAATGAATTATCACGTAGAAAACAGCCAGCACAATAGAGAACAAAATATAATGAGCATATGTTAGCTTTAAAAATTGTTACTCTTGGTAGAAATAATTTTGTGTCATTTGACTTCTGTCATAAAATGTAAAAAATAAATCTGAATTACTTAATAAGACAAGAAATATGATCACACACCAGAAACCAATTCTTCCCATTGACTCTGCATACAGAGACATTGACTTTTAAAAACAAAAATCAATGATTTTAAATAAAGTAGGGATTTCAAAGCGTGAAGTAAGAGACAATGTAGGAAAATCATCTGGGAGGATTTGGACACTTACCACTCTTCTTGAAGATGACTTCATTTATATGTAGATTTATTTTACATTATAAAAGAAGAAAGGACAGGAGATGGAGCAGAACCAAATATTATTATCAGGGAAGTTAGAGTAGATGGATTCTGTGGAGAGAGAGAGAGAGATAAGAGAGAGAGAGAGAGAGAGAGAGAGAGAGAGAGAGAGAGAGAGAGAGAGAGAGAGAGAGAGAGAGAGAGAGGTGAGAAAGAGAGAGGTGGAAAGGAAGAGGAGAATTTCAAAGGAAGGAAGGAAGGGAGGGTGAGTTATGGAAGGAAAATTGAATTGTTGAGAAGAGAACATTGAAAGAAATTCAGATTTTAAAATGCATAATGATCATGTCGACCCAAATAAACCATTTCCCCCATGTAATGGTTCTGGCTCATGAGTCTCAGTTTGAGATTCTACTTTATGTTCAGAATTGTGTCAAGGCAGTTCTTAAAACCAAATCTGTAACTCAGTTCACTTTTTAATGGAGATAAATGCAATTCAATGTCAATATTTTCTGCTACATTTGCTCAATTATATCTGATTTCTTTTATTTTTAGAACTCCCCTTTTATTCACAAAGAATATATAGGCCATTACAAAAAACCTAGGCAAAATAGGAAAGCATGTGGTATAGAGTGTCATTAAAATATCCTACTCAGAGGACAATTATGCATTAATGGATGCTCTCTACACATGCACATAAGTATGTATACAAATACATGTACAGAAGATGGTACGTATGATTTTGAAACCTGAGTTTGTTTAATGTTCACCTTCAAATGAATATTTTACCTCAAATATCTATTCAATCACTTTTCAATCTTGATTGTACTGGAAAATTTTGGCTCAAAAATATCAAAAGGTAATTCTCATTCATATCACAATGCCTTATATCTACTAAGTTTCTATCTTGAAATAAAACATTTCTGCTTTAGGCTCATTTCTAACTGTCAAGGAGAGAGGGCCAAAATGTCTTAGGGAAGCAGACAAAACTATTGTTAGAAATTTATCAACCCTCACTCATTTCTGGGTATTTTTCTCTCCTCACTGTTTTATCTCCTCTTCACTGATCTTTTTTTGCCGATGACCTTTCATCTTATTTCTCATCGGCTAGTTCCATCAACCCTAACTTTGTATCTGCTCAAACTCAGGTAATTGCTTTTAGATGGGTATAATTAAGAAGCCATTAGTGTAAAGTTTCATTTCAGTTTACGCCTTGGTCTGCATTTGAGCAGAGAAATATGAAATTAAGGTATTAGCTCCTTTCAGGGGTATGAGTCACAAGCTAATAAATTTCAAGAGCAGTTTCTCAACTGTAATGATTGTGCTTTTCTCTTTCAAAATCCTTTTTGGAATTCTCATAGAGGGAATATGTTTAAAGAAGAGGGAACAAAAATAGATACATCTGCGTCCCGGGTATGATTCCTGATATAAGAGTTTCTATGTTGTTCTGTTGTCATGTGAGATCTTTGAAAAAATATGGAAGTAATGTACATGTCATATGAAATTATAAAGGGAATTCATGCCCTACTGCAGGAGTAAGAGTCAAGATGATGGACCACATTTTAGGATAAGCTGTCTACCAAAACCTGACTGCATATTAGATTCTTCTGATGTATTAGTTTTCTGGGCTTGCCACTTTGAAATGTATTTTCTCACTTCTATGGGCTAGAAATTTGCATGGAAGCTGCCAGCCACGCTGTGCTCCTTCTGAAGTCTCCTGGAAAAGCCTTTTCATTGCTGTTTCCTACCTTCTGGTGGCTTCCAGCAATTCTTGGATGTTCTTGATTTGGTGATAGATCACTTCAATCCCTTTCTCCATTGTACGATGAACAGCTTCTCTGTGTATGGGCCTCTGTATTTTCTTTCTCTTTTACAAAAAGAATAGTCACTGGATTTAGGAGCTATCCTAAGCCAATATGACCTTGTCTTAAGAGCTTCAAGACAATATTCTTTTGTTCTAATTTTCCATGCCTAAGGACACTGTTTCTAAATAGGTTGCATTCAGGAATTCCAGGAAGACATGGATTTTGGAAGAAGTTCTAGGTCTACTTAACTTTCTACACCTGGGAAAATTGTTTTCTTAATCCCAGTTCTCATATTGCATTTCCTGCAAAAAATAAAATTAGAAATATAAGATGGTATATGTTGGAATCACATTGGGAGCTTTAAAGGAAACTGAAGCCCAATTCTTGCTTCTAGAGATTCTGATCTACACAGTAGATACCCCTTCAAATGCAGCACTGGATTGATGGGAAGATAAACAAGATGATAAGGAGTTCCCAGTAGAATGTTAACTCCTTTACTACTTTCCTTCTGATTTTATTATTGTTATTATTGTATTATTTATTGCAATTCTGGGATTAGAACTCAGGATCTCATGCTTTCTCAGTTTGATAACTTCAATCATGTCTCTAGCCCTGCTTTTTTGCTAGGAAATATTTTCTGACTGGGCTTCCAAGATCTTCCATATCTCAGTCTCCTGAGCAGCTAGGATTGGATTGAGCCACCAGTACACAACTCTGATTGGTCTTTCTGGATCATTTCAACATATAATATAGCATTATGTGTAAAGACAAAATAAGCATCGCTTCCCTCTTCCCTTACTTTCTTACAAGAACAAATCTGATTAGCTTCTTAAGTTGTCTAGGATTGAGGTTTCCTCTAGTAGACAGATTGTTCATACTTCACATGCATGTGTCCTGCTTTCCTGAAAGACAAATACTATAATCTCTTTTGAATTTGAGCCTCATGGGTGCCATCATTTTAAGTTTTGTTCTTACTCTGAAAAAAAGAACAAGTCAGTTTATAAGTCCTTATGTCCTCCAGCGTGTCAGGGTGATTAACCATCCTAGCTTTTCCAGAATCAAGGTATTTTCCAAAATACAAATCTTTTAGCATTCATACCTGGGCATTTCTTGGAAAAACCATTATGGCTGGGTCACTGGAATATTGGTTCAGTCATAGATAACTGGACATTACTACTGCTATCTCAACTATGTAACCCATATTAGAAACATAAACCCCATTAACATGAAATGTAAACCTATTCAATGTGTGGCATTTATATTCAAGTCTAGTTAAGAGTATTGTAAGCTAAATAATGAAGAAGAAGAATGATAGTGGCAATGAACTAGACATATTAATAGACTTCTTATGCAGGGAATTTTGTCAGTATCATCCGATTAATCCTTATTATTTGTACTTTCCAGATTAAAGAAAAACAATAGGATTCAACCAGGTTATGGGACTTCTACAGTGTTTCACAGTGCCTTAATTCATTCAGGTTTCTATAAAAATAACCACTACTGTATAAACAATAGAAATGTATTGTTCATTATTCTGGAAAACCTAAGCACAAGGTGCCAGTGGATGTCCTATCTGGGGATGGCTGCATACTTCACAGAGAATACCTAGAATGCTAGATGTTTGCTCAAGTAGTAGGAGGAAGGACAGGCTCTTCAGTATCTTTATAAAGGGCCCCAGTTCTAATAATGAAGTTAGAGCCTTCATGATCTGATCCTCTTACCAAGGCTCTACTTCTTAACACTACTACATTAGAGATTATGTTTCAACACTTGTGTTTTGGACTATACAGGAAGCTCAACTAATATAATTCTTTAGAAAGACCAAGTCATAGCCCAACAAAATAATTACCAGGAAATAGTTACTTACAAGAGGAGGAGTTAGGCTAAGGGAAGGGGGAATGTGGGAAGAATGCTGTCAAGAATTCATTGTATATACCACTTAAAAAAAAGGATGGGAAGGGATGGGTCAAAGGTGGGGGTTGAAAATGTTGAAGGAGTGACACAAATCAAGATGTGTTGTGTACATAAACTGCTTCATTAAGTGACAAAACATTTCTCTCTCTCTATGTATATATATATATATGTATATATATATATATATATGTATATATCCTAAAAGTTAATAAAAGTGAGAGAAGAGGTAGATTGGAAGGGATGTTTGAAAATGTTGAAAAGGGTAACATTGATCAAGTCACAATGTTACTCATAAACTGCTTTGTTGAATGGCAGCTCTTCGTACATAGACATAAATACAATAAAATATTCAAAACAAATATTTGCAATTTACAAGTACAGAAATATTAAGCACGAAGTATATAGGTAGAATGCATTCCAACAAATGTAAGCCCAGTCAATTTGAGTCCTATATGTCTAACCTACCCCTCTGTGTGTGCATAATGGATAAACACTTGCTAAAGAAGGACAGAAAAATTGTTTTGCTTGGTATAAGAGAGAAATCTATCATAGAGAAAGAGAATTTGGTTGCCATGTTTAGAGCCATAATGGATTATGATTTTCCTTAAGTGATGCATTTAAGAAAACTTTAATGAAGCATCTAATATGTGTAGAGGACATACACAAATACTGAAGTAATAAGAGTGGCCTGGATGTCTAAGGGAATTACTATGTCATAATACTCTTTGAAAAATATTACATCATTAATTACCTCCTGGTGTCAACCAAAGAAGAAGGAACTATAAATATCTTATCACAGCAAAGAGAAGGGAAGATAAATAGTGCCCATTCATAAGATCCAGTATCTCTTATTACTTTCTAGTTGATGTAAAATTCTGTTCTATGTCTTTCTTTGTGTACACATGTGTGTTTTATTATGGTCAAATCCATACCAAGACTCCTTTTTCTCTCTAGTGTGGAAAACAGCAACATAATTTGGTCAGGCTTAACTAAAAACACAGAGGGAAACTGAAAATGGTGAATGCATCGTTTGAAATTTAGTTAATCCACCTTTTAAATAAGTTGGAATGGGTATGTAAAAGCTGCAGCCCAAAGTAATAGAAGCATGGAGAACTTTCCAGCAAGGAGAGCAGGTAACATGGATACTTCTTCTTTGGTATAAAGTGAATTTCATTTCCATGGAGAAAAGCAGCATCCAGGCTGTGGAGATCATTCCTAGGACATAATTGGAAGTACAGTTAATCAGGATTTAATTGAACAGATCCATCTTTGAGCAAGGAGTGGGGTAGGAGATTGAGAAGGGAGGCAAAAAAATACCACATAAAGCCCCTCGGTTTAAGATAGTGAAATGTATCTTCTCATCTATAATGCAACACCATAATGTTCTTGTATGAATTGAAAATGCCAGGCAATCAAAGGCCATATGTCTTCGGCTTAGATCCACAGAGTGTCCATGTATTTTTAATCAAGGCAGCATCTCTGAAGCATGTTTATGTTTTCTTGGCATAAAAGATGCTCCCCCAGATTAGATCTGCACCCGGCTCCAGGCGGCTGTTACCTTTGGCTATGCAAGCAGAAAGGAAGTTGGCAGATCCCCCATAATGCATTACTGTAAAGCTAATGCGAACTGTACTCAAAGCATGCCAAGCACGGAGCAATCCATTAAGACTGAGACTATGATCATATGAGTCACTGAACTCTTCACTCCTACAAGATCTTTCTGCTTCTATTCCCTCCGTATAAATATCATACATCTCCACTCACCATGTTGTGCCTAGAGTGATCTGTTAAAAAACGTGAACTCATTGCTATCATTCTCTTATTCGAAACTCTCTAGTAAAGACTGAACATGTTTAAAATAAGAAGCAGACTCAATGACACGGTCTACGTAGCTCTGGGTGTTTTATTGTGATGACACGATTCCATGTCATCCATGACCTCCCCAACCCTCACATTGATTGTGTCACATGGCCTTTCTATTTCTAAGGACGTCCTCTTCCTAATCACTTATTGGTCACTTATACACTCAACAATATTTAAATACTGTGTGTGTTAAGATCTCCACCATGTAGTGAAAACATGTTAGTGAACACAATTGTCCTCCTGGAACTTACAATATTAGGGTGAGACAGAGATATACGATAAAGAAGATGAAAATATTAAGTGTATCTTGTGCCAGAAACTGAAAATTCCTTTATAAAATAGAAAGGAAATGGCATATTATAAATGGGGTCAGCATTAAGTGGCAGAGATTTCGAGCCTGCAGTATGAGTGTGGTCAAGGGTGATGAAAAACATTTGTCATTACTGTTTCCTCTTCTAAAACACCCAGATATTTTCATGCATTTCTCACATCAGATACCACATGGTTTTCTCACATCTTAAGTCTCACATCTTAAGGTCAACTCCCAGTCATCTCCTCGGATCACTGGCCCTGTGTGAAATTGCCTTGGACTCCTCTCTACCGTTCTATAGGATAGCACTTTGACATATCTGAGATTACGTTTTTACTTTTGTCTGTAACACCCATATAGGGTGAGCTTGATGAGAATGACCTCGGGGTTTATATTAGGGCCTAGCATAAAATAGACAGTCAATAAATGCATTTTGTTTAAAGGACTGGCTGAAGTTGATGATTTAGACAAGAGTCATATTTGATATTGATCCTCAGAAAAAAAATGACTTCGTTAGATATGATCATGGAAATTCTTTCTAAAGCAACATAAACTAGGAAATACAGAATATAGATCTAGAAAATAACATCAAAATGATTTAAATGAATACGTTTCATTAAGCCTCTACTTCCTTTGTACATCGGAGTTAGAAATGTTTCATTGTTTCAACAAAACTTTTGACTGGGCAAATCAGCTTCAAGAAGGAAAGATTACTTTGGATTCCAGTTTCAGTTCCTGGTTAGTTGCCTCCATGTTTCTTGAGTGGTGGAGAGAAAGAACTCAGAGCAGAAGGGCATAGAAGAGTAACACTACTAATGTTAGTTGAAGCCAGGAAGCAGAGTTAAAGAAAAAAACTAAAGAAAATAGGATGCTCTTCAAAGGCATGACTCCAGTGACCTATGTCCTCCATTAGGCCTTCCTTCCTAATTGTTTATTTCCTTATGAATTTACCAATGAATTAATCCATGGCAAATTTAGCAGAATCTAATTACTTCTAATAGTGCCATCAGGTGGCAAGAAAGTTTCCCCCACCCCTTGGTGTTTTTTACTTTATTTTTTAATTGTGAAAATACTGTACAGAGGTGTTACAATTACATGGGCAAGATAATGAGTACATTTCTTATCAAGCATTGTTGACTCCTCCTTTGTTTCCCCTTCTCATCCCTTCCCATCTCCTACCCTCCCCCTTCCCACCTCCCCAACCTCTCCCCGCATCCCCTGGCCAATGTTGATTGTTTCTAACATATTTATAAGATGATTTCTTTGTTGCTTTGTATGTCCCTCCTGCACAGTATAACCCCTGCTTTCACTGTATGTGATGTTGGGATAATTTGTGGAGGGGAAGGGCATACAGGTGGATACAGGTGGACCCACTGCAACAATGAGATGTACAAGTCACAAGCAAGTTTTTTATCACAAGCTTAATACACGTTTTTGCAGTGATACTTATTATGCAAAGCTTGATATCGCTTATGTCAGAATATTCTCTTCATTTTCTCTGCCACCACCTTGTTCAAGTAGCAACATCTCTTGTCTCATTGCTCTTCCTGCCGTCCAAAACATTTTCCAAAATTGCCTCAGGAGAGCTTTAAAGATCCCTATTTGATTATGTCTTTTCTTGGTGAAACACTTCCAGTGATTCCCATGGACCATAGAATAGTTTCTCAATCCTAAATTCTTTCCTAAAACATCAAGAACTGAATACTGGCTATTTCTATAATGCCATGCCTTAGCACTTCTCACCAGCAACCAGATACACCCAAGTTTATTTCTTCCTGACTTCCAGAATATTCTATGCTACTATCTTTCTTTCAGTCCTTTCCTTTAGAGACAATTTCTATATTTGGAATTTTATTTTTTTCTTTCTCTCTAGACCTGCTTAAGTTGCAGCCATCTTTTAAGTCTCTTCTTGAACATCATATATCCTCTAGCACAGAATTCCTGATACCTAATTCTAGACAAAGTGACTATTCTCTAAAGTTTCATTCTATCTTGCACTTGTACAAAACATTAGTTCCCTGCTTAGTTTTTGCAACAATTGCAATCACTATGGTTCCTAGACCTAAGCAAAAATAAGGCAGAAAGGATACTTGTCTCTTCTTTACTTGTAATTTATAAGAAATTTATACCATTCCTGGCTCATATATACTTGGTAAGTGTTTGGAAAGATTATACAATTGATTAAAATAGTTTGTCTTTATTTTCAAGCTAAATTCTGAATATTATTTCTCATACCAAAGTGCTTCTTGTTAGTCTTACTATTCTGTGGCAATAGCACTGAAAACTGAGAAATGATACAGTAGAAATTAGAGGCACATAGTTCTTCTCTTGATAATGATATCACAGAGTATAACTATGTAATTCTGTTCAATGCTTGCCAATAGCCCCAGGAACAAAAGAACTGATCTATCAAAACAAGAATTCTAGCCCATTCTGGAAATATTGACCTAGAGTATTTCGAAAGTGAGGAAAGGATTCTGAGAACAATGGCTTTACCTGTGCTAACAAAGATGCTATAGAAATTTAAAAAATGTATGGAAAATGTATTATTTATGAACCTCCTCTCAATGATGAAGGAAGTGAGAACTCTGACAATTGTTTAAATAGTATCAAAGGCTGGCTTTGAACTCACAATCTTCCTGCCTCTTCCTCCTGAATGTTTAGAATTGCAAATGTGTATAACCTAACCCTTCTCAAATTAAATTATGGACTTTTCCTTGTGTTACTTCATTTGATCGATTAAACTGTATATACATTTACTTGTATGTTTAAACATGTGCTAGAATATGAGAATATCACACACACACTCACACACACATACACACACACACACACACACACACACACACTCATACCCCACAATAGTTCTACAGCTAGAATGCCAGCCTCAGAACTGCGAATGCCATTTTCCTAGTTCATCTTTCATTACATTTGAATTTAGAAACCTGACCTTCTCTCAAACCATCTGAATAATTCACTTGAATCCTTACTTTGGTGAGCCACACATATTTTAGTAAAATGCCATAGGAAAAATGGACAAGAAGGAGATTACACCACACATCTAAGCAATGACTTGGAAATGCTATGATGTAACTCTAAAATCCTTTCATTTTAATGTCAACGGAGGGATCTTTTTAAACCTGTTCTTAGTGCAATGTGTTTTCTCTAAGGATTTCACCTTTCTCTTTATCTTATCAGACAGTGATTCAGATCAGAACTAGCTCTTACTTCCAACAATGCTTATTCAAAGTCATCACACTTATTCAGTTAAACAAAAGGTCCTCTAATTAGCAGAAGCTATCATCCTTAGAAAATACATCTTGCTTATGCTTGACCAGCAAATCCCAAAGTGTCAAATGATCATTAACTTTAGTTTCAGGCATCTGAATCATCATTTACACAAGATGCCCCAGAAGATATTGACCTCATGGACTTGTTATGAAGATCATATGGAAAAAAGTTTGCAAAGCATCTGGCATATAATCTGAAACAGTAGGCAGAGTAGTAGCTCAGTTTCTTGTGTTTTCTTTCTCCTTCATTGACTAGGCTGGATGATTCATGATTCTGACTGCATTCATGTTTTGACAGCCTCTCAGTCTCCTGAAGGGTATTACTGTCCCTAACATATGCTTAAAATATTCCAGAAAAAATATAAACTAACAAAGCCTCATGTTGATCAGGATGTGGTTCTGCTGACAAAGATCAAGCAAATGTGCATATGTGCATTTCCTGAAAATTCAGAAGCACTAAAATTCCTCTACTAAAAGCAGTTCTATATCCTAAAAACTATTGTAACATTTTCTTTTTCTTGTTGTTCATGGCTTGATTTGACATTGTATAGTCTAACACTTCAACTATTGGTGGCAGACAGAAGAATCATGTATCTCTACTTTGTTCCAAATCTTGATCCCCATCTAGAAATGGCATGGTTCCAAAGTCCCTAAGTAGAGCAGCATCTCTATTCATAATCTAGTTCATACTATTTGCGGATCTTATATACAGTCATGTATTTCACAACAGCTGTCTGGGTTTCACTGAGAAGTACCATTGACCAGCCACTTGATGCCCTCTAGATATCAGAGATTAGGGGCCTCGTATGCCTCCTGTTCCAGAAAGTTCAGAGAAGCAGGTTCTCCTAGGCTTCTATTCATGATGCCAATGACAAAAGCATTCATGTATGCAGAAACTATATTCACCCACTACAGATGTAAAAACATACATACTAAAGGACATCTCCAGATTGTAAAATTTAAAACAGGGTTATCAGATTTTCTTGCAATCTCTAATATTCCAAAACCTTATGTGTAATGTGTACACTTTAAAGATTAGATATGAGAGCTAATAGGCTAAATATTTGTGTCACAAATACTATATCAATTTATCTACACAGCAGTGTCATAAAACTGAAAGACTTATTTTGGAGAAGGAAAAATCAAGGCTCATAAAAGATGAAAAAATGTGGAAAGATTAGAACACTAATAAAATGTTATATGTCCAAATCTTATATTTCTTCTGGAGAGGGTTAAAATTTAGTCCTAAATAATCTTAGCAAATAATACATATATATACACATATGGAAGTACAGCCTATGTTGATACTCTATATAAATATACATTGGAGTACAATGTATGTGTATGAGTAAGGATATGTATATATACATATATATATACACACACATGATATATTTGATATATACATACACACACTACACACACATATCACACACACACATATATATGTATATATATATATATAATATATATATATTCCCAGACATATACTCCCCTCTAACCTTTACCCATTTCTGATTTTTTATTCATTTTATAGAATGCATTGAGGTTTGGGGACATTTGGCACTTTGTTCAGAGGAATCATAAAAATGCTTTAATAGCAAGAAAGGAGGATTCTTGGTTTCAGGGTGTCATGGAGGGATGCACTTAGGTTTAAGAGGATGCATTAAATCATCAGTAACATAGGAAAATGAGATGCTGAAGAAGAGAAGAATAAAAACAACAAAAAGAAAAATAGTTCCTTCCATAAGGATCCTTAATCTTCATTTTTCTGTTAAGTTATGTAAGAGAAAACATTGTGTTTGTGTTCAAAAGGCAAGCTTGAGGAAATGCTCAGGACACTGCCTGCATTCTAAGTGGCCAGAATGATGGAGGGAATGGGCCCTGATCCAAATTGATTAGTTCTGCTACCTTCTCATTATTGGTGCGCCTGAAGTTTGGCATGTAAGCAAGGTCATTCCATGCACGGGTTTGCCTGGCTTCACTGATTCTGCTACTAACTTCCTTGTGGTCCACAAACCCCACCCCCATCACAGCATGCCACCTGCACTAGAGAAAATTAAAAACCATCCCATACATTTTACATGAGTTCCTGAGAACAGTGAGAAATTAATATTATGTTGTCTTTTGATAAAGATACAGCTTGTTTTTTAAGATGTTCATCCAATTCAGTAATAGAAAACCTTGTTTTAAATTCCTCCATGGACCCTATACCTCAAGACAGCTAGAGGAAATGCATACAGACTCAGAAGGTTATGTTTGAGCAAGTTTTCATCTTACAGTTCAACTTATAAAAAAAAGAAAAACCAGGGTTAGATATGAGGTTGTCATTCTCACTAAAATCTTAGGTGCTTTATTAAATTTCTATTTCCGTATTTTCTCTTAGGTCACTGCCTTAACCTAGTATTATGTCTTCTTATATTCTCATGTTCAAATATTGCTGCAGTGGTTCAAGGTTAAACTGAAATGTCTCATTTGCTATGAAGCTATCTAATTCTCTCAAAGTAAGATAGGGAGGCTCCTTGTCAGATCTTCAATAATTTCTGGAAAAGTTCCAAGTCATTCATTCAGATTCTTAGCTATCTCATCAATAAGATAAAGGAAATTACAGTTGTATTTGAATGTAATTTAAAGAGAGATTTTTAAAATTCAGATAAAAATGTAATAAAGGGCTGGGCATTGGTGGCTCATGCCTGTAATCCTAGCTGCTCAGGAGGCTGACATCTAAGGATCAAGGTTCAAAACCAGCCCAGGCAGGAAAGTCTGTAAGACTATTATTTCCAGTTAACCACCAGAAAACTGGAAGTGGCACTGTGGCTCAAGTGGTAAAGCACTAGCCTTGAGCTTAAGAGCTCAGGTACAGCACCCAGGCCCAGAGTTCAAGCCCCCTGACTGACATAAATAAATAAATAATAAATAAATAAGTCTGCACAAAAATGTTCAATAAATACAATTTCTTTTTTTATTGGCAAGCAAATATATTATCTATACTTCTTTCAATGGAACCAAAAAGCTTTATGGTCAAGTTGTAGCCTATATTTCCAGTCCTATTTTATGCAAGTTTCTCTTGGGACCACAACCTTCAGCTTTCTGAAAGTCTAAATTCTTTACTAAACCTATCACTATTGTATGGATGGTTTTCAATGGTTATGTTGCTTTTGATCGTATTTCAAGTTTTATGCAAGTCATAGAGACAATAAGAAGCCGATTTGAAATTTAGATTCAATTTCCCATATCCATAAACAATTCACTTTGGTTTCTAAATGCTATCAAGCAATTCTGGGACATGATGTTCTTAATTATGAGCTTAAGTCTTGAACAGCAACAATCATGTGTTTGAATGTTAGTTAAATGACTATATGATTGCAAACAGGATCCTTCAAATTCCTTATTTTGAGCAATAGTATTTGTAAAGTGACAATAAACACCTCTCAAAGTTATTATTACTGTATTTGATGATAATATACACTCTGATTTGGAGAAGTGCTCCCCAAAGCTTCATGGGGCAAGGCCTTGCTCTCTAGTTTATGTGGATATTGGGAAATGGCAAAATTTTTAAGACATGGGAGGCCATTGAAAACATGGCTCAGGGATTCTGGGACCTAATACCACTTCCTCCCTCGTTTCTTTTTTTTTTTTTTTTTTACTTCTTGGTCATATACTCTTATCATAGTGTTCTCCCTTATTCTAAGCAACACGGTCAACTGATCATGGACTAAAACCTCTAATATTGTGAGACAAAATGGACATTAGCTCTTTATGAGTTGGTAACTTTGGGTATTGTTATAATGCTGGACAAATGGCAATTATAATATGTAATAAAATATTATATATAATATATCATGTAATATATAATTTGATTCCTCATATTAGGCTTGTGATGATATATTTATAGTATATTATTTACATAGTACATAATACATCTATATGTGTAATATGTAAATAAATATGTAACATGTAATATGTTTTTATATTTGTATAGTATATAAATACATTTGGTCTGAAGAGTTCTATCTTAACAATAACACAGGAAGAAACCTTAGAAGTAGATTGATGCAAAATCAAGTATTATACTGATTAAGTGTAAATGGAAAACATGGTTTTGTTTAGGGTGGGGCTAAATGAACTTGTTACAGCTCATTGGTGAATCCCCCATCCCATTCCTGCAAACTTGGAAATAGCCTCCAAAGTGCAAATGAAGGCCTCAGGCAAGCCAGAGAGAGATTCCAAATCACTGGATGGAGAAGAATGAAAATGGCCCATTCCGGGTATTTACTGTTTTGTAAAAAACTGTACTTGATTGAAAAATAGAGGTTGTTGTCAGTCACTTAATAGTGCATGACTACTTTATCCTTGGTGAAGCAGCCTTAAAATAAAGATTCTTGCTAAATGCAAGAAGTGTTTCTGAAGCAGAGATTCCTTCAGATGGGAAACAGGAGAGGATCAAAGATAAGGACTCTAGTTTTAAACTTAGCTCAAGGTCTGATGCATAGTAACTATATAAATGGTATCTACCATTATAAGGCTAGAGTTCCTTTTGTCAAGTGTTGACTAACCGACATTAAATGACTACTAATTGTACTTAAATCAATCTGTATGACTCAGAAACATTTGTCTGGACAGAAAGGCAGGAATAAACCTTTCAACAAAGGACTTCTTTAGAAGGCTTTTTTTCAATACAGATTCCGCATTTGTTTTTTTTTAATTTAATTTTATTTTATTTGTGAACATACTGTACAGAGGAGTTACAATTACATGGGCAAGATAATGCGTACATTTCTTACCAAGCATTGCAGCCTCCTCCTTTGTTTACCCTTCACATCCCTTCCCGGCCTCCCCCCTCCCCCCCAATCCCAATCCTTCTCCTTCCCCCCCCTTCCCCCCCCCCCACCAACGTTGTAAAGCTCTTTTTGGACATGACACCTTGTACTTCTCATTGTTGCAACAGGTCCACCTGTATACTTAAACAACTGGTTTTTCCCCATCTCCTCCACAAGTTATACTGACATCAAATATAGTGAAAGCAGGGGTTATACTGTGGGGGAGGGACATACAAAGCAACAAAGAGATAATCTTATAAATGCATTAGAAACACATGCATGAAAGAAAAAAAATTAAAATACATATCTAAGGGTTCATTTTCCTAACATCACATTATCTGACCTTTTCTGTGTGACTCATACATATACTAGATATTGCAAATAAGGGAAACCATGGGACCTATGTTTCTTTGGGCCTGGCTTACTTCACTTAATATAATTTTTTCCAAGTCTTTCCATTTCCTAACAAATGGGACAATATCATTCTTTCTGATGGAGGCATAGAATTCCATTGTGTATATATACCACATTTTCTTGATCCATTCATCTACTGAGGGGCATCTGGGTTGGTTCCATATCTTAGCTATGGTAAATAATGCTGCAATAAACATAGTTGTGCTGGTAGCTTTAGTGTGGTCTTGTTTGTAAACATTTGGGTAAATGCCCAAGAGTGGGATTGCTGGGTCATAGGGAAGCTCTATGTGGAGTCTTTTGAGGAACCTCCATACTACTTTCCAAAGTAGTTGAACAAGTTTACACTCCCACCAACAATGAAGTAAGGTTCCCTTCTGTCCACATCCCCTCCAGCATCTGTTTTTATTAGAGTTCTTGATTTTTGCCATTCTAACTGGAGTGAGGTGGTATCTCAATGTTGTTTTGATTTGCATTTCTTCTATGGCTAGGGAGGTTGAGCATTTCTTCATGTGTCTGTTGGCCATCCTTCTTTCTTCTTCAGAGAATTTTCTCTTTAAGTCATTAGTCCACTTATTTATTGGGCAGTTGTTTCTTTGAGGATTTGTTGTTGGGGGATTTAATTTTTTGAGTTCCAAGTATATTTTAGATATGAGACCCTTGTCCATTGTATGGCTAGTGAAGATCTTGCTAGCTATGTCCTTTGCCATGCAGAAGCTCTGCAACTTCATGCAATTCCATTTGTCCAACCTTTCTTTGATTTGATTTGCTGTGTTTCCGGGTCTCTATTGAGAAAATTTTGGCCTGCACCATGGAGGCCTAGGGTTTCTCCTATTCCATCCTGTAATGTTTTCAGAGTGTCTGCTTTGACTCCGAGAGATAGATATTAGAGGTCAGTAGGATGCAGCCATCACTCTGTACAGCTCAAATTTACTCTGATGACCAAGAAATAACCTCCCTCTCACAGGTTAGAGAGTAAAATAGCAAAAGCACAGAAGAAAGCATATGAGGTAACATAGCGTAGTATAAATAGAACACTACAGAGAGAGAGAAACGAAGCTCAAGTAGATTAGATAAGCTAAATTTAGACAGAATGAAGGGTGGGTAAGATGAACACTAGAGAGAAAATATTTTAGCAATCTGGAAAGCATCTCTCTCTCTCCTAGGCTAGCCTTCTGAACTCCAGACATTAATGTAAATATGTGTACATTTACTAATTCAACTAATCATGGAGTAGCAATCATGGACATCTGTATTATAATGGGGATTTCCCAGGGTAGGTTATGGTATTGGCAACAAGAGAAGAGGCCTCTCTCCTCCATGTGGAAGTGGTAGTGACCATAAGCCTTTCCTAGAGAAAGACACTGATGTTTGTGTGGTCTACCGGACTGCTACCATTCCTGTTACAGTCTAAGTAGAGATTGTGAATTGGACATACATAAACCCTTTGCTAGCAGAGGGAGGCAAGCAGCTGTTAAGTATTGCTTAGATCTCTCCATATGGTCAGTTTAGGAGCTCTTCAAACTCAATGAGTCCACAAATTTATTTATTGCCCATCATCCTTCTCATTTCAACCCCATCACAAGATCAGAGTGACTCAAATAAAGCAAACCATTTTCTTTCTCCCTGCCTCCGACTTGTCAGTCCTGCTCTGTGATTTGACCATGTCATTCTTTCCACTCTTTTCCATGGCCACTGTCATCTGGGAATCATTTCACATTAGACACCTTCTTCCATAAGGTTCTAATGAATTTCCCACCTCCACGATTTTCCTTCCTAGAAGCTCTGTACAACCAATGGGTGTCATTACCAAAACCTGCCACACACTTTTCTGCTTAAAAAATATAGTGTCTTCTCATTATCTTTAACATGTGTTTAAAACTCTTCTACAAGCCGGGCGCTGGTGGCTCACGCCTGTAATCCTAGCTACTCAGGAGGCTGAGATCTGAGGATCGCGGTTCAAAGCCAGCCCAGGCAGGAAAGGCCGTGAAACTCCTATCTCCAATAAACCACCAGAAAACCGGAAGTGGCGCTGTAGCTCAAGTGGTAGAGCGCTCGCCTTGAGCTGAAGAGCTGAGGGACAGCGCCCAGGCCCAGAGTTCAAGCCCCACGACCGACAAAAAAAAAAAAAAAACTCTTCTACAAAGTTGTGTTTTGTCCCTCAGCTCTTCTGTGTCTGTCTCTGTCTGTCTTTCTCCACCCATTCTCTCTATCTTTTCATTTCTCTGTTGCTTTCTCTCTGTTTTCCTCTCTCCTCACCCCTTTCTAGTCCCTCTCAGATGTTGACAGATGTGATTTTATTTCGCAGGAACACTGTTTCCTGTGTTCTTTATTTGGTGATTTTACAGCCACAACAGATTTTGTTCTCAGCATTCTTTATCAGGGAATTTTTCAGATTTCTAAACTAAGAACTGGTTTCTTTGCATATGCTACCATTCCATATGGCACAATTGCCATGTATTGTTCAGTTTACAGGTTTTTGTTGGTTGAAGTCATTACCAGTGGCTATTTAATAGGTCTTGTCTAAGTTTATTGGTGTGTTGGTTTCTCAGATTTCCTGTATGTAAAACAGAAATGATGGCAACACCAGGGTTAAGTATAAGGTATGTTGGAATTAAATTAGTTAACTTTTGCTAATAAAAAAATAAAACCTTCGTGTTTTATGTAACATATCATCTTAAAAACAAGGGTATTGGCGCTTTCACTATATTTGATGTCAGTATAACATGTGGAGGAGATGGGGACAAACAAGTCGTTTAAGGATTCAGGTGGACCTGTTGCAACAATGAGAAGTACAAAATGTCATGTCAAAACCAGCTTTACAATGTCGGTGTGGGGGGGGGAGGGGGTATAATTGGGTGGGGGGAGGGGGGTAAAATTGGGTGGGGGGAGGGGGGAGGCGGGGAAGGGAAGTGAAGGGTAAACAAAGGAGGAGGCTGCAATGCTTGGTAAGAAATGTATGCATTATCCTGCCCATGTAATTGTAGCCCCTCTGTACAGTATGTTCTCAAATAAAATAAAATACAATTAAAAAAAAAACAAGGGTATTGGGTCATGGAACAATGTAATAAGATATTCAAGATAACATAATTGACAAAATTGTGCAATTTTAGCTTGAATGTGCTTGTAAAGTGTCATCATCATCATCATCATCATCATAACTGCCACTGCCACCGCTATCATTACCATGATGATGATCACTTTCATCCTAATGATACTTGCTATAGGGTGTTGGTGTTCTTGGCCACAAGCTAACAAGAGACTCTGAGTAAAGGATGAGTCCATCTAGGGTGTTATTCTTACAATGATATAGTATAAACACTTGTGGAATAGTGTGACAAAATTCATTCATACAAATAATATGCACTATAATGGTACTTGCTCTGTTGTGGAGCAAGTGTCATCAGAAGTCATTAGGTCAACAGAGATGGTGAATGAGGGTGAACATAGTTGAAATCATTTATAGGCATGTGTGAAAATAGGACAATGAAACCTGTTTAAACTGTTTTAAGAGGTAAGCGATAGGATGAAGGAGAGTAATGAGGGGGTGAGTTTGATCAAAGTGCATTTTATACTAGTATGAAAACGACACAGCAAATCTCACTCTGTTGTACAACCAATGCAAGCTGCTGAAACATGCTAAAAGAAAAGGAAAAAGACCTGAATAGAAGTAGAAAGAAATAGAGTCAAGAAGTTCAGGAATTTGTAAGCCTGAGGGAGGAAACTGCTTTTGAAATCCAGTCTATAAAAAGATATCATTGAATATGTCATTGAACTTAAAAAAAAAATAACGGGACCAAAGAAAACAGACTTGTAGCCAGAACCGAATGAAAGCAACAACCATCACAACTACTATTAAAGTCTGTGAGTCAATTAAGGTGTTTCAGAGAAACTGCATAATTAAAAGCTTGGTCTCCAATAAATGCATTCAATTGCACAAAATAGTTTAATGGAGAAAAGGCTAAATTTTTGGCTCACTCATGGAAGCCTTATAAACTGAAGTTGCTGTAGTTAAGTTTGCAGAGGATGGAGGGAAAACAGGTAAGAAAAACCATATGTAGGGAGAGCCAACTAACCATATATCCAGAACAATAGTGAGGATACTCAAAGAAATATGCCTTTTAATATTTTAAATGAATGACATATCTCTGAGATGTAACATAATACTCAGCATTGCAAATTCCTAGTAGAAATGAGATTGAACAGGAATAAATAGGATGACCCTTTAGTGCTAATTTTTATGTGGCCAAGAAAATTAATGAAAGCAGAAGAACCACAGAGAGCAGAACCATGGGCTACAAAAATAAATAAATAAACAATGAACTACAGGACTATAAGCCCTGCCCAGGAAGAAAAGGGAATATTAGCTTGTAAACACTTCCAGTCCCCATGGAGAAGGAACATGGTTGTATTGCCTTTCCATAGGATTTTAGAGATGTTATAGGTCCATGACTCTGTCACCTCTTTTTTTGGTTGGAAATGTTGGTTGCTGGAATCCTGTGCATGTTTGCTCTACTGTATAATGCCATCTGGAATATCATCTTAGTTTATATTTTCAGTTCAGGTCTCCAAACAAAAAGAAATTATTTCAATGTTTGATTAAGCAATGAGAGGTCATATAGACATTGAACTCAAGTTGGCCACACTGACCAGGTGAGCTTCCTCTTGAGTTCTTCACTTAAGCCCTTGAGCTATAATCCTCAGGGTGGAAAATTCTTTTTTATGATCAGGAAAAGAAATAAAGCAATGCTTGCCACCAGTGTTTCAAGGCTATTTAAAAATATTCTAGGACTAGAGATTACCTCAGTGGCAAAGATCTTGCCTCTTATGCATGAGGTCCAGGGTTTGACCACCACCATTCTCCATCACTGAAAACATAACCATACAAAACAAAACAAAAAAGGAAGAAAAAATATTCCAGATTTTGTTTCCTCTTAGCACACAGAAAAAAATCATACTTCACTGTCTTTTTAAGTTAGGCATAGTAGTGTGGCTGTATTGACAATAAAACAACAACAAACAGATAGGCTATGTGTTATTTTGAGATGAAAGCATTAATTTGCCAGGGCAAAACATTGCAGTGATGTGATGATCCTGGAACTGTATAGAGGGATGTACCCTCTCTGTCAGGTCCTTAATTAACTACACTAAGCAAAGCACTCTAACACTCTGATCTGCAATGGAAATGCAGAATACAAAAGAAATGTATACTTCCGGTGCTTTTAGTCTCTGAAGCATGGATATATTTATTTATTACACAACATAACCTATGTATCCTGGCTTGATCACTGAAAAGAGTTCATGTTATATGAGTAGGCATGCTTTATCTACAACTGTAGAATGGACTTCATTCAAAAAAATAAGGTAGATCGTTTCTAATTCATCAGTGTGGTATGGAAGCTGAAATTGTAGACCCAACGTTCTGTTTGAATATGACTGCTCTCATCATGGAGACAGATGATAGGCTGGCTGACTTCTTTTCTCTTGGTATGGGCAACTGACATGGTTCTTGATTGATTCACAAATAATTTTCTTAGAAATCCAGAAACAAATTCAGAACTGTGTATTCTCTGTCTTTTCATCAGGCACAAGTAAATTCTCCTCATTCCTTTTTTTTTCTGACCCATTAGGTAAGGTCATGAGAGCAAGACTCACCCACCTCCTATGCTGCCACAAACACTAGACACCATTACTTCTGAAACACACTGGTCTTCTGGATGAAGCATCATTATATGCTCATGCATGCTAACATGTATCCAAAATTTCTCTGGGTACCCTAAAATTGCATTGAGTATTAACTTCTCCTCTCCAAACAGCTATTGTATGAAAGCACCTAACAATAACAGCCATTTCATCAAAACAAACTAAGACCCTAATCATTCTTCAATGACCTATCTTATTTCTTATCTCTCTCTGGGTCAAGTAAAGTCAATACCCATTGGAGGTGGTAACCATTGAATATTTCAGACCACGGTTAATGAGGACTCACTATTTGTTTAACACATGGGGAGGAACCAGTATTATCTAGAGAACAAATATTGCTTTCTGTACAGAAGCGCTGGTATTCACAGACTCAATTCTTTTCAAGGATTTGAAGTAAGGCATTTGGGCATGGTGTGGAATCAAGTGTGAAGTGGTTTGGGTGAAGATAAAGCCAGAAACCAGTTTATGTCCAATCTTGGAAACTGTTCAAATTTTAAAATTGTACTTGAAAGAAAACAGGATACTTAATAGCATCTATGTTCCATCTCTCTGAAAATTACTTCATTTTGGACATTCCAAACCTCACATGAATCCCCATTCTTCTCATTATGCAAGAGCCTTTACTTGAATAGACTGGAACCACTCTAAAATTTTGGTTAATTTCTATGTACTAAGAGTCTTCTATAGATCAGAAAGCCTAAAGAAGAGCTGGAGTTATATCCATTTCTCTTGAATTTCAGTGGTTGCCTGGTTTGCAAAGAGAGTACAAATAGTTGAAATGCAGGAAAATCACTCTTTGTATACCTATTATATCATCATTTACCTTTCTTCAAGTAGGAGACAGCAAAATGGTAGTTTGGGATTTATAAGTGTAAAAAATGTATTTAATAAATAATCCACAAGTTTCAAAGAAACAAATACATTGAATCCCATTGGAAAAAAAAGAATAGGAACAAAAGGAATGGCCATATATAAGGAGCAGCCCTAATGATCATAGTGACAAAATCAATTTTAAAAAGTCACCAGCAGAAAATAGAACCAAAGAGAAGCTGAAGCTTGCTGCTGTTGCAGGATTTTACAGGAGTTATTTAACATTCTTTGGCCATAGTCCTAAAATATTCATGCACGTTGGACATAATTATGTCATTTTAGTGTCTACTGTGTGTCAGTGAATTGTCCATTTTTCACTGCCGCTTCTATCACTTCTTTGGCATTTGGGGAATGTAAATGATTATAAACAGAGAAGTCTTAAGTGGTAGAGAATTTGTTTTATGGATCTTATAGTGAAACTTTTAAATTTGAATGTTAGGCTGAGAGCATGATTGAGAACTAAATAGGCACATTTCTTTCTTCCAAACACAGAGTGGTCCCTTTATAGATGTCACATTTAAAGGGACATTGAACTAATGATTAGAGAGGTCAGGAATTACCCCAGTGAAGACTGAAGAGCAGCATAATTGCCATTTCCAGTCTAGAAATGACCATTGTTCAGTGTTGTTTAAAAAGACTTCATTGGTATCAAGGGAACTTACAAGGAGGCTGGTTTTCATCCAATTTGAGGGGATGCTTCAAAATTCAGCTTTCTGTAAGCACTGCTATCCTTCGCAATAGTGATAAGTTGGAGAGAGGCAAGGGGAAATTCTTGTTCACTGTGCAGGAGAGGAGACTGGACATACTCTAGGGGCCTCTTCAGCATTGTGAAATTAGTATGCGTTTTGATGTCAGCCAGGATGAAAATCTTACATCCCCCAATTATTAACTAGCTTACTATAACAGCTCATTTAATTTTTCTGAATCCTATGTATGCTCCCTTGAAAATAGAATAACCTGTTCAGGGTTGCAGTTAAGATTGATGAGGCATTTTCCCTGAACTCTGGGCCTGGGCGCTGTCCCTAAGCTCTTCAGCTCAAGGCTAGCGCTCTACCACTTGAGCCACAGTGCCACTTCCAACTTTTTCTGCTTATGTGGTTCTGAGGAATCAAACCCAGGCCTCAAGCATACAAGGAAAGCACTCTACCACTGAGCCACCTTCCCAGCCCCATTTTTCCTTCTTTTTAAAAGCTGAATAATATGTCTGAATTTGATGTATCTGTATATTTATTGATGGAACACTTCAGGTCATTTCCTTGTTTTGGCTCCTGTGAACAATGTATTGAACATGAAAAGTGCAGGGATGTTTTTAGTATAGTAATGACATGATCCTGTCTATAGACTTAAATTCATTATGTTTATATTATTATATTTATATATAATAGTTTATTATTATCATTATTATTAACTTTAAGTAGTTGTAAAGAAGAGTTGCCATTTAACCAATCACTTTGTTAAATGACACTATATATTTCAGAGGAAACGCCATATGTTTTCCTTAACAGTGATACAAATTTACATTTCAACCACCAACTATAAGATTCCCTTCTTCTCTGAATCCTTATCAATTGTCTCTTGCCTTCCCTTATTTGGATAATGCTTAAATGAAAAGCTCTCTCATTGAGATTTTGGTTGTCATTTCCCTAGTTATTAAAACAGTTCACTAACCTCTTATGTACCTGTTGTCATTTTTATGCCGTTTTTGAAAAAACAAACACACACACACTCAGGTCATTTTCTGGGAATTTGTGCTTTGTTTTGTTGCTGCTACATGAGACCCTGTACTTTTTGACTTTAATCTTAATAATGTACTATAAGAGAGCACTTTGACAATAAATTAAAAAATAAAAAAGAAGTTTTCTGTCATATTGTTTGTGACTCTTTCTTTTTCAGTTTATTGCTAATTTTTATTTCTGTACACTTTGTCTTTTATGTAGGTTTATCTGATTTGGGGAGGGTGCGGGGAAATGGTGGATCAAAGGGTGAACTAATTCAGCAGTGATACTCACTAGATACTATGTGGCAAATGTACTATACAACTTGGGAGAGAGGGAGGCTGGGAGGGGAAAAACTGGGAGAAATTAAGGGAGAGGGTTACCCTGTTCAAAAAGAAATGTACTCAATAAAAAAGTAAAAAAATAACAAAAAGTTTTGAGGAAATGGGCCTGATGGAAATGTGTTGCAGTTCCTATCATGTAAAAGCTAGCTGCTTCCAAACTGAATTCTTCAACTTTTCTCTATCACTAATTGTAGACTGGCTTTCGTTTCTCCATGCTTTTACTGTGATCTTCACTTCTTTTGTCTAATAAAGCTATTCATACAAGAGATGGTTCATTGCCTTTGGATTTCACTGTTTACCGCCAACCTTTCTTTTCCCCAGTCCACCCAGTGATTGTTTCTACAGGTGTTGAACCTCTTTCTATGTGGCTGAGTTCTTCTTCCCCCTGCTTGAAAATTTCACGAGTACATCAAAGGAGAAAGATGGAAATTTCAGATTCTCCTTGACCCTTGCTCAGATTTAAATTAAAAATCAGACAGACAATGTTAAATCCAAAGATAACCTTGGGATTAATCAGCCCAGCTTCTTTTGACTTGGTGTCAAGCAGGGCAGCTGCATTTTCACAGCATTCATTTTATGTTGCGTCATTACAAAGTACTCCAACTTCAGTGATGGATTTACCCAAGGTTGCCAGATAATCACACATGAAGCTGAAAACTACCTCACATCAGCATTGAAATTCCTAGTTAATTTATTTCCCCTTTCCTATTCATCTTCTTTGGTTTCACATTATTTTTCCTAGGAAATATAACCCATTAAATAAAAGTAACAAAGAGTAATGAACTAATTTAGAAAACTTAAGCGTATATTAAACCTTCCCCATTAATTCTGTTAACCATAGAACTGAAAATATAAGGGTTCAATGAACATGTTTATGTGTGTGTGTTCCACTTTCATCAAGCCAAACTCTTCTGAAGATGATATTTGGAGATGACAACCTTGTTGCTTCAATTAGGTACGTAGTTGTCAGAATGGGTTGAGTTATGCAGGGTAATAAACCATGTCAATATTTCAGTGGACCACAGAAAGAAAGGATATAATATCTACTTCCATTGAATAGCTCCCTGAGATCTTTGTAGACCATGGAAAGCCAAGTCTCACATTGAAGTCTGGAGACAAATTGATGGGTAGAAACAGGATTCCACAGATGAAAAGCAGCACATCACTGTTATTTCTGACAAAAGGTGAGTGGAGGTGTGTGCCTTACCCATGTTACCCACAGGATTCTTTCTTACATCAACTGTATCTTATCTCAACAAATCAAATCATCTCTCAGTCAATGGTTCAACAGGCTGCTGTCTTTAAATATAATGTAGTAAGGTCTTTGGATAAGGATAACCATTAGAGTGTCAGCTTATTGAGATATTCAATAAATTGATTACATTTGCTTCACAAATGCTTCATTGCAATGTGTCACTTAGTTCTGAATAGGATTGTGTTGTACATGTACATATTGTTTTTCTGCATATTTTTGAGGAAAGTTGATACTGGTCTCAACAGAAGAATTGTTAGCACAATGTTAGAGATTTAGTACATTATAGAGCATGTTGACAAATAAATATATTATTAATAAAAGCACATAATAAAATAGTACTAATGGGCTTGATATGTACAGGTATTTAAAATTTATGAAGTGATGTGGTTTGTATGTCTCCATTCAAATGAGATTTTGTACAATTCTGGGAGGTGAACAGGACAGAGAATGACAAATCATAGTTAATATTAATATGTCACTGTGAAAATTATGTAATATGTTTCCATATATTATTGCTTAAACCTAATAGACTGAGAAGAAAGAAAATCAGACCTGAAGAGATGGCAGGAAGGAAGGAGAGAATGAATAATTGACACAGTGTTTACTGGAGAAATCAAACCCCTTAAACAACTGTGTAAGGGAATTGTTTGCATGTTTAGAAGGAAATACACTCCCATGGAATTTCCTATGTATATTGACACTTCAACTTCATTGGACTTATGGTATTTCTCTAACTCCTTACTCCTTCAGGAAGAGCTCACATTTATCTCATGAGTTTTGGCAAATTTGAAATGGAGAATATTGGCTTTCAGTCCTTGCTCTGCAATGTTTCAGGAATATTTACATGGTTGGCCTTCTGTGAAGTACATTTCTGTGAAGGTATCTTATCAACTCTTCTGGAAGTTTTCAGCTCCATGTATAACAAAGTAGATTTATCAGTCAGAATGGACTAGGTTCTTCTAGGCAACAAATGATACCAATACTCCAGAGCATTTTAAACTTAAGTTTAGTTCTAGCTTACATAGTATGGGCAACAGTCACATGTAGAAATCCAACCTGATGGTTGTTTAACTTGAACATTTCCTGCTGTAAGTGCCAAAGCACAAAAATGACATGTTAGTCACACAATGGCTTTTAAAGCCCCTATTTTATTGATTGATTGATTGGTTGGTTGATTGTGGGGCATGAACTCTGAGCTTGGGCACTGTCCCTGCACTCTTCAGCTCAAGGCTAACACTCTACCACTTGAACCACAGAGCCACTTGCGGTATTCTAGTGGATTATTGGAAATAAAGAGTCCCATGGACTTTCCTGCCCAGGCTTGCTTTGAACCATGATCCTCAGATCTCAGCCTCTTGAGTAGCTGGGATTACAGGCATGAGCCACTGGCGCCCGGCTAAGCCTCTATTTTTAAATATCTGGCACTACCACTCAGCACAAAAGAAGTCATTTAACCTAACTAACTCTATTGTGGGCCAAAAAAAGTTATTATCCCAAGTGCCTAGATAGATACTACTATGGGCTGTGAGTGACCAACACAATGATTGCTATGCTGTGAGGTCAGCCTAATGTCCATAGGTTTCAGTATAAATCCAAAGCTCTTCCACCACCATCTATGTTAGAATATTCATATCACTATTGAAGAAAATTCATATTAGTTTGGTCCTTACCACTGTAACCTAATAAAGAATATTCAGAGAAAAATAAAACATGTTATTCATAAAACATTCAATTTTATAAAGAATAAAATCTGCATAAAGAAAGAAGAGAAATTTTGAGAGCAAAAGAGAATGTTAGAGGTGTGTGTGTGTGTGTGTGTGTGTGTGTGTGTGTGTGTGTGTGTGTGTGTGTGTGTGTGTTCTTGATCCTTTCATGGATTAAAGTTCTGTGGACATTAGGCCTATTGAGTTTCCCAAGTTTGGTACAGCCTCTGCTTTCCTCTAGAGCAGTATGTTGTATTCATATTTAGTTTCTAATCTTTCATGTTCTTATTTTATTTTTCTTTATCTTCTTGTTGTGTTAAAGTATTATCATGACATTTAAGTGCATTTACAAAGCACCTAGTAGTAAAATAACATTAGTACCACCAGGCCATGTATGTGCAATTACCTGAATTTACACCAAGTGCCAACACAAAATCTGGCTCCATTTAACTTCACAGTAAGCCTGTAAGATACCTATAATTATCTAAATTTTACAAATGAGAAAATACAATTCCATAGTAAAGCTAAGCTTCCTGAGTCCATGGCCAGAGATCTTTATTGTAATGATTTTTGCATACAATTCCTTTTTAAGTGGTTAAAAAAAGTGTGCTTGTTTTTGATAATCAGCATCAGATGGATAATCTGTACCATGGATACAAGTAGAAATGAATAATCAGTATCCATCTCCATCTCAACAGTAGATTAATATGTAATTGAATGCATTTTTAGTTCTAAGATAATCGACTGATATGAGATTACAGATTATTTAATTTGAGAATAATAAACATTATTTTTAATTTTAATTTTATGTAAAGGTGCTGCACAGAGGGGTTAACATTACATACATAAGGTAATAAATACATTTCTTGTCGAATATTGTTACTCTGCCCTCATTTTTCTCCCACTTTCTCTCACATCTGACTCCACCCACACAAATTATAAAGTTCATTTCCAACATAGTATCTTGTGAGCATATTGCTGTTGCATAGGTTCACCATTTGTCCATTTTGTTGCAAGAAATAGTGTGTTCAGAGCTGAACCAGACATTTTGAAAAACACCAAATCAAAATATATAAAAGATATTGGCGAAACCGTAGAATCAGGTGGTACAGAGACAGCAGAATATAGATATCAGGGAAAAAAATGAAGTTAAGAAGTTATAACAGGTTGGAAAGCTGGTTAGAATTTTTTCCCTGAATCAAGAGTTCAGAACAAAATAGGGAAGATGTTGAGTAAGACACCCACAAAACAATAATTGTGTGACAAATCTCTGAGCAAAAGTACCATTGGACAATGCAAATAGGTCTCCCACTAAAACCATCCTTTTTGTAGATTTTAATAGGCAGCTTTGATGCTTATTAGTTACTTGTATCTGGAGAATTTTGTAACTCCTCTGAATGTTATTTTCTTTGTTGATAAAATGGGGGTGGTAGTTATTTTTACCAAAGGTTGATCTCCTTCTATGTCCTCATTGGCTACAGATGGTATATGGGGCCATAGAACCCTAAAATTCACAATTAATGTGAGTCATTACTGTTCCCCTCTTCCATAATATAGGTTCTCAGTAACTGTGTCCTGGTGATTGTTGCATTCACAATAATCCCTGGAAAACAGAGGTCATTCAGTAAATTTTTATAGAATAGTTTTGATTACATGAATAAAGTAGATAACATAAAATAAAATGTTTAAAAGTATTAAATTTATTTTGCTCTAGAACAGAGTTCAACAAACATTGTCTGCAATGGGCAAAGTCATAAATATATTAGATTTTGTCATCCATAGATAAAGTCAAAATTACTCAACTCTGCTATTACAGTGTGAAAGAAGCCATCAATCAAATGCAAATACAAGCATGTCTTTGTGCTAATAAAACTTTATTCAAACACATGCACACACGCACACACACGCACACACACACACACACACACACACACACACACACACACACACACACACACACTGTAGAGGGCCAGATTGAGGCCCAGAATTGTAGTTTGAGAATTCTTAATAAGAATGTGTTTACATATTACATAGTGTAGTTAAGATCAATTTTTTATATTTTTTAAATCATGTTGTTATCTTTAAGAAGTTGCACACCGAAACTGCCATTCGACAAAGAAGTTTATGAGTACAGTTCATCTTGTTCAGTCACCCCTTTCAATTTGAGGAGGTGGGAAGGAAGGGATGATAGGGGGAAAACAAAGGAGGAGGTAACAATGATTGATAGGAAATGTACTCAT
Organism: Dipodomys merriami; assembly: GCF_024711535.1. Taxonomy (NCBI): domain Eukaryota; kingdom Metazoa; phylum Chordata; class Mammalia; order Rodentia; family Heteromyidae; genus Dipodomys; species Dipodomys merriami. The sequence goes on from NW_027202382.1 coordinate 33,894,697, forward strand.
TACCTTGCTCATGTAACTGTAACTCCTCTGTACACTATTTTTACAATTAAAGTGTATTTAAAAAAAGAAAGCACAACAACAAACACTGTCTAGGGTGTGGAGAAAAGGAATCCTCACACACTATTGATAAGAATGTAAATTAGTCCAGCCACTCTAGAAATCAGCATAAATGTTATGCAAAAACTAAATTAGAACTCCATATGATTCTGCTGTAACACTCTTGCGCAGATATTCTAAAGAATATAAATGAGTATCCAGGATACCTGTACACACATGAATACTGTAAAAACTACTTACAACAATCAAGATAAGAAAGCAACCAAGGTGTTCAACAAAAAAATTATTGAACAAAGAAAGCTTATCCATATATACAACAGAGTGGCATTGAGCCATACAGAAGAATGAAACTATAGTTTATTTGTGGGAAAATGGACAGAATAGGAGATCATCTTGCTAAGGGAAATAAGTCAAGCTCAGAAAGACAAATAACACATGATTTCATTTATATGAAGAATCTAGGTCTAAAAGTAATATTGGCAGTATGACAATTATGAAAGAGAATCTAGATCTAAAGAAAAATTAATAATATGAAATATTTGTAAAAGAAGGACTGTTTGAGAAGGGAAATCAGCGGGTATGGGAAGTGGAAAGGAAAGAGTTACAGAGAGTGAATATTACAGTATTTTATATATAATAAATATATACATCTTTAACATATAAAATATTTAATTATATTATATATAATATACATATAATGTGTATATGTATTAGATATATATGTATTATATAATATATATGTGTTATATATTTGTACAATATACTATACATATAAAATATGTAACCATATTATATTTTCATATGATTATATAATATATAATAAAGCTATTACATTAGTAATAGTTTTAGTTTTCAGTTTTAATTAGATAATGAAAGTGGCCTAATATCATAAAAAAGACACAAATGAAAAGGAGGATTAAGAAAGAGCAGGAATAAATTTGGCCAAGTACATTATGTGCATATATGTAAATATCACAATAAAACTCCTTTGCACAAGTAATTCATGCTAATAAAGAAGGAAGAGAAAAAATGTTACCCTTTAAAAAGGGGGATATTACATAAAAGCACCACTATTTTACAGACCTAAATCCTGGGTAACAAGTTTTCCAAAGAACTTTCCAAATTTGAAAACTCGAGTGCATATGCATAGGTAGCTCACTCAATCCAATAATAGATGGAAAAATCCAGTTTAAAAAAACAAGAGAATATGAATGAGGTTTTCTTGCTAGAAGCTTGACCTAGAACAACAAAGGTCTCTTGTATTCTATCCAAACTTCCCAGAGGAATCCATTCCTTCCTGGACTGTTCTGAACAAACAAATGCACTCATCTACTTTTCAAGAAAACCCTGATTTGATATTGTAAGTGTTAATATGCCTAAAAATACTTAACCTAGAATGAACTCCTTTGATGCAGGAACATTCTTAAACATTCTAGAAGGCTCCTTCTCTGAAGAATATGTTTCCTACCATGTTATGTAGATCTAGGTGGAATAAATCAGAGAGAAAAATCTATTTCCAGTTTCCCTTCTCCTCCCTTCGATTCTGACATTCTTATTTTCAATTTCTAAAAAGCCTTTCTTGTTTCCTTCTTTTCCTTCCTTGTTCAGCCTAATTAGACCTCCTACTTCTGTCTTTTCACAAGAACAGTACTGAATCTTTCTCTTGTCTAGTGGCCACCCAAACAATGCTATTTCTTTACAGTGATACAGTCTGGAACTTTAAAAAGCAGAAATAAGAAAAAATTTCTGAGCAGTTAAAAACTGCTTGACAATAATATCTATGCAATGACATGTGTGTATATTTTTTCTGTATTTTTCAAGCTCTCTTTGTTCTCATTTTACTTGTGTTTTTAAGCAGAGGAAATACATCTGTGTATTTATTATTTTCTTTTATGCAAGGTAAGTAGGGTTAATACTATACAAGGGATGCTTTAGCAAAGACTCAATGAAAGACACTCATGAAAAAAATAAGGGATGTCACAAAACCAATAGAACCAGAAGTAGTCCATGTAACACCCTGAGGTTTCTTGAAGTAGGTGAAAATGATAAAATAAAAGTTCTCTCAATGTAACCCTATGGACTTAACATTAACAGAAGTATTAGTAAATTAGCTTACTGAAGTTTCTATGTCATTTCTAGATTTAAATTTAACTACAGTTTTGGTTCATAAAAAGTAACATTTTAGTTATTGGGAGAATGGTAAATTTAGGAAGAATAACATATCTTGAACTATGTTGAATAAAACAATGATTATCATATCTTTTCTGATCATTCAAAAATTTTCAAAGTCTTTATAAAACATCTGCTTTTATTTATCTCTAGAGAAGCCATTTGTGCTTAACAAAGCAGATATCAGCATTTGCTTTTACAAATGAAGAAATTGAGTGTAAGATCACAATTTAGCAAGAATAAACATACTAAACATATGGACTCTATTATCATCTGGTATTGCCTAACTGACTATTTACCATAACAACCATTAAGCCATTTTCTATATTTCTCTTACTTCTTTTCCTTCAATAAATCTCTGAAAAATAAGTAAGTTTTTGAAAATGTGTCAGAATGATAAAAGTGTAATTGAACCACAACTGGGGGATTTTACCCTCCTTAGAAAACATTTGGCAGTGTTTAGGTATATCTTCACTTCACTTGTGAGGGTGGGGAATTTGGGTGGCCAAGTTTCTACTATCTTCTACTGAGTAGTGAGGGTAATGTAGGAAATATCCTGCAATGCACAGAATAGCTCTCCACAGTAAAGAATGATCAAATCCCAAACATCAACAGTGCCAAAATTGTGAAATCCTGGCTTAAATCAAGAGGACAAATAATTACACAACAACGTGCATGGATCCATAACAAATCCTTATGAAACTCTCAAGTGAATAAGTAACTGGCTGCTTCAAAGAGGGCGTTTCATAGGCGCAGTGAGGAGGTAACAGTGGGCGGCATTCAGAGGATGGCTGAAAATTAAGACTTCAGAGAAGATCGTTTTTGAAGAGGGAGTATCTGAATTAAGGGCATGCATTTCTCAAAATGCTTTTATGTGCATACTTGGGGTGAAAAGAGAATGGGACATAGTATTATGCTTGTACATATACAGATATGTCCCTGGGGTCAAAGTTCAGGCAATCCTAACTTAAACAAATTTAAGTAAATTTCCTCACTTTTAGATATCTTAGAGGTAACATCTAAGAGGAGTATTGAGTCCTTCCCTGTACATACTAGGTAAAAAGAGGCGATGGGTGGTATAAGAATTACATACATTCACAAACACAAATACATGTTTTAATTCTTCAAGTCAAAGTTTGAGCACACCTGCATGAATTAATCAAAAACCTTCTTGTGGGATTTCTTACAGCCATGAAGCATGGGTTTCTAAGAGGAAGGTATCTTATTCAGCATATCCAAAATATTTTAACTAAAAATGAGTGTGTGTGTGTGTGTGTGTGTGTGCGTGTGTGTAAATGCATCTCTTTTATGATTCATGTTACCTGAATAAGCACTGTGAAAAACATTTTTTTAAAAAATAAGTTTTTTATTGTGAAAACACTGTAAAGAGAGGTTACAATTACATGAGCAAGGTAATGAGTATATTTCTTATCAAGCATTGTAGCCTCCTCCTTTGTTTCCCCTTCCCATCCCTTCCCATCCTCCCCCCAGTCCCCTACCCAATCCCCCCCCCACCAAAGTTGTAAATTTCGTTTTCAACATGACAACTTGTACTTCTTATTGTTGCAACGGGTCCCCCTGTATCCTTATTTAAACGACTTGTTTTTCCCCTACCCCTCCACAAATTATACCGACATCAAATACAGTGAAAGCAGGGGTTATACTGTGGGGGAGGGACATACAAAGCAACAAAGAAATAATCTTATAAATGCGTTAGAAACAAATGCATGAAAGAAAAAAAACATTTGAATACATATCTTAGGGTTCATTTTCCTAACATCACATTATCTGACCTTTTCTGCTTGACTCATACATATACTAGATATTGCAAATAAGGGAAACCATGGGACCTATGTTTCTTTGAGCTTGGCTTACTTCACTTAATATAATTTTTTCCAAGCCTTTCCATTTCCTAACAAATGGGGCAATGTCATTCTTTCTGATATCAAGCATTGTTGCCTCCTCCTTTGTTTTTCCCCTACCATCCCTTCCCTCCTATTTCCACAACTACATTCCACTCCCCTCCTCCCAGCCGAAGTTGTAAAGTTTGTTTTTTGACATAGCATCTTATACATCGCATTGTTGCAATGGGTCCACCTGTATCCCTATTTAAACAATTTTTTTCACTTTTCCTCCACAAATTATACCAACATGAAATACAGTGAAAACAGGGGTTTTGGTTGTTGTTTCATTTTCTTTTTTTATATAACAGAAGATCATATAAGTTACTAAAGCAGAGGCAGTGGTATGAGCAATTTCTGGTTTTAAGATATAAATATAAACTGTAAAAAATGGACTAGGGACCTATATGGGGTGGAAAGAAAATTGAATGATAATAAAACAGCTAAAATGTTATCACAACAACTGGGTGCAGGTGCCCCATACATGTAAATCCTAGCTACTCAGGAGCCTGAGATCTGAGTCTCACGATTCAAAGCCAGGTTGGGCAAGAAAGTCCATAAAACTCTTATGTCCAATAAACTACTGAGAAAAAGCCAGAAGTGGTGATTTGTCTCAAGTGGCAGAGCACTATCCTTGAGCACAAAGAGGCTCAGGGACAGGGCTCAGGCCCTGGGCTCAAGCCCTAGGGCCAGCACAAAAGTAAAAAGTTATTGCAACCATTAATTGGAAATTAATCCAATCTTTTTCTAGAGCTGCAATTCAAATGACCATTTGGAAAGTCTAGAACTCATACCCTAACTAAACTTGAGAACTTGTCATCCATATGAGAGTAACACTGTCTCTGCTTTATTCCTTGCTCTTATTTTCTTCTTTAATGTATTCCATCCCTGGAGGTTGTCCATCCATTAGCAGGCTCAAAGAATAAAAGACAGACTCTTTTACGTATGTACTTGGTTTAGGATTTCAATGTGAAATGGATCTGCAACTACAACTCTGCACGGTTTTCATGCACTAAGCATTGGAATGAAGCCATCACCCCTAAGTAGGGAACGTTGTCTTTACAAACTGCTGCCTTGCATGTTTATACAACAGCGCCTTCAGCTTCTGGGGTCCTCTGAATACTAGAAACGTTGGCAGCTCATGCATCACTGATCCCCATGCTCTATGAAGAGCTCCAAAGTTACTGAATAGTCCACACTGCACCATAAATTACAGGGTAGTTATTTCTTAGTTATTTAGCAGTTACAGTGCAATTAGTTCCACTTAATGTCAACTTTTGCCAATACGTCTTCCATTAGCCTGAAAATTATAGCTTGGTTCTCTAACAGCCGTAATGTAGCAAGCAGTTTCCCAACTCCCAGCTTGCATCTGGGAGGGGAAAACAGAAAGAAAATTGCAAAGAAAACCAAGTTGATTTAAATGTGGATGACTTATCCTCATTCCAAATTCAGAAGTCATCTGCTGACAAGCTCACTGCCTCCTTTGGTATCAGTGATTGGGAGAGAGATTTTGAAGAATGCAATGCCCACAGGTAGAGAGAATGGTCTGACTGGTGGAAGATAGGAATAAACTTGTCAAAGTTGAAATCCCAGCATCTGACAAGGGTAAGTCCAAGAAGCGTTTCCCCTGGGGTATAAAGAATGCACAGATTAGTTCAGGTTTGTTACTTGGTTCAGAATTTATCAACGTACAATATCATCTTACCTTCTTTCTCACTGAAGGTACTGAAGGATTACACAAACTAGACTTTCATTAGGCTTATCCACATTTAGATAGCGCAAGTATTTTGTACTTTGCACCATAAAATCTTAAAGAAGTACAATTTAGTTTCTCTCTTTTCTCTCCCTCTCTTCATCCTCCTTTTCTCTCATTCCTTTCTATCTTCCCTCCTTAATTCTTTGCCCTTCCCTTTTTCTACTGGGTAAGTAAAATTTTTAAAGAATACCATTGTTGGAACTCTATTGACTAAATCTTTCATACAGAGGGGTTACATGAATAAGCTAATGAGTACATTTCCTAGTGAGCATTGTCACCCCCTCCTTTGTTTTTCCCTTACCATCCCTTCTCTTCCCGCCTCCCCAACTCCTCCTTCACCTCCCCCAAAGTTGTAAAGTTCATTTTTGTTAAAATAAAAAATGACCCATTGTAACAATCAGACATACAAAACACTATGTTGAATGAACTTTACAATTCATATAACTGTAACCCCTCTGTATATTATCATTACAATAAAAAATAAAAAATAAAATGTACATACATACATATATGCGTGTATGTATACATATATGTATGTATATACATATATATACATGCACATACACAATGAAATTTTACTTATCCATTAGAAAGAGTGAAAGTGTACCATATGTAAAGAAAAGGAAAGACCTGGAGGAAATTATGTTACGTGAAGTAAGTCAGGCCCAGAGTAAATATGTCAGTGGCATCCAAATATACACAAATATATTAGTTGAAACATGGCATATTAAAAAAAGACCACAAATAATATAATTCCTTAGAAAGGTAAAGGCAGCTGGGTATAAGTGGCTGACCTGTAATCATAGCTACTCAGGAGGCTGAAATCTGAGGATTGCAATTAAAAGCCAGCCCAGGCAGGAAAATCTGTGAGACTCTTACTTCCAGTTAACCACCAGAAAACCAGAAGTGGTATTATGGCTCAAGTGTAGAGTGCTTGCATTGAGCTGAAGAGCTCAGGGACAGCACGCAGGCCCAGAATTCAAGAAAGAAAGGAAAAAAGGAAGAAAGAAAGAATAGGAAGAAAGAAAGAAAGAAAGAAAGGAAGGAAGAAAGAAAGAAAGAAAAAAAGAAAGGAAGAAAGAAAGAAAGAAAGAAAGAAAGAAAGAAAGAAAGAAAGAAAGAAAGAAAGAAAGAAAGAAAGAAAGGGAAGAAAGAAAGGGAAGAAAAGGAAGAAAGCAAGAAAGCAAGCAAGCAAGAAAGAAAGTAGGGAAGGAAGGAAGGAAGAAAGAAAGTAGGGAAGGAAAGGAGGAAGGAAGGAAAGGAGGAAGGAAAGAAGGAAGGAAAAGACAAGAAAAGAAAGAAAAGAAAAGATAAGAAAAGAAATGCAGGCAAAGGCAAAGTTCCAACAAAATAAACACCAGGAAGGTGGCACTTAAAACGGATGGGGTGGAGTCAAAGGGAAAAGGGTAGATGAAGAGGAGAGGGAGAGAATGTAGTCAAGAATTCAATGTATATCCTACAAAATTAAGAAGAGTAGGGAAAGGAAGGCAAGAGATGGGTGAAAAATGTTGAAATCGGTGACCTTGATCAAGATGTATTGTATTTATAAACTGTGTGGTTCAGTGGCAACTCCTTGTACACCTTCTCAAAGAGCACCGCAAAAGAAATTAAACACCTAACATTTATAAAAAGGATATTTATTGTGTACCCACTCAATGTAAGTGGGAAACAAAGTGATCCCAGTATATAATTTTGAGGTTTAAAAGTTTTCCAAATAACCCATTAAATTGTGAATAAGTAGACATGCATGCAAATGCACGTGAGGCTGATTCTGAAAGTCTTTGCCAAGAGGACATCTGTTTAGAGCAATAACAGCTTTGACATAACCACATGTGGCTTCCAACATGGAGAGCCTGGCCTTCAATTGCAAATGCATGGTATGTATCTGCCACCTTCCACCAATCTCCAAGAGAACCTGGATCTTCCTTATCTCTACAATACTAACTCATGTACCTGGTTTAGCAGTATACATAGTAATAAAACACTTTGACTCCATCTGACCATGTCTACTTAGTAACTTTTCCATGACACATTATTTTTCTATTGGGAAAACTTCACTAGTGTTTTATAAAGCTTAAATAAGCTTATCATGTTGAAGATATGGCTGACAGAGAGTAGATTCTCTATTAATGGCTAAACCACCATTCAAAATATTATAATTTCAAGAGTCATAATCATAGCTGTGTAAAGAAGGAGAAAGAACAAAGGAAATTGCTTTATGTTAGGATTAAATCAAATCCACCAGAAATTAAGTTCTAGTCCATTTTTTATTCATGCCCCATCCTTTGTGTTATTTAGCCTAATTATCTTCATGTTCAAGGTGCCCAAGTCAATGGTTTATTGAGGTAAGTTTATGCCACTCAATAAGTGTTTGTTGAATAAATGGTGGTTATGTGCAACATATGATCTATATTTAAGTGACAGTTGAAAATGAATCAAGCAATCAGTAAACTTGTACTGAGGAGAATCCTATCCCGTGAGTGGAGAGATATTACCAGATAAATACTTTGCTTTTACAAAGGAAGATAATAAGCCACCTATTGCACTAGTGTTGACTAGGGAAGAAGATAAAAGAGAGCAGTTTGGATTGTTACTGTTTGGAAGGTATACTAAGAATATAAGTGACACTCCTTCCAAAAGTCTTTCAACTGGAGAGGATGGGAGGGATTGGGAGAGGGGGAGGAGAACAATCAAAGTAGGTGTCATTAAAAAGTTGCATTGTAGTTCGTCTCAGGAAGCTCATGCTTGTAATCCTAGTTACTCAAGAGGCTGAGATATGAGTATCATGGCTCCAACCAAGCCTTGGCAGGAAAGTCTGTAAGCCCTTATATTCAATAGACTACTGAAAAGTCATAAGTGGAGTTGTGGTTCAAGTGGTAGAGCAGTAACCTAAAGTAAAAACATTATCAGAGACAACTTTCAGGCCCTGATTTCAAGGCCCAGGTCTGGCACACACACTAAAACAAAAACAAAACAACAATAAACATTGTAGTCATAAAATGAGATGTTTACATGTTATATACATATATGTGTGTTATATGTTATATATGTGTGTATATATATGTACATGTATGTATATATACATGTGTGTATTTTATATATATATATATATATGGATTTTCTTAGGTATACTACTATAAAACAAATTCCTGCTAGGTCAAATAAATTATATGTGAATTTTAAAGTTTTGTCAGCTACTGCTAAATTTCTCTTTTGAGAAAGTGCAGGAACTATCCTCCCACCAATGACCAGATGGCTATCCTTCCTACATCCTCCTGTCTTACCCAGTTCAATGGTGATCTATTTTTCCCCAACTAGAGAAAAAGTCTCCATGTTATGAGACTTTCTCACAAATTTTCTTTCTTTTTTTTTTTTTTTTTGCCAGTTGTGGGGCCTGTACTCTGGGCCTGGGTGTTGTCCTTCAGCTCTTCAGCTCAAGGCTAGCACTCTACCACTTGAGCCACAGTGCCACTTCTGGCTTTTTTCTTTTTGCTTATGTGGTGCTGAGGAATTGAACCCAGGGCCTTATGCATGCAAGTCAAGCGCTCTATCACTGAGCCACCTTCCCAGCCCTCTCATGAATTTTCATCCCCTTAAACATACATGTCTTTACTTGAATGGCTAGAGTAAATATTGTGTACAGAATTGTATTTACAAATCAAGATTTAATCGCAATCTATGGTGACCCTCTAGTAAAGCCATAGAACCTTGGGATGGGAGACACCAAATAGATGTTAAACCTTACCCTATAATGTCTACTTTTGAGTTTTGTCAATAATTTCTAGAACTTTTTTAAGTCACCTGTGCATATTTGAGAGATTCTTTAAATTTAAAATCCTCTGTGGTAATTTTATGAGGAGGAACAGAACTGATTGCCTAATTAATGGTGAATGTTGCTCAACTAGTAGATGTAAGTGCTCAAAAGGTTTTGACCTTAGAAAGTGTGAAATACAACAAACAGTTAGCAGGAAGAAGGAAGTAGCTGGAAATGAACTTGTGCCTTTCACTGTTATTTAAGGATGTGAACCTAGATGGGTTCTTAATTTAACAATTTTACCTTTTCAGTTTGAACTCAAAGCTCAACTAATGATGTGACCTCTGTTCAGTGAGACACGGGGAAAAGGTTATTAAAGACTCTAAAACATGTCTGTGCAGTTTCAAGAGAGGAGGATGTATTGGCTCAGATGTTTTGAGTTCAGAGATCTACAATCCGTTTGAAAACCCAGGGAATTGAATGGGAATAAAATTGTCCACATCAAACAAAAACTGCCCATGGCATTTATGACCACTCTGATCCTTTGGAGTATCAAAGAACTCCTTTTCCTCCATGGGCAAAATACCTCCATATAAATCAATAAAGGAATAGGCATAGGGAAGAGAGTTTGTCATATTCAAGCAAATAGAGCCAGCAAGGGTGAAGAAGGGTCTGCAGAAAGGAACAAAGAGTAAGAACATAGACTAAGAACAAAGGAGGCGTAAGAACTGGAAAGACATGATGAGTGCAGCTAAAGGGACCTCATAGGGCCACGCCATGGAGGGAGGAGAACAGGAGTTAGTGAGAGGGAGGAGCAAAGGAAACAATGTGGCTGGGACATGTGATTGAGAAAACGTAGGTGAAGAGGCGGCAGAACAATTCACCTGTTAATCCATTAACTATATTTTTACTGAGCTTTTATCAGAGGTGTCTATCCAAAGCAAAAACAGCCGAAATGCTGTGATTCAGGCAACTCACCCATCACCCAAGTCCGTTATCCTGGTTCATATCATATGTTAGCAATCCTTCATATCCTAGAGGCAGAGTGTAAAACAAGATAGATATAGCCTCTGGTCCAACACAGAAGGAAAGTCAAAAGGGCAATTACGAATCAGCATGATATAAGCTATAAGAGGGAATATTTGCGGAGTTGGAACAACAACAACAAAAAAAATTAATCTCACATAAGGGAAACGGAATTGTCACAGAAACCAAGCAAATATAACATGGTAAGTAAGGGAAGGACTGTTTTTGTTGTTATTGTTTATATATGCTATGAAAATTGTACTATTTGAACAGGGAATTTAATGTTTTGTGTATTGCTTGGATCAAACCATAGGGTTTTGCACATGGTAGGCAAGTGCTTTTCCACCTAGCTAAATTGCCAATCTCACCAGTGTTAAATTTTTAGGGCACTACATTTAATCTAGATTCTCCTAATCAGGATTACCCCATCACAGCATAATAGTTATGCATAATGTCTTTACCGACCATTATATGGATGAGCAATTCATATATATAAAGTTAGAAAATGTCTCCAAAACTTGCGTACTATGAATTGATCATACATCCATCCCACCTCCAAGACTGCACTCTTTTGCAGAAGAGAGCATGGGACGGAAACAGAGTATGACAAAATGAGAACAAGCTATATACTGAGAAGATGAAAGAAGATGTGTGATAAATGGAAAATAGAAGGATGAGGAAGAGAGGGAGAATGCGCACAAGAAGAGAGAAGCTGATACAAAAGAGAAGAGAGAGTAACGGGGGCTGGGAACTCTTTTTTGTATTTTTTTTTATTGTAAAAATATTCTACAGTGGGGTTACAGTTACATGAGCAAGGTAATGAAAACATTTCCTACTGATCATTGTTTCCTCCTCCTTTGTATTCCCCTTACCATCCCTTCCCTCCCACCTCCACAAATACCAACCCCCCAAGGACGAAGTTGTAAAGTTCGTTTTCAACATAGTGTTTTGAACAACTCATTGTTACAATGGGTAAACCTATATCCTTATTTAAGCATTTTGTTTTTTTTCCTTCCCCTCCCCAAATTGTAGAAGCGTATATACAAGATGCAGGACACCTACATCAAATGCAGTAGAAATAGGAGTTATACGATGGAGGAGGAACATACAAAGCAACAACAAAAAAAATCACATGGTACATTATAAATACATTAGAAACAATAGCAAGAAAGAAAAAAACATTGTGTCTCTATCTTGGGGTTCATATTGCTTAACATCATCTTATATGGTCATATGTACATAGCTTTTGGCCTTTTCTGCTTGTCCTACACATGTACTAGTTGTAAATAAGAGAAACCATGGGACCTATGTTACTTTGGGCCTGGCTTACTTCAATTAATTTTATTTTTTCCAAGTCTTTCCATTTCCTAACAAATAGGACAATGTCATTATTTCTGATAGAGGCATAGAATTCCATTTTGTGTGTGTGTGTGTGTGTGTGTGTGTGTGTGTGTGTGTGTGTGTGTGTGTGTGTGTGTGTGTACATATATAACATCTGGGTTGGTTCCATATCTTAGCCATGGTAAATAATGCTGCAATAAACATAGTTGTGCTGGTAGCTGTAGTATGGTTTTATTTTTGATCATTCAGGTAAATGCCCAAAAGTGTGATCGCTGGGTTATAGGGGAGCTCTATGTGGAGTCTTTTGAAGAACCTCCATACTGCTTTCCAAAATGGTTGAACAAGTTTTACACTCCCACCAGCAATGCAATAGGGTTCCCTTCTGGCCACATCCCCTCCTGCATCTGTTATTAGAGTTCTTGATTATAGCCATTCTAACTGGGGTGAGGTGGAATCTCAGTGTTGCTTTGATTTGCATTTCTTCATGTGTCTATTGGCCATTTTTATTTCCTCTTCAGAAAAACCTCTCTAATTCTTTAGCCCACTTATTTATCAGGCAGTTGTTTATCTGAGGATTTGTTGTTGGGGGATTTAATTTTTTTAAGATATGAGACCCTTGTCTGTTGTATGGCTAGTGAAGGTCTTCTTCCAGTCCATTGGCTTTCTATTGATCTTACTAGCTATGTTCTTTTCCATGAAGAAGCTTTGCAGCTTCATGCAATCCCATTTGTCCAACCTTTGATTTGTTGTTTCTGGGTCTCTATTAAGAAAATTTCAGCCTGTGCCAAGGAGACATTTTATTTCTTACTGTAATGTTTTCAAAGTGTCTGCTTTGACTCCAAGGTCTTTGACCCATTTAGAGTTGATTCTGGTGCAGGGTGACATATAAGGATCTAATTTTAATATTCTACAGGTGAATTTTGCCAGCACCATTTACTGAAGAGGCTGTCTTTCTTCCATTCTATTTTTAAGCTCTCTTATTGAAGATTAGGTGACTATAGGTCTGTGGGTTCATTTCTAGCTTTTCAATTCTATTCCATTGGTCCTGAAGTCTTCATGTGCCAGTACCAGGCTGTTTTGATGACTATGGCTTTGTAGTAGAGTTTGAAATTTGGTATTGATATTCGTCTAGCACTGTACTTTCTGTTAAGGATCATTTTTGCTATTCGGGGTCTTTTATTGTTCCATATGAAATTTTGGATTGCTTCTTCTATTTCATTGAAGAATCAGATTGGAATATTGACAGGTATCACACTGAATTTGTAGATAGCCTTTGGAAGTATTGCCATTTTCACAATGTTGATCCTTCCAGAACATGAGAGGTTTTTCCACTTCCTAAGTTCTGCTTTGATTTCCTTTTTCAGGTTTTTAAAGTTTTCATCATAGAGGTCCTTCACTTCTTTAGTTAAGTTAACTCCTAGGTATTTTATTTTTTTGTGGGACTATTACAAAAGGAGTTGATTTCCTAATTTCAGCCGCACTCTTCTCATTGTTGGCATACAGAAAAGCCGTTGATTTTTGAGGGTTAATTTTATACCCTACTACTTTGCAAAGTTTAGAATCAGTTGGTATAATTTGGGAGTGGTGTCTGTGGGATTCTTTAAATACAAAGTCATGTCACCTGCAAAGAGGGAGAGTTTTACTTCATCTTTCCTTATTTGGATTCACTTTATGTTTGCATCTTGTCTTATTGCTGTAGCTAGGCATTCTAATAATAAATTGCATAAAAGTGGAGAGAATGGACATTTTTATCTATGTCCTGAGTTTAGAGGAAATGGCTTTAGTTTTTCACCATTAAGTATAATGCTGGCTGTAGGTTTGTCTACATCCCTTATTATATTGAGGAATGTTCCGTGGATTTCTAATTTTTCCAGAGCCTTCATCATAAAGGGGTGTTGGATCTTGTCAAATGCTTTTTCTGCATCTATTGAGATAATCATGTGGTTCTTATCCTTGCTCTTATTGATATAATGAATTATATTAATTGAGTTGTATATACTGAACCAGGTTTGAATCCCTGAAATGAATTCTGTTTGATCATGGTGTATGATTTTTTTTATGTTATGAGTTGTTGAAGTTGATTGGCCAAAATTTTGTTGAGAAGTTTTGCATCGATTTTCATCAAAGAAATGGGTCTATAGTTCTTTTCCTTTGATGAGTCCCTGTCTGGTTTTGGGATGAGAGTTATGACGGCTTCATAGAAAGAGTTCGGTCGTGAACTTTATCTTTCAATTTCATTGAAGAGTTGTAATAAGTTCTGCTTTGGAGGCCTTGTAGAATTCCTCTGTGAATCCATCCGGTCCTGGACTTTTCTTAGATGGAAGGTCTCTTATTGTTGTTTCTATTTTGATTCTTGATATGGATCTGTTAAGTTGGTTTAACTCATCTTGGGCCAAATGTGTAGTTGTTGCTTAAGTGGGAGATCTTTGAGTGAAAAACCCAAGCAAGAGAGCAAAGTTCTGAGGCCCAACAGAGCACAAGAGAAAGAAGAGGGAAGGGAGAAGGAAGGGAAAGGAAAGGGAAAGGGAGGGGAGGGGAGAAGAAGAGAATGTGGGATAGGAGGAAAGGCATTGGATCTAGATGTCAAAACCACAGCAGATTTTCAAAATCTACTCTGATTTCAATAGGGAAACTGAATTCAAAATGAGTGAAAGTTCTGATGTAAATTACACAGACAAATGTCATATCACTGCCCAGCCCTGCCCTAACCTTCTGTCCAATCCATTGCCCATCTATGAAGAAGTGGGCAAAAGTGACATGGAGAGAAATGTAGGCACCTTCATAATTAAAAGAATATAAAGGCCAGTCTTGGTTTTCTGCTGTTCCTGAGGACAGAAGCATTTGCCTGCAAGCACATCTCATTTTGGGAGCTCAAGTTGCAAGAAACTGCAACGTTAAGCAGGTGCTGCTATTTCTGTCCTGTTCCCTGTCTATTTTAAACCACAGGATGCTGTGGGAAGGGTTTGTGAAATGGTATATCTGCAGCTACTTCTACTACTGTCTTCCCCCTACAATCTCCCCTTCTGCAAACCAGGTCTCCAATCCCCGGTTATTCTGGCAATAAAAAGTACACTCCCCCTGCCTTCAGGCTCACCCTGGGACAATCTGCTGAATGTCTTGAATGAACCCCCAAGGCTCACTTAGGAATTGGTATGGATGTGGCCTCATAGGACATCTCTCTGAAATTAACCTGCAGTACACTTAAGCTAACATCAATATGCTTCTTGTGTAGGCTACAGTCAATATATCTTTCCTGACTGAGTTAATGAAGAGAGACATGGATGGATGGATGGATGGATGGATGGATGGATGGATGGATGGATGAATGGAGAGATGGAGGGATATTAAATCCTTCCTCCTAAATTGGGAAATGGAAACACTTAGGATCAATGAGTGCAAAGATTTTCATAATATTTTACAAGGTCTATAATATTTACTGGATATATATTCTAGAACTACAAGCAAATCACTGAGCAGAGATATCTGATAGAGCTTTGCCATCATAAACAATGTGGGCAAGGTTTGAATTAAATTCTTTGGGTTCCGTTCATGCTAGTGAGTTCAGAGGTAAAGAAAAAGGATTCTGGCATGAGATGTCCCCAAAGACAAGAAAGACCATAATGAAATTGAGCTCTTGTATCAATTAGTTTACTCTTGGGGTGAGATAGGGTATGTTATGAGATGGCACTATGCAAGCAAGCCTCACATAGGACATAAGAAAGTCACCATGTGAAAATGCCAAGCTGAGTTTATCAAAGAGTTAAGGTTATCACAGGTGGGGAAAATGGAGTAAGAGGGGAGATAAAATGGGCAGAGACTGTGTTCTTCCAGAACTAAGGAAAAATGACACAATGGATTATCCAATGGGACCAGTAACATGTGCATTAGGCAACAATGAGAAAAGTACTATAAGAAAGACATCCAGGAAAAGCACTGGGTGTTAGTCATGCTGTTTGGAAAGGAGTCTTAACCTAACAAGATGCAAAGGGGAGAGGATGGCCAGCACTTTGGCCTGCTCCTCTCTCCTCTAACCTGGATGGCTGGAGCAGGAGGTATACATACGCACTCCTCAAATTTTCTCTGAGCTCAAATGGGTGCTTTTTAAGGTGGAACTGAGAAAGAGTGAAATAATTTCTCTAGCAAGAGAAACCTTGCTGAGAAAAGCAATGGGCTCTTGCAGAAGAAATTTTTGGTTTGCACACAGAGAGAGAGAGAGAGAGAGAGAGAGAGAGAGAGAGAGAGAGAGAGAGAGAGAGAGAGAGAGAGAGAGAGAGAGAGAGAGAGAGAGAGAGAGAGAGAGAGAGAGAGAACCAAAATAGGTGACCAAATTTCCCTTTCAGCTGAATCAGTGGTTTTGGGAAAATAACTCTGCCTCTTTAACATAACATTCAGACCTCACAGGGTTTTAGAGGTCTCTCTGTCTACATCAACTTTTTTTTAACCTATATGCATACACGTACCCCTTCGTAAATATGTACATCTGTCATTCCTTCTTGTCCTTCTTGTCCTGAGAATTACAACTCACTTATACTTTAATTACTATGACCTAGGTAAAAAGAGAGGTCCCAGGAGTCTCTGGAAACAAACAAACAAAAACAGTTGAGAAGTGTGTTTATAATTGCTTGGTAATATCAGCCTCTCAGGTCCTTGAGAACTAAGTATTATGATGCAGAGAAGATAATGGAAGCTTTCTTATCTCTGTTGCTTACCATCTCCCTTCTTCAGATACTTAGGATGAATTGCTTCTTTAACCATGATTGGGTTAAATTGACTGCACACACACAGAACTCCAAATTCAGCTACAAGTGTCTTGATGTTTAATCAGTGTCACATTTTGTCATGTAAACTTTGTGGTTCCGGTTGGTTTCATATTTCTTTTTAAGCTCTCTTTCTGAAAATGCCTTTCCTCACAAAGAACATTTCTAAAGGTTGAATATAGTGATTAGTGACACGTACACATTTAATCTTCTCCAGTCTTTCCCTGTCTGTGGCTCCCCTTCGTGCTCTTAGTCCTTAGAGTTTTATGCCTATATCAGGAAAATGTTTTCAATCTGTCTCGCTGCTATTTTCTTTTCTGTCTTATAAATCCTTAAAGAAATGCAGTGAGAGTGAATTTATTGAAAGGCTGGATAGATGGCTCCAGAGAATGAATTCTCTTCATCTGAAGAACAGTCTCTATCCACACAGGAGCAAATAGCATCTTCCGATTCTGTCAACCTGGTTATTAAGCATTTATAGAGCTTTTTTGTTCTCTTTTGCTATAACAACTACAAGCAGTGTAATTAGTTGGTTTTCACCCCAGAGTTGTAAAGACAGACGATTCAATTTATCCAACTTCAGTTTAAACATACGTTTGAACCCAGCTCTCCAGGACAGAATGGAAAGTGATCAGTTTGGAGTCCAAAGTCCCAGGTAAACCTTTTGTTTCTGCCATGTTTTTCAGCTATGTGACCTCGTGTGAATCATTCCCGGATTCCAGTGTCAACATGGAAAAGAATGCAGTGGGAAATACCAATGAAGCATGAATTCTCAGTTGCAAAAGACAGGAAAACCCATGATAAGCATGAAACTTGGCTCTTATAACGAAAAATGCATGTTATTTTGTTTAAAGCATGAATTTTCATACTATACAGAAACAGATCCAGAAGATAGATATAATATTTAAACTTATGAGGGGGCAATGAGGAAAATAATACCTAAAATTTCTCCTTGGGAGAGAAATTGCTTAGTAAATAGTTGAGAAACCTTGCCATAGAAAATAGGGAAGGAAAACCACTGGATGCCCTCTATGATTGAACCCTTAAACTTTCATTAAACCTCACAACAGTCCTGTGAAGGAACTGTGGATAGGTGCCTTTAATATTGGGTAATATGAGGATTAAAAGTTGAAGGCAGTTGACAGGAGATGTACAAAATCTCTTTCAAATAGAAAAGTGCTGTTCAAATGTAAGATACTATTATTGACAAATTCTTATTATGAATAATAGTAATTGCTGGAAAACAAATCACCTCAACCTAGTGGCTTAAAACATGATTGTTTGTGGTTCTCAGATTTCTGTTGGTGAGTCAAATTAAACTGAGCTTGCCTGAGAAGTTTAAGCCTTGGCTGGGTTGACAGGCATTTGCTTTAGGTCACCGAGGACTCTCTGCTTCTGTAGATTGGCTGCTTGTTGTCCACAGAGGTGAGGTGCTTAGGATCTGTGTTTTTAATCATCTCCTAGGCAGCTAGCTGCCCTTTGTTTTGATAGGGTAACATCAAGGCTCCAAGAGAGCCAGCAGAAGAAAAGTTTCCTTGATGTAAATGCTTAGAACCCATACATTCATTAAACTATAATTTGGTCCTATCAAATTCCAAGGCCAATACACTTATAGACATGTGGAGGAAAAGACTTCATCTCTTGATAGGAGAGCAATAAAGTCACATTGCAAGCGGTGTACATATATGGAGGTAGATCATTGCAACCTTTTTGATAAGACATTATTCTCTTCACACTAAATCAGGGATACTGGATCACCAGCTCATCTACTTGGCAACCCAAACCACAACAACTTTAGAACTATTAAGTATGACATGAATATGCATCATTACCATCTCCTGGATGTTGAGTCCTACAACCGTGGTTTAAATGTACAATTAGGAGTTGACACAGCATTTTCTTGTACAGATATAGTACAGTAGTAGCAAAATGCATACTGGCTAAGTGGTTCCAAGAGGGTTTGAAAGGGATGAATATAGCCCTTTCCAGAGCTGTGTCAAACACCTTCCATTTAAGGAAGGCAATCTAATGGACATGTTAACTAGATATTCATCTCAAGTCCCCACATTCTAGTCAAGCACTAATTGAGGGCATCAGAAAGCTGAGCACTCTGGACACCATTATATAGCTTCACACAAAATTGCCTGCCTTGAGTTATGATTTAATGTCACACCCTCTGCCTTTATGGAGGCCTAGTATGGGAATCACCCAAGAGTAGAGCATTACTGTATCCTTTATTAAACTATGGTTTCTATAAAGGACACTGAATGATTTTTCTTTAAATATGGGTGTCCATGTTTGGGTTAAAGAACAGGAAGATTATTTTGTATAGAAAAATTTGTATGTTTTCTAATATTGTATAATTCAAAATGTTTCTCTTTATAGCTTAGCTTCCAGAAAATAAACTAATTGTCCCCGTACTATAATCTTCTCTACTCAAGCCCTTTAAGTGCCAATTCTGCTATTTTTTAAATGCCTTTTCAAATAACCTTCCACACTATTTCTCCTACTCATTTTAACTGCCCAGTCACCTTAAGCTATTTCAGAAAAGTCAAAGGACATATTTTAAAAAGTCTTTTTTTTAAATAAAATTGAACTAATGTCCTGGGTAGATGTTGGCATAATTATAAGTTTGGGTCTGAAGATTAGCCCTTCACATGCTATTTTTATCACTCTCTGTACAAAGACTATATTCAGCTGACTCCACTTGCAGGAGGGTGCTTCAGATTTGCTCTTCGGTCCTAATAATTTTGCATTCCTTAACTGCGGTTATCTGCACTGAAGAGTCTTTCTACTGCGCTGAGCTTTCTCTGCAATAATTCAAGTCCTTTTTAACAAATCAGGTTATTATGTTTACTGCAATTACTAATTATGTTTAACAATGCACAATTTAGATAAAGATTTTATGGTGCTGTGAAACTTACCTGCTTTAAACTGGTTTTCTTTTCAGTAATCTTTAAATTGATTGATTCCAACTTCTGAATTTTTTTATGGTAGAAGGCTTAACTACTCTTCTTAGGTAGCTCTTTTTTTTTAATTTTATTTTATTTTATTTGAGAACATACTGTACAGAGGGGTTACAATTACATGGGCAGGATAATGCATACATTTCTTACCAAGCATTGCAGCCTCCTCCTTTGTTTACCCTTCACCTCCCTTCCCAGCCTCCCCCCTCCCCCCACCCAATTATACCCCCCTCCCCCCCCACACCGACATTGTAAAGTTGGTTTTGACATGACATTTTGTACTTCTCATTGTTGCAACAGGTCCACCTTAGGTAGCTCTTGTTTTGAAGTCAGACCTGTAAATGTCAAAGGATAGATCTGCTGTTGTTTCTCCTAAACTTGAAACACATAGGCTAAAAATTACCCTTTAAATGAGGGGAATAGAACAGCTATCCTTGGATTTGAGGGGTTTTTTTCCCACTATCACAAAGACCGGTAGTAGCTGGTAGGCTACTTGACCAAATTTTCTGTCATAGTCTGTGATATGATTAATGGACACAAAGGGACATGCTTGTCATCTGAGATAAACTTAAAGTCAGAGTCAGGATGATCAGAAGTTTGATGCCACTCATAGTAGAAGTTTTTCCTCAAATACAAACAAAAAAGATGAACTATAACATGGGTAGGTATGGGAGAGAGAAAATGGGAAGAATGATAGAAGGGGTGATATGGACCAAGAAGCATTGTACTAATAATCTGATTTATAGAATTTTAACCCCTTTGTAAAACTATTTCATAAAAGCAATACAAAATGCAAAAATAAAAATAAAAGGAAAAATGGCTAGGGCAGTATCTCAAATAGTACTCCATTTGCTTAGCTTGCATAAGACCCTGAGTTCAATCCTTAGTACTGCAGCAATAGCAATAACAACAAGAAAGCAAGCAAGCAAGCAAAAAAAAAAAAGTATGTACTTTACAAGCTGGTTGTAAAAGGTAAATAAAATAATGGCCAACCAAAGTACAGAGGACTGTGGAGCATTGTAGCTATGGTCACCTGTGAGTAAGACTCTTCTTCCTCTCTGGCTTTTGTTGTCTTTCTCCTTCCATCTTTGGTCTGTCTGGACACAGACACAGTTATTGTCCTCTAGAACTGATAACAGGGTGCACAGATATCCTGGAAGTTCCCAGAGCAATGAGCTTGTCCACAGCAACTACAACCATGCTGACTCCACTCTTGACAGGTTCAGAGAAAACCCAAAATGCAACAAGGCTTAACCTCCTATCAAATTCCATATGTAACCTACACATCTATAGCTACATAGTCCATCTTGACCTTTGGCTGTATAAAGAAAAATGGCATTTCTCCTTCTTTCTGTATGACAAGGGCTTTTACCCAGTATGGGTAACATGGAACCAGGGGAAATATGATGGATGGCAAAAGGGAAATAGATAGACACACCACGACAGATTAAAAATGCTCAAGCCCAGGATTCTTACTTCACAATGACAAACTAATGGGCACCAAACTGCAAGACACAAACAGAGATAACCCAATGAATGATTAAATTAAAGAAAATAAATGAAATGAAATAAAATAAAATAATGGTGTTTGTAGGTTAAGTAATCCTAGACTGAGTACAAATTTTTGAAGATCATAAAAAATTGAATTAAATTAAGTTTTACAAGGTAATCCTAGGGTAGGGTATTGATGATGAAATCACAACTAGGAAAATTAAGAAATATTTCTTATGACAAGTGAAAACATGTGAAGAGCCCTGAAATGATTATTTTTAGTCATAGATCTGCATCCTAAAGTTTGGAAAGTTTTTGTGATGCTTTGGACATCTGTTTCCTTCATATTTCAACTCAAATTTCAATACAAAGTAGTCCCTTAGACCCCATTAAAACCTAAAATGCCACACCACTCTGATCTTTAATTTATAAAAGCGAAGGGGATATATTTTGGAGTGACTTGGTTATTAACAAAATAGTTGTATATAACCCTGCTACTGGTCATGCTGGAGTTGACATGTATGTATGTATGTATATATGTATGTATGTATGTATGTATGTATGTATGTATGTATGTATTTGCACTGGAGTTGAACTCAGAGATATTCCCATGGTAGGCAAGTGTTCATTCTATGATTTGAACCACACCCCCAACCTTTTTTTTTCCATTTTAGGTCCTGATTTTTCAAATCAGGACCTCAGTCTTTGTTCTGGGATCAGCCAAGGGCCACAATCCTTCCACCTCTACTTCCTTTATATCTGGGATTACAGGCATATTCTGTCATGCCTGTCTGTCTATAATATTTTTACTGTGGCATTTTTGTGTATTTTTCTAGCTTCTGAAAGAAACTGTCATTCCTGTGCACGTCTGACTTACAGTGATTGTTAAAGTTATTGGCCAGAAAGAAAGGACTCACCTTTCATCAAGCCTAGCAACACTGGCATGAATAATACATTTTAATAAACGCCATCAGCTTGCTGTTTAGTCACAACATTTATTCCTTTAAATTCCAACAAGAAAGGATTGTGAAGAGGTTTGTGTATCACAACGAAAGCATAGACTCCTACCCCCTGCCCCCAAAAGGAAACTAAACACAGAGACCATCTGTTGGTGTGTTTTGCTCCTGTCTAAAACCATGCAATGTACCCCTAATGCAGGAAAGATTTTTTTTAACAACATTTCATCATCAGCCAGACTGATGCTGGATTCCCAAGATTCATGGAAATGTACGGAATCCTTTTTATCTGTTCTCGAAGCCAAAGCCTATTTGAAAAATAAGGCCACTCTGTTTATGTGAAACAAGGGATGAAGAGAGCCAGAATGTAAGTAGAACAAATCTTTCATCTTGTGAAGTTCTTTGTCTTGGATTTTGTTCTCTCAACTGCCTTTGCAGAGGGGTGAAATTTTTGTTGCTCTTGTAGCTATGAAGTTGAAAAAAAAGATACCGGGAAATCCTTAACAAATAATCACTTTTTGCTGTACAGTTCATCAAAAAAGCAGTAATCTAGAGTTGAGTAATAAATTAAATATGAAATATACTTGGAAGAAACAACACTTCAGCTACATGTCACATTTGCGCCAAAGCAGACAGGTGTAATCTTTGTTGAATATAAACAGCTACTGTTGAGAAATGGAGAAGGGGGACAGTGGACAGCCAAGAGATGTCATTTTGATTTTTAAAGGAGTAAGAACAATCTTTCCCTCCTTCATTACTAACATACCAGAATTGTGGCTATTTCCCATAAAGCAGACACTTGTTATGACAGAAAATATGAGGAAGCATTGCAAACCTGATACAGGTCAAAGCTGAATTAAGTGAAGTGGTTGGTATATGGCTATGATGCCAATGGTGGGGAGGAGCAGGAGGCTCTCCAGTCTAAGGCTGGCCTGGGTGATATAGTGACACTCTACCAAAAATAGTAGGAGAAAAACAAAAGAGGAGGTAATAGTGTTTGACAAGAAATGTACTCATTACCTTACTCATGTAACTGTAAACCCTCTGTACAGCATCTTTACAATAAAATAAAATTTTTAAAAACTCAACAAAGTTGGAACCATTTAACAACTTCTGAGAAACGCATTGTTAGGTGAATCTATCATTGTATGGTACATAACTATATGCAAAAAAAAAAAAGGCTAGTAGATGCCAGGTGCTGGTTGTTTACACCTGTAATCCTATCTATTCAGGAGGCTGACATTTGAGGATCTGGGTTTAGAGGCAGCCTGGAGGGACAAAATTGAGAGATTCTTATCTCTAAAAGTAGCTAGCAAAATCAGAAGTAGAGGTATGCCTCAAGTGAGAGATTATAATTTTTGAGCAGAAAATTCCAGACACTATGCTGAAAATGAACTTTACAACTTTCAGGGGTAGGGGGAGGAGTTGGGGAGGTGGGGAGGGAAGGGATGGTAGGGGAAAAACAAAGGAGGAGGTAACAATGCTCAAGAGGAAATATACTCATTACCTTACTCATGTAACTCTAACTCTTCTGTGCAGTATTTTTACAATAAAAATATATACAAAAGAAGTTTTTATCAAAAAAAGAAAATCAAGCAAAAATGAGAGGCCTTGAAATTAAGCCCTAGAACCACACACAAAAAATGATAATAAAAAAGGAAATTCAGCTGTTTCCAAGGCAAACATGGTTTTTGCTATTTTAACTCATACTTTTCTATTTTGTTCTAGTATGCAAAAGGCTTTTTTTTTTTAACAAAACAGACAGCTACAAATTGAAATCAAGCAGTCATAAAATTACATAGAAATTCAGGGTTAGAGAAAATTTATATAACACAGATGCTATCTTCTTGTCAATTTTTATAATTGATCCAAAAATGGGACTGAACATCTTACCAATCAAGACAATGAAACAAAAGCTAAGAGGACAATGAATTTGCACATACGTGAATTATGTCAGCTAGGTCTAAATCTCACTTAGAATTGAGGACAGCTTGAGTTAATAATAATTTTTAATACCAGAAAGTAAAATGATATTATAATGTGTTTATTGTTGTTTCTTTTATTCTTATACTGTTTTTATTTATTTGCTTACTTGTTTTTAATTTTCCAGTGTGTTACTAGAGAATGACAGCTCAATGGGAAGATTTTGGAAAGAATATTATAGAATAAGTGCTTTAATTATACTTTCCTCAGTATACAAAAAGCCTACAATATCTATATAATCCCCCCAAAAAAGAAAGCTACAGAAAGATAGATTACTGTGAGACAGAAAAAATATTTTTAATGACCTAGGAATTCCAACATTGCCCTTTTCTGAAAAAGACTACAGATAAACCACTCAATCAAGTCATCAGCCTAAGAGAATCGAGTGGGTATTGAGCATTTCAAAAAGAAAATTGCATAAGCTAAGAAAATAATTAAATTATATGTTCATGTGTGCATGTGCACACATGTGTGGCATGTTTAATGCAGTATATTCTAGAAACTATACTAACAATTTTATATTGATTCATTAAGTTATCCCCAAAATCTCTTAAAGTGGTTATTACATTATATTATTATTACATACTTTACAAATGAGGAAATCAGAATATGAGGCAGGGGTATGAAGCAGTTAAGTAATTTGCCCAAGACCACCGAAATAATAAGGACCAGAACTAAGCTTCAAAGCATTACTAAAAATCCCAAAGTCTTTGCATTCTCTCTTACATTGTCATAGGACAGACCTTCAGAAAACTTACAAAGCAATTCAATATCTAGCCACCTCCATCTACAATGCAAACAGATTTAGACATCAAACATTTATAATCTTAAAGCAAAGATACTCAGACCATCCAGAATTGAAAGACAAGGATCCCAATGGGATAAACATAGGTGCAAATATAGACACATCTCAAAAGTTGTGCAGTATAGTATAGTATATTTTATCTCTGTATTTAATATACATAGCATAGGAAAGAAAATGGATTTTTGAAGCCAAAGCGACAGAAAAGCTGTTTAATTCCTGTAATTTAACCACCAAAGAAAACCCCAGGATGTTTTCTAATCTCTCTTAGCTCTAATGATTTCATTCATAAAGCAGAGAGATTCTGACTCAGAGAGTTTTTCCATAGGTTAAGTGAGATATTTTATATAAGGCATTTTTTGTATATTGTATGGCAGATGGTAACTCAGAACATAGGGTACTAATGTTAAGGTAATGGGCACCAGTAATAACTACATTGCATAGACAGAAGCATATACCCCAGAACAAACACTTATAATCCAGCAAACCTCAGCAGAAAGTTGACAAGTAGTGCAAGTGCAAGTAAGTTAATATAAATCAAGACATTACTAGGCCATAATAGTCATCAGTGGGTGAAGCATGGTATTCTTTTATATTCCAAAACCATCTTCTTGCATGGGTTGGGAATTCAAAGCAGAGCTGATGTCACTAAACTATAAGACACTGAAATTGAAAGAGCCCCAAAGACTTTAATCTAACTTCTCCATTCCCGAATACATGAAAATGGAGGTTCGGAGAAATATAGGCTATTCACACTTCCAGTGCCAGTTAGTTGATGGCAAAATTCATCAGGGCTTCTGACTATAGAGTTCTTTTTGCTGCTTTAGACTGCCTAAAGCTATCATTCTGCTACTGATAATGAGTAAGGGTGCTCTGTGATGGGGTCTAGGAAGCAAGAGAGAGACAGAGATAGAGGGGGGGGAGAGAGAGAGAGACAGAGACAGAGACAGAGACAGAGACAGAGACAGAGACAGAGACAGAAACAGAGACAGAGACAGAGACACAGAGAGAGAGACAGAGAGAGAGAGACAGAGACAGAGAGAATATTTTCCTTTTAACTGAGAGATATGCATCTCTGAAACAGACTTACCTAGCAAGTAAAACAAAGTATTGATCAGAGAAAATATAAAAGTAGCCCCTAACTTTATAAGTATCACAATGAAAGCCACAGAGTCTGTGAGAAACAAGAAATGTTCAGAGAAGTCCTCTGAAAATAATTGAGGGTAAAACAGTTTAGTCACATGATAATGAGATTACAGAGCACTGAGAAAACTAAAAAGAGAATGCTGTATGTAGAAGTGGGATTTGTTGTAGCCAAGATATTGACTCAAACCATCTGCTCCTCAATGGACCAAGGATCAAGAAAATGTGGTATATATGCACAATGGAAATTTATTCTTCCATTAGAATGAATGATATTGTACCAATCATGAGGAAATGGAAACACTTGGGAAAATTATATTAAATGAAGTAGGCCAGACCCAGAGAAAAGTTGCATGGTTTCCTTCATTTGTGGTAGCTAGAATATGGCCATAAAACTAAACATACTAGGTGGTTTGCAAATAGTTGCAAATGAATTAACAACATATAATAAACTCTGTTGAGAGCTAAACTAGTATAATGCTTTCAAAAGACTAAGTTAAA
This sequence comes from Dipodomys merriami, assembly GCF_024711535.1. Lineage (NCBI taxonomy): Eukaryota > Metazoa > Chordata > Mammalia > Rodentia > Heteromyidae > Dipodomys > Dipodomys merriami. The sequence continues at coordinate 33,921,300 of NW_027202382.1, forward strand.
GCCCGCCCCCAAAAATAAGTACCTGGAAATGGGTACTTGCTAGAGTCAGCATGTGACCCACAGAAGATGGGAAGATTAGTGGAAAATTGGAAGGGGGAAGATACTCCCAGGAATTCATTGTATATACAACAAAATGAAAACAAATAAATAAATAAATAAATAAGGGAAGGGGTGAGTCAAAGAAGGATAAAATGTTAAAGGAGCTGACACAGATCAAGATGTATTTTATACATAAATTGCTTTGTTAAATGGTGAAAATTTCAATACATAACCTACACAATTAAGAAAAGTGAGAAAAGGGGTGGGCTGCAAGGGATGTGTGAGAATGTCAAGACACACTACTTTTGTAAACTACTTTGTTGAATGGCAGCTTCTTGGTAAACTACTTAAAGATAATAAGAATAGTAAAAAAAAAAAATGAAATCAGTTGTTTCTACTTATGAACCAAAAGTTCCACATCCAAGAAGATCAACCCAAAGGGAAGATCAGATTCAAGGTGATATAACCACCCCTACATTACTGCCATGTATCTGCTAAACCAAGCAGGCCATTACTTCCAACTTCAATGAAAACCACTTGGCACAGGGAAGTTGAGTAACCTGCCCATGTTACCCGTGAGAAGCAGAAATTGAGTCCAAAACCCAGCGTCCTGGCTCCAGATTCCACATATAATCTTAAGTACCTTAATTACCACTCAACATGCTTCCCTCAAATCAAATTCATTCTAAAGTGAATCTACCTCCAACAGATACATAATTCCAGAGAAAAGCAAGCAAGAAACTGAGTTTGGAAAATGAAACTAAAATCTATGAATATAAGTTTACTTTCGCTAATAGAGTCAGAATTTATTTGATAATTTTAACTGCATGCTAATTCATAAAATGATGAGAAAATGAGCCAGGGCTTGATTTTTTAACAGTAATTTTTCTGACAAAATTGTATGATCAAATGAAAGGAAATCCTTCACTTTGAATTTAACTTTCATATCATGATTAGGAGGCAAGGTAATTTTTGTAAAAATATTTGAGAGATTCATCATTTTTTTCCCCGAGGCTTCTGTTAATCCTTTGATATTCAAATACTCCTCTTTTGAAGCTTCTAATCATCTTCCATGTTGATTTTCTCTTTTTCAATTGTTAATTGGTCTAACTCAGCCAAATTCTCATTTGCCAATGGCTTCGAATATGATTCCAGCAAGGCTTAGCATCATTTATATAAACGTCATTAATATTGTACAAATTTCATAGGACTACAATTCATTTTGCATGTGATGTGTATTGTATTCTTGTTATGGTATGGGTGCTCAAAATATTTTATAAAAGTCAGTGACAGCTTACACAGCAACAGCAAATAATTATTTTGACAAGATGGGAAGAAATGGAGTAGACACCTTAGAAGAGACTAATTTTATAACAATATTTTATTGAATATTTTGTGTAATATATGCATATATTACACAAATACTTATACATATATGTATTATATATAATAGGTATGTATATATGTGAATATTTTGTGTAACATATGTGTATATACATATAGTGTGTGTGTGTGTGTCTGTGTGTGTGTGTGAGTGCGGGTGCGTATGAAATTTCCAGGGTCCTAGAGTATCTTGTTTCTTGCCTAAGGCATAATTTGAGAGAAGAATCACTTTCAAAAAAGAAATAGATCTTATTAATAGTTATATTTTATCTCTATATTTAATATACATAACATAGCTCCCACTAACACAGTTCACAAAGTTTATATGCAGTAGTAATGTTTTTTCCAGTGCTTTTCTGACGTGGTGAATGCTTTGAGATGTCCAGAGATGGTGTTTTTGCTAAGGTGTTGAACTGCAAACAAGCTCAATGACTTAGTTGAAGTTCTCCTTGCCTAGAAAAGATAGAAGACTTCTGATATTTGGCATTTCTGAGTTATCATCCTTCTTACAGGTAAATATAGGTAAGTAGGATCTTATCTTAATCTTGAATTTTCTGGTTGAGTTAGGGAGCAAACACTTCCCTAAACTTTGAAAAATATTAGTGCTATTGACTTCTTTGTCTGGGTTTGGAGGGTCTACCATGATTCCAGTTATTCCCTTGTTATCAATAAGTAAAGTAACAAGGACCTATTCTTCACGTAGAGTATCAGTCTCCCCTATTATGCCAAAGCCTTCCTGATTTGTGTAAAAAGATCTGGTCATTGATTATGTATGGGGATGCAGTGTGCATGTCTGATCACAGAAGAAGAAATCCAGAGAATCTCAGCTTTACAGATGGGGATCCAGAATCTCTTGTATCCTAGGAATTGTCCCAGAGCCAAGTATTAAAGGAACACATCTTATTTCCCTGGGCTACTCATCCAATTTACATTGTAGCCTTGAAATCTACAAGCCTTTCCATTCCTAGTTTATGACTAGACTATCCTTAAGTTACATGATTTTGTTAGGATTGTTATTTTGTATTCATCAGAACATTGTTCACACACACACACATATACACACACACAAATGCACACACACTCACTGCCTAGTAACTAACATTTTCTGTGCATGTTGTATATTTCAGGCCCTGTTATAAAAAAGTGAGGCTCCTTATCTTAACACTCATATCAACTCTTGGAGAAAAATGTTCATATTTAATTTTACAATAGGGAAATTGAAGCTAAACAACAATATAAAACATGCCTAAATCCACAAACTATCCAACTCCGTAGAAGTAGAACCTGAAGACACGTCTCTGTCTCCGTCTCTGTCCCTGTCTCCCTCTCTTCAAACCTTATGATCTGAAGTTAAATCTTATTACAGAGGATGTTGAAACATGCATGTGTGTATAATCTATGTAGTAGTACTAAATATGGAAAACATGTGCCATAATACTGTAATAAGGTAACAGCACTATCTCATTAAAAGGTAAAAGGTAAAAGGTAAAAGGTAAAAGGATTCAGTGACATCTACATAAAACATTCTCTGAATTAGTAAGGACATCAAATGGCCTTAAATTATACCACACTTAGGCAGCTGCATTGGAGGGTAATCAGAAAGGGTGATCCCAAGAGCCTTTTTTAACTCCCAGATGTTATTATCTAAATTATTTCATGATATCAGATGTTTTTCCTCAGATTAGGGTATCTATCCATCCGGGTTGTGCCAAGAGGCAACATAATATACACATTCCAAGGATATATTAAACAAAGAAAATCACATATTGCTGAATTTAATATAATATTTGCTCAGATTTGATATAGACACCAAAGACTTCCAATGTATTTTGTACTTATAGAATCCACTTTGTGCTACACATCCCTAAATTCTTATGGGTTTATACTAATACTATTTAGTTATAACATTTTGCTTCCAAAATAAAAATGATGATGAGCAATCTCTCAGAGACCAGCTGACTCAGCTCACTGTTTGTTGTCTCTTATCCATAAAAATGGTTTCCTTATTTTGAATTGTGGCACACCTTTCACAGGAGATCTAAGTATGGTCCTTCTTTTGTAGAAATGGCCATTGTGTTTATTAAATATGATGTCCAGAACAGGCCACAGTTATGTCTTTGCCCATACACGTTTTTAAAGCAAATGTTACCTATCCAGAGAAGTAATTGATTGCTATATCCAGATCACTTATCAGAGAAACACACTATTTGGAACTGGCTTGAACAAATCCCCCACAGCCTAGCTGATCCCAACCAGTCTTTTCCCAGAGGTGTGACTCAAGGAAAAACTCCTCCCCTGTGTATGGCCTCAGTCTCTTTTATCAGCAGCATAAGGGATACAGACCAATCAGGTCTGATATTGCCTGTGCTGATTTGTGAACAGAAAGTCAGAGCTGAGACATTTCGAAGCTCTGGGCATTGCCCTTGAAATGAATGTCCTACAGCTTTCCTATTCCTATTTTGAAATAACTTAACATTTCTTGGCCCTTCCGAGATGCGCCAGGCCTCCAATTCCATAGTAACCTCTGTGGGCTAAAATTTTGGCTCTTTAATTTCTCTGGATAAATATCAGAGGTGAACAAGTGTGTGAGAACAGCATCCTAAGTGGAGAGAGGCTTTCTTCACTCTAACAGCAAGCAAGAAACAAGAGATGCATACATCATAGTGTCACCATTGACAACGTGGAGGGTGTTATATTGAAACTAAAAAGCATAGTAAGCGGGGGGGGGGAACCCACATCTCAGGGTTTTAATACTCTTCATAATAGCCAAGTAGTTTATCCACACTAAGCAAAAACTAGCTAAAGAAAATGTAGAGAGAAACTGTCTCCTGGCATTGAAAACCTATTCACAATTCAGCTTCATTACTCTTCCCAGTCCAGCTTCCTCTCACTTCTTAATTTTCCTCCCAGCTCCTCGAACATATTTTCATACCTTCACACATTTGCACCTTTCCCAAACTGGGCAAATTACATAGTCATTCTTCCTGATCCAGATTAATTAAATCTAAGCTTTGGAAACACATAGAATTGGGTTTGAGTTCTTACATTCTAATTGGTGTATGGCTTAGGTAAACTATCTCTGAGTTTGTAAATTGAGTACCACAATAATTATGTTATATAATTGCTCTGATTAGCACATTAAATGTAATTTTAAAATTATTAGTGAAATGCTTATCATATGGCTGACACATGGTTATTTCTGCTATTTTAATAGTATTTCTATTGGGTTTAAAACACTATCTGCCTCATTCCTAATTTCTTCTTCTTAATTATTATCCCATAAGAATCCTATTATTCTAAACTAGAAGTTGGCAAACATTATTTTTTCCTAGAAAGGGATAGGAGAATAAAAGTTTTAGGTATTGTGGTCTATACAGTCTTTGTCATAACTATTTAATTCTGCTATTATAGTATGAAAACAATTTGAACTTGAATACCAAATATAAATATTAAGATTTTATTCATCTTGTAATACCTATCTTCTAGTTCAGTGGTCTGCCAACTAGGGCCCATGGGCTAAATTTGGCCTTGTGTCTATTTTTGACATAAAGTTTTATTGGAACACCGCCATTTCCACTGTCTTACGTATTGTCTACTGCTACCTTTGCACTACAATGGTAGAGTTTTATGGCCCAGAAAGCCTCAAACACTTATTATTTGGCCTTTATCAGAATATGTTTGCCAACTTAGCTTCATGCTTGGCATATATTTATGGAATGAGTGAAGCCTTACTAGAAAGAGCCAAAAAATATCTTGCCTTAGGCTATTTCTAACTTTATGAAAGCAGATGGAAGGAAGCAAGGCTCATAAATCTAAGGAGAGTCAGTCAAAGAATTCAAGAAAACCAGTGGGGAGTGAAGGGGGGTGGGAGGAGGGTGTCTTATAGTAAAAAGTTGTAAGACTTAGTTCTAGGACTAAGACTCTTTGCTAATGGTCCTATTTAATTGTCTCTTCTAGCTGACAGTAAACCTAGCCACTTCTAGAAGAAACTGAGTTCCAGTAATGAGGACGTTTATGCAAGACCATATAGATGTTAAAACCTTCTACAGTTGCCAGGAGGGTTGAAGTTTAGATCTTTGAAGGTGATAATATGCACTTGATATAGAGATGCTCAAAATTGCTCTGATCATCTGCAGAATTGGATGGTCCCAATAAAAATTCCATGTAATGTTTATCTTTTATTTGACCACTGATATCTTTCTTGCTTATGGTTCAAGATGATCAGCTTAATGGTCGGCTTGCCTTTGTAATGAGTACCTATAAAAATTTTAAAAACACATTACAACATTTCTCAGATGAGCAAGTCTAAGACTGATGAGGCATAAAATTTCACTTACCTAGGTTTGGCCAGTATTATCTTCACCTTAAACTCCTCTTTTAAGTTTCAGAACTCTAGACTAAAGTACTCGAGATATTTCTTTGGGGGAATGGTTTTATACTCTGACTTCAGCCTCCAGTATCACTGGAGTTCTTCGAGTTCTGTATCACCAGAGTGTGTTGCAAGATCTTGGCCCATTAAGGAACTCATGTGGAACTACTGATAATCAAGGACAAACTAGTTTTTCACTTTTCCACTCTCCAGCTGCTACCCTGACAATCCCCAATGTCATCTATAAATAACTATCATAGTCAACCAGAGATCCTACCTATAGAATACTATCTATTGAATATAAAACCTTAGTTTCTGAACCGATCTTATCAGGGGAAAAAATCCTACAGTTATCCATCAGTTTTCTATTTTTTTGTATATATTGTTTATTGTAAAAATACTGTACAGAGAGCTACAGTTTCATGAATAAGGTAATGAGTACATTTCCTATCGAGCATTGTTACCTCCTCCTTTGTTTGAAGTATGTTTATATTTCAAATTTTACCTGCTGAGAACAATGTAACCCCCCATGAAAACTTCTAAGATCTGAACATTGACAAATGGTCTTGGAGGTAACTGGAGGCCCATGTTTTATTATTTATTTATTAATATCTTTAAATAGTTATACAAAGGGGTTTCAGTTTGACAAATCAGTTCAAAAGTATAGTATGCCTTGGTCAATGTTACTTCTTTCTGTTGTTCTCCCAAATTGTCCCAAACCCATCCATAACCTCAAGGTACTTGGTTCCATTTTCTCATATGTACATTTAGTATAAGGACTGCATTTGCCCACCCTTCCACTCTCTTTTCATCTTGTCTCCTTCCCTTAATCTCCCATGGTTCACTGTTATCTGACACCTATGTCTGCTAATGTACATACTTATCCAATGCATTAGCCAACCCAAGTTCCTCAACACATTCCTTAGCCTTGGAAAAATATATTTCCAGCAATGAAGACTCCAATCTCCATGGAGATATCACACTTACCTGTTAGAATCAGTGATTTAAAGAAATTTCTGCCTAAAGTCCATACTCTTCCAATGTTTACGCTGTGATCTTTTTCCTGACTTCTGCTACTAAAACATGTTCTCTCCTTTCTGAGTATAAAATACCTTCAGAGAGCCAAAAATCATTTCAATGCATTTCTATGTAGAAACTCTACCATCAAGTCCACTATCTTCAATCTATTCAGGAATACCAATTGAATTGAAGTTTCCAGCCATCTCTTATGGCAATATCCTTCTCAACAATGCTCACTTAAGTGATCTAAGCATTTTGTTTCATTTATCAGTTGTTATAGTTGGCAGTGGTTAGATTTTTGTCATATACATGAAAGAAACAATCCTGCATGAAAATTCAATCTTTTCCCAAAACCTTAGGTTCTAGATTCTGGAGTCTAGAGCTAGAAAAACTTTAGTAAGGTTCTACGTTGTTCTATTCACCTGCTTCTGCAGCTCCTCTCTTTTTTCTAACCTTCCTCATTTTTATAAACCATCAGAAAGGACTCATGCCTAAAAGAAGTGTCTCGCCTGAGCTCACACTGTGAAATGATACATCCGTGAGAGAATATAAAAATCAAAAAACAACGTGGATGTACAGCTGTTATGCAACAAGTGCCTCAGCCGATCTTTCCAGTAGCTCTGTGAGAAGAGATGCTTTCATTCCTATTTAGCAGATGGTGGGACTGAGGCTGAGGCAAAAAGGGTCTCGCAGATACTATGGAAGGGAGCCCAGATTTTTAATGATTTTCCTATAGACCACCTTGCAATTTAACTCAGAGTTCTCTTTAAATCATAACCTGCTCCACCTTAGGCCAATGAACAGCTTCTTTCTGAGAGAAGGGATTTTTCATCTTCTCCCACAATTCTAAAATCTTAGAGCAGGAAAAGACCATATGGAGTTTGTCAAGCCCAACTTGATTACTAAGAAGAAAAATATGTATGCCTGTTGGGTTTCTGCATGACTCAGTTTTTTTTTTCTGCTTTGATATCCAACATGCCATGTTGGTGAAATGAATATGTCTCAGATGAAAAAATTCATCATCACAGTATCATTGTTACCTGAACATGGAGTATCACCTGATGACATGCTGGTCACCATGGGAATGGCTGTGAGTGGGCAGCACACCGGGTTTAGTGAGGGACCACGACAGTACGTTAGCAAGGTATGGCAGCTTCTGATACTTACGCGAACAGGAAGGGAAGGAATGAAAAGGGAAGAACAGGTGTGCTACTTTTCCTGCCAAGATTTCTTAGACCTGAGATGATGTGGGAGTGAAGGTGTGAATAATCCTTATGGAACAGAAATAAGTCTCCTAATTACCTAGCCAATAAAAAAGACTAGGAGAAGGATGAAATAGAAAGTAAAAGTATCTTACTGTCCTCTTTCTAAATGTCAGTGTTGAAAAATGCTTGATTCTTTATGTGCCCTATCACAAACAACACTGAATTAAATGGCCTAGGTTGGAGCATTTTGCTATACCAGTTATAAGCTTTCATATTTGGGAGAGTTCTTTCACTTTTTATTCTCCATTATCTCAGGTATCAAAGGACTGTGATATTTGTGTCACAAGATCACCAAAATAAAAATACAAAAACAAAGGGTGATACAAGGAAGGTAACTGACTCCTACTGGGTCTCAATTCATCCATTTTCTAAAAGGTTGAAATTGAGACCAACAAAATGAAGGTCTATGTTCAGGCTGCTATAACAATATACCAGAGGCCAGTTAGCTTAAGCATCTGAGATTTATTTCATCTTGCTCTGGAGGCTGGAAGCCAAGACCAATGAACCAGCAGATTAGGTATTTAAAGATGGCTTGCTTCGTCACCGACGGCATATACTTATAAGGGAAGGAGGCAGGTACATTTCTCTCCGAAAAATGCACTAATCCTTTTCATGGAGTTTCTGCCTTCCTGATCTAATCATCTCCCAAATACTCCAACTCCTGATGACATCTTCTTGGGTGGTGGAATTTGAATGTAATAATTTTAGAGGGACTTCAATATTTAGATCAGAGAAAAATGTATGACAGTCAATAGTTGGAACATAAATACTTTATATTCTCTTCCACAGGTTTTAACTATTTTATAATTAATTTTTAAACAGTTATTGATTTTAGATACACTTTACTCACTGAAGTTGGTCAGTTCCCATTTTTCAGAGCCTTAAAATTGTTTAAAGACATAACGTTTCATTTCTCTTGTTCTTTGCAAGTTACATTACACTTTAATGCAATTTAGTTATTAAACATGCTTTTCTACACCTGTAGATTTATCCATCCTTGTAATGTCAGCATTGAAATTTAGATATTTATTTCTATTGTTCTGTGTTTAATGAATGCATAAAACTCCAATGAAAACTACATAAATTTTGTTATCATGTCCTCTTTCTAGCATGATACCTTACATTAACGAGGTACTCAACTCTCTCTCTCTCTCTCTCTCTCTCTCTCTCTCTCGCTCTCTCTCTCTCTCTCTATATATATATACATATATATATACAGTTATATATAATTGAGTATCATATATAAACAAAGCCTATTAGATATTTTATATGCATTAAAAATATCTACATAATATTATTGAACTACCAACTTGAGTCCACTAAACTAGTCACTAAAACAATCCAACATGCCCTTAATATGTCTCTACCTGGATCTTTGTTTCTGCAATGTAGCTTTTGTCCATCTGTCTATCTTAAAACAGTGTCTTTCTTTTCCTCTATAAATATGTACATTTCAATTCTTTCTGTTCTGCATGTGTGCACACGTGCACGCACACACACACACATACACACGCACACGTACATGCACACGCACACAGGTCTACATTAGGTCTTGTCTTCCATTCATTGCTCCCAGGTCCTTAGAAGGTTTTGCACAGAATTCTCTTGCCAAAATAATTCTATGTGAATTACATGCATTTGCAAAACCTTTCACTGCACAAAAATGTTCTATTTAATTAGTAAAAGTTCATTTTTTTGTCCTCGATAAAGCATCGTATATCACCAAGTCTGGAGAGTCATTAGCTGTGAAATTAATCAGGCTGGTAAAAAGTGGAATAAAACCCTATTTCTCAGTGGAATTTGCCATGTCTGAGGCTCAGCTGTGGCTTCCCCCAAAGGGCACAGCCCCTTGAGGACCCTTTGGACCCTTTCCACCACTGACAGCATGCAGGCAGCAACAGTGTTACTCATTCTGCCCTGTCAATGTGCTACCGAGGACTGAATACCTCAAGCACACTGAAATCCTTTCCAGTTTAGGCAGATAGTGGTGTTTTTTTTTCCTTTGGGAGATAGCGAAGAGTGGTTTCTTTTTGTTTCCTATCCCTGAGCAGCCTAATATAAAACTGTTGGAATTCAGATTATGGTGTGATTGGCCAGGTATGGTAATGCATACCTTCCATCTTTGGACTTGGGAAGTAGAGACAGGAAGATGGTGAATTGTAGCCTGGGCTACATGCAAACATATGATTATGATGTGATTGAGGATGAAAACAAGGAAATCGATTCTGTATAGATATCCTGTAGACAATTACATTCATTTTTTGCTCTCTTGGTATTATTTTCCATGAGTCTCACTTTGCATGTCAACCAAATGGGAGCAATGATATCTCTTCTGTTTCTCTGCAGAACTTTGAAGACTGGAAGAAGCAGTATTAAAATTATCTTCAAAGTTAAATTTGTTTCTTAAGATCCTCAGAAGTAATGCATAACCATGCATTGACGATGAAAACAAAATAAGTGGTGATCATAATCACACCCCTTCTTCCCTACATGTGCATGGGCAGCCACTGTCATGTAGCCAAAAGCACATTGCTCATAGCACAGCTCAGCCCTCCATGGCTTGTGGGACCTCATGTCTATGTGTGAGTAGCAGTGATCACATCCATGAAAGGCAGACACAGGAACTCAGCTTTCTGAAACACCCATCTCTCTTTGATTTGTCTGAAGATCATAGTTAAATATTATATTCTCACTATGCAATCATCATTACAGAATGGTTATGGTCGGCCAAGAATGCCCTTCTTCTCTTTTATCATTCTTCTGCTTCCTGGTATCTTTGCATCTAGATTCTCTAGAATCCATCATTTAAGCAGCCTTTTGCAAGCATCTGTTGCTATGGGTAGGGCTTGCATCCTTTACCTTACATATTCCCCTGTCAAAAAATAAGCTATTATCTCTCGAACACTAACAAAGCAGTTATTCAGTGAACAGGAAATCAGGATCCAAGCCTGTAATCTTTTTGCCTCTGAAACCACAGCTCTTCATTCTTCATTCCACTGCCTCTCACCAAGCTTTCTCCAGGAGCTATGGGAAGCTGCAAATCCTCCTTGTGATCTGAGATGGGTTTGATGATTAGGTACAAGGAATATAAGGACTGGAAAGCCCAAGGTCAGTTGGATTTCCAAGCAGCAGCTGATTGATGTGCCAGTTTTCTGCCTTGCTCTTTGAAATTCAACATAATGCTTAGCCTAGCTCAGCCAGAAATGTAGTCCTGACAACTGGCAAATTGTAGTAATAATACTTTGCGCCAATAAGGAACCTTTCATCTGTGTCATCTGAGGACTCCGATCACATTAATTAAACTTCACAGCATCCTAATTCTTTAAGGTCAGGACTGTACCAATTTTAGAGAGAGATAAACTGAGATGATAATGACTCTCATAAAGTACAGAATCAAGATGGATCATTTGTCACAGTCGCCTCTGAAGCAGATGATAGAGGCCGACGTCTGAGTCAACTGAAGTAATCATTAGATAAAATTGTGTGTCAGAGAAAGAGCACAGACTGTGAAGTCAATAGACATAAGTTTTTATCCCGACTTTTACATTTTTTTAACAGTGAATAGAATCAAGTGGGGGCTCATCTCCTATCTATCTAACCATAAAACAAGGAAGATGCTGGTCTCTGCCTGGGTGAAAATCATCAGTTCTCATGATGACATGTTGATGCTGATGCATTACCTTCTCACATTTCCCTAAACAGTGCTTCAAGGCCCTTGTCTTCAAGGTGAAATCAGTTGGATGAGAGGTTGGGACCTGCAAAACTGTGAAAGAAATGTCAGGGTATGGTTAAAAAAAATACTTGCACACCACGTTTAATTGCTAAACTATTCCTTCCTGATATGTTTTGGAAACTGCTCAGATGTCCTTGAATAGATGAATGCATCAAAAACATATCACACATATATGTATAAGTAAATATATGTATTATGTATGATGTTATATAATATAAAACATATAATATAATATATATATATATGTATGTGTGTGTGAAGACATGTTAGTCATCCATCAGGAAGAATGATACTAATGTCATTTGCAGAAAATGGATGGACTCATGTTTTCTCTCATATGTAAAAGTTAGATATAAATTATAACTACATTATCTTCTACAGATCTAAATTATATATACATTTACATACATATATGTGCATATATAGGATCATATGCATACATACACAAATATGGTAACTCAAGTATGTGGTATATGTAAGGGAGATTCCAATGGTGTAATTCTTTTGAACACTAACTTCACAAAATAAATACCAGAAAGCTGGAGCATGTGCTGACAGGGTGGAAGTGAGGTCAAGGGTACAGGGGGACATGGAGAGAATGGTCATAATATTCAACATAAAAAGGGAACCAGGTAACTTGAAGGGGTGGGCTGGGTTGGGAAAGTTATGGGGGTAAACAATGACATGGGGTGACACTGATCAAGATGCACTGTACTCACTAATCAACATGTTGAATTGAAACCCCCTTTACAACTACTTAAGGAGAATTAAAAATTAATTAAGAAAAACAAATAGGGATTTTTTTTTTTACCATGCAACGTCCCACCCCGTGACTCTAATTTAGTACGTCTTACATAGGATTCAGAGCTAGAAAGTTTTAAAACACTCCCCAGATAATACTAATGTATCCAGATTGGCCTCTACTGCAATCTAGCTTTGCTCTGGCCTTTGCATTTTCAACGTGCTGCATCCAGGCTTTCTCGTACCCACTGTATTACCTCTTACAGCTCTCTCCTCCCTCCCCAGTTATTACCATAGACTTCTCTTTAAAGTATGCATTACCTCTTTTTTTTTTTCTTAACAGCATTTGGAAAGATTTTGAATATATTAATGGGCAATCCATTCTTTTTGATATAACAGAATGGTTCCAAAGGAAATTTTAATTCATAACAGTAGACTTCATCAAAACTGAGTTCCTGCCAGGCACTGCTAATTATTTTTGAAAATATTAATTTATTTTGATCCTCACACCAGTCCAAGGATTAAGTAATATTTTCATCCTTATGTTACAGATATGAAAATTTGAATATGGAGAAATTGTGCAGTTGGTCCAAGGTCACACATCAGTGTTAGGATTTGAAGCCAGATAGAGTGGCTTCTGAGATTTCCCTCTCAAATTCCTCCTATAAATTGGATGCCAGTGGTTCAAGCCTATAATTTTGGCAGCTTGGAAGTCTATGAACAGGATGATTACAGTGCTAGGCCAAGCCAAGCAAAAAAGTTCACAAGAACTCACGACTGTGCATTGAGCAGAGTGGCCTATATTGGTCATCCTGAGATAAGGAGAGGCTAAGTTGGGAGGATCATGGTCCCAGTTCAGCCCTGGCAGAAAAGCGAGTAGCATTTGTATTCTTGAAGGGAGGCCGGATGCAGTAGGAGGTTTCTGTGACCCTAGCAAAGAGGACGATAAGCTCAAAAGCAGGCAAAGCATAGTTCTTCTCCAGCCAGGAAGCGAGACCTTATCCTAACAGTGGGAATGATGTGTCTCCATGTGATCCCATCAGCCTATCAAGCACCAAACTTGGCCTTCAAAACTCTGAGCTGCCGAAGAAAACTATGTAGAGCATTTCCAAAAAGCCAGAAATGAGAGAGGATTATGACTCTTTCTGTATGAAGTAGTTAACAATTCTGTGACCTTTCAGAATCTGATAACTGTGAAAGCCCCTCCCAGAGAACTTCTGACACACCATTTCAAGGATTTGCCAGTATTCAAGAGATATGCCATGAATCTCTATATTCTAAAGAAACACACACATTAGAAAAGAGCTGGTTGAATAAAAGGTTACATCTTTTTGGAAAGACATAAATAATGGGGATGGGATCATTGCTTTTAGCTATAAGAAATAACTGTCATTTAAAAAGACAATAGACCTGTCCCTGGCTTCTGAGTAAAACTAAAAAGGCAGCACAGTATGATTAAACAGAGAGAAAGAAGTTCTTCATAGAGTTGTCAAATAATGGATTAGGCTCTTCTTGAAGGAGGTGCTCAGCTCAGTGTTGCAAGAGTTGCTCATTCAAATGATGAGAGGTAATTTCACAAGATGCTACAGATCAAATTGTCTACAACAAATTGATTGTCTTTATGGAAAAGAAAAAAAAACAAAACCTTAAGACTCTTTAAAATAAGACATGGAAATCCAGAGATTCCATAGGTAGCATTCAAAATTCCCCATATACTGGGCTGGGGATTTGACTCAGTTGGTAGAGTGCTTGTGTTGCATACATAAGACCCTGGGTTTTCTACCCAGCACTACAGAAAAAAAATTCTCAGTATAATAACAGTAACAATAAGTTCCATTCATATGTGACAGGCAAAGAATCAGGAAAATGTGATCATCGAGTCAAAACAATTACATTGAGCTAACACAAGTGTGGAGGTTAGTGTTAAAAGTACTTTCACGTAATTATAATAAATAAAGTTGAGAGCTTTAAGGAATGCATGCACATTCTCAGCGCATTCTACAGCACACAGAGTCTACAAAAGAAGCAAAGGGAAATTTAAGAAAAGGAAATGTCATAATTTCCAACGTCAAAATAATAACCAATTTGGCTTAAAACCAAGTTTGAAATATCAGGAAAAGACTAGTAATAAAAACAGGACAAATAATAAAGACTGAAAAAACACAGCAACATCTGCATAACGTGGAGGATACTGTCAAGCCAACCCATATCCATACAATTGAAGTTCCAGAAACACAGAAGTGGCATAATGAGTTGGGAAAAGCAATTGAAGAAATATTCCAACTTTTCAACAAAAAATTATAAGTACAATAGTATGAGTAATATTACACAAGAATAATAAAGGTCAAGAAAATCAAACCTAAGGAGAAAATAGGCAAACCACAGAATAGTTAGGTGATAATACTTCATGGTACTAACAACAGTGGCCCCTGTGTATAATAAAACTGATACAATGGATGGCTGATTTCTCATCAGTGTTAATAGAGAACAAAAAGTGAAATGCAATTTTTAAAAGACTATGGAGATGTGATGGAAGATTGTCAGCTGATCACAAAAAAACACCCATAAGAAATAAAGGTGAGATTATGCCATTTTAGATTTTAAAAGTCAAGTTAATTTGCTTCCAGAAACATGATAAAGAAGAAATAGTTCAGAAGTCATAATACTTTGAGGTACTGACATGCTCCAGAAGAGTTAATGAAGAGGTAACAAAGAGAATTATTGATCTGGCCCACACGTGTATACCTCACTAATCAGGAAGTTGAGACCTGTGGAATCTCTGTCCACAGCAAGCTCCATCAACAAAATTTGTTAGACTCCATCTCAAATGAAGTAGCAAAATGGCAGTCTGGAGCATTTTGGTACACCAGAATAAGAAAGCCAAGAGAGAAAACAAGGTCCTGAATCAAGTCCCAGTATTGGCACAAGAAGAAAGGAGGAAATGTAAGAAAGAAGGAAACAAGGAAGGCAGGGAGAAAGGACAAAGAAATTATAATCATATAATAAATATAAAACATTATTTTATATTTTAATTAAATTGAAAAATGCATATTCCTAGAATGACATTATGTTATCACTTGTAAATTTCAGATTTATAAAAATATATGCATCATAGAAAAACAGGTGCTAAATGCAAATCTAACATTTCATGATGTTCTGTAGAAATTCATTAGAAATAATGAAATGAAGTCAAGTAGACTATAGTAATGAAAAGGGTGCATCCTGGAATCCCTAAGCAACCACTGAAAAACATGCGAAGGGGTATAGCTGAAAAGTCAATAGAAGAATTAAAATGAAATACTACAAAATATTTGATTAACTGAAATGAAGGCAAGAGAAGACAAATAGTAAAATAATGAAAAAAATTGCAGACCTAAATCCAACTACTTGAATTATACTAAATCTAATTGAACTCAACAGTGCAATTAAAAGGCTGAGATTGTCAGAATAAATATGAAAATGAAGATTCAATGCCATTGACTGGTACTTCCAATATGAAGTCATTGACTTTGAAAGCAAAATGGTAATGGTGAGATAAAAATAAGATGTAGTCAGTAAGATTAAGAAAGCTAAATTACTTCTATTCATCTTGGACAACACAGACATCAGGATAAGGAATAATTCAAATTTTAAAAAGCTAACTTCAAATATACAGAAAAATGACAAAAACAGACCAAATTCTAACATTTACCACATTTTCCAATATTTCCCTCTCCATATCTCCTTTTCCTCTCCCTTCCCTTCCCTCACCCTATCTCCACATGTGGTACCTCTCTACATATACACATGTAAACACATACATGCATTCACATAGACCCAGATACACCTATGTGTATATGTGAGTATACATACACAAATGCAAATACACATAGACACATAGAGATATTTCCATTCCATTGCTTATTAATATATCAAACAAAATTCTCTTCTATGCTTAAATAATTCATGTTTTTCTTCTAAACTAGGACAATCTCTATGTTAAAATCAATAGTGACCAAAATATCAAGAAATTAATACTGATAATCTATTATTATCTAATCTTTAGATCCAATTTAACTATTTTAATTGTCACAGTGTTTTTTATAGGAAAATAAATTTTCTTATTTTTTGGGGGGGGGAAGGGCTTGAACTCTGGGCTTGGGCCTTGTCTCTGCACTCGTCAGCTCAAGGTGAGCGCTCTACTGCTTGAGCTACAGCACCACTTCCAGTTTTCTAGTGGTTTATTGGAGATAAGGGTCTGACAGACTTTCCTGCCCAGCTGGCTTTGAACCGTCATCCTCAGATCTCAGCTTCTTGAGTAGCTAGGATTACAGGTGTGAGCCATGGGCACCTGGCTAAATTTTCTTTTGTTCAACATTAATCCAGGATTAAATGTTGCACTAAATTTCATGTCCCTTTCTTTTCATTTATAGTAGAATGGTCTATCATGACCTTGAGCTTTTAGAAAAACTACAGGCCTTCTTTAATAGAATGTACTTAAATGATGTCTATTCATGCATCAGGCTAGCATTGTGTATTTTTGGCTGTTGGTACATTGTGAGTAATGCTTGTCCTTCCAACTGCAAAATATCCAGAAGAAAATGGTGCTAATTTGCTCTATTTCTGGTGTTCACTTTGATCATATGATTAAGGTAGATCCCAACAGTATTTTCCTCATAGGTTGCTATTTTTTTCCTTTTATCATACATATCGTCTTAGAAGATACTTAGAGGCCATGAAAATATCCCATTCTTCATTAAATATCCACTGACTGGTGTTAGCATTTCTAGGTTACCCTTATATGGAGCAATTACTGCAAGGATGCTTGCAAGATGAGGCCAAAGAGCATAGTCAGCTACAAAGAATAACAATTGATGCTGGAAAAAAAGGCTATTCCATTAGAAAGACAGAAAAGTCTTAAAAGTCCAGATGCCTAAGACTAGAGTTTCAAAATACGTAAAGTGAAACTGCCGATTTCAAGGCAACAGAACAGAAAAGTATGCAACCGCAACTGAATATTAGGATACCCTGCTCCAATAAAGGAATAAATCTGAATAAAACCATCGAATATATTCACCTATACATGAGAATACAATTGTTCTAGAATAGTAGTTAAAGGCCTTGAACTGAGAGCAACCATATACCTGATTATGAAGTCTCTGTAATTGCACAAAATCAACATCTCACAGAGGCTAAACATTAACCAATAGAATAACAATAAGAGGCCAATACTTTAACATAGTCTTGGCTGTGTACTATATACTATATGTAAGTTCATAGTATATGCAACACCAATTCTCTAATTACTTGTAAATGAAATGCTAGTAGAGGCAACAATGAATTAGCTAAGGAGTTGGCCTTACAGATAAATTCTAAATATATTTTCTACGGT
This sequence comes from Dipodomys merriami, assembly GCF_024711535.1. Taxonomy (NCBI): domain Eukaryota; kingdom Metazoa; phylum Chordata; class Mammalia; order Rodentia; family Heteromyidae; genus Dipodomys; species Dipodomys merriami. The sequence continues at coordinate 33,939,221 of NW_027202382.1, forward strand.
GTGATGCACTCAGGGGATTTTTAGAGAGAAATGCCATTTTTATGTATTTCATTATTATTTGATATTTGCATATTCAACAGAGAAATTTATGGATTCCAATTAGCACTAAATATAGATGCAGAAGTTTAAACCTCCGATTTGTTAAAGGCTTCCATCAATGTTGGAAGAGAAGCATCACCAGACAAGCTGCCACTGATGGACAGGGTTCTAGGATGTCCCCAGACGTGTGTAAGATGGGTGCCACGGTGTGTCATGAGACCTGCTCATCACATGGTTACAGGAGCTTTGCCTCCAAGGGATTGGGAAAAGTTACATAGCAACCTCGTTCTTCCCAGCTTCTAGCTCTTAGAGATAGTGGCATGATTCTGGCTTCAGGGAACTATCGGAATGAAGAAGCAGCAGCAGCGCAGAATTACCTGGTGGCACATCCCACATAAATGCCCTTAGATCTTTATTAGAATGAGAGTGGATGCTTCAGAGCCGCCGACCTCAGGAGGCTATTTCTGTCAGCAGACTGTGGTATAGAATTACAGTGATATCTGCATCCACATTCAAATCATTTATGTATTTTTCACTTTGCTTTGTTTTTGTCTCTGGTAACTGCCATTTTCTTCTATAACTATTCTTTAAGTAAGATATATGTCTGTGTATGCACAAATATATTAAACTGAGAGGAAGTTTGACACTCAAAGCAAGAAATGGTGTACAGCACTGTTACAGTCTTTTAGAAAAATAAAACAGTACTTAAAATGATCAGGAAACTTAAGGGAGAAAGCTGTGCTTAATTTGATTTTGCAGGTGATGAATTTCTCGCTCACTTGAAAGGGAGAAAGGGAGCCTGAGAATTTGGAAACAGTGTGCTAATCAAAAATCACGGTGTTCAGAAGAGAAGAGGTAAAGGGACAGAGGGTGTGGGAAGGTGGGCAGGAGGAATTAAGGAAAGTGGCTCAGGCAAGTGACTCAAAAGGTCAGGCTGCTGAGAATCCCTGCAGGGTGAGAACCAGAAATCACACGATGCAGCCCACGCAGGCCTACACATATGACCAGAATAATTGATGATATGAAAGCGAGGATCTGCACAATTCACAGGATCTTAAGCCGCCCACAGACATGCAGGCTAACCATCTCTGTGTGAGCATTGCAGACAGGGCTTGGGTGATGGAAGGAGTGTTTGGTCTGTAAAATGACAGGGTAGCTAAAGACAGGACTGGGCTAGACAGGGACCTGAAACCCACCCTAACTCCACTCATCATGTTAAAAAGGTAAGGAAATGCCTTTGATAATCAAACTCTCCACTTTCTATAAAGGCACCTTCAGCTGTATAATGACCCAAAGCCAAGCTTTCCTGGAAAAAAAATCAAAGCAGGAGTTGATATGGAGCTATTGGCCTATTGGAGCAACAACTCCTTCAGTCTTTAGAGAGAGCCAGAAAGTAAGTGGAGAATGAATGGCCTGATATGAAGAAGGTTGGTAGGACCACACACCAGTCTGTTATATCCAGGACTGAACTATCAACGCTGGTTTAGTTCTAGTAATTCAGACCCTTTTGTCTTGGACTCTGTTGCTCCCCAAACCCTTAATTGTTGAGATAGTGAAGAACTTGAAAGAACCCTAAATCACAGGTGTGGAAGGCTTTGTCAGCATCACATGATGCTATTGGAATGTGATAGAAAACACAAGAGGAGGGGCCAAGGAAGTGAAGTCATTGGAGGGGGTGTCCTGGAAGGGGATTTTGAGACTCCCTCCTTCTCTTTTGCTTGCCTACGTACTCCAAATTTTTGACCAGCTCCCTTTTGCCTACCTCTCACCTTGCTATGCTATGGGACCAAATCAGCAGGAAAGTATCGATGGGAATCTTCCACCAAAATAGGCCAACATACTTCCTTTTAAGTGAATTATCTTAGACATATTTTTGTGACAAAAAGCTGAGTGACACAGTTCTTTTATCTTGAATCTGACTCACAAACATCTCTTTATGACTTCTCCAAATCAGGGCAAGAGTGAATGAGGCTCTTGTGCTGGTACTAACTGAACTTGGAAGATTTAAGTGAGTTCTCTGAACCTGCCATTTATGTTAATGTTTGGATTCATTCACCCAGTGCTAACCTCAGTGCTGGGAACCTAGGACACAAAGCTAAGCAAAGAAAAATGTAGAGAAATTAGGAAGTCACTGTGAAGCAAGCTGGTACATTAGGGAACAAAAGTATGGCTTTGGTATTATGGTAGAGATTGCCAGCTTCCCCCTCAGAATCAATGTACATCTTCATTCTACCAATGAAATATGCCAATATAATATATAGCTGGATCTGCCACTGCAATTCGTCATGGGTTACGGGAAGAGTTCTGATTGATGGATGAATGGGAATAGAAATGATATGGCTACTTGCTAGTCATGATCTTTACAAAGCAAATTTCTCTCTCCTTAACTTGCATCTTCCTCTCTATCAGATCATAATAAATACTGAGACTAGTGAGCCAGTCTTAATTGTCTAGGGGCAAGTTATACACTTGGGGGCAGTAATATAATAATCCAGAGGTACCCTGAGCACAGTACGACCTTGTAACACTGAACTAGACCACTCAGCTCAGCACCCTGCTTGTTTGAATTAGTGTATTGGGGTCTTTCTGTTGTTTTAACCCCCATCCTGTACCCTAATTAATACAGAGTTCCATTTGGAAGACTAAGTTAGTATTCATATGAAATCTTGAATTTCAGGAAATGATATGGAAGTAATAGGGAAATAATTTCACATAAGGAATATAGCAGATTGGAAGGTGTCCAGACATATGCATATATATATTTCATATATATTTTAATATTCTATATTTGTGTATTTGTGGATATGTATGCAAGTATTATATCATATATTGTGCGTAGTTGTTCATAGACACATAAATATGCATATTTATGTACAGTCCCTACTTTGAGATCACTTGAGATGAGCAAGAAAGATAAAATCCTATCTAAAAATAAATCACACAGTTAAAGCACTTTAGTAGCTTACATCAAAATTAAAGGAACACAATATATTTACAAGTAAATGCTGTATAACTATTTGGAAAGTTTACATGAAAGGATTAATAAGAATGTCAGGACTTGGAGAACAGAAGATATATCCACCTCCCACCATTTATAAATAGTGATACTCAGTAGAACCTTTTACTTCCCTTCCAGCAGTATACTATTCACACAATATTACTGTAGAGGAACTAGGAGTAGAAACAGAAAGGGTTAAGAAATGGAGGCCAGCAGCTCCAGCTACCAGAGCATCTCACTTTATAAATTAAAAAGGATCTCTTTGTCTCAGCCTTCTTTATAAAATCATGCTCAATTATTTCTTTTTAGGTAGACAATTCTGATTTCATCAAGTATATATATGCATTGCTATCATGCAAGAATAGAAAGAGTCTTAGGATTCTATAAAATCAAGAACAGAAATAGGAATTCAGAAGAGCCAGAATTCTTTTTTTCATTTTATTTTATGCTCTACAGAGAGGTTACAGTTACATAAGTAACGCAATGAGTATATTTCTTGTCAAGCACTATTACCCCTTCCCTTGTTGTTCTCCCAGTATCCCTTTCCTACACCACCTCCCACACTCCTCTCCATCCCTCCGCCTGAAGTCATAAAGTTCATTTCCAATATACTTGTGGGTATCATTGTTGCAATGGGTCATCCTGTGTCCTTGTTTCAGCATTTTGTTATTCCCTTTCCCCTCCCCCAATTAGACAAATGTATATACAAGATGGAGGGTACCAAAATCAAGTACAGTGACAACAGGAGATATACCATAGGGGGAAGAACATACAAAGGAAACAAAAAAGTACATTAAAAAGAACAACAACAAAGAAAGACTGTTTGAGTCCGTATCTTGGGGTTTGTTTCATTATGACCATGTAAGATGATGTTAAGTGAAATAAGCCAGAATCTGTACACAAAGCTCATATCACCATTTTAACACAAAGCTCTCTCAAGCCTTCTTCCTCTTGTACTTGGAATAAAATCTGCTCCCCTGATATGGCATTGTTTTTCTCTTTTACTACATTCTATCCAATTCTTCCCTTACTCACTGATGTCCATTCACTCTATCACTATTTCTACTCCTAAACTGTGCCAACTAGATTCCTATTGCTTGTGCCTACCCCTCAGACCTATGCCTGGCTGATTCCTTCTATTCAACCAGCTCTCAACTTAAAAATCACTTTCTTTATGTCCAAATGATTAACCTTCCTAAAGCCATTGGCTATGGCATACCCACCATTCCGTTTTGTTCTCTTGATTTCTAAAATGGTCCTCTTGATGTGTTGGTGCATTTATTTATTTTATCCCACACATATGCAGCATAAACTCTAAAAGACAGGGGCCCTGAACTTATTGATACGGTCTAAACATCTGGACCTGTATCAAGCACATAGTAGATGCTCCACTAAATTTAATACAGATATCTTCAAAGTGATCCATGGTTTTACTGTGCACTAAGCTCATTCAATCAAAAAAGAAAGAATCAAGCCAAGAAACCCCAACTACCTTGACTCTGCTCAAGAAAAAAAATGAGAACAATGAAGCCTACTTGAATCTACCTATCTTTCTATGCCATATGTGGAATTATCCTAAGTCCCTCCACCCTTTAATAAGCTTTTCTAGACCTAAAGAACAGAGCAGTTCCTTCTCTTATCCAAGACCTTGCAAGGCTACCAGCAAGCCTTGGATCCTCTTCTCTCCCTTCCTTGTGGTTCTCAGGCTGCTCATTTCTTGCCATTCTTTTGGATGCGGTTTCCTTATTTCCTGTTATTAGTTATTACCAATCCAAACAAACACTTTAGTTTCCCCAAACTCTAGAAGGAGGTATTTTTTTTAAAAAGGCCATCTTAATTATACATAAGCAGTGGAGAATCACAGAGGATTCATTAACATAATAAACAGAAGTCTGTTTCCAGCATCCCACAAGCAAGGTTATATAAAAACAACCATTATTTGTTGTTCAGCAACTGGCAGATTTCTTTTCCAAAGTCCTCATCTGGCTTGTGGCGTGGAGGGAGTTTATTCTCTGACAAGGGGAGGCTTTAAAGAGAACGTGGGTGACTCTTGATCACTTCCCAGAAATAGAGGTAGAACATTCTGGGTAGAAAATCTTATACCAATAATGATGATAAAGCATGAATCTGAGTGTAATTGTGACAGGAACATAGCTTTGGCACTAAGGAGGTAAATGATATAATCCTTATTCTACCACGCATTAGCTCTGTGACCTGGGGCCAGAGAAATAACCTCTTTGAGTCTATTTCTTCCAATATAAGATGGTATTATCCTTTGCCTCACTGGACTATAAAATGCATTAAAATATCTGAGCACAGTCTCTGATACATCCTCAGAAATGTTAGTTAGTTCCCTCTCTTAAGAGAATCATTTAGCACAGAGTCACACCCTTCCCCTTCTCTACCTTTTCACCTTATCTTACCTTGAGATATTGGCCTGACTGGGTTCTTCTAAGACCAGAGCTCTGGGTCTACAAGCCTACAGGCTCTGATTAGGAGCTGCCTGCCAGTTGGCAGAGAAGAATGGCATACTGGAGTGGGGATTGAACTGTTGCCATTGGAGATGGTAACAGATGCTTCCTGGTTGAGGCTGAGTTGGCTAAATCAGGGCTCTGTGGTTTGAGACAGAAACCCAATTATTTCCAATTAGGGAACGTCCCCGACAGCTGCTCTTAAAGCAACTGCTCTTAACCCACTGCTGCCGACCTAGCCTCGTTCAGTTAACCTGCACTAGAGATTTGTGACAGCACTCCCAATGTGCATCATGTCAGGATTACTTACATTTTCTCCTCTCTCTTCAAACTTCCAGTCCCATATCCCTCAGTTCAAAGGAAGGCCTTGGAGGTAGCTAAGGCCTATTTAAGAGAAGGACACAATCACTACTCTTCCACGGGCTGATGTTGTGACCTTCAGTGTCTCTGATCCTCTGTTGTTGTTTTCCTTTCAAGTGAGGATGATAATGGAAATGACTGTATGATGATGAAAATGAGATGCCCCGGTGTGTAAATGGGGAGGGATTAGTCCTTCCTATCAATCATTTGGCAATCCTTTTCCCACTGAGCTCAAGAGAGCCCATGGAAAGAGAAGCTGGTGGAAAGGCAAAAGATCTGGATTATACAAACATGTCATGAGGCTGAAGTCAGTGATTTTCACCTCTGGGAACACTCTCTCTTTCAAATTGAAGTGAAATTAATAGCAGCATGCTTGCCACACTGAGTTTGCAGTTTTTGTGAGTGTGATGTGCAGCCCTTGGTAAACTGTAAAATAATGTGTACACATGAGCAATTATTATTATGTTCTTAGGGCTTTTTTTGGTTTGGCACAAGTTTAGTCAGCTGAACGCTCTGAGCAAGAACGATCTGTTTTCTTTCCTCTTGGCAAAGAACACAAAAGACAGAACAGCTTCGAGAAACTGGGGCAGGAGAGAAAACTTAGTGCTCTCTCTCCCTCTCTCTCCCTCTCTCTCTTCTTCTCTCTCTCTCTCACCCCTGCTCTCTCTCTCTCTCTCTTTCTCTCATACACATACACACACACACAAACACACACAAACACACACAAAATCTCCTCCACAAGTCTAGCATCCAAAATATCACATAACTTAGGGGATGGCCTCATTTCTTACCCAGTCTCTGTGTCCTTGATCTCCATGTTGGCTGTTCATTGCCCAAATATAGTTAAGACCTAAATTAAGAACAAGTCCCTGGCTACAGCCAGCCTCATCACTTTGTATAGAGCCCTAGACTTGGATCTGAAGCAGACTGGCTCTGCCATTTCTTTAGCCTCTTTCCCTGCCTTCAAGGCAATCAATCTTCAAACTGTGTTAATTTGGAGTTTTTAAAACTTTTTCCATGCACTGTCCTTCCAGTTCCTTTGCTATGGCTTCAGGCAGGCCCTCCTGCCCCACTCTACCACCCTGTGAAGAACCTCTTTTCCTTCCTTCCAGTTCTTGCTGAGTAAGTTCTCTAGTCTGCAGCTAGAGGGACCTTTATTAAACGCAAAAGATACTCCTTTGCTTAAAACTCAAGAGCTTTTGGTTTCTTCACAATTAAACAAAAAAGCCTTAAAAACACTCAGGACTTTGAAAGATAGGGACCTATCTGTCTATCTTCTATCATGATCCTTTCTACTCTGTTAACTCCAAAGGTTCGTTCTGTCTCCATGAGGAAGCTGTTCTCATCTCAGCCTATTCACACAAGTGTTTCTGACAGTAATGACTCAAGAAATCCATTCTCTCTGCTAATCTTGTCCCATTCCCAGCTAATTAACTCTATCCTTGTCCTGCAGATAACCAGGTCAAAGAACTATCCATCCCAATATATTTTTTAATCAAAGTGGTTTATTCCCTGTACTAGGTATAGTCAAAGCCAATGGCATTTTCCTATGTGGTGTTTATCTCAGCTTGAATATATATATATATATATATATATATAATATATATATATATATAATTTCTGTAATGACACAATATCTCACAGGAGTCTGAGCTCTTAGCAGGAATCATGTTTTTGACCTCGGATTGTTAGATTCCCAAACAATATATTGCAAAATGATTTTTGAATGAATGGATAGGAATTTGAGCAAGATATGTATACTTTTTTATTTTCTTCTTCCTCCTCTGCAAAATTGAGCTAACATTATTTTTTTTCTACCTGCTACAAAAGATATGAAACAGACAAAGGAATCCATGTACCTAGCAAGGGCAAAGCAAATAAATATTACTGCATGGATCCTCACAAAACAGACTGTGGAAAGAGTGTGATAGAAGTTGTCAGAACCACCTGTGGGACTTGGCTAAGTGTCATCATCGTATGTAAACTCCATTCATTCATCAGACTTGAATAATAACACCCAAACTGCAGAATCATTGTAACTCTCGGGTTGCTATCCACACAAAGCAGCTGACAGCAGGCCTAGGCGCTTATCTGGTATTCAGAAAAAAAAAACCATTATAATGACCACTACAATTACTTTGATGATTACCGAAAAATGTCAGTTTCCACTTTGCCCCATTTCTTGCAGTCTCTGTTTTAGAACAAGAGAACTTCCCACCTGCCAAGTTTAGTTAATAATGCTTTCTTTTTCCGACAAACATTCTGCATTATAATACAATGAAATGTATACATTTTGTCAATCACTAGTTAATGAGTGTTTATAAGTCCTATCCCTAGATTCCTTTCCTTATGGGCAAGGATTGTCCATGAATGCATTTTGTCCAAAGCTGCACTCAACTCAACAGAAAATTATATATGTATATGTACATATATATGGATATGGATCTATTTGAGAGATATCTTTAAAGTAAACTCATCGATTGAGATTTTGCTAACTTGTCTTTCAGAGTGACTAGAATAAGCCATAGTCTGTTTAGAGAAAAGTTATGATATCCATAGCTTTAAAAAGCTGGAGTGACTTTTAAATTGACCTACAACTATGACTTTTTTGTGAAGACTTCTGAGATCCATTTGTGATTTGTCTCCAGTCAAGAAAAAATGTATATAGAATGACATGGAACCTATCCTGAACTCATCAGCCAGGAAGAGACTTCCAGTGCTAGTTGGAAGAAGTTGGTAAGCCCTTCCTGCAAAAACAAGTCTAAACTAAAATACTCTGAAGTTCACTCAAATGGTAACTTTATAACAGAGCAACAGAGAGAATACGAAAATCAGTTTAGTGTTCATCACTTCTACAATGAATATTATATATATGTATACATATATATATGTGTATACATATATATGATAACCTGTCACTCCAGAATGCCTGTTCCAGACAAGGTGTGAGATAGCTGTTCTCAAATTCGGTTTGAGCTTAACCCCATGACAAAATTAACCCCAATTCTTTTTTTTTTTATTGTGAAAATACCATACAGAGGGGTTACAATTACATGGGCAAGATAATGAGTACATTTCTTATCAAGCATTGTAGCCTCCTCCTTTGTTTACCCTTCACATGCCTTCCCATCTATCACCCTCACCACTCCCCCCTTGGCCAAAGTTGTAAAGTTCGTTTTCCACATAACGACTTATGCATCTCATTGTTGCAATGGGTCCACCTGGATCCCTATTTAAACGATTTGTTTTTCCCCTTCCCCTCCACAAATTACACCAACCTCAAATACAGTGAAAGCAGACTGTGGGGGAGGGACATACAAAGCAACAAAGAAATAGCTTATAAATATGTTAGAAAGAATTGCATGAAAGCAAAAACATTTGAATCCTTATCTTGGGGTTCATTTTGCCTAACATGAAGTTATCTGACCTTTTCTGCTTGTTTCAGACATATACTAGTTATTACAAATAAGGGAACCTATGAGACCTATGTTTCTTTGGGCCTGGCTTACTTTACTTAATATAGTTTTTCCCAAGTCTTTCCATTTCCTAACAAATAGGGCAATGTCATTCTTTCTGATGGAAGCATAGAATTCCATTGTGTATATATACCACATTTTCTTGATCCATCTTTAATCCCAATTCTTAAAGAAACAACTCGAAACCATGGGTGCTAAAACAAGTGGCTAGTAGGCAGAAGAATACTGTCATTAAAACGTGATATCTAGAGCCACATACGTTTCAAAACCCAGGGTTATCACTTATGAACATAACAACAGGGTACCAGGCCAATGACTTAGCCTTTTCTTGATTCCTGTAACTATTCTGTCAATGGGAGATTGGGCTTCTCACTGAATTTAACACATTAATATATAAAGTATTTGGTGAGTCCTATCTACATTTGGTTTTCATTATTACTACTCAACAGATTTCCACAGGTAATTAAGACCATTCACAAGTTTTACCGTAAGCACTGATTTTTAGAACTTAACCTCTGATAAAGGCACAGATTTACTGACTGCCTAAGATAATTACAAATAATTTAGTGTTCCTTGTTAAAGCAGAACCTTCATCAGCCTAGGTAAAGTACGAATTCGTCAACCCCACTGAACTAACATTTATTGTGTCTATGTGCTCTTCAGATTGATATAAAATACTGAGTACAATTCTGTTTATTTGCTAAAAGTGCTATAAAACTGAATTTTATTTTTTTTATTAGTACCAACTTCCCAGCCATCTCCAGTGTCATTTGAAATTACCAGGAGGATTTGTTCCACATAATTCAGCATAAACTCTAGTTGGAGAGCTTGTGACTCATTTGGGTGGCTTGAAGCCTCCATACCAATGAGCTGTAGCAACATATGGAGAGGAGGAGGCTTTTGGAAGGAAATAAAGTACACAAATTCAAAACAAGGCTCTGGTTGAGGAGACCTTCAGTTCAAATCCAAGAATTGCATTTAACCCTGCGGTTTTAGGTCTAGTAATTAGTCTCTGAAGCTTAATTTACTGATGTGGAAAATAGTGGGGTGATAGTGACATATGTTTCATAAGATCCATTGAGATAATAAACGATTATCAGCTACGTAAGATAGCTGACTCATAAGAAGGACTAAATCAATAGCAGCTATTAATGTGAACACACCCACACCTGCATCCTAAATTTAAAATCTCCATTCTCTGATGAATATTGTGGACTGAGTTAAATGCAACTCAAATTTGGAAACCATTTTCAAAAACAAACAACAAACAAAAAACGTCTATCTTTCTTCAAGATCCCTCTCCAATCCCAAGCTTATTCAATATGGGTACTTTTCTGTCAGTTTATACATTTCTAAAGCATCTCTTTCCTAAAATTGTAGAAGACTTTGGGTCAAATATAAGTTGACTGATAATTTTTCTTTTCTTTCTTTTTCTTACTTTTTTTTGTCTAGTACTGGGTCTTGAACTCTGGCCCTGGGTGCTATCCCTTAGCATTTTTGGCTTAAGGTTAGTGTTCTATCCCTAGAACTACATTTGTACTTCTAGATTTTTACTAGAGATATGAGTCTCACAGACTTTCCTGCAACTTGAACCATGATCCTCAAATCTCAGCCTCTTCAGTAGCTAAGATTACAGGTTGGAGCCACCAATACCTGGCAAGACCAGGAATTTCTTAAATTTTTCTGATCAAAGATTTCTGCCAGGCATATTTTAAGGACAAGGTATTCACCAGTTAACTGAGAACTTCTCAGGTTCTAAGATTGTTTTCAGTGTATTATACCTAGTAAAAATATGGCTGTATACAGAGATACTATGTCAGAGGACCTGAAATGAAATTCTACTCGTCTCTGAAAATCCACCTCAAAAGGTACCTATATTTAATTATGCCTGATTATTTTAAACCTAAACTAAGTACTTGTCTATTTATTTATGTAATAAGATAAATGGTAATACTTCCCTTATTATCCTCTTGGGAATTCCTTTGGTTCAGTTGATTCTTAAGAATGTTCTGGAAAAATGCTAATTACAGACCATATAAATAAATCCTAGAGAAATTATTGTTTTGGTTAAATTATTTGGAACTTGCTATATTAAGCAAAATTAAACAAGTTTTTGTACTTTTTTGTAAAAATGCTGTATAGAGGGGTTAGTTACATGAGCAAGGTAGTGAGTACATTTCCTATTGAGCATTGTTGCCTCCTCCTTTGTTTTTCCCCTACCATCCCTTCCCTCCCAACACCACAACTACCCCCCAATCGGATTGTAAAGTTCATTTTCAACATAGTGTTTTGTAATCTCATTGTTACAATGGGTCAGCCTGTATCCTTATTTAAGCATTTTGTTTTTTTCCTTCCCCTCCCTGAATTAGAGAAATGTATATATAAGATGCAAGGCACTGACTTCAAATACAGTGGAAATAGGGATTATACCATGGGGGAGAACATATAAAGCAACAAAACAATCACATGGTAGATTATAAATACTGCCCAATAAATAAGTGGGCTAGAGACTTAAAGAGAAACTTCTCTGAAGAGGAAAGAAAGATGGCCAATAGACACATGAAGAAATGTTCAACCTCTCTAGACATAAAAGAAATGCAAATCAAAACAACATTGAGATTCCACCTCACCCCAGTTAGAATGGCTATAATCAAGAACTCTAATAACAACAGATGCTGAAGGGGATGTGGCCAGAAGGGAACCCTACTGCATTGTTGGTGGGAATGTAAACTTGTTTAACCACTTTGGAAAGGAGTATGGAGGTTCCTCAAAAGACTCCACATAGAGCTCCCCTATGACCCATCAATTCCACTTTTAGGCATTTTCCCAAATGATCTCAAATAAGGCCATACTAAATCTACCAGCACAACTATGTTTTTTGCAGCATTATTTACCATAGCTAAGATATGGAACCAACCCAGATGCCCCTCAGTGGATGAGTGGATCAAGAAAATGTGATATGTATGTATGTATGTATGTATGTATGTATGTATGTATGTATGTATGTATATATGTGTATATGTATAAAGATATATATATATAAATATATATATATATAAAATAGAATTCTATGCCTCCATCAGAAAGAATGACATTGCCAAATTTGTTAGGAAATGGAAAGAGAAAGACTTGGAAAAAATTATATTAAGTGAACTAAACCAGGACCAAAGAAGCATAGGTCTGATAGTTTTCCTTATTTGCAATAACTAGTACAAGGGTAGGACAAGCAGAAAGGCTAAACTAACCCATCATAATTATAGTCAGATAGCTACCATGTTCTGATTAAACATCCTTATCCTTGGAATTTAATCTAGAACTATTTTCATATTACCAACATTATGAACAACAAGAAACAATCTGGGATCTTATTTTTCAGAAGGGATATAAAAAGGTTAGAACCACAGGATTTATTTTACAGATGCATGCCCTCTCCTTTGCAAAAACTACTAAAAAGTAATGGCATATTCCTTAGAATCGTTGTATATAGGTCCTGGTTACAGTGGGCTCTAATGAAATACTAGTCTCCTTTGTCCCTCCTCCCATGATAGTTTAGTGTTTTAGTAAGCCAGTCAAACCAATTTAAAAATTATGTTCATACCTAAGGAGCCATTTGAGAATGTAATCTTAAAGGTAAATCGAACTTGAGAATTTTTAAACCCTGGTCCTGAGATCTTTCCTATAACATGCCCAAATATATATTACCAAGCACTCTTTAATTGAATACACCCCATATAGTTATATTTCCATATACTATACACCACACAACCCCTAAGAGTTATACATATTTATTAGTTTAAATCATCCAGGAATGACTTTCACAACTTTTTCCCCAATCCATTACCAAAATATTTTTTATTCTCCCCAAAGATATTAATGCTTGAAGGTGGCCTTGACCACTTTCCTCTCTCTGATCTTCCCTCACTGCTTTGAGGTCCCTCTTCCTCTGTGCGCCTTTTCTGATTCTCTTTGAAATGTATCGCTCTCCTGTTGGCCCATCTGTCCCTAGTGCTGGGGCAGCATTCACCTTCACCAACCTGAGCATCCTCCTACTCCCCCCACACCTCTTTTTCTAAACCTCTTTCCTCACTATTGTCTCTGTTATGGTGCTGTATCCTTAAATATTGTCTCTCTCAGTTGTTTGCTGTGTGTCCTTCTATTTTCAGAAACCACATCTGTCTTAACAAACTGCCAAGCATATTTTATCATCCAGAATTCATTCGGAAGACATTAACCTCTCTTGATGTCTTACCTTGCAGTTTTATTCTGCACAATGAAGGTGATGTTTGGAGAACAAGAGTGGAATCCAATTCCTGCTTTAGGGAAGATACCATTAAATCAATCTCTAGCTGACCTATTGGGGCATGGTCTCCCTAAACAGTCTTTCTCTGTGTGAACATAACAAAATATGGGCACTTTTTTGGGGGAAGGGGTTGGTCAGTCGTGGGGCTTGAACTCTGGGCCTGGGCACTGTCCCTCAGCTCTTCAGCTCAAGGGTAGCACTCTACCACCTGAGCTACAGTGCCACTTCCAGTTTTCTGGTGGTTTATTGGAGATCAGAGTCTCAGGGTCTTTCATGCCCAGGCTGGCTTTGAACAGTGATCCTCAGATTTCAGTCTCCTGAGTAGCTAGGATTGCAGGCGTGAGCCACCAGAGCTTGGCTTTTTTTTTGTATAGAGCTTTATTTTATTATATCAAAACACTTTAACTTTTGTAATGATTAGCAAGTATCCTATTCTGTTGTCTAAGAACCAAAAAAAAAAACATTCAATGAGCCAGGAACTAGAGCTTATATACTAAATTTTACAGTAAGCAAAAGAGATGGAAAGTCATGTTTCTTGAACATCTCCATTATGTCTTTACCAGTTTAGGTTTTGCTTTCAATCAAACCTCAAAAATGGAATAATTATGATGCTTTTTACTTATGTTATAATTTCATTTATGTAATGAATGGTAAAGCTGGCAGAGCAGCCATAACAATATGCTTAGACTAGGTGGTTTCACAATATAAATGTATTTCTCTCTGCTTCAAAGGTAAGAAGTCCCATAGTGAGATGTCAGTACATTCAGGGGCTGTCAAATGTTCTACTTCTGATGTGCAGACACATCAGGTCCTCCATCCGAGGCTTCACATGGGGCAGAGACTGGGACTTTCAGGTTCTTCCTCCTTTTATAGGCACTAATTCTTACCATCCACTTAGATTTAATTACCTCTCAAAAGCCTCATCTGCTTATACTACCACACTGGAACTTAAGGCTTCAACATATGAAATTGGATAGGATACCACATTGAGTCCATAAAGATCTAGGATCCCAATGCTTACTGAAATGGAAGCTAAAACTTGGACATGACCCAAACTCATCCAGTGAGTGAGTAGTCTGAATTTTGAACCCAAATCATTTTGGCTACAAAGCCTAAGTGCATTTCAAGGCTGATTGTCAATAAAGTGCACAATAAAATAGTTCAAACTTGCATGGACAAAGAACTTACTTTCTGTTAAGATGTATTTGTGCTCCAGGACTGGCAAAAATAAAGATATATTTGTGTTTTCATTTTGTAGGAGACAAAAGCATGGGTTGAGAGTTATACTCAACCAGGATTGAGACTTGATTGTATCATCAAGAAACTAATTTGGCTTTGAATTCCTCATCTCAAATAATTGGGTAAAGAAGTACAATTTCTCATCTCTGTTCTGAGTGGTTAAAACTGAGTGAACAAGATGTTTTGTATACTCTAGTATACATATATATATATATATATATATATATATATATCACTCTGTGACAGCCATTTTTTATAGATGAGATCAAAGGGAGCTCACAAGCATAAATACCTATGACAACTTAATCCCACTAGCAAGAGGAGGAATCTGAACTCAGATCCAAGCCTATGGACTTGATCACAATATAAAAAAAACAGTTTTCTTTTTAAAAAATTTCAGGGAGCATACATCTTTCTAGAAATGTAAACCATAACTCTAAATGTAGTCTTACCGATGCAAGGAACCATGGAACTGTTACAGCATTCATCTGTCTGTTTTAAATACAGTCCTCAACTGAAGACACATGCATTTGGGCACTGAGGTCAAGGCTATCACTCGTGTGGTGCACATCTGACAAAGCCAGAGGTTGAAGAAGCTGAAGATCAGCTGCTGGGATTTGAACCTGTGGCTCCTAGGGATGTCATGGGTATTACAGGGATTCCACTAATTAGGCTTCCCACTGACTCTGCCTCACCAGCCATATGTCATTTTTGTTAGGTCTGTACATGCCACACTTACACTGCTGATACTGTGACCCTGGAAAAAAAAAACATTTATCTTCATGTCTCAGGCTGCTTTACGAACAATAATTAATTAGGTCTCATCACCCCCTGATGAGATTATTATGTATAAACTCAGTCCAGGGCAGGGCCCAGGGAATTTTGTCATTAAAAGTTATAAGTTCAATTCACACCTTCTCTGTGGATCTCAGGCTACCTCCACCAAAGCTACAAGAGAGAAGATTTGAAAGATTCAGATTGTGAAACATCCACTCTTTAGAAAAATTGGAACTCTTTCAATGACAAAATTCAGTCAGTAGGATGGTGGTCACTCAAAGAACATTAAAGTTGGGGACAGAGGACCAAGGTCCTTGATCTGCTCTGGGTACTAAATTCATAGCCATAATATTGCCAGCATGACCTTCAGTACGCTGATTAAACCACTCTACATCCCAAGGCTGCGTTTAGAAGAAAAGATAGTAAGAATTCCTGTTGTGTAAACTTCCCAAATGACTTGCTCAATCATGTGAGACCATAAGGAGAAGAGCTTTGGGGGCCAATAAAATGTTGTGCAAACATTAGCATTCACATGCTGCTATGATCTGAGCTCATGACGACTTTGTAGACATGTAGACTTTGTAGTTTAATTTCATTAACTGTGCGACATTATGGAGCACCTAGGGATCCTGAAACTGCTCCTGGATACAGAAAATGCCAACGTGAAAACAAACGTACTCGGAGGGCTTTCTGCCTCCTAGGATCTATGCCAGGGAAACATGGAAAAAGAATGTAGAATTTTAGTGACACTGGTTGCATTTCAATAATTATTCTACTTTTTTATTTTCTTACTTTTTATTGTCAAGGTGATGTACACAGGGGTTTCAGTTACATAAGTAAGGTGATGAGTACATTTCTTGTCAAACTTGTTACTTCTTCCCTCAACTTTCTCCTACTTTCCCTCCCACAACGCTCCCCCACAAGTTGTACATTTCCAACATATTGTCTTATGCATATCACCGTTGCATTGGTCACCCCTTGTCCTTTGTCTCACTATTCTGTTGTTCCCTTTCCCTTCCCTAGTTTAAATAAATGTATATACAATACCAGGGTACCAAAATCACAATAATAACATAGACTATACCATATGGGGAAGAACATACAAAAGAAACAAAAAAAAATCACATAGTACATTAAAAACAACAACAATAAAGAAAAACCTCTGGTGTCCATGTCTTGGAATTCATTTTGCTTAGCATCATCTTATATGGTCATATGTACATAGCTATTGAGCTATTCTGCTTATCTGCTAAGATTATTCTAGACATATACTAATTATTGTAAATAGGGGAAACCATGGGGCCTATGTTTATTTGGTCCTGGCTTACTTCACTTAATATAATTTTGTCCAAGTCTTCCATTTCCTAATAAATGGGGCAGTGTCATTATTTTTGATGAATGCATAGAATTCATTTAGATAGATAGATAGATAGATAGATAGATAGATAGATAGATAGATAGATAGATAGATATAGATGTATTTCACATTTTCTTGATCCATTCATCTACTGGGGAACATCTGGGTTGCTTCCATATCTTAGCTATGGTAAATAATGCTGCAACAAACATAGTTGTGCTGGTAGCTTTAGTGTGGCCTTGTTTGTGGTTATTTGGATAAATGCCCAGAAGTGGGATTGCTGGATCATAGGGGAGCTTTATGTGGAGTCTTTTAAGGAACCTCCATACTGCTTTTCAAAGAAGTTGAACAAGTTTATACTCCCACCAACAGTGCAGTAGGGTTCAGTTTTGACCACATCCCCTCCAACATCTGTTGTTATTAGAGTTCTTGATTATAGCCATTCTAACTGGAGTAAGACAGAATCTCAATGTTGTTTTGATTTGCATTTCTTTTATGGCCAGAGAATTGTGCATTTCATGGGCAATATGAACACAGCCATAATGTGTACAGCTCTCTTTCCAAAGATGAGTTGGTATGTCTACAACACAGGATGGGATGCTAATAACATGTTATGGAAAAAGGAAGTAGTAAATATCCATTGTCTAATACTTTAAGTTGAAATATAATTAACTTTCTTACTTAATTACATACTACCTCTATTACTCAGTCTAGTCTCTTTCAGCAAATTGATGATATTTTTAACTCTATATAAAAAGTATGCTAAAGTTGATTCTCATACCTGCATAATGTTTAAGTAGTCATTTCAGGAAACAGTTTTTGTTATTATGATTTGGGGCTGAATCTTTAACTGCATCTGTTGTAATCCTAGTCTTCAACGTGATGATATAAGGTGGTGGGAACTTCGGGAGGTAATAAGGTCTTGAGAATAGAGTTTTCACGTATAAGGTGAGTACTACATAAAAGAAACCTCAGAGAGCTGGCTCACTCTTCTCCCATCACATGAGAAGCAGAAAACAGTCCATATCATAGGAGAAAGCCTCCTTTAGAACCTGCCACAATAATGCTAGTACCCAAACCTGAGCATAATAATCTTGTTGCTTACCAACCACCCAATCTGTGGTACTTTGTATAGCAGCCTGAACTTACACTGTTATGTGTTGAAAATATACAATGACCCTTCTTGTTACTCTATTAAGAGAAGTGAAATGATTTCTCACAAAGTGGTACTTTGCAGGAAATTGAAGCCCTTTGATTCCTTTATTCATTATTAATAAAGAATGTAATTGAGGAATAGCTTATTAATTTAACAAATCGGTGTTGAACATTGCTGGCAGATTTGTGAAACAGCACAGCACCATGAAAATCAGTTAAGCAGACTCTCATAAACGATACAACACTCCTCCAATAAAGGCAAAAATATCTCTTTAACCAATGGAAACAAAATAAATGTTTGCAAAAATGATCTGTAGATTTAGTTAAAATAAAAACTGGAAAAATGTCATCCACAAGTGAATGGTTGAACAAAATATGCTCTATACACACTGTGATAGTCAATTTTATTTGCCAATCTAACAAGACTAAAGAATTCCTAAAAACTGGTCATCTTACTTCTAGGGATGTCTGTAAGGATGTTTTCAGGGAAGACAAATATGCAAGTCAGCATACTGAAAAGGGAAAACCCACTCTTGCATGAGTGGTACCATTTAGAAGGTAGAGAGGAGAAACCTCATGCACACATGCGTTAACCTTCTTGAACAGGTGCATTCTTTCTTTTTCTTTAGTGTTACTGTTGCCTGTGGATGTCTGATTACATGCTCTCAGGTCTTTCAATGTTGCCTTGTACCGAAGACTCTCCAGGAGGCTTTCAGGATTTTGGCCTCAACCTAGGCAGTGTTCTGAGCATAACTCTCTCATGCAGAGATTTCCTGACTCTTGGACTAAGGAACAACCAGTTTCCTGGCCCTACAGGCAGTTGTTGTGAGACTATGAAATCCCTTGGAGTGCAAGTCAAATTAATACAGCCCCTCTGACAAGCATATGCATCTTATTAAGTCTGTTTCTCAATAGAAACTCAAATAATACATATAGTTATTACAATATGCTATTGAATAATACAAAGAAACAACCAGTACAAGAATCATACTTGTGTACTCAGAAGCATTCTAGTAAGAAAAGGTAGCCAAACACAGAGCCTATGCCATATGATTCTACTTACATGAAGTTTCACAACAGGTAAATGACCTTGCAGGGATGGGAATCACATTAGTGGTGGCCTGGAGTTGAAGCTGGGAGACTGATCGCGAAAGGAACAGAACTGGATTTCTAAATTAACACGTACTATTTATACATATTTATACAAGGTAGAATTATATTTCAACACATGGATATAGAGCGTGGGCTGATCAACTCTGGTCATTGACATTTCTATTTCTCTATCATTTCTTCATGCTTGGAATATTTGGTCTTCTATTTTTTCAGTTCTTCATAAGATATTCTTGTGATCAATATAAATAATTTATATAGTGACCAAGGTAAGGCCCATAACTATAAGTATCTTTGTTGGAATTTGTTGAATAACATATTTAAAATGGAAAGAGTCATCTTAGTATGCATAAATTATCTCTTAACCAAGTAGAGTTTTAAAGGATATACAAAACTTTTATCACCTTAATAGTTTTCCACCATATTGTTTCTTCTCTCATCATCTATCATTTACTTAGTCTAGTTAGAAAGAGGGCTAGAACAAGAACCTATGGTTTTGAGTTCCTATGAAATAATAGTCTTTGAATTTCTGAAGTATTCAACTCCATATGAAAACACAGCATGTGTTTTTTTCCTTTTTATTTTTCAGTTGCTTTTTTGTTTTTATTTTTGTGGACAGTGCCTGCTCTGATTTATCTCTATCATGTGGCATTTCACATGACTTTGGGAATTTAACCAAGCCTTTATATAGGTTCTCCTTGTTGGTACCTTCTGTTCAGGTGTGCTTATACTCATGGATACAGAAAACGATCTGGAGGTTGAACTTTCTCTGCAGAATGTCAACTTTCTTATCCCTCTCCCATATGGTCCCCGAGGCATAATGTCCTCACTTCCATTTTGAGCATGGCATTTAAGCCCCAGCTCTGGATAACAAGGCAAACTTCCTCAGCACTTCCTCCGATCCAGCCACTATGTTAAGAGTTACTTCAAGGGCGTTGTCTGACTTATTCAGAACATGATGCTATCGCTCTGTTCACAGGTAAATTAGAGAGCTGACACAGTTACAGACTATCTAAGGACAACAGTGACAAATGTCGCTGTTACCCATGCAGCAGCAGGGCCTCTTTAAAGGACATGCAGGCTAGAAGCCAACTTCATTCTCCTGACTTATGATGGCTGGGGTTCTGTAACTATTATCCAAGTCAGAGAGCCCAAAATAAACTTGTGCAAAACCTGTGATCACAGGCCACTGGCAGAAGTGTAAATTCTGTAATTTGACCTTTTGTTTGCCCTGATTTGTGGAGTATCAGGCCAGGAGTCTCTATCATTAACATATATATGTTATTTGTGTCCTTCTTTGTCATAAATCCATAATGAAAAGCAGTAGTAGCTATGTAATTTATGAAAACTACTGCAAATGGTTTTAATTGCCAAGTTTTGGCCAAAGGTGGTAAAACCAAAGTCCAACAGGCCCACTATAACTCCTAACAAACAAGCATCAGTGTGAGGTGTTACAATTCCACCTATAACACAAAACCTGGATGAAGGGTATAAAACAGGCTGCCACTGAGTTATCAGGCAACCACAACATATCCACTGCCTTGCTCTACTCCAAAATGGCACCAGATACATGCCAGTCCTCAAAATATTCCAGGGCTTCATGCAGAAACTTGCTGGGAATGAGGGTGATGGTGGAATTAAGTATCCATTCACCACTGTGATTTGACTGTGTTGGGCACAGAGGATGCCAGTGGCCCTGAGGTACGGGTGGAGAATAGGTGGGAGAGTCAGGCAGGACACAGTTCAGGGCACCAGAAGTGGGGAGCAGCCGAGAACATATTTGGACATTGCAGAACCACAGATAAGCAGTGACTCCAAGTGCCCAGCACATCTTCCATTGTCCTATGAGACTTCAGGAAAAATAAAAAACACCCACCTTCAGAGATAACATGAAGAATTTAAGGAAAGCAATAATAGAGAATAAATCCCAGGTATGGATCCCTTTGTGTGCTGGCTTTATGTGATGTCAAGATCCTGATGATTCACCCATGATACCATTCCCAATGGAGGACATGCAGTTCTTGTTAATCACACTGCATCTCAGATTTCTTATCTGTAAAATAGTGTTACTGCAGAAAACTTAATATACAAAATGAATTAAACACTTGGCTTAGGACCTGACACAAGATAGAAGTTTTATATATGTGTGTACATTAGCTATTTGCTTATTATTTTTAAATATTGCTCACACAAATATCCCAAAGCCCTTGAATGCATGTCGCTCAGCAAATCCAATTTTACCAACAATTCACTGATGTGATTTATCATAATCATGCCCCTCTATTTAGCCATCTCTCCTGCTGCATGCCTTTATTATTAAATAGATAGTTTCAAAACAATATTAAAAACAAATTGTAAGCAGGAAAAAAGTCTTTAAGTGCACACCAATACATAATCATTTCACTTATTGCTTATAAATGTCCATATATATGCATGTTTTTATAAAGCTACATTTGTAACATATTTCATTTCAATTTTTTTCACCTAATGTTAAATTATAAGCATTTGTTCATATGCTACACTGTCCTCATAATGATCATTGCAATGGTTGTATAATATCTTAATATGTTGATAGATCATAATTTCCTATAAATTACTCCCCTATTGATGGACATTTAAGTTGTTCCAATTTTTTTGGCAATTATAGCTAATGCTATAGTGATCATCACTGAGCACTTAGCTTTATCTTTTTGTGGAATTATTTTCTTGGGATCCATTTCCAGGAGGAGGATTCCTAGAGTGAAGGGAATAAATGAATACTTGTAGGGTTCATTTGCAATATTAAGCCTTTGTTTTCCAGGGGAGTGACAATAACAAGTAGCAAAAATAACACCAACAAAGAATACTTAGTCTATATAGAGGCTATGCTAAATTTTCAGCACATACTATATCATTCCAACTCTCTATGTTCCTAAAAACTGTAATTCTCATTTTATATTGAGAGAACTAGGGAACCAGAAGTTAAATAACTGGTCTAAGGTCATATACTGAGTAAGTTAAAAAATAACTGGGAAAAAAAACAAATCTAATCTGATATTGCAGTCTGTTAAGTCAGCTAGACACTTGAACATTCTCCTTACTTCTGACTGTTGACATGGCCAGAATTTTACATGATTTCAAATAATTTCCCTCTGGGCTCTCAATAGAGAATTTTCTCCACTCACAATGGATATATCCCTTCTGAAATACGTTCTTATTGTTATATAAGGAAGTAATGCACTCACAAACTGACAAGTTGAAATGAAACCCTTGAGGAAAACTCCTTAAAGATACTAACAAAAAGTAAAAAGAACTAAATAAAGAGAAAAAGCATGCAATTCTATATCCTCATGCATTTATTCTTCCCTCCTACCTTTCTCCTCCCTGGTTCTTGCTTTCTCTCATCCTGTATCTTATGCCTGATTGTCTTTTCTCTTCTTGAGTCTTTCTTACCATATATTTTGATTATTTTTATGTGCTACGTTTTACTAGAAGCTGAGCTGGAGTCTTTATTCTTACTGTGCTTTATTTGAGTTGTCATTACATGTTTATCCCCCTTTCAAGTTTTTAAGAAATGGTGTCAGACGTTAATAAAATTTTCATCCACTCTGCATTTGTATTTTGTTACTTATTTTGAATGTCATAAAAATTAAATTGGTGAATTAATATTTTCTTAAAATAACCCAAACTACTTAAGAAGGTTTACTGGAGTCTTAGCTATAATTTCCATCCATTACAGAATAATTAGTTCTTAAAAAGAACAACATCTTCATAAACTATGAGAGATTCCGACTAAGAATCTTACAGATATCCCACACACCTTTTAAGAACAATAATTTGAGATAAATTAACCATTCTTAGCGCTGCATAGTTCACAGTACTAATTGAAATATTTCAGTGTGGTTTTCCATAAAAAATAGTTCTTCTGTTGTTTTAAGTACAATCTTTATTGTAGGAAGGGAATGCTCACATGGTTGCAAGAGAAACATCTATTGAACTGGTACTGTATAACTTAAAAATAACTATGAAGGAAAATAAAAGATGAAATGGGTTTTAAATAAGAAAGAAAACCACACACAGAGAATAATATTGAATAAGTCTCACTCCGTCAGTTGTCAAGTGGAAGAATCATTCCACACCAAGAACACTCTGTTATAGGTGTTACAAGTACAGCAGAGGCAAACCTCCAAGCATCCCACACATAATTCAGTGGTGAACTTTAAAACTAAGCCCAGCTGAGAATCAACTTTCTAGATTACAGTACCCATCTCTGGGGGGTTACACGACCCTCTATCTTTCTCATTCTTTCTTCCTCTCACTTCTCTCCCACTAAAACCCCTTACAATCTACAGAAATTTTAAACATTCAAATATATAAAAAGTCTGGGAGAAAATGTCAGCTTTTCCATTTCACTCCTTTTCACAGCCGCTGCTGCAGACCCAAGTCTCGATATTTTATTTCATTTTATTTGGTCTGTGATATCGTGAGATAGAAACTTGGTGAGGAAATAGTTCACTAAGCACAAGGGAGTTGAGCATCTAAGAGGTGGAAAAATCAGAGTTTTCTGATAGCACCCTTTGGCTGTTGCTATATAACAGAGAATCAACCGGACCAAAAAGATAAACCCAGCCGCATTCTCTTAGGACTCAGATCTTGAGGGTAGATCCTAAGTGGATCCATACCCAGGATCAAACCAGGGGTTCCTGAGGTCAAATTATCCATTTCAAAACTATCTCAAGTAGCCAAACTCTGAAACTTATACAGCAGCAATCATGTAAATTCTAATTTTGTTCTACTAAGATCAGGAGACAACTTCAAATTTGCTTGATTTCCTAGGGTTTTTAATATCAGACACCCTTTCCAGTGTCCCATCTCCTTTCTCTATCAGGCTGTGAGGTTCCCACCTTCAAAACTACTGGGTTCATCTTTGAACGCACAGGGGGTCCAGATAAATATTTGCTGAATGAACTGCTATGGGAGGCTCCATCAGGGAAAGAAAGTCCAAGCAAAAGGCCTGCTGGGAATCTTTCCCTCAAATTTTCAAAGGAGATCATGCAGCCCAGCAGGTCTTCACACAACAAACAGACTGCTTAAGTGAGAGTATTGAGCAGGCTTTCAAATGTCTGAGTTATGACATTTACTGCAACATTGCTGACAAAAGAAAAGCAAATGATAGGGGATACCTACTCAATTACTATCAGTAAGGGAGTTGAGTAGGCACAGCCATGAAATGAACTAAATATTTAATATAGTGAGCTCATGTACGCAAGTATCAAGAGGCCTACCTGATATTTCAAGGGGAAAAAGTGGTTTCTACATGCCGTATAGAGAAGGGACTTGCTGTGCATATGCCTTTGTATATCTGGATGCATTACAGTTGCTGAGAGGTGTGAGTTCTCAGAGTGGGTCAGGCCTTGGATGAGTGTATATTATTTCACTTAATCCGCAGAAATTATCCTGAGAGAAAAGCTAGGAAATGAAGTTCCGTTGTTGCTCTTTTTTTTTTTTCACTTGAGGGAAAAGAGACCCCAAGACATGGAATCACTTTTCCAAAAATCACAAGGAAATGGTAAGAGTTAGGTACCAATCCAAGCAGAAATAAAGCAGAAGAGCAGTACTTGCTGAGTCCTCTTCCAATCAGCCAATCAGCAGTGGTTTCACAGTGGGTCACATCATTGGTCTTTCAGCTTCTATCACATAGGCCTCTGGTATGGTTTCCATTTTGAATGTTTTCTGATGTCCATAGGCTGAGTACTTTGACTCTAGGTTATAGTATTCTTGGAGTTAGGACTATGTTTAGGAAGTGGGTTCTAACACAAATTAGTCCTTGGAAATATGTTCTAGAAAAAGACATTAGGACCACACCCTTCTTTCCCTGTCTGTGCTTTTTAGTCTCCATGCAGTGTCTATTTTTCTCTATTACCTGTTCACAGCCAGGATGGGCCAACTTGCTACAGGTCCAAAGCAAGACTGACAATTGAGAATTTACTGGAAAGCTCTGCAACTGTGAGCTAGAGGCCTAGTTATCTCACACAAACACAAACAGAATTCAGAATAGTGCAACTGTTAATGTGTTTGTTTATACATTCAGCAAGCATGGTCTTCATCATAAAAATGTATTTTGGAAAATTAAAAAGGAGGTGTGATAAGCATTTATAATCTATGTTTCTGGCATGGGAAATGCACACACACACATATGATACACACCTATGTAATTTTAATGACCTGGCAAGTGAAAAAAGGAAAGGGAAAGCTAAAGTAAAACATAAAATGGAGGCAGAGGAAAAAGAAGAAGGAAAAAAAGGTAGAATGAGGGAAAGCCAAAAGAGACAGGGAGAAGAGGGATGGGGGTAGGAACAGGAAAAACAGTCTTCCTTGCTTTCTTTAAGACTACAGAGCTCAATGCTTCAGAAGGACTAAAAAGATAACCTTAACTCACTTGCCTGGCTGGTGCTGTAATGCTTGAGCCATGCCTTCTGCCAAGCTTTTTGCTGGTTATGTTGGAAATGGAGGCTCTTACTTAGACTTTTGTGCCCAGTCTAGATTCAAAGTTTAGTTCTTCAGATCTCAGTCACTTGAGTAGATGGGATTACAGCGTGAGCCAGTGGCACTTGGCCAGAGCATTCTTTTTTTTTTTTTTTTTTTTTCCTCATCTTGGAGCTTGAATTCAGGGCCAGGATGCTGTCTCTGAGCCTCTTTGTGCTCAAGTCTAGGACTCTACCAGTTGAGCCAGAGTGCCACATCTCAGCTTTTTCAGAGTAGCTTATTGGAGATAAGAGTCTAACTGATTTTCCTGGCTTGGCTGGCTTTGAACTATGATCCTCAGATCTCAGCTTCCTGAGTAGCTAAGAGTACAGGCTTGAGCGGCCAGCACCTAGCTCATAGCAATCATTTTTAAACACCACAAATATGCTCTTCAGTTTCCTTCCCTCATTCCACCCACCCCCTGCCCTGTGCAATGTCACACTGACTCAATGAGCTGGATTCGAGTTAAAAACTAGATTGTTTGCATGGTCCAGCCATACAAATCAGACTGAACCTAACAATATCCAGCTTCTATTTTTTTTAATTAGATGAGACAACCCTGTGTCTCCTGTGTGATTTTAAGAGAGCTCCAACCTCCAAACACACAGGCTATCTGTGCAGTGGGTCTGTGACTGAGGTTGTGGCAGGTCACCTTGTGGCCTTGAAGGCCAAGGCCGAGGCCTGGATCCAAGTGTGGAGTGGGAACTCTGCCCTTGTACTGGAGAAGTGAAACCAATCTTGGCACTGAGGTAGCAGCATGGATCAGCCAGCCAGTTTAGCTAAGGAAAGTAGTAAGCCTTCATGAATAAAATGGATCTAATGGCCTTCCCCATCTTTTGAACATCTAATTGGATATTGTAGGAAATGCTTACACCCAGTGGTACTGAACATCACTGATATTTTCCATTTCCCTTATTTCCTAATTCCTTTGTGCAAGCCTTGCTATTGCTTTTTTTCCCCAATCTACAAAACTTTCTGTTTTTCTTAGGAAAAAAAAGTAATAGAAATCCTTTCCTTTATATCCGATTTACAGATTGTATTTCTAAGGGTTTTAAGCAATAAACACTAGCCAAGGATGAACTGCATGACCTTCCTGTGACTCGGTTTACTAAGCTGCAAGGACAGGTGGTTGGAGGACACTAACACTATGTCTTTTACAAAATCAGTATTACTTCATGGGGCTGGCAAGGTGGCCCAGTGGAAGAGTGCTTGCCTTGCATGCAAGAGGCCCTTGGTTGAATTCCTCAGCAGAAAAGCCAGAAGTGGTGTTACGGTTCAAGTGGTATAGTGCTCACCTTGAGCTGAAGAGCTGAGGGACAGTGGCCAGAGTTCAGGCCCCACGACCCACCAAAAAAAAAAAAAAACCAAGCAGCATTACTTCATTCTACCTATTTTTAGTCCTCTCTTTCTCTTTCTCTTACTTTCTCTCCTCCTCTTTTCTTCTGCTCATTCTTCTGCTCCCTCTCCCAGTTTCTTTTCCTCTATTAGCATCACTTTCTGCTGGTGAGTCAAATTCAAACCATGAATCAGATTGAGGTGTTTACCTGAAATGCTCACAAACACCAGGCTTCCTGTTGCAAGAATAGGTTCCCCTTTTCCTGACTGAATTGGTTCTTTCTGTGTCCTCCCCTCCCCTCCCTATAGCTCTTCCTCTATTTTTAGATAGACAGTCTGAAGAGTCTTAATATATCAATGACATTTCTAACACATGCTAATATCTAAAGCGTCAATGCTCTATTTGTAGAAATGACTACTGATGTGATGAGATGCTTTTATTATGCCCATGGCTTTTATTATAAATACGATGAAACTGTGCACTCTTTTGGGAAAATTAGATAATAATAATAAACTACTCTCTGTCCTATTTTGTCCACCTATCTGCTTCAAATATGAGTTTTTATCTTTTTTGCTGTACATTTAATAAATTGCTTTTTTTCAAGTTCAGGGTGAATATCTGTGTCTTAGAATGGATGACAGCAGGATCCTTTGCGAGGAAGCATTACGGAGGTAAGTGCAGACCCATGTGGATCCATTTTATAATCTTTGTAATTTCTCAGGCTCCCTGTGGACCCAGCACCTCAGAACTCTAAAGGTGGCCAAGTGCTGGATTTTATATAAAATGTGTAGCTTCTGTCTTTTTTCCCCCTCTCTCTCCTCATTTTACCTATTATTGAAGTGCATTTCACAATTACAGGAGTTACAGGTAAAGAGCATCTGTGCCTTGTCGAAATTCACAGGTGCTAAGTCGCTACTTGGGTGTTTTGGGCAAGTCACTGGACCTCTCTGAGAGGCATAATTGTTTTCTTCTACAACCTGAAAAAAAATTAGTGCATCAGGTTTGCAGAAATGTGAAGGAAGACACAATGAGATGGTATATGTACAACATTTAGCACCTATTAAATACCTAACACTAATAGCTATTATCTACTTTGTTGTAATCCTGTTCATTACTGTTTCATTCTTAAAGAATTTTTGTTTTATTATGCAATTTTATGCAAACCTATTGCTCAGCTTACCCCTCACTGACTTTTGGAAGGTCATCATCTATCACTTCCTAACCAGTCCAAATTAAACCTCTATCCTCTGACCAACACCTCATTATGCACATGGACAACTATGCCCTAATCATACAGATTTTTACTCTCCTCTACTAAGGAGGAGTATGTTCTGGTTCAATATTTATGTCTTCCCAAAATTCATACACTGAGGTATAATTGCCAAAGCAATGATATTAAATGAGGACTGGAATGGTGCTTAGGTTTTAAGATTGGACCTTTCACGAATGGGATTACTCTCTTTTAGCAAAATAGAATCAAAGGAGCTTATTTACCTCTCTGCCATGAAAGACTATAACAAGGAGGAGCCAATTATGGCACAGAGAACAAACCCTTACCAGAGACTGTCAGCTGATAACTTCATGTCAGACTTTCTGGTCTTCTGAACAGCGAGGAACATGTTTCAACTCAACCACTTTGGAAAGTAGTATGGAGGTTCCTCAAAAGACTCCACATAGAGCTCCCCTATGACCCAGCAATCCCACTTTTGGGCATTTACCCAAATGATCACAAACAAGACCATACTAAAGCTACCAGTACAACTATGTTTATTGTAGCATTATTTACCATAGCTAAGATATGGAACCAATCCAGATGTCCCTCAGTAGATGAATGGATCAAGAAAATATGGTATACATACACAATGGAATTCTATGCCTCCATCAGAAAGAATGACATTGCCCCATTTGTTAGGAAATGGAAAGACTTGGAAAAAATTATATTAAGTGAAGTAAGCCAGGCCCAAAGAAACATAGGTCCCATGGTTTCCCTTATTTGCAATAATAGTATATGTCTGAGACAAGCAGAAATGGTCAGATAAGTTGATTTTAGGTGAAATGAACCCCAAGATAAGGACTCAAATGATTTTCTTTCTTGCTATTGTTTCTAACATATTTATAAGATATTTCTTTGTTGCTTTGTATGTCTCTCCCCCACAGGATAACCCCTGTTTTCACTGTATTTGATGTTGGTATAATACGTGGAGAGGAAGGAAAAAACAAATTGTTTAACTGGGGATACAGATGGACCCATTGCAACAATGAGACGTACAAGTCGTTATGTCAAAAATGAGCTTTACAACTTTTGTGCAGGGAGGGTGGGAGATGGGAAGGGATGGGAAGGGGAAACAAAGGAGGAGGCAACAATGCTTGGTAAGAAATGTACTCATTACCTTGTCCATGTAATTGTAACCCCTCTGTATGGTATTTTTACAATAAAAAAAAGAGAGGGCTGGGAAGGTAGCTCAGTGGTAGAGCGCTTGCCTTGCATGCATGAGGCCCTGGGTTCGATTCCTCAGCACCACATAAGCAAAAAGAAAAAAAGCCAGAAGTGGCGCCATGGCTCAAGTGGTAGAGCGCTAGCCTTGAGGTGAAGAGCTGAGGGACAGCACCCAGGCCCAGAGTTCAGGCCCCACGACCAGACCAAAAAAAAAAAATAATAATAATAAAAATAAAAAAAGAGAGACCAAAGGCCAAAAACAAAAATTGCTCACTCTGATACTTAGCTACATGAAATCCTAAGCAGAATCAATTCTAAACCTTCTTGTTTTGTCCTGGTGTTTTCCTCTGCCTACTTGTCTTTTCAACATGTTCTCTGAATCTCACCTTCTCTGTAACGTTCTTGGTTTTATGTGGTCTTTATTTCTCCATCATGCCCTCTATGATTACTCTTGCAACAGCAGTCAACATATTGATTCTATCTTTCCCAGGACTATGCATTAATGAGTGTACACCTTCTATCACCTTGGCCTGCATATCTCTGAATCATTGCCCAAAAATTTGTGTCATTCAAATGATTTATTGGGCATTTCTGATGTTTCCTGGTAGATAAAAGTCTTCCAGCTTGTGGATCCCTACTTGGTTTGTGCTAGTCTCCTTTGACTCTAGTGTTGTCTTTATTTATTAGACAAATATTCTAGAATGGCTGCTCAGATCTGAAATCATCAATCAGTTTTAGTGATTCATGGTGTCAGAGGAGTTATACTTCAAGCTCTTATCTCCACGCCAGGCTGGTGGGACATTCAGCAAATTCGTGAGAGCAAAGGCTACATTATGCAGAGGGGGGGTGGGGGCAAGATAACCTGGCCTTAAATTCAAGGGCCTATAATTCTTACTATAATTCTTACTCAGCCAAAGAATAAGTGAGACACTTAGGGCCAGCAAGTCTCCTCTCTTGTTTTTTTCCTTCTATTTCCTATGATAGAAGAGGTAAACTGAAGCCAGGCATCAGTGGCTCATGCCTGTAATCCTAGCTACTCCGGAGGCTGAGATTTGAGGATCATGGTTCAAGGCCAGCCTGGGCAGGAAATTCCTTGAGACTCTTATCTCCAATAAACCACTCAGCAAACCAGAAGTGGCTCTGTGGTTCAAGTGATAGAGTGCTCGCCTTTAGCTAAAGAGCTGAGGGACAGCTCCCAGGCCCCAAGAACAAGTTCCACAACCAACAACAACAACAACAAAGAAGAGGACTATGCTGCTTCTCTAATATGAGCACATGAGTCATTTCCTTTAGATATCCAGCAGAAAATCAAAATTCAAAGGATTTACATGGTTGGGAAGGATGCTAGAACTTAAAGTGTACCACAAAATTTGATCTGGATTACTAAAGTGAAATATAAGGTATTTCATGATTATTAATTTTTTTGCTCTAATCTGTCAAAGAATTCATTTGGTAGCTCCTTGGGATCTCACAGAACCACAGGTAATTAGTACAATTAAAACCAGTTACTCTATTTTATCTAATGATACTTTCAGAATATTTTAACATTCACATTTAAGAAATAAATCTAAACTGTCACCGAACTGACTTGCTACGTGGAGACAACCTGGGACACACAAAACAATGGGAATACCAATCGCACATATTCACAAAATGGTTGTATTACCTGCAAATGGAGCTGTCCAAATGTCAAGAAAGAATAAATAATGAGATACATTTTGAGAACTGAAGAGCTCAGGAGAGAAGGTAAAACCAAAGAAAACACAAAAGAGGGAAATGGAGTTTAAGTCATAGTCAAATGTTTAATCTCAGTCCCACAATTAACAGGCCAACATCATTGAGGTCCAGCGCAACTGAAGAAAGAATTAGACAGTCCATGAATTTAGAAAGGCAAGGAGAGTGTGCTATTTTAAAAAAGAGAGGCCTTTTTTTATTATTATTTTCTAGTAGTAGGATAGAATTGGAGCAGAGGTGGTACAGGGACAAAGTAAAGAGAACTTACGATAGTCTAAATTTAGCTACTTGAAGATGATTTGCCAGAGGCTCAGAACCCAGTGTTCAGAAGCCCTGGGGCGCCCAGTAGCACCTTGCTCCATGCACAGCTGCTTCCCAACCTAGTTGCCTTCTAAAGACACCAAAAGAGTGAGGAAGGGGGAAGGTGAGCTTTCCTGCTTCCAACTGCCCACAGCCTTGAAAGTGGACTGGTAGAAAGCTAGGGATTAGCAGAGACAGCTCTGTGCTCCCTCAATAACAGCAGAAGGAAACCGCCATGCTGCAGAGGTGTCATGCTGCCTCTCTGGTATCTTTAGGATCATCCCCCCAGGAGCTGAGATTGAAGAAGTACAGTCACCCATCCTCCACCTAGAGTGAGCTCCTGAAAGCACCATGACTTGCTTGTTTACGTCCTATCCGCTTTGTTCATGCTTCCAAACATGGCCCCAAATAAAGCATTTTGCCCACACTTTCATTGTCTTTTGTACTATTGCTTAAGAAAGAAAAATCAGTTAATAGTCATCCTCAAGTGTAAATGTGTGTGTGTGTGTGTGTGTGTGTGTGTGTGTTCACTCTCACAGCCAAAGATTGTCTTCCTTTCTCATCTCTTCTCTTTTTATTCTCCCTCTTCCTGAATCCCAAGAAGACTAAAGAGGGTCTTTTGAGCATTCTGGAGAGGACACTTCTGCCAATAGCAGCTTCGTTCATTCCTTTAAGGTTTTAATAATGTTTTGTTTGTCTGATGCTTCCAAGACAGAATTGGTTTGGGGATTTTGGTAGATTGTAAATGGAATTTGAGAAAAATATTCTGGGCTGGAAATCTTGAGTCTTGATGTACACACAAGTCACGATGAGTAAACTTGTGAGGTCATGGTGTGAGCTGATAATTCCAGTCTCTTAGTGTGCAGTTCTCCTTCTCTCTGTCTCTCTGTCTCTGTCTCTGTGTCTGTGTCTGTCTCTGTGTCTGTCTCTGTCTCTGTGTCTGCCTCTCTCTCTCTCTCTCTCTCTCTCTCTCTCTCTCTCTCTCTCTCTCTCTCTGCTTCTCTCTTTCATCAACAGGTTCCAGAATCTAACTCATATTGGATACAGTAACAGCTAACATAAGAAAAATTAGGGAAATGAATGCAGGAGTGTGGATAGTAGTAGTAGATAGTGCAAATAAATCACAAATAACCATTTAATTTCACAATCATTAGTTCTAGGAAAGAGAGCAAAACACTTAGTGGCAAGCATTTAAATGAAGAGCTAATATGAAGATAGAGGCTTATAACGCCATGAAACTTGAGTTCTATAGAGTGGATCACCACTTGGCTTTGAGGGAATCACCCAGCGGTGGTAGAACCTGGCAAGTTTGAGGAAGATAAAACCCATGGACATAGATGGAGCAAGTGGAGAAAAAGGAGCAGGACCAATGGAAACATGACATGTGTCTTAGAGAAGGAAAACAAGGGGTAGAGCAGGTACATGGGGTTCCCAATTCACACAGCAAATTTGAGACCGATCTTATCTAACATCTCACGCTATTCTTTTCCCTGAATTTAAGTGGAATGTAGCATCTTTCACTCCAAACAGGAATAAAATCTAGGCATTTTGTGGAGCAAACCAAATGACTAAATCTCTAAGAAAGACATCCTTCAGCATCTTCAATAAGCAAATTGATTGAGCCAGTTCTTCATATCCACAAAGCACTTTATTTCATAGCTAAACCCATATCCACATTGCATCTTTTTCTTCTAGCTATTTTAGCAGTTTGGTAGAATATCTCATAGTTTTTTCTATATAAGAGCCCTCAATAGACCTCAGAATTATTACTCTGTTTCAAGTCACAGTTTCATATCCCTATGTAGTAATATAAGATTTTTTTCCTGCTGTTATTAAAATGAAAAAGGTAAAATCTCTACTTGGATGTTTACTGTCCTTTCTGGCTCTTCATGGTCTATGCTATTCCTAAGAGTTCTAGAAGATTTTTTTAAATGTTAAAAAAAGAAGACAGAGGAAGTGAAGCCATTGCTTAAAATGCCATATGTATTAGTCAAATCAGTAATTTTCAGGAAGACAAATATGATATTCATATAAAAACTTACCCAATACATACACTAAAACACTGGTTTCACTACTGATAACTTGTCCTGGGTAAATAATCATCGAGGTATATAAAGATTACCAGAAGCATTTGAGTTCTAGCATTACATAAATTTAATTGTTTAATGCACTACATTGAAGGAAGAAAGGAGAAATCATAAGCTTGCCAATAATAGCAATGAGGGTGGTTTTGTTTTCTGCTTTTATGCTTTTTACCACATATGGAGAAATTCTGTTCTGTTAGTAATCTAAAAAAATGAGTTATAAATAGATAAGCTTGCCTTTATATAACATTCTAACAGCCATTACTCATTTGATCCTCATTGCTGTTTCTGGGCTAGGAGAAATGGAGAAGAAATAGAAAGCAGTGGGCATGGATCAGGAGTTAGGAGTTACTTGAACTTTCCCATAGTTTCCCTCAGAAAACAGTGGCTTTATTGCTGATCCTGCTTTGCAGCTCTTAGATCAGAAGACTAGCTAATATTCAGAACAATACTGAACTTTTCTATTGCAAACCATTTCACTTTCATTAACTATGTGAAACTGAGCATGAGCAGTGAATTAGGAAGTCCCAACTTCCCAGGACTGACGCCCTGAAACTCAAACACAAAATCAGCCTGTGACTTAATTTTCCTTGCAGATCCTATATGCCACATTACTCCCTCTTCCCAACTTCAGCTTCCATGTCTATTAAGTGAGAATGGTAAAAATTTCACAAAGGGTTCACTTATGAATTAAGTTAACTAATACAATAGAGTTTTCAATATAGGGTCTGATAGATAGTACTCTTTTAGAAGTTATCTGTTTACTTATTACCTATCATCATCACCTTTATTTTATTTTTATTTATTTTTTATTTCTTATCAGTTGTGGGGTTTGAACTCTGAGACTGGGCGCTGTCCCTGAGCTCTTTTGCTCAAGGCCAGTGCTCTACCACTTGAGCCACAGCGCCACTTCCAGTTTTCTGATAGTTCATTGGAGATAAGAATCTCAGGGACTTTCCTACCTAGGCTGGCTTTGAACTATGATCCTCAGATCTCACCCTCCTGAGTAGCTAGGATTACAGGCGTGAGCCACTGGTACCCAGCTGAATCACCATTATTTTAAGTCACTAAATTCACACATTCCTATTCTAGACTTGCACAGACCAAAAAAAACGTGCACACAAGAGTACACAATGACTAGAGGTTTTTACACTTCCCTCATTGTGCTGTTGATAGTGCCTTCATGGTACTTTCTAGCTTTCTATCTGTTAGCCGATACTTCGATGATTCAGAGGGGGGCTAAAATAACCATAGGGATTTTGTTGATATGGCATCATCTCTAAGGACCTAAACTGAAGTATTGTTGGCTCTGAGAATGGGAGAGACACATTCTTCCCCGAGACAAGATATAGAAATTGAAGGCTAGTGAACAAGCAAGATAAATGATTACACTGACTGCCCAAAGATGTCCCACTTCTTTTGGTTTAACAGGCTAAAGGAGAAAAGAGGATTCTCTATCTGAAGAAAAATCTGTCTGAGTATAAGCCCACATCTGTTCCGCCACTTTATCCAGCTTAACAGAGAGTGATCGAGCTACTTCTCCTGCACTGGTGGATGCAGCACTATGTAGAACATATTTAAAATTAGATGCTAGGCCAATTATAGCATTCAAAAGAGAGAAACCATTGTTTGATTTATCAGGCATGCAATTTTGGAACAGGTAACTTCAACTTTCTGACACCTATTTATTTTCCCTTGGTAGTTAAAGGTCATAAAATATTTATCTCATGTGGATTTGTGGAGATGAAATACATATAATCTATTTGGCACATGGGAGGGAATCAATAAATGGTAGCAATTATCACTATCATTGCTGCTGATTAAACAGTAAGACACAGCTGTTTTTCCTGGAAAGAAAGAGAAAAGTAAACAGATATTTATTAGATAATATTTAATTATTGGCAATTATATGTCATATGTACATATGAACACAGATTTAACCAATGTTTGTTGTGAGTGACTAGTCATTTTTAAAAGTTAATGATTTTAATAGTGGTTGTTATTATCACAGCTTTGACAATAGAACCCAAAATAATTGATAAAAATAAATTGTAAAATCAGGACTTAGAAGTGTTCCGTTTATATTATTTTAGTATAAACAAAATGTAATAAGTATTTAACACAAACATAAAATAAGGCAAAGCTGAGGATTTGGGTAAGTGCTGTGGTCAACTGAATTTAGAAAACACTGGATGCTAAAATTAAATACAGCTTATTCATCCAGACTGTCAAAGTCTTACAATACTAAAGCTTCTTGTCCACTTCCAAAAGAAAGGTATGGATACATCCACATCCACACCCACTTTATAGATTTCTTTCCACAGGGTATTAACAGAGTAAATGGAAATAAAATAAGGTTGTGATAGGAGGTCTTGCTTAAATAAGTTTTAGATATGTTAGCTTGCACAAAACCAACCAGTTGTCTTAAGTACAGGGTTTCTCAGAGATTGCATATACTAATGATTTATGTGAATTTATTAAAACGTGGTGAAGTGTAGACAATGCTTGGGCATTTAATCACAGATTGGCCTTGTGATTATTTTAATTACTTTGATCTGGTAGAACATTCTAAAGTCCTAGATTTTTGGTTTGTGTTGTTGTGTGTGTATGTGTGTGTGTGTGTTGTTTTGTTTTTTAATCCTGCTCTATGATCTCAAAAGAACTATAGAAGACTGTAGGTAACGAAGACTGCTAGTTTTCTCTAATGTCAATTCCTCCACTTTCTGTGGTAATAAGGCCTCTGAGTTTTAGCTGAACATAAAGACACTATAGTGGGTAGCCTTCCTCATAAGGTCACGTTCCAGCAGGAAGAGTGAAATGGTACTTTCATGTTCCAGATAATGGTCTATAACTTCTACAACAATGAGAAATGCTCTCCCCTTGGTGCTCATGAAGCTAGAAAATATTTTATTTACTTTTTTCCTGTAAAAAGCCAAATAATAAACATTTGGCATTGCAAAAAGTACAGTCTCTGTTTCAACCACTCAGTTCTGGAATTATAATATCAAAGTGGCCATAAGCAATATGGAACAAATGTAAAGAAATGGATACCATTGTAACAATAAAACCTTATTCATAAAATTAAACTTCTGAGTTAAAAATAAAAGGGCAGGAGCATTATCTACAAAATAAGCCTGAGTGGACTGATGGGGGGAACAAAGACAGATGGTGATCCAGGGAATTCCAATGCCAAAGAGCAGTGTGTTAATGACTTCTGTGGGTTCTCCACTATATATCACAGGGATTAGAGAAAGAAATTAACCCATGGAGACACCAATGAGTAAACAAATAAGCAAAGCCCCAATAAAGCCCTGCTTTCTCTCGTCAAAAGATAGAACAAAGTAAGCCAGCCCAAAGAAACATAAGTCCCATGGTTTCCCTTGTTTGCCGTGACTAGTACATGTATAGGACAAGCAGAGAAGGTCAAAGGATATGTACATACGACCACATGAGATAATGTTAAGTAAAATGTACCCCAAGACAGGGACACAAGAGGTTTTTGTTTTCTTTCTTGCTAGTGTTTTTAATGTACTTACAATGCACTATGTGATTTTTTTTTTCTATTGTGTGTTCTTCTCCATGGTAAAACTCCTGTTTTCACTGGATTTGATGCCAGTGTTCTGTACCTTGTATATACATTTTTGCAATTTGGGGAGGGGAAGGGATATTGCAGAACGCTTAAATGGGGATGCAGGCTGACCCATTGTTATAACGAGATGTACAAGACACCATATTGAAAATGAACATTACAATGTCGGGGTGGGGTGGGACCAGTTGGGCAAGTGGGAAGAAAGTGATGGTAGGAGGAAAATAAAGGAGAAGGTAACAATGCTCACTATGAAATGCACTCATTACCCTACTCATGTAACTGTAACACCTCTGTACAACATTTTTTACAATAAAAAAAGCAAATTTAAAAAAATGATCAGAACAGAGTCAGGTTAACAAGACAGAAAACAAGAAGGGAATGATTTTTACATCCCAATCAAATACCACAGGAAAAAAGGAAAGTAACTTCATTACTGAAATTCCCCCACCTGAAGGCCACATTTCTCCTATTACTCGACATGGAAAAGGCCTTGCTTGCCACACAGTTCCCTGTGGAGACCACCGAGATGAGCTGGATGACAAAGAGCAGCAATAAGAAGTGTTCTTCCTTTGGTGGCAACAGAGGCTAAGAGGGGCTTCTGAGTTTCTGCCAATCCTTGACAGGGCAATGAGGCAGAGTCCCTTCTCCTGAAATGGTGCTAAAGAAGTTTATAATAAGAGCTAGAGCCGGGTGGCAGTGGCTCACGCCTGTAATTCTAGCTACTCAGGAGACTCAGATCTGAGGATGACAGTTCAAAGCGGGCCCAGGCAGGAAGAAGTCTGAGATTTTCTCTCAAGAAAAGCTGGAAGTGGCCCTAGGTGGAAGAGCAGTAGGCTTGAACACAGAGAGGCTCAGGGATAGAGCCCAGGCCCTCAGATCAAGCCCCAGAACTGTTAAAAAATATAAAATACTTATTAATATTAGTAATAATAATATATTCTCATAATACCATAAAATCGAAATTTTAATAGAAAATTACTTTAGAAAACTAAACTAAAAGTCAAGAATATGTATGTGTCTATCTAGAGATTATAACATTATCTGAAAATGATTTAAAAATCAGTCTTGATTGTTTTAATTGCTGTAATGTGAAATTAGGAACATGATTAATATTTGAAAATAGAATGTCTCAGCAAATAACTTGAAGATATAAAGATGAATTAAATAAAAAATTTTAAGTTGAAAAATACAATAACCAAAATTAAAAGCTTCACAGATGGGTTTAAAAGACAAAAGAAACCACATAAGGTCCAATGAATTGGAAGATGGAACAATATAAATTTTCAAAACTTAACAACACTTAGAATGAGAAATATGAATGGAGCCATAGGGACCAGTGAACTTAAAACAAAAAAATTAATATTTATATCATCAGTATCGCAGGAGAAGAGAAAATTGGCATCACTTAAAAAGGCACTCAAAGACATGATGACAAAAAGACCTAAAAATTTTAAGACAGAAACCTTCAGGTACAATTTGCTGAACAAATTCCAAACAGAATCAACCCAAATAAACTACAGCAAGATACACTTCATATCATTAAGCTTTGTAAATCTGATGTCAAATAAAAGTCTTGATCAAAGTGAGACACAATGGAATTTTACCAATAAGAGGAAAGTAAATTATATGACTGCACTTTATTTTTAATAATGGAAATGTTAAAGGAACTAAAAAGATAGGCATGGTAATCCAGAATTTAAAACCTGACCAAAATAGTATACAAGTTTTTGTTATATAACTCCAGTAAATGCACTTCAAATATAATTTATTTAAACAGAATTGAAATGAAATGACAATATAAGCAGCTCCTGCTGGCAATCCTAACTACTCAGAAGGCTGAGATGTGTTGAGGACAGCAAGTTAAGGCCCAATTGGGGAGAGAAGTTCACTTCTAGACTCCATTTCCAAAGTAATCACAGAAAAGCAAGACTGGAGGTGTGGCTGAAGTGGCAGAGTGTCAGTCTAGCAAACACAACATAGTCCTGATTCAAATCCTAGTGCAGAGAGAGAGACAGAGAGCAAAGGAAGGAGGAGGAAGAAGAGGAGGAAGAGCAGAAGGAAGAGGAGGAGGAGGAGGAGGAAGAAGACAAGGAGGAGGACAAGAAGGAGAACAAGGAGGAGGAGAAGGAGAAAGAAGAACAAGAAGAAGAAGGAGGAGGAGGAAGAAGGGAAGAGGAGGAAGAGGGAAGAGGGAGAGAATAAAACTAAAGAAAAGAAATGTAAAAATAAAGAGATTAAAATATCAGGAATAAAGATAGAATACCATATACAAAACTATGGGTATGCATTGCACAGAAAAATACATCCTCTTTTTATGGGTTTCTAAATTTTATTTGATAAATGAAGAAAATTTTTATCAATATGTGGTGTATTTTGTATATGCTTGTACCAGAAATATTAATTACCTTACAAAAGAAAGAGGGTAAAAGGCAGTAAAAACTGTCATGTTTTCTTCTTTTAAAATATTTTACTGACATAAATCAATTGTACAAAGGCACTTCATTGAGATATTTACAGTTTATTAATAATGCTCATTGATCACATTCATCCTACCTTACTTTCTTTTCCTCCTGTAAATTTCTTCATTCAAACAGGTAAAATGATAACACCAACTGACCATATTATTTGTATATAATGCAATACCACCAGCACCCGAGAAATGTTACACAAAGAGAAAAATGTACAAACTGTAGACAAATCAAAATGAAATTCAAAAGTAAGATTCAAGTAATCCAAAGGAAAAGAGAAAATAATAACAGGAAAAAACACAACAAAGAGAAAACAAAGCTAACTAAAATTTGATTTAACTCAATTCATGAAAAAAATCACATTAAATGTAAATGATGTAAATGTCACAGTTAATAAACAAAGATTGGCAGACTGGCTTTTTAAGTGTGACAGAAATGATAGATAAAAGAAACTCACTTTCTACCTAAAGATATTGTCAGACTGAAAATAGAAGCACTTAAAAATACATGATCAATAAATTATTGATTATAGGAAGCTTAGGGAGCTTCTACCATCAGATACCTTAGATGCCACAGAAAACAAAAGTACCAAACACAGAAAGGGACATGTTCTAATGACATAGGAGTTAATATGGCAAGAACATTCTACATCCCTAGATGTGCAATTCACCAAACAACAGCTTTGAAGTGTGAAGAGAAATAAACCCACAATTCATAGTTGGGAGTTTCAACACTCCTTTCTCCATAGTTGATAGAAAAACTGGTCAGAAAAATCAGTGAATATACAGGAAAACTCTTTGATACTGACGCCCCACAAGATTTATTCAACATTTATGTGGCATCTCACATTATAACAATGCCAGTCCCCTTCAACTGCACTTG
Organism: Dipodomys merriami; assembly: GCF_024711535.1. Classification (NCBI taxonomy): domain Eukaryota; kingdom Metazoa; phylum Chordata; class Mammalia; order Rodentia; family Heteromyidae; genus Dipodomys; species Dipodomys merriami. The sequence continues at coordinate 33,979,837 of NW_027202382.1, forward strand.
GAACCTATCCCAAGATGTCGACCATGTATGTAGATATAAAATAAACCTCCACAGATTTGAAATGAATGAAATCACTCAGATGTATGCTCCCCTAACAATGATGAAATCAACCTACTGATCATTCTATGAAAATATACAAGAAAATCTCCAGTTATTGCTAACTCCTGTGGCTTGTACTTGTCCTCTCTGAAACTCCTCTTCAAGATTAATGCCCCCGGTACTGTAATAAGAGAATGAAAACTTAATCCAATTGTGGGGTTTAGAAGTGGAATTTTTGTGATGTGATTAGGACTTGATGCCATATGCCTCAAGAGCCCTCACAATTGGATACTGAGGCTATAAGAAGAAGGAGAAAGGACAGAACACACTTGCATGAGAGAAATTTTCCTCTTACCATGTGATGTGTCTCAGGATACAATAAGCTAGCAGTCTATTACCACATTACACCTCTCAAACTTGGACTGGAACTGTGAGCCAAAATTAACCTTTTCTCCTTCAGTACTTACCCAGTCTATGACATTGTGTTATTAACAACAAAAAACAGAGTGCAACAATTTTCTTCTAAATAATGTATGGATTCAACAGTAAAATTCAATGGAAATGAAAAATACTGTGACCTAGATGAAAATACAACCTATTAGAATTTACAATGCACAAGCAAAGCAATAATCTAAGGTCCTATGGTAAGGATGTAGTGGAGAAATAGCACAATAAATGCAAAACCATCAAAGACATCGCAATAAAGATTAGATCAGAAGTCAATTAAATTTGAAATATAAAATGTATAGAGAAAAACAATGTGACCAAGAGTTGGTTGGAAGACAGCAATGTGAATGCTTCATTTGAAAATCTTTAGCAACACAGATGTGAAAATTATAACTTACTGGTATCATCAATCTGGAGGATATTACTAAGATCCTACAGACATCAAAAGGAAAACAAAGGAATATAACAACCTTACTCACATGAATTTCTCAATTTTGAAGAAATGTGCCACTTCCTATAAATGCACAAGCTATGCAACTTGGAAAAGATGATATGAATGCCCTATAAGTAATTTTAAGAAATGAATTCAGGCTACAGTGATGGCTTTACTGAGAATCTAACCAAATATTTAAGAAAAATTATTATCATCTCTGCACAAAATTATCCATAAAATGGAAAAAGGAGCATTTATCCATTTAAGAAAGCAAGAATTTCCCTAATGTATAAACCAAATAATTACAATAATAAAATCAAAAGCAAAGCAGAAGCTACAGAACAATATTCCTCTGAATATATATATAGGCACAAAAATCTTTAACAAAATGTTGATAATATTAAAAACTATAATTAGGAAATCTAATTAATTACATTAACTTCTTATCATCACCCAGTGTATTTTATCCAGGGATACAAGAAGGAGGAGGAGAAAGGAGGAAGAAGAGAAAGAGAAAGAAGGAAAGGAAGAAGGAAGAAAAAGAAGCAACACAACAGAAATTATACCTTAGTTTGTGATAATTTGCAATATGAGTTCATTGTTACTTATATTTTATTTCTACATATCCTGGAAAATTGCTTTGAAAGAAAGCTCTGTGCATTATCTTGGCTTGTAATAGCCTATTTCCCCAAATCAGGCTTTCTATTCATGTGAATTAGGAAAGATGAGCATAAAAAAATATCTCCTTTCCCTGTGCCAATGATTAAGACTTCCTTCAGGAAAGTAGAACACACTCAGGTCGCTTAAAGAGTTCAGGAAGATCTTACACACCCAAACACAGAGTGGATACATAACTAAGTTTTTAGCCTTCTGCTACATCTTTTAATCTCAAAACCCAAGTTTATGAGGGGCTGTCATTCCTCTATGCACTTGCTCAACCATCAGAATATACTGACCATCTAAAATGGAGGGGATATTTTCTTTTCTTTTTATTGTGAAAATACTGTACAGAGGGGTTACAATTACATGGGCAAGATAATGAGTACATTTCTTATCAAGCATTGTAGCCTCCTTTGTTTCCCCTTCCCATCCCTTCCCATCCTCCCCCCCCCACAATCCTCCCCACCCCCCACCCCCCCCACACCAAAGTTGTAAAGTTCGTTTTCGACATAACGACTTGTACATCTCATTGTTGCAATGGGCCCACCTGTATCCCTATTTAAACGATTTGTTTTTCCCCTTCCCCTCCACAAATTATGCCAACATCAAATACAGTAAAAGCAGGGGTTCTACCATGGGGGAGGGACATACAAAGCAACAAAAAATAATCTTATAAATGTGTTAGAAACAATTGCATGAAAGAAAAAAAAACATTTGAATACATATCTTAGGGTTCATTTCCCTAACATCACCTTATCTGACCTATTCTGCTTGACTCAGACATACACTAGATATTGTAAATAAGGGAAACCATGGGACCTATGTTTCTCTGGGCCTGGCTTACTTCATTTAATATAATTTTTTCCAAGCCCTTCCATTTCCTAACAAATGGGGCAATGTCATTCTTTCTGATGGAGGTATAGAATTCCATTGTGTATCTATACCACATTTTCTTGATCCATTCATCTACTGAGGGGCATCTGGGTTGGTTCCATATCTTAGCTATAGTAAATAATGCTGTAATAAACATAGTCGTGCTGATAGCTTTAGTTTGGTCTTGTTTGTAAATATTTGGGTAAATGCCCAAAAGTGGGATTGCTGGGTCATAGGGGAACTCTATGTAGAGTCTTTTGAGGAACCTCCATACTGCTTTACAAAGTGGTTGAACAAGTTTACACTCCCACCAACAATGCAGTAAGGTTCCCTTCTGTCCACAGAGGGGATATTTTCTATTCCCTGAGAACATGCTACCTATTTGTTTGGGGATGGTGGATAATATTAACAATAGTTTAGTGATTATTCATGCACCTGATATGCATGAACATTCCGTATGATACTTTGTACCAAGGAGATAATATACATTCAGTTGTTAAGGTGAATTCAAAGGTCCATCATTTAATAACCTGATCTAACCCATCCCTCTTCCCTCTCTGGGTTAATCTACAGTGTCAGTCTTTCTGATTTTCTTCACTGTAGTCTAAACTTTCACCCATTTATTCCTGTATTTGCTTATTTTATGCCACCCCTGTTATTAATTCCACAAGTGGGATATTAGTTAACCTATCTGTGTATACGAGAGCCCAGAACTGTGACTTCCCTATATTCAATGCTCCATACATGTTTAAAAAAAGGAATAAGTAGTCACTCACTGAAGGATCTCACCTTATTTGTTTGAGACTTAACCGACTCATATACTAACTAAACATAGTCATTAAGTACTTGAAAGGTGGCCAATTCAAAATGAGCCATACTGTAAGGATAAAATATAAAACAGATTTCTACCACTTAAGATAAAAAGACAAAAAAGGTACAATAGCTTATTAGCAATTTTATATTGATTCCATCTTAAAATGATAATATGTTAGATAAATTGGCTTAATAACATATACTATTAAATATTTTAAAAGTTAATTTTATCTGCTTCCTTTTACTCTGTTACATATCACGACTAGAAAATTAAGAATTTTTTTTTCTGGGCATAGTGCTACACTCCTCTGATCCCAGTACTAAAGGAGGCTAAGGCAGGAGATTGTGAACTCAAAGCCATCCAGGATTCTATGGTGAAAATCTGCTTCAAAATCTTATTTTTTTCAAATTTCCTACATTACACATATATGTCACCTTCATTGGCTTACTGGCAATATGCTTTGGTTGGAGAGTGTCTTGCTCTGTTAAAAAAAAAAAAGTTGATAAAAGCAAATTCTAAGAAACACACAGGTATGATTGGTCTGGTTAATACCAGGGCTTATGCAGAAGCAAGGACTACATGAAATACATTCAAGTTTCCAGGCAGGTGGAAAGTTAGCATTCCAAACTGAAAGAGATGAAGCCAGAATTCACTGAGAAGTTTGTAAAGAAGCATGGTGCCGCACCCACCGAAGACAAGGACACAAGACAGGTCCTAGGACTAGGTTCCACACCCACACACCAGAACCCATCAGCCAACTTGATGTGTGCCCCGAATGCTGTTAGGATGGTGGGCAGCGATTAATGGTGACAGCTTTACGAGCACTGCAGTGCATAGGGGTAGAGACAAGGAGCTCCCCGGCTGCTCAGGAGGGACTTTTAAAGGCCATTAAATCAACTCTGTGATATTTTATGTTTCACTCCAACAGTCCTGGCTTCAGATGTGCCAATTTCCAGAGGCATCTGTGTGAGCATGCATGAAGCGTCCTGAGAATGACAATGGAGTGCCAGGATGAAAAATGGCTTCCGTGATGCTTTCCACGGGAGTCTTGGAGAATTGCACAGGCAGTGGGCTTTTACAGTGGATTTCCCAAGAAAAGGGTAACTCCTATTGGCCAGGGTTCCTAGCATCTATTGTTTTGTTGTTGTTCTAGTGGGTACTTTTTTTTACTATGCACATATAAAGTCAAGGAAGGTAGCAGTAGTATATCTCTGAGATTTTTTTTCTTAGCCATTGTTTCTTAAATATTGATAGGTATGAAATTCCCTCACAAAGGAAACTACCAATAATGAGAATGTCCTGCTTCTGTCCTGCCTGTGTGGGACTCAGGAATCAGTATTTGTTAATGAATTGATGCTGATGCTGAGCATCTGTATGATTTGCTCCAATCCTAGATGTCAGAACATCAGAGGTAACATGAGAAAACTGAGGTTCTTGTGAAGGAAGGATTTTTCCCAAGTTTTCATGGAATCCAGAGTTCAAAGGATATAGTAATTACACTTTCTTAACACTCACTGAGCCAAATTAGAGTTTTGAAAAAAAAATCCAGGGCAAAAATATTTAAGTAGGTGTGATCTAACATCTTTTATTTTTATTTATTTTATTTTATTGTAAAGGTGATTTACAGAGGGGTTGTGGTTACATAAGTCAGGTATTAAGTACATTTCTTTTTGAACAGTGTCACCCCTCCCCATTTTCTCCCATGTTTTTTCCTCCTGACCCAGCTCCAGCTTAACATGTATAGTTATTTCCAACATAGTGTCTGGTTGAGTATCACTGCTGAATTCGTTCACTCCTTTGTCCCACCATTTCTGTGATTCCCCTTCCCCTTCCCAAAGCAGGTAAACTTACACATAAGACAAAAGGTACAGAAATCAAAAAGAGCAACAAAAGGGAGAAAACCAAAAAGAAGAACTTAAATAAGTAAAATGAAAACCTCATTTCCATTTCTTGGAGCTCATTTTGATAATTAGCCCCACTGCCTTGGTGGTGCCATGCAAGATTCCCATTCTATGATTTTCAATGAATCCCTGGCCTTGGATGTCAACTTTGTACCTACTCCATATTAATTTGTCTCACCTGAATACAAGTTGTCTACATGGCCTATACTCTCAGAACATGTGAAATAGGACATAAAATACTGCTCTCCAGAGACTGAGTTCTAAGGTAAAATTTGATTGTGAGCCAAAAAAATAATGCTCAAATAGTTTGCTCTTTAAGTTGCATAGTGTTTATTGGCATCAAGTTTCATCAGAGATATTAATTTATTAAAGTCATATAATTTATTTAACCACAAAACCCTGAGGAGTCATACAGATTCTAGCATAACCCATTTACACTATTTTCAAAAACTGAGTTGACGACATAAGAAACTTAAACTTTCATATTGCTAAACATATACTTGGAGTACTTTATATTAAGTGATGTAAGCCAGACCCAAAGAAACACAAGTTGCATGGCTTCCCTCACTTGTAGTAACTAGAACTTTAAATCTATAAATAAACACACTGGATGGTAAACAAATACATAAACACTGTGTTATGATAAATTATACAGCTCTCAAGACATTCATACAAAGTGAGACCAAAGGTAGATATTCTTAGGAGAGAATCACAAAGGCACAATAGCTATGTGCCTGTGATCATATAAAATAATATTTATTAAAATGAACTCCAGGAAATGGAAATAAGAGCGTTTTTTCTTTCTTCTAGGCTGCTTTTGTTTTCTTTTCCTTTTGTCTTGTTAGTTCATTTTTCTGTCTTTAAGAGGGCAAGAGGGCACAGATGGGACAAAGGACGAACAAATGTAGCCATGATACTTGACACTATGTTGAAAATGAACTATACAACTTGTGGTTGGGGATGGGAGGGAAAAACCTGGGCGAGGGTGAGGGAGGTTGTGACATTGTTCAAAAAGAAAAGCACTCTTTAGCTGATTTATGTAACTGTAACTCCTCTAAACATCACCTTTTCAATAACAATAAAAATTGTCAAAAAATACCTCCTCCAACACATTTACATTGCTCTCCTCTTTTCTACCCCCTTGGTCATACAGCTTTTGCTGGGTTTAATTGTTCTTCACTCATAATTCAATTATTCTATATTTATTTGCATTCATATCTATGTATGTTTTTATTGGTCTTCCAATTATAAATAATAGCTTTGCTGAGGCAATTAGTTAAGATTGGCACTAGTCTACTTTTATCCCTTGAAAAATATCATTCCATATCTTCCCTGCTCTTGAGAAATATACTTGTATTCTTATGAGTTTCCCAGCATTTTTTGTTGTTGTTGTTGGTTGTAGGGCTTGAACTCTGGGCGCTGTCCCTCAGCTCTTCAGCTCAAGGCTAGCCCTCTACCACTTGAGCCATAGCGCCACTTCTGGCTGTTTTTCTTTTTGCTTATGTGGTGCTGAAGAATCAAACCCAGGGCCTCATGCATGCAAGGCAAGTACTCTACCACTGAGCCACCTTCCCAGCAGTTTCCCAGCATTTGAAATTACTGAATATCTCTCTTTGTAGATTTACACATCTTTCCTTGTTTTTCAACATTTAATGTTTTAACTCTAATGTGTCTTATAACTGACCCTTAGAGGCGTCTTAAAGGACGCCCTTACATGAATATCTGTTTCTTCCTCTAAATCTGATGATTTTTCCCCCTATTATTTTACTGGATACAGTTTATACCTTTAGTTCTTATACTTCTTCTTCATCTATGCCCATAATTCTTAGGTTTTGTCACTTCATTTCAAAATTTTGAGTGTTTCACTTTTACTTTTTTGTTCTCTTCCTATTTCTTCATTTGGCTTATCTAAGATTCACACCTTGTCCTTGAGCCCCTATATCCTGTCTGCAATTGGATCCAGACTTCCAGAGAAAATGTGTTCACAATGTTTTCATTTGATTGATCTTTTCCATTTGAAATTTTCTGTTTTATTCTTTTTCAGGAATTGTGTTTTAGTGAATTCTCTTTTATATTCTTTTCTGTTTTCTGTGTTTTTCAGCTATTTATTTGTTTAGTCTTTTAGTTTTCTTTAGCCATTTATTTGTGTATGCTTTAATTCATTGAGCTTTATGGGTTTTTTGTTTGTTTGTTTCATTTTTGTCATTGAAGCTGGGGATTGACAACAGGACCTAAAGTTTACAAAGCAGGTTCTCTACCACTTGAGCCATAGTTCTTCACTCAGACTTTTATTCATTCCCAATTTTGTTTCATTTATCACTTTACAATCACACTTTTGATTCTTTGTGCTTTTTTCTTTTTTGTGCTTTTTATCACTTGTACCTTTGTAGGTGTCATTCTGCTCTTTTATTTTTTTGCTTTCATATTTTTTACATTCTTACACTGGACTTTTTGCACCTGAGAGTGATCCATTGCCTGTATGTTTAAATAATATGGAGTCTTTCAGTTGAAGTCTTTATAATGCTAAGTAGAATTGTGATGCTGATGGGTTGCAATATAAGTTTTCCCTACTGGAGTGGGGTTATATTAGTGGCCTGGCTTTTTCCCACACAGAGAATGACACAAGATACAGGAGAACTAGCTGTGGTCTCTTCTATTTCTTTGTATTTATGTTGATATTCTCTATGCTGTGAAGGGTCAGTTTTCTTGGAAACTTCCTTTCAGCCACAGGTCACTCTAGCACTTTTTAGCCTGTGTGCTAATCAATCTTCTACATGCTGCCCAGGTTTCCATATCTGTGTCCCTTGAAGCACTATGCATTAAGTGTTGCACTTATTCCTCTGATTGTAAGGGAAATAAATAACTCACTGAGTTCTGTACCAGTGAGAATTGAGAAACTGAGGGTGGCTGCATGTAGGTCTCATTTCTTTCAGACCAGACCCCAACAGTTCATAACATTATGAGAAGGCTGAATCTGTGGCGTATTTGTGTGAATGCCAGTTCCTGCACTTGGAGTTCTGAGCCCTGCTTGGCAGAAAGTCCACAAATTCATTAGCTAGGTCCTACGTGCTGAGCATTCTATGTTTCACAGGCTTGCTGTAGTGTGATCTGTAGTGTGATCTCAGGCAGTGGGACTTGCTTTAACCAGGGAGCATGGAAGCCACAGAATCTCAGGCCCTTAACTGACTGTGCTCCTGCTGCCTCCTTGAATTCTCATCTTGCCTACATTTTAATTCCTTCCCAATTGATGGACACTTCTCATTGCTGGCTCTTGACCATTCTATATTCTTCCAGGCCCTTTGGATGTAGCTTAATCTCTAGCCTAACTGCAGGTTCATCCTGGTTTCAGGGTACCTGCAAGGAACTAATACAGACTTATCACTTTGGGCTCTCCTGCAATCTTAGTTTTGTACAAGTGGACGTGCATATCCACTTTCTGAACTGTCCTTCATGCCTACGTTCACCAGGCAGGATGAGGCTATCCACTGCTTCCGAGGTTTTGTTAGAAGCCCACAGCTTTCCTGGGTGGGGGGTGGGGAGAGAAAGCTCTGCCCTTTATGCCATCCTCCGGTGTCAGTCTCCCACCACCAAAACTGAGTGATCCAGAAATTCCTGAATACTGATTGTTTTTTGACTGCTAATCCCTCTGGTTGTGGCTCAGTCACAGATTTGCCTGGCTGCAAACTTCTATCACACTATCAATGAGGACTGATCACTCAGTAATCTGAACTTTCAATCAGCATAGGCTAGTTAAGAAGCCAGGTGCTTTGTTTCCTGACATGGCTCTTAGGCAAAAATGTTGTGCTGTGAAGATTCTCACAGTTGAGCCTAAGACTCTCAATTTCTGGTATCTGTCTAAGGCCTGGACATAAAATTTACAGATCACTGAAGCTTTTGTTTTATTTTTTTCCTTTTGGAAAATTGTATTTCTTTGCCAATCCTGGGGCTTGAACTCAGGGCCTGGGCACTGTCCCTGAGCTTCTTTTGCTCAAGGCTAGCACTCTACCACTGAAGCCATAGAGCCACTTCTGGCTTTTCCTGTTTATGTACTACTGAGGAATCACACTCCAGGCTTCATGCATACTAGGCAAACACTTTCCCACTAAAGCCACATTCCCAGCCCTCATTTTATTTTTTTAATTATTTAAAAAAAATTACCTTTAAGTATGTATACAAAGGAGTTGCCATCTAATGAAGCAATTTATGAACACAATGCATCTTGATCAGTGTTATCCCAAGCCCACATTTGAGTCTCAATGTCATGTCCTCCCAAGTCCCTAGTGGTTTGCACACAGATAATAACACCTTGCACCTGAGTAGAGTACTTCAGTCTCAAGTGGGAGACCCTCACTCCTTGCAGCTTCCTGCAAGGTGGGAATGGAAAGTTGTCATAACTCAATCAGGCATGTCATATGAAGGAAGTCACTATCTCCATTAAATTCCTGTGTGGGGATTTAAGGCTGGCATTTGGTATAGATGTATCCTAAAGGCGGGACTGCCATTCTCTCATATTGGCCAGCAGGCTTACCTTGTGGTGCAGATTTAGGTTTTTCCTCCTTTGCCAGAGGTTCAGGGGCTGGAGCTCAAACACTTCTGTTTGACACATCTCTCACCCATCCTATTCTCTCCTGCTCCCCAGTGCTCTTCCTCAGTTCTACTTCTCTTAATATAGTCTTCTCCTTTGTTACTCTTGTCATCCACTGAATATGATGGAGAAAGTGTACTCTCCTATCGTGCCTCTGATATATTTTTATAGGACTTTAACATATCTTCATTACAAATAATCTGGTATAAGAAATTGCTATTTTTTTAAAGAAAGCATCTCACTATGTAACCCAGACTAGCTTCAGAGTTCCCATCTTCTGGCCTCATCCTGATGAGTAGTAGGATTCCAGACATGTGCCTCCATTCCTGATGAAGCATTAGTATGATGAACCATCCCACATTAAGGCTTAGAAGAAAAGTAAATTATCCAGTCACATAGAACTTAGTTGGTGGTAGAGCCTGTTCCTTAGTCCAGGCCTTTAGCCATAGTATCTGGAATATTTTCTAAAATTCTGTGAGTTTAGTAAAGATGATATTATCTAGAAGTTTTATTCAGGACAAAGAGAACGTTGTGTTTTGTACATTTTCCCCAATTATTTACACTTTTTTTTCTAGGCCCAACTTAAATCCTGCAAACAAAAGCATGGCAGTTTTAACGCCTCAGATGCAGAATCTATGAACAAATTGCTTTGCCACCTGCCTGCTCTAAACCTTTCACTACTGACTGTGAATCTTGTGTTCTGTCTATTGCTGATTTATATTTAATGTAAAAAAATAACAATGTGAAAATTTATGAGTGAAATTAATGCTCACATACTGGAGACCCATTGTGGCTTCAAGAACAGAGTAAAGTCAGGAATGAAGGAAGTGGCTCTTCTCAGTAACCAACATGAGCCTCAGGTATAGATGAGGCCAGGACAATCACTTCCAAATCATATTCCACTAGAATCAGATATGGACACAAAGAAAATCAATAGGATTTTATCACTACATAGAAGCAAGCAGGAACCACCAACAGTAAGTAGAGGAGCATAGCTACTTTGTGATTTGGATGTAATAATCAAGGTTTGTCTCCTTTTGTCTCCATCTCTACTCTTTAACTCCGATTGTCTCTATATTTCAAAAAGCCACATATCAAAGCAGAATTTTCATTCTTCTATCAACTCTGAATACTCAAACTAATGAGTTTGACTATTGTGAGTTCCTTGATTTGGCAGTCCATTTGAACCCAGATTTCCTCCCTGCCTTTCCATTTTTTAAGTCTGTTTTGTATTAGCTCCAAATCAAATATACTCTATGTCCCAGGGACATCTTAGTAAACGGGAAAAGTGAAGGACCATTTTAAACAATTGTGTGTTGTACATCTGCATGTTTGTATGTGTCCATGTACATTCTACTGAACATCTGTGTGAGTGTGTGTTAGTGAGTGAGTGTGTATGTGCATTCACAGAGAGGAAAGACACTTAGGAAATAGTGTAAATTCATGTTCTCTCTATACTAACTTGCTACCAGCAATGACAAATGCAATCATTAATTACTTAAGACAGTATTTATGTTGGTATCCAGCACTGAGGTACTATAGAAAGGAATTTTCCATTTGAAGCATAACCTTGGAATAGTAACAAAATGTTCCAAAATTGTATTGTCTGTTTCTTCATTAATGCAAACCAATCAGTGTCTAGAAGTACATAATGGTGATTAATTGTAGCATGCTTAAATACCACCTATAATGGAGAGCTCACTACCTTGGAAAGATTCCTCGCTACCATTTCATGGATGAAGTGTTTCCTTGGAACAGCTCCCACAGTTCTTAAATATCTGAAGTGTCAAAGGAACATGATGAAGTTTTGTATCTTTCCTCAGGTCTCTAACAAATTAAAAATAAAAGGTTTTATAGGATCAAGAAACAGCACAAACATTGCCTCTAAAATACTAAGAAATTATTGGGAAATAAAATTCAAGAAACATGCCAATGAATATCAACCATTCCATGTTTACTACTGACCAAAGCTTATTTGGAATTCGAAGCAGGTTAGTTGTCATTTAGAGCTTCCTTTGCCTCACCCCTGAATTGACTTTATCCTTTCATTATTAGCAGTGCTGGGCCATTTTCTACCCTACCTTCGGATGCCAGGCTGGGTCACAGGTTTTGTGATCTTATTGATGGGAGAATGAAGATGAATTGATAGTATGAACAGTCCCATTCTGAAATATAGAGAGGTTGGCCTGATCTTACCTTATCCTTCTTTCAAATTAAGTAAATATATGACCATTGTGTGATTAAGAGAAAGAATAAAAACATAAGGAAATGGTAGTCTATTTTACACTACGGGCAGTGAAATTGAGAGGTCTTCCCTTAGGAGACACAAGATCCTGTTCTCTGTTGGTTAATTGACAACCACTTTTTGACTGTCCTTACTATTTATAATACTTAGTGTAACACCCCTGACATTCAACATGTAGTTTACATTTCTCTTTTGCTTTTGAGACAGAGTAGAGAAAACTGTGTAAGGAGAGAAGAGTTCAGTAGGAGAAACTGAGGTCCAGAATGGTTTCAATAGTATCCTCGTGAGCCACTCATCAAATGGAGATGTGGCCCTTCTTGACCATCCACCGTTGTTTCTCCCCCAGGTCTCCTTATAGCCATATTGCTTCGCTGATTGAGAACCAGTACCAGAGTAAGCTGCTATTACATTATCATCTGTCAAATGAAATAATGCTTCTGAGATCCTGGCAACTCGAGTCAGATGAAAACTGGCACCCCCAGGAGAAGAGACCATTTGGCTCACCACAGTCTCTTAATCCATCCTGCCTCCTGCCTCCCCCTTTCAGGGCTTGGGGAGAGTTACAATGCATCTCTTTTGCCTTAACAAGTAAGTAGGTGCTGAAAGCAGCCTACCAAGAAAGCAAGATGGAAAATTGGGTGTTTTTTTTTTAAAAAGAAAGCTTTTAATCAAAGAGAAAAAGGAAAAAATGTTGGGGGAAAAAGATATAAAGAAAAAAGTATAATGGACTTTTTAATAAAAGGTTTTCTGTTGCTAGGGCTGAGATGGAGACCAAGGGGAAGAAGGATGTAGCCAGATCTCATTAAAGGAATCATCTGCCTTGTATACCCTTGGTGGTGGGTGGCTTCCACGGGCATGTTGTTCAATTGGCCTGGTTTTGCAGCCAATTGGAACTGTGGCACTAAATATGATCTATTTTAAATGTAGTGCAGTTGAATTATTTAATTCGAAATTTAGCTGGTGCCACAGGCACTGCAGCAGGAACAAGAAAAATGAACAAAATTATTTCATTGGAAAACGGTTTAATTTTTAATTATAAGAAGGGGCTCTTTGGGATAATGAGGCGATTGGCCCAGAAGAGCTCCATTTCCAGGATTCATGTGGGTCCTGATAGGCACTTAAGGGTGTTTGATTATGTGGTCCTGGTGTCCGTTACTGAGTCAGAGAATTGAGAGATAGCAGGCACAAGCATCATAACGATGACAATAGATCACTCTCTAGCATTCTCTTTTCCTGCCCCACCATACACCTTATCATACACTAAGTATTCTTGAATGTAAAGCAAGAATGTGAAACAGATCTGTCTGGAGCATAGATACCAGTGAAATGGAACAGAAAGAATAGAGGGGGTGAAGAAATGTGGAGGTGGTCAAATGTACTGTTACCTATATGAAAATAGAACACTGAAGGTGACTGATACTGGTGGGGATGGGCAATGATAAAGAGTGAGGGAGAGAGAGAAAAGGGGTGACTACAATCATGAGTTTAGGGACGTGTCAAAACAACATTTCTTTGAACACCCTATTGATTCTAATTATAAATCTGTGTGTGTGTGTGTGTGTGTGTGTGTGTGTGTGTGTGTGTGTGTGTGTGTGTGTGTGTGTGTGTGTGTGGAGAGGAACATTGATAAATGTAACTCATGTTTGTGTAGAGGAAATTTACACTGATTTTCTCCATAGTTGTAGATACTATTAGGCAACCTCAACAGCCTTTTGTTTTCATATAAAAGTCACATGAGCCAGACACCAGTGGTTCTTGTCTGTGATACTAGCTACTCAAGAGACTGAGATCTGAGGATTATAGTTTGAAACCAAGTCCAGGCAAGACAGCTCATGAGATTCCAACCTAAAATTAACCAGTAAAAATCCAGAAGTGGAGCTGTGGCTCAAAGTAGTAGAGTTGTAGTCTGGCATTGTGCTTTTGAATTGGAGATGCAGCCTCACAGACATTTCTGCCTGGGCTGGCTTTGAACCACAAACCTCTAGGTCTTAGCCTCTTGAATAGCTAAGATTATAGGTGTGATACAATAGGATCGAGCTCATTTAGTAACATTTTTGATGGTCTGATAAGATCACTTAGAGATTTAACAAACTTATATTCAAATTCAAACATTCAGTTCCTTAATCTTCTAGCCTTAAAAAGGTTCATTCCTTTCCCTAAGACACATCATCTTAAAATGGAGAGAATATTATTTACATCAGGATTTGCTTAGAAAATTCAATATACTGTTTCTTCATTAAAGTATTTGAAAGTCTCATTACAAAGTATTCAAAAACTTAGTTTCATCCTCATCTCTGTCTCCAGTTTCCCTATCGTGCTATGCTAGACTCTCCTAGACACTGGGAGTGTGAGGATGAATGAGAAGCAGTTCCTAATGTTAGATGGAAACCTGCATGCATCAGTGTATTGCAGTGCTCACAATGGCCCAGTGATGGGTTGAAGTTTATGCCCATCAGCAAATGCAAGGGTACAAAAAATGTATGCATCCGCAATACAGGTCAAGGAAGAATAAAATTATGACATTTGTAAAAAGAAAAAAAATGGAATGGACTAGAGATCACACCTTAAGTGAAATATTCCAGACTCAGAAAGACACTACATGTTTGCTCTTGTATACAGAATCTAGATTTTAAAAAGAAAATGTGACATGGAAGGGGACCATCGAGATAGACAAGGGAATTGATGAGAAAGCAGGCAAAAGATAGTAGTCCAAAATATTAAAGAGGTAGTACATGTCGAGGTTGCCCAGAGGAGACCACCACATGGTTCAGACGGAAGAAAGTTTATTAGGAAAACCAAGACGTTGGCCTGTACCAGATATAGAGAGAGGTGCAGAGAGAGAGGTATAGTGAATAGCAGCCTGATTAACAGTGGAGAGACATAATAAAAGGAAAAGTGAAGAGGAGGAAAAGAGGAGCAGAAGGAGGAGAAGAAGGGGTAGTCACAGTGGATGCAGAAGTGACCTTGGAGCCTGAGGTCCTTTTTCTGACTCACAGTCAGATGATTGTACTATCATAGGTTTGTAGAAAGAGCACTGAGACTTTAGGGGAAAAAAAGAAACAGGTACATGAGGGTAAGAGGACTTACCCAAGACCATCCAAAGTATTCTCCTTATGACTAGGATCAGGAAAACCCTGTATTCCCACTGTGTGTTATGAAAATCATTTTAAAGCTATCTCAAAAAACTATGTAAAATTAGTATCATAACTCTAACCTCTAAAAGCTGTCCTGTTTCTTCTGTTTCCCCGCACTTCAGGACTACTGAAGGAAGAAGATTGCTTTTTTTCTTTTCTTATTTACAACACAACCTGGATTTGGTATCAAATGGTATAAATAAAGACACATGCCCACACATATCTGTGTGTAAGCATAGAAGTGCAAACCTGTGTGCATCAATCAGCCTATGAAGCCACACGAAGAAATACACATTCAGTCCTTAGGCACACTTTAGTATATGCAAAGCGCACAGGCATACACATACCACGTGCACATCCATATGTGGCCATGCGTATATTTATACTCAGGCATTCATGTGTCCAAACACACATCTACACTGATACATATGCACAGAGGGTATTTTGACAACACTGTGAACAGCTCCAGCAGCAAACAGTGTGGTGTTTCCTGTAATGTAATCCAACGATTGTCATTTCATTTCAGCTCAGGTTCGGGAGGGGCTGAGGTTCCAGCTGCCCTGCCGCTTTATCTCTTAATCTTTTTAGTCATCTGAAACATCAATATTCTACATGCTCTGTATTACTGGAAACACACAATATGAACTAACAAGTGAACAGAAGTGTGATACATCAAGAACAGCACTTACTAATGATTCTGAAACATCAGCCCATAACAACTCTAGGAGCATATTGGAGATGCCAGTCATTAGTTTTCAGTCTCTGAGACTTTGACTTATTCTCCAGTAGGGCTCAGCAATCTGCATTTAACTAGCCTTATGAGTTCACAGAATGCCTTTGAAGAGAACTAAGTCAGACATAATCAGAACCTCCTCTTTTTCCAAAAGAGGCAATCAGAGTTCTACAATGCCTTTCCTTTACCATTAATGGCTGTTAATGGTAAAATGGTTCTTGAAGCACAGATCTTGTCAATATGTGTCACCAAATTATTTTGTCTTTGTAAATCTCTCTTTCATTTGCATATCAGAAATACATTTGAATTTTTATTTGAAAGCAACTTACATTTTCAGACAAATGACATAAGTATATACATTCGATTTTATTTTATACAGAATATCAAGTTTTCCCACTTGAATATGCCAGGCGAAGGGTAGTCAGGCCAGAAGGAAGCCGCATTCTGCACACAATGTGTATCTCACATAGGTGGCACTGGAAACACAAGTTTACCACCTACACATAAATCAGATCAAGTGACAGTAAATAGTGAGAGGCAAAAGAGAAGTCTTTGAGTTCACTGGAGCCAAGAAGCAACCAAGACATGAACAGGAGTTAGTGCTGTCCCCTCACTCACTCTCATGCTTTCTTTCTCTCCCTTTTCTGTTTTTCTCTCCCTCCCTCAGTAGCACTTGAGTACATGTGAACAACAAAGAGTAAACAATAAGAGTGTGGAAGTACACAATGCTATTCGCCTCTATTGAAAAGAGGAGGTAAATGGATTGGAAAGAGAGTGCTTAAGGATAGGTACTGTGTTTGAGTGTTGTTACCAGATGGGGCTGAGATTGAATCAAATGACAGAAAACTTTACTAGAATTGTGAAAACAAATAGTAGGTTATTATCTATCAGCTATCTATCAATTGCTCTGTCATCCATCTATCAATCATCTATCATTTATATGTCTATCTACGCATCATCTATCATCTAATCTGTATCATTTATATATTTATGTATTATCTTTCTCTCTCTGTCTCTGTCTTTCTCTATCCATCTATCTATCTATCTATCTATCTATCTATCTATCTATCTATCTATCTATCTATCTATCCATCTATCTGTCTTATCCATCTATCTGTCTGTCTGTCTGTCTTTGCTAAATGAAGTCCTGGAGTTACACATAGTGTTAATTGCACAAAGATACTGATATTGGCATGTATTGGCATATATATATATATATATATATATATATATATAGAGAGAGAGAGAGAGAGAGAGAGAGAGAGAGAGAGAGAGAGAGAGAGAGAGAGAGAGAGAGAGAATTTTCTTGGCTCTTTGCTAATGTCTATCACCTCCTGCTCATAAAAATGCTGTTGAATCTCCAGTCATTGTATTTGATCTTAAAGTGAGCTAAAAGACTGGAAAAACTGACCACTTTCAGTTTTATTTGCTTCTTTCATCAAGGAACACAAACCCTCCCAGAAAATTTCCAAAGGCTACAGTTTATATCCAACACTGGCAGAGTACATGGCTGGGCATTTATGTTTAGAGATAAGATGAATTGTGCAGCAAAGTCGAAGGCTTGGACTTTTCACACTCAAGTGATAACAGAAAAGAGAGAAGAAAAGATCCATCTCACATAAAAGCTGGAAAGAAGAGACTTTCCTGTCAATACTTTGCAGATGATTATGGGGAAGATACTGGTCATTATCCACAGAAGTGTTCTCTTTGAAAAAAATATTTTATTATCTTTCAGTGATTGTGCAGAGGAGCTGCCATTTCACAAAGCAGTTTATGAATGCAATATAACTAGAAATGTCTTCCTCTTCAACCTTCTTACCCATCTCTCCCCTACCCATCCCCCTCCTTCTTCCTAGGATACACAAGGGATTCTTCATGGTGTCTTCCCCATCTCCTCAAGTGACGAGGCCGAGTGTTCTGAATATATGGGGAACCAAGGGAGATGCTGTAAACATGGCATAGACACAGGTCCTGTTCTTCCTTTACAATTAGCAGTACAGCCAGGGGGACAATATTTGAAACCCACATGCACTATGAGGCAGATGTGTGGTAATTTTGCATGCCATCTTAGAATAAACAACCAATACCCACAATATCCACAATGATCCAGAGTGAAATGACATCCATCTACCCCTCCAATGAGATCCTTCCTCATTCTGTTCATACACCTATAGAACCCCTTTCTTCAATTCCCATTGTGGCCTGAGCTTCTCCCTTCTCCAGGTCCTTTGCACATGTCACTTTCTCCATGTGGGGTATGCTTTACCCACCTACTTAACACACTTCATCTATAAATTCTTATTTATCTCACTTGTGTAAAGTCACATGTGATGCCTAGCCCACCAAGCAAGATCAGAACCTTTGTCATCGGTTATATAACACTCATATTGCTTTTTCAATCTTAATAGATTACAATTGTAACAATGTGTTTCATGCATGTCCCTCACTCTAAACTTTAAGACTCCATACACTGATTTATAAGCTGACATGTTGAATTGAAACTTCAGTGTATAACTACTTAAACAAAGAGCTTCCAAAGGGAGATGTGTTTCAATTGTGATTTTATGTTCAGCACAGTATGTGTTCAGTAAATATCTTTTCAGTGAATGAGCAACAATGAAGCTACAAGCTCCACTTAGGGGTTTCAGGCTTTACAAATGACATGACATTTGAATTCGCCACCTCTGATCTTGATATGTGTTGCATGAGTAGGACAAAATGATTGACAACCTTATATGAGTCCATGCTCATTGACTTCGTCTCCATCTTTCTGTGCAATCTTGGCCGACTTGCTGAGCATCCGTCAGGCTCAGTCTCCTTCTCTGTGAAAGGAGTGTAGATAATCATCAGGGTCCATTTTCATGCCTGAAGCATCAGTGAGTTTTTGAAACTCCAAGAAGAAACATGAAAACTGCAGGGTGATCGCCGGAGGGATTCTGCTGAGTTGTAAGTTTGCAGGTGTGTCTTAGCGGTTCCCAGGAGCGATTCAGGAGGGGACTCAGCATGCTACCTGGACTAATTTATACAGGAAATGAAAAGGAAATGGACTCTTTATAATGAACACCATTAATTCACCACTCCAGACTTCACTGTTGGAACAGCAAGTATCAAGCGATTCAATTGTCATTTGTCGATTGCATTCTGCTATTTTGCCTGTCGGAAATGACCAGCCCACATAACATCATGAACATGATGGCATGGCTACTAATTAGCATATATATTGTTTGTCCTGGTACAAATTTATGGCAAATGGCAATATTTTACACTCCAGTAAAGTTAATAAATGAAGCTTGGGGCTATAAAAATTTCATGTTCCTTTGTGCAAAGGTCAATTATAAATAGTTAAGCACATATTCATTCAAAAGCTAGAGGCCTCACAGCCAGGAGAATAAAATATATTCTGGTCAATTTACACTCTGGCTGGACTTGCCTTTCATTTTACAGCCACGATGACATCCCTCTTTGCTCATGTGCACAGTTTGGGTTCCCAAAGCACTGTCATTTCTGCAGTGACTGAATGAGATGAGTATGTAAACATTCCCAGTCCTGTGGCTTGACACCCTGAATGTGTTCAATAAATGTCAGATTGGGTTGTTATGAAAGCCTATGCAGAAAAGCAGAGAGCAGAGATTTAGAGCAACACCGAAGCCTTTATGTTCATGCCAGGGACACTAGACTACAGTGTGGTGAGATGGCCTCTTCCCTCCATTCTGTTATAAGCAGTAGGCCCTGGGAAAAGCACACTCCCTCTTCTATACCTTAATTTCCCCATGTGGGTAAAAATGACTGGTATATATTTATTGAGTGTTCCAACTACCTCTTGTTGCAGCATAACAAACTACCCCAAATGCCGATTGCCAATGTCATTATTTGTGGGGGGAGGGAATCAGGAGGGCTCAGGGGTAGATTCTTCTGCTCAAGGGAGCACCAACAGAGGTCATTCAGCAATCTACCTGATCTTGAGAGTTCAACAGACCCTCTCTCAAGGCTTTGTGTCCTGGGAGGGACATGGCTCGCAGTAAGGGCTCTCCTGAGACTCAAGGCAAGAGGGCTATGTGGTCTCTCCAAAATGGCATTTTTCTGGGGAATTAAACTTCACAGTGGCAACTCAGAGCTCCAAGGGATAGAAGATAATTCTGCCATTTTCCTCCTGTGTCATACCAGATACAGACAAAGCACCATTTCTACCATGTTTATGACACCAGTGGATTCAAATGGAGACAACACAGATCCTGACTCTTGGCAAAAGGTGAATCAAAGGTTTTTGAGAGATTTATAGACCAAGAACTTGGGGGAAGAGTTACCACAGAAAGTCAACTGACTACAATTTTTACTATGAGACTTCTTAAATATTCCATTTATTTCTTCATTCTCTCAATATTTATTGAATATTTACTTCACAGCAGGTCCCTAGAAGGATACTGAACAAAAGTGTTTCCATGAACTATATAGTACTTATTTCTAGATAAAAATAGAAATAAGCTATAATGTTGAGTCCCGGTACATATTAGCAAAATGTTCCAATGGGAAATAAGGGTCCGACCACCTACAAGTCAGGAAGCCAATCTTCCAGGTGTTACATGAGGAAAACAGCTAGCAGGTGTAAAAGCCAGAAGTGGAGGGAGCTACAGACTGAATCTTATGGGGGCGAAGGGCAGGAAAAGAAATTTAGCAGTGTGATCACACAGGTTAGAACAGACAAAGAAGTTCAGATCTGTCTTTGAGTGATTGAGAGGAATTGTGAGATTTTATAGCAAAGAGAAACAATGACAAGTAATGGGGTTTGCATAGCTGACAGGTGACTTTTAGTCAGCTTTGGTCTGGTCAATTTTTTTAAATTTAATTTTATTGTAAAGATGCTGCACAGAGGGGTTACAGTTACATGAGTAAAGGTAATGAGTACATTTCTGGTAGAGCATTGTTACCCCTTCCTTTGTTTTTCCTAGCTCTATGAGTCTTTGTGATCCATTCCTATGAATATCCTCCTTTGGTCTCACTGTGTGAATGTCTGAAGATCCTTATAATTGATCATGTCCCAGTGTATTTGTTTTTACTATTCACTATGTTTACTTGTAGATTTATAGGCATATTCTAGTTACTACAAATGAGGGAAACCAGGAAGCCTATGTTGCTTTGGGTCTGGCTTACTTTGCATAATATAATTTTTTCCAAGTCTCATATGATCTTATAAAATAATATTTATCAAAATGAACGCCAAGAAATGGAAAAAAGATTGTTGTTGTTGTTGCTGTCTTTTCCTTTTGTCTTGTTTGTTAGTTTATTTGTCTTTGGGAGGGTAAGGAGAGGCATAGAAAAGGTGGGCAAAGAGTGAACAATTACAGTAGTGGTACTCACTAGACTCTATGTGGAAAATAAACTATATACCTGGTGGGTGTGGATGGGAAGGAAAATGTGGGAGAGAGCAAGGGAAGAGGTGTCATGGTTCAAAAAGAAATGTACTTCTTACCTGATTTATATAACTATAGCTTCTCTGTACATTACCTTTACAGTAACAATTAAATATATCCTTTTTTTTAAAAAAAGAACTAGCTCTACAAGTCTAAGAAAAGTCATTGGTTCTTGGATGGACAATTGGGTTCTCATTGTTAGATGATTATTCCTGCTGAATGTATAGCCTTTGTTCCCATCATAAGGAAATCTATTCCGTGAGGCTCTTCATTGCTTGAAATTTTTTGTTTCCTCATCATAAAGATATTTATAGATCAAATTTATTGTTCTTGACATCTATGGTAGCTGCAACAGAACATGATTTGGGTAGGAAACAAGGGAAGAGGCAAAATGAGGGCACAGAAAAACAAAAATGAAATTACATACATCCTAGAAAAAAGGCACTCCTTCAAGACTCTACCTCTTGTTCTAGAAAAAATGAACCAGATAGAATTAAACATTCAAAGAAGACTTTATTCAAGACTATTTCAATTTAAATTGTCGTCATAGAAATAAGGCACAAGGAACTGAACTCTACTGAAGCAAAATACAGGAGATGCTTTAGATTTGAGATGAGCAAGTGGGAAAATACTAAAGGAGGATGTAAAAGGGGAATTTGGTCCGCATGCTAGGGTCACTTGGGCTTGCCAATTATGAAGCTTAGACACTATTATCCCATGGAGCCTATATGATGGGGTTATTGTCTCCTTAAAGACTACATTTTCTTAGAACAACCATTCCCACCTTGCAAGTTTTACAAGATGCTGAGAAAAAGATTACATCTCAAAAGTAAGAGTAAAGTGCCCAGAATCTGGAAGAATGTTGAGGCCATCCTGGCCACCCATACATAGTCACATGGGCTTCCAGGCATGAGAACCTCCATCTAGTAGGCAGAATTGTGAGAGATAGCCAAACTCAAAAGATGATCTTGGGCTGGGAAGATAGCTCAGTGGTAGAGGCGCTTGCCTTGCAATGCATGAGGCCCTGGGTTTGATTCCTCAGTACCACATAAGCAAAAAGAAAAAAGCCGGAAGTGGCGTTGAGCTGAAGAGCTGAGGGACAGCACCCAGGCCCAGAGTTCAGGCCCCACAACCGGACCCCCCCCCCAAAAAAAAAAAAAAAAAGAAAAAAGAAAATTAAACAATAAAGCTCCTACTTTAAAAAAAAAAGGTGATCTTGAAAATATGCAATGCACAAAAGCAAGAATTTATTGCAGTCTTTGCGAGATTACTACCTGTCTGATGGCATCATGCTCTCAAAGATTACAATAAGCAATTTTATGCCTAGAATGTAGAGATCCCTCCTCCAGTTGCTCATTGGTCCAAGTTCTATGAGGAACAAATTCTCTCCCAGACATTGCCTAAGTTACATTACTTACCATTGTATAAATCAAATATGTATACCTCTTGAGGTAAGTTGAATGGTAGAAGAGAGATTTTGGCTGTCTGTAATCTCCTCCTTTGTCTTTTGTGGTGAAAAGGAGTTCGTATATAGTTTCTATCCATTTTGTCATTTTAAAGTGATCCATTTTTCTCTTGGTAACAGGTTTTCCTCTAACCCATCTGGCTTTATCTACAGGTTTTGTCATGTCTGCAGGTGGCTATGCAAACAATCTATTGGTTCTTTTCCACTTAGGGTCAAATACCTTGTTTTGAAAATGGACCACCACAAACTTTATTTCTAACAAAAATCCCAATGACTTGGGCCCTAACACTGTTTAATCACAGATCTTCTCTGGGTGACTACTTTAAATTATTTTTGTTTCCACAAAAATACTTCTTCTTCCCCAAGGACTTTCTACTCACTACTTCATTTTTCCAAGTGGATCTTCCCCCACCTAATGTTATAGCTAATATCTAATGGCTAAGAATTGCCATTTTGAGTTTGTTGTTCCTATTTCCTTTGTGGGGAGAAGGGAATCACTCTGTCTCTCTGACTCTCTCTCTCTCTCTCTCTCTCTCTCTCTCTCTCTCTCTCTCTCGCTCGCTCGCTCGCTCGCTCGCTCATTCGCTCTCTCACTCTCTCACTCTTTCTCGCAATCTCTCTCTCTTCTCCATCTCACCCTGATTTAACCCTGCTATACTAAAATAAATCCTTGTGAAAACATTCACCTCTTGAGACTCTCTTTTTTGTGACATGCTCTGAAACAGTTTTCGTGAATGGACCTGAAAGACGTGAGATTTTGCATAGAAAACTAGGAACTTGAGGGAAGGCTTCATGTATGCTCTGGGACACCAGTACCTCTTATTCCTGTGGTTACCAGTATGTGCCCTAAGAGGTAAAAATATCACATTCTTGATCTCCAACAAATAAGTGGGGGAAAAAAGATACAAATCCAAAAGGAAAGTGAGTTTAATAGAGAGAAAGTACACCATTAAGAGAAATAGCAGGCTTGAGCTAGGTGGCTCAAGAGCAAACACACATTTAGAAAGTTTCGCTTTTAGTGTTCTGAGAGTGTGGGAGGAGTTCGTAGTATTGACAGTGAACTGCTTTTAGGGAAATGGAGTAATCCTTATGTGGCAGTTTTGTAAGGAGCCTGTTCATGTACAAAACTGGAGAGCCATAGTTTTAAGTATATGTGTGTATGAGATAAAACAGAAATGCCCAAAGCCTTAAGTGGAATTTTGTTGTGCAAAGATAATGATAAGGATAGCAAGAACTCCACTTTTGCAGGTGTCTTGATTTGGTTATAACACTAGCCTGAATTTTTCTGGCCCTAGGGAGAGGTCCTAACTGTTAACTAACCACATATTACCCTCCAGTCATGGGAGGTACTAGAGAGAAGATGGAACTCAGAAGTGTCTTCAAGGGAGTTAGTAGAAGGAGTTGGTTTCAGTATTCCTTCCCTGTAGCTAATCTGCTTCACTAGTAACCATCACTTGGTACCCACTGATAAAACTCTCTAGCCCTCTACCTTTCTTTTCTCCACACAGCATAAAATTATAAAATACTAATTATGTTTGTTGTTAGAATGCAAAGGTAGTTTAAAAATACTTTATGTAGGGTATCTACACCATAAACTTTCTAGTTCTTAACTTGTAACACATCCGTGGAATCCAAACAGCTTTGGCATTCATAGCAAAGCATACTTTGGGATAGATGGAATACCAAAAACCGAGGAAGCTAGAGCCTAGCTTTTTGAAATTTGCATGAAATTTTTATTTAATTTATGTGTTTGTTTATTTGGTGATAGTCTGGGGAATTGAACTCAGGACTTGGGCACTGTCCCAGAGTTCTTTTGTTCAAAGCCATGGCTTGACTCCCAGCTTTTTTGGTAGTTTATTGGAGATCAGAGCCTCATAAATTTTCCTACCCAGGCTGGCTCCAAACCAGAATCCTCAGATCTCAGTCTCCTGACTAGCTAAGATTACAGGTGTGAGCCAGTCACCAGCACCTGGGTATTTTTATTGACAAACGAGAATTGTACAGGGCTACAGTATGACGTTTCCATGCATGCATAGAGAGTGAAGAAATAGAAGCCTGGGAGAGTAAAATTAAAGGAAGACAAAGCTCCAAGAGCAATTTGGAGGTGGAAGCAGGCTCAGAGAGTGCTTGGGAGGCCCTTCAGTCTGCAGTGAAGAGCTAGGTAAATACACATGCAGAAGGTATTGTCAATATTAGACCAGTAGCTAGGCAACTAAAAGATTTGTAAAGAAAGCACAGCATCAGGCAAAATGCAATGATGTGTTTTAAAGAGACAAGATGGGATTAACAGCCCCATGATTCATGGAAACAGCAATTTTTCAGAGGTGCTGTCTGCCATAGGTAGGGACAAAAGCTACACAGACAATACCAGAGAATTACGAAAACGAGCCAGCTGATAAGCATGAATGATACTCCACAATGTCTTTCTTTGTAATTATTTTGAGCTTGACATCCCACCAGCAAATCGGTGGGCATTGTTCTCCCATTTTCTTTTGTTTTACTTGGGTTTGCTTTTTCATGTGGCTGAAGTGAATTTCCCTAAGACATTCCTTAGGTCAACTAAAGGTTCTTTCTTTATTGAACATTCACTAGGTGTAGGCCTTTGCTTCTGGGTATCTTTTAAAGCTTTTTGTGATCAACAGTGTATGCAATGTCATTTGTCTCAATTCCGATACAGTTGCTTTAAGAATTAAGAGAGGTGGCCGTTTTGTTACACGACACCATATTAGTAGTTGTCAAATCCTTCTAGAGACTCCAGCCTTTCTACTTTTATTTCTATGTGCCTTTCCACTTTCCCAATCAAATCATGCGTACATGTAATCACTCCCTAAAGTTTGGTTTAGAATCCACAAACTCTTGCTCAGAGATAGGGTTGAACAAATGACTACAGATAGATAAATAATAAAATAAAGTAATAAATCCACAGGCTTTCATGTTTGGGCTGTTAATTTCCAGACAGTGCACTGACATGACAAGTTCACAAGCTTTCCACCATTCAATTTCTCAGCAAAATGGAAAAGGCAATTATAGCATTTAGTAAAAATATTTTGGTTGGCTCAGAAATAATTAAGCATCTTATTAAATGATTGTTTTACCAAGTGGAAAGCAAGGATTTTCCCCAAGCTCTAGGAAAGGAAAAGCTGAACTTGTTTAGAAAGAAAGGACAATATTATGGGGATAAGTAAGGGCAGGAGGGAAGTGCATCTTCCCACCGCACAGCTAATAACCTGAGTTCTTAGGAGGAAGGGCTGTGCGGCCTTTCCTTTATGGGACAGACTTTCATTATTAGGAGGTTAATGCTAAAGTTGACGGAAGCTGCCTTTTCCCATTACAATAGCTTTGGAATTTATTTCCCTGGGATTCATATTCACTGCTTGACATTAAGGGAGATGGCTGCGGGGGAGAAAATCCAGAAGGTGAAAAGACCAATTTGGGAGGTACTTAGCAAAGAAGCATCTCTGTAAAAGAACTGAAAAGACTGAGCATTTACTGGTATCTCTTCTGCTTCAGGCACAAAATAAGGATATATGTATTTTTACCTAGAGAGAAAAGGGATGAGGCATTAATACCAATGACAAATCCACCTTTTATTGAGTGTCTTTTCTCAGCCTCACTGTGTCAAAGAACCAAACACACGTGGCTTCTCTCCGATTGTCATAGCAGCCTGAATGAGGAGATGACAGGCTACACACAAAGACAGAAATAAATAAATTGCCTAAAATACATAGCTATCAAAAAATAAAATAAAATGAAAAAGAAAGGAAAGTTGCTGATGATTTTGAAAACTTTATTTTGGACCAAAGTGTTAGACCTCTTTAAATGGCAGCTGAGAGAACTAAAGCTAAGACACTAAAGAATTGATTCTACATAAGACACAACCTCATGCGCCATTAAGTGTTTAGGAAATGACAAACCTCTTTTCAAATCCTATCTCTGTTCTGGGAATATGGACAATGGACCTGCCCCGTGAAGGCTTGACTTATTCCTTGATGCTGCTAAAATCATAGGAGTCAGCACAGCCACCTGAGGGCTAAGTAATATCCCAGTTGTTAGCAGCCCCCTCTCCTCCCTCTACATGTATACAGGCCTGGAAAAGACCCAAAGATTCACAGGTAAAGCTGATAATGCAGATGAGGGACAACACCTGGACAAACTACACATCAGAGTAAGAGGCTAACCATTGCTTTGCATGCCATCACTGTCGGGGGAAAATCTAGCCTGTTCATTTGCATTTCAGCTAAGAAGTTAGGAGTTTACAACCATGCCCTCAAAGAGAGGGTTTTGAAGGGTTAAAAAAAGATAGATGAATAAATAATGGTCAAGTTGAAAGGTTCTTCATTCTTGAAAATGCCACAAGAATTCTCCCTCACATAGAGGACCCCCCCCCCCTCCTGATTATCAAGAAGGAATTCTTAGTGAATTTCTATTCACAAGTGACCCACCCTTGCAGTTAGGAACTCCATACAGTTTTAGTATTATTTCAAATGACTGTTTAAGTCTCTGACTGACCCTCTTCCCTCAAATGCCAAGCAGAGGTCCCTAAATAGTATTTTTTCCCCTTCCTTTCATCTTTGTCCAGGTTGAGGAGAATCAATGCAGCTTATTCACCTTGATTCTCAAGCTACATTTTTTTAGCAGCCAAATATCCTAATTTACCATCACTGTTAGGGAAAAAATAAAATAAAATAAATAACTCCATGAGCACCTTCTAATCAAGGAGGAGATGGGCAAAAGGCTCTGAGAAGCAGAATACCTGTATCTTAGATGATTCTCCAGCCTTGATTCTTAAGCAAGGATCGTGAGGGCTGGTGACTATACCCAAGGGAACTCGGGCCAGTTCCTTTCATTATTGACAGCAGAATGGGAAGAGAGTTTCGAATAACCAAAAGGGCTCCTGGACATTATCATAATAATTGTTATACGGAATACCAAATAATCTATATTAATAAAGTTATGTAGTTTATAGCAGGAATTACAAGACTTAATACTCTTCTTTGCTTATTTAGTTCACTGTGCTGAGTGTTTTCCACTAAGGCTCTAACTTTATGATTATAAAATTTCTCAAATGAAAAGAGAAGCCACAAACAAAACAAGGAGCTGAGAAGTGAATGAACTTGTTGAAGTTTTCCCAGCTGACAAGTGGGAAAAGACATTCACAAACTCACACAGTCTGGCTCAGGATCCTGTGCCTTCATCTCTGTGCTAGAATCCCTTTACAGTTGCCCACGAAATGACTTTCCCATGCACACACCACCTCATCACACCACATGAGCCCTACACAGAAGGAAAGGCTCATGTTTGTTATTTCCATTTAGTTACTGAAGACACTAAAGTTTACATTCAATGAGCACTAATTGAAAGCCATGCTAGAGCTTATACTATGTGTCTCCTCATTAATTATACTATCATTTCAAAGGAAAATGAATAAATGATAGTATAACCCTAACTTAAATAAATGACCATTTAACTTTAAATTAGAAGATGAAATGAAGTAAAGTTGATTTTGCTAATATGACAGAGCTGGTAGAATAGAGTGCACCACCTTTAGAAATCCTTGATAGGTGTATGAGGGCCCCTACAAGTCCAGAGACATGTTCTGTGATTTCAGGAATGTAGCAAACCATATTGAAGATGCAGGAAGCTGAAGTTCAATATTGCCTCTCCTGAAGATTTTCATGGTGACAAATGATGTCTTTCCTCTGTACCTGCTCAGGGGTTATCAGAAAGAGCAAATGTAAAAATGAATATATAAATACCAGGTTCACTAGAATATTCTTTCCCACTTTTGTTTCCTGGTTTGGAATGCTCTTACCCTAATGGCATTCTAATATGTCATTAACCAGTAGGCAAACCAAGAATAAATTAAGATTCCAATTATTGTTTGTTCTTATATTTTCTACCCTTGGATTGCATCTGAGAGTCTTTGTAGGAAGACCTGTATTGTTCATCAAAATGAGAATAGCTGAGCTTCGCCTTATTAATATCCTCTGCTTGTTAATTAGCACAGAGCAGTCACATAGTCAACACTCATTGTTTAATTAATTATGTGAGTGACCTTTTCTCAATTCCAACATCCTCCTTGCATATGAGCTGGTTATATCATTAATTCCTCAAATATTTACTGGAATTTTCTGTGTAGAGGTTAATGCAACTGCAATGGAGATGGCCATAGGATGGAAACTATAAAATCTAATAAAGACTAAAGCCAATGACTAGAAATGTGTGTGTGTATGTGTGTCTGTATTTCTGTGTATGTGTCTGTCTGTGTGTGCATATACATATATGAGACAGAGGCAGGAACAGTAGAAAAGTAGAAAGAAAAAGGGAAAATAGAGGTAAAAGAAATAACTCATCCAACGCAGATGTGGTCATTCATCACTCTGGGCCACATACCATACTAGATACTGACTTGATCTTCAACAAAATGTAGTCTATTATTAATAGACTTACAATTGAGGCAAACCTTATTTAATAAGTTATGAACATAGCCTGGGGATTTCAGCTACAAGTGTAGAATTAAAATGGAAGCAAATGTTCCTCTCAGGTAAGAGTGTGTCATGGTTTCTCCACAACTTCCTGTTTCTCTTGAGAAAAGGGTGCATGGCCATGTAGCAGTGATTCCACTTCCTCTAGCTGGTATCCAGCACCTTGAGCAATAAATCTGAAGCAGCATCATAGGAATAGAAGGAAGAGAATGGCTCAAATGATATGTACTCTCTATTTTCCAGAAAAAGTCTCTGACCTAAATTTCATTTTGGTAGTTGTTGTTGTTATTGTTACTGACCCATTTCAAGCCAGTAGAGTAAATTTTCAAGGCACTTTAGGGACAAACTGGCTTTTCTCATTCTTGTTATGTGTATATTTTCCCTGTGTGTCATGAAAGGACACAACTTTGTCACAAAAAAATAAGGTCTGAAATGTATGACCTGGCTATACTAACCCATGCTATATCTAATTCTTTAGACACCAAGCATAGCTCCTGTATTTTATAAGCCAGATGTAGAATTATTTCCACATTCTCATTCTTATTTGAAACAGAATGAAAGGTGGGCAGAATGACTATACCCTGAAACTCAATTACATGTACCCTAGGGAGAAACCTCAATGTAAGCAAGACTGTAGAAAGGGGTTGTATATGACGGAAAGGTAGAACTCAACACACCAAGGGAAAGAAAGTCATGGCTAAGGACACACAAGACCATGGAGTATATAATCAAATAAGTGAGTTACCTGGAAGCAAAACTAAAATATTAAAATTAATATGATAGACCCATTAATCAGGGTAGACCAAGTTGTGCTACAGTAACAAAAAATAATAAAGCTCACTTTTTACTGAAGCTATATGATTTTTTGGAAATCAGATATATTATTCTGGTTGTTGTTATCAGGCTTAAATAGGCTTAAATAGATAAATAGGCTTAAAGATGAAGAAGATAACCTCACCAACATTGCCTAGAACCATGTCAAAGTGAGAGATCAACATGCATTGTATTCATAAACTGCCTTGTTGAATGACATTTCCTTTGTACAAGTATTTAAAGATAATAAAAATTTAAAATGAAGCTGAATTCCAGAGTCTTATATTGGCAATTAAATGTTCTTTATCCATAATAATACATATAGGTGTTGTCTTCATCCCATTTTCTAGAACCCCCACTACCTCACAGTGAATAGAAATGCCACACTGAGTGTAAAACACTTGGAATCCTGTTGTGTTAGAAAAATGGTAATGAGAAGAGGTCTGTATTTCATCTGGAAGACAACTATACTTGAATATATTTGAAAACTTCTGAAATAGGGGAGAACATTTCTACTTTCCTTTCTCTTTGAGGTAAAAAATCAGAGGCAATACAAAACACATAGTAGGTGCTATGCTAGAAGGCATGATGGCTTCCATAACATAGGCTTGGTATTTAGAGGCTTGTGAGTTCTGCTCTTCCACTGTCTCAAGACTACAAATAATTGCTTTGACTCAGCCTCCTCTTCTGTAAAATGAAGATGTCATTAATTGGGGAGTTAGAAATATGGACCTCGTTTTCAAAGATACAATTGCTCTAATTGTTTGTTTTGGGTTTTTGTTTTTCATGATGTGCAGTATGAACCCAATTCATCCTAGGAAGACCCAGAGCTCACTTCTGAATTTATCCTCATGTAGTGAACTGTTATGGAGATAAAGCCAACAAAGCATTAGCCTGTTCATGTCCTCATTTATAACTTTCTATGTAGGATGAATTGGCTTCTTACTGTACCTCATGAAAAAAAAATTATATCATTTGTGTCTTTGAAACCGAGGTCCCTATTTCTAACTCCCTAATTAGATGGCATCTTCATTTTCCAGAAAAGAAAGCTGAGTCACAGCAATGATTTGTAGTCTTAAAATGGTGGAAGAGCAGAACTCACAAGCTTCCAAATACCAAGCCTATGTTATGAAGCATCAGGCATTCTTTCATTAGCATAGCACCTACTATGTGCTTTGTATCGCCTTCAGTTTTTGCTCTCAAAGAGAAAGAAAAGTAGAAATGATCTCCCCCATTTAAGAAGTTTTCAAATGTAGTATAGTAGTCTTCCAGATGAAATACAGACCTCTTCTTCTCACTTTTCTTCTTATTTTCTTATCACCACCATTTTACTAAGAAATGCTACCTAATAAATGAGTTCAATATTTTATAATTGACCATTGTGCAGAAAGAGTTAACTCAGGGGCCCTGATTTGCGTAAGACATGCACATTTCTAAGAAAACCTTGTCTTCAGGATTGGCTTTTGGCCAACTCCTGAGAGATGATCTTTCAGCTCTTACAATATCTGCCTGATAAGATTATTTTTATATGCTTACAATCTTGAACTCTTCTGTATCAGTTTGATGAGATAGTTCTTCTAACAGATGATATTTAGGATGAATGGTAAAGCCCGGGGAAGAATAATGAAATCAGATAATACAGTGTTTAATGAGTTCGTAATATCCTTTCTCTTCTCATTTCTTGTTCTGTGACTAAGTTTGAATGAAGTCATCATTTACTGATTTTGTCACCCTGAGCAAAGGACTTTCCTAGTCTACACCATGCATTCCTTACTTTATAAAAATGGACAAAACAAGAACATAATCATCAAGACTATTATGCATATTACATGAACTAGTTCAGATAAAGTATTAAAGATAATTCCCAGCATACACTATACCAGTTAATAAGAGTTCTGTGAGTGTTAGCTATTCTTCTTCTTACCAGTCCAGTGAGTTAATTTCACAAAGGTATATTGAGTGAGATGCTGAACAACAACTAAGATCTGATACGTGATCAATGGTGAAGTCAAAGTTCATTTTCAAGCCAAAGTTCTCTTTTTTCTTAGGTTGAATATTAACATCTGAATGTATTTTTTGATAGCCTTACAGATGAGTCAAGAACAGTTTCCCAAGTTGGCACCCTTCTGCTCCCATCCTTCCCATCACTGAAGTCTTGAAGTATCACTGACAGAGAACTTGCCTCACAGAAATTAAATCAAAGTCTCATAGCAATTATCCCCAGTTAGGAGTAATTACCCTTCTTTATACAACAAACTTCATTTCAGAGTTCAAAAGGGTATTAGTTTGCTAAGGGTGTCATTTAAACATTATACACTTATTTTTTCATCATTTGGAGAGTAAAATCTGAAATCAAGGTGTTGGTAAGATTAATTATTGTTATTGAAAAGGTGATATACAGAGGACTTACAGTTACATAGTCAGATAATAAGTACATTTGTTTTTGAACAGTGTCACCTCTTCCCTTGTTTTCTACCAGTTTTTCCCTCCTGACTGTGCTCCTACGCAAGTTGTATAGTTCATTTCAACATAGTGTCTATGTGAGTATCATTGTTGCATTACTATGTTGGAAATGAACTTTACAACTTCTGGTGGGGAAGAAGTGGAGAGAGGGAGGGATAGTGGCAGAAAAATAAAGGATTGGGTAACAAAAGAGTGGGGAACAATGTTTGACAAGAAATGTACTCATTATCTTATATAGGTAACTGTAACCCCTATCTACAGCACCTTTACAACAAATATAATTTATAATTATATTTCAAATATAATTTATAAATATATAATATAATTTTAAATAAAATATAATTTTAAAAGAAGACAGTATCACTGCTGCATTTTCACCCTTTGTCCTACAATCTCTGCTCTCCCTTGTCCTTCCCAAAGCAGACAAACTTACATACAAGACAAAAGGTACAGAAATCAAAAACAGCGAAAAAGAAGAAAAAAAGGAGCAAAATAACATAAAACCTCTTATTTTCATTTATTGGAGTTCATTTTGCTGCATTATTTTATATGGTCATAGGCCCATAGCTATTGAACCTTTGTGATACTCTCCTAAGAATATCTTCCTTTGGTCCCATTGAATGAATTTCTAGCATCCTGTCAGTCCAAGTACAGACTTGTTTACCATAGCCAAGATATGGAATCAACCCAGATGCCCCTCAGCAGATGAATGGATGAAGAAAATCTGGTGTGTGTGTGTGTGTGTGTGTGTGTGTGTGTGTCTGTGTGTCTGTGTGTCTGTGTGTCTGTGTGTGTGTATAATGGAATTCTACTCTTCATCAGAAGAAATGATGATTGCACCATCCATAAGGAAAAGGGAAAGGCTTGGAATAAAATTATTAAGGAGAGTAAACCAGATCCAAAGAAATAAGGTGCAGTTTCTCTCATTTCTTATTATGATAAAGTGCCTATAAACCTACAAGTACACACACTGGATGGCAAAAGGAAGGTTAGTTTCCATCTGAGTACTTTCTTTCTTTCTCCATGTTCCTTACATGGTCTTTTTCTTAGCACTTGTGTGAGGGTCCCTATCTCCCTTTATAAAGAGACAAAGCTTACTTGATTAAAGTCCATCCATAGGATCTCATTTTAACCTACTCTTTAATGGTCATATATTTAAAAAATAGTCATATTCTGAATTTAGCATGAAGGAGTGACACAATTCAGTTCAAAACCCATAGTCTTCATCCACACATAAGCCAAGATTTAAGTATAAGATACACTGATTGTAAACCCACATTATTCTTCTAACAGTTCTCCATCCTGCAATGCTGAATGATGAGCCAGTCAGTTCCTGGTCTTAATCTCATAGACAGCAGTTGTGACAGGGAGTAAGCAGCAAGGGTCTCAGAGTGAAGCAGATCTAACTTCTGGCTTGTCTACTTATTAACAGTAGGACACTTGACACCTTATTTAATGTCTCCATTTCTTTGCTTATAAAATAACAG
Source organism: Dipodomys merriami (assembly GCF_024711535.1). NCBI lineage: Eukaryota > Metazoa > Chordata > Mammalia > Rodentia > Heteromyidae > Dipodomys > Dipodomys merriami. The sequence continues at coordinate 34,013,822 of NW_027202382.1, forward strand.
TGGTGGGCTGGGAAGGTGGCTCCGTGGTAGAGCACTTGCCTTGCATGCCTAAGCCCCTGGGTTCGATTCCTCAGCACCACATAAGCAAAAAGATAAAAAGAGCCGGAAGTGGCACTGTGGCTCAAGTGGTAGAGCGCTAGCCTTGAGCTGAAGAGCTGAAGGACAGCACCCAGGCCCAGAGTTCAGGCCCCACGACCGGACCCCAAAAAATAAAATAACAGTGGTAACAACCTCTGAACAAGAAATATGTAAGAATGTAATGGGACAAGGTATATAAACTTTTGGCTTACTCCTTTACATAGTCATAGGAAATAATAGTTACCATTATCATGATGCTTCTTAGCTTAAACAATGATCACAACACTAGCTCATCTTTGTAATGTATTGATACAAGTAGTATAACATGGTAGCTAGAAGCTTAGTCCTGTAATCAGCTAGCTTGATTTTCTACATAGCAAATGAGAGGGGGAATTTGGCTCTCTCACACACAATTTCACAGATTTTATAACTATAGAGGATTGTGTCTAGAATAGAGCACATACACTAAAAATGGTAGTGTGTGTATTCTCCAATTTGTAGAGAAAGGAAGTAGTTAAAAATGACTTCAATCAAATGACTAATGGGACAAGAACTTTTACATAAACATTTTACATTGTTTATATGTTGCAAATATTTTCTCCAATTCTATATATTGCAATTTAATTTAATTTAATTTCCTTTGTTTTATAGCAACAACTTCATTCATCAAGGAAATAGAAGAGACAATCCAAGAATTCATATGGAACAATAGAAGACCCTGAATAGCAAAAACAATCCTTAACAGAAAGAACAGTGCTGGAGGAATATCAATACCAAATTTCAAACTCTACTACAAAGCCATAATAATCAAAACAGCTTGGTACTAGAACAAGAAGAGACCTCAGGACTAATGGAATAGAATTGAAAACCCAGAAATGAACCCACAGACCTATAGCCATCTAATCTTTGATAAGGTAGCTAAAAAAATTAGAATGGAAGAAAGACAGACTCTTCAGTAAATGGTGCTGGCAAAATTGGTTAAACACCTCTAGAAAACTAAAGCTAAATCCTTATATACCCTGTCCCAGAGTCAACTCTAAATGGATCAAAGACCTCGGAGTCAAAGCAGACACCCTGAAAACATTACAGGGCGGAATTGGAGAAACAATTAAGTTTTCATTCGGCCCCATTGTTTATAATCCTGTGCTTTTGGGGATCATGAGCATACTATTGACAAGAACAATACCAATTAATTCTCCTTGATTATTTCTACTAGGACTTTTACACGTTGATGTTTTATATTTAAATCATTAGAAGGTTAGTTGACTTTACATACATGGGTTTGTTTTTACTGTATTTCATAGGGGCATTTGCCTGTTCTAAGATAGCACCTCGACATATAGACTGTTATAGTTTCATAACATTTTCTTAAACCAAGTAGCAGAGAGATATCTGAAATTTTATTATTTTATTGAAAAATGTTTTGGCTATTCAAAGTCTTTTATAACCCCATTTAAATTTGAAGATAGGGTTTCTTCTTTTTTGGATGGTGTTAAGATTTGAACCCAGGGTTTCACCTATACTATGTAAACACTAAAACACTGGAGCTATACTCCTAGTCTTGTTTTATCTGATTGTTTGATTTTTGTGTTTGATACAGGATCTTACTAATTTCTTACCTGGGCTGGCCTTGAATCATTATTGTGCCTCTGCCTCCCAAGTATCGTGGACTATGCATGTGTAACATGAGATCTGGTTTAGGGTGTATTTTCTTCTAAAAAAAATTTTTAAATCAAATCATTTTATTCAAAGTTCCATTGCTTCCTTTGCCCAGAACATGTCATTATTAATTTCAGTGGTTTTATGTATGTATGTATGTATGAATATTTGTCAGTCATGGGGCTTGACTCGTGGACTGGGCACTGTCCCTGAGCTTCTTCAATCAAGGCTAGCACACTACCACTTTGAGCCATAGCACCACTTCTGGTGTTTTGGTGGTTAACTGAAGATAAGTGTCCAACTCCATTAAAAAAAAAAAAAAAAGATATATCAAGCCGGGCGCTGGTGGCTCATGCCTGTAATCCTAGCTACTCAGGAGGCTGAGATCTGAGGATCGTGGTTCAAAGCCAGCCCGGGCAGGAAAGACTGTGAGACTCCTATCTCCAATAAACCACCAGAAAACCGGAAGTGGCATTGTATCTCAAGTGGTAGAGCACTCGCCTTGAGCTGAAGAGCTGAGGGACAGCGCCCAGGCCAGAGTTCAAGCCCCATGACCAACCAAAAAAAAAAAAAAAAAAAAGGATATATCAAAATGAACTGAAATTGCTAGCTTAAAGAAATATTTTGCTTCCATGTGTGTCGCAGCATTATTCAAATTACATATGATATGGTAACAAATGAATAGTCCATCAATGTTTAAATGTCTAATGTATGTTTTATAGACAAATACTTATATTTATAGATCAATATATGATCAGAGCTATTTATCTTTATAAATATGAACACACATACACTTATATGAATATTATATGAATTATATATATGAGTATATATGAATGTTATCTATGTGAATATTATTAAGCTTTTTGAAAGAAAAAATGAGAACATGGATGATACCTGAAGACATTTTCTAAGGGGTGTAAACAAGGCACATAACTGCATAGGCTCACCTACATGTGAAATGCAAAAAATAATTGCTCACAGAAACAGATTTTAACATGATTGCCAGGAACTGAAGGTGAGGAAATGAGGAAGTTTCAGTCAAAGTGTCAAAGGGTACCAACTTGCAGCTCTAAGGTGAATTTGTTAGGGAGAGCTAATTTATAGCACTGTAACTGTACTTGATTATAATAAATTTTATACTTGAAACCTGCTAAAAGATTCAAAGAATTCTTGTCACATGCATACATGTTTGCACATAAGTTAAATTACGTTTGGTAATGTGAAGAACCTGATGCCTGAGTGATTCCATCTTTAAGCCAGTAACCATCATGTGGATGTATGAGTCATGGAATTGACCATGAGCCCAACCCAGGAGTAACACAAAGAGAAACAATTCTTGGGCAACTAGGGACATGAACAATCCTTGTAAAAATCACAGGAATTTCCTCCAGATGCATGAGTCAGGCACTAAGTAGCTGACCCAGAAGTCAGACAATTCTTGTCAATAACAGTGTTAACCAATCATGTTTGCCCAGCTTAGCTTGTTTTAAATGTTAACCAATCATGTGATTTTTCATGTAAAAGTTCCTTAAAGTTGTTTGTTCAATACTATAAAAACTGTGCTGATTCTATGCTCGGGGCCTCTTAGCATCACCGGTTACCGAGTGCGCGGAGGACCAAACTCAAGCTTGCAATAAAAGACTCTTTTGTCACTTACATTGATCTTGGTCTCTGGTGGTCTTCCGGGGTCTCGAGTCTGAGTACAACAAACATATATGTTACTTAGCTCCATTTTATTTTGGTAATTACTTTTTCTAAATCTATTATCAATATCTACATCTATATTCATATCTCTATCAACCATCTATCTATGTACAGATATAAACATTGCCTTGAACACTTTAAGTTTATACAATTTTTTATTTGACAATTGTACTTCAATAAGGTAGAGAGGAAAGTAAAGTAAAGCAAGATGAATCCATAGTCTGTGCTCTCACTTGCCAGTCATTTGGCAAAGGCATGAATTAGAAACATCTGACCCTAAGTCCTTTCCCATTATCTGATGAATACCCTTGACAGCTTTTGTGCAACCTACAACTCTAAGACTGCAGACAAGGCAAGCAGCCTCCCACTCTTATTCACTTCATAAAGAAACCTATATTGATTCCACAGACCTACCTTCATTATCTCAGTACACAGACCAATTTTCCATATAAAAGCAGGACCCTCGGTAGGTTCTACAACTTGCTTGGGGGTCACATTGGTAGGAGCCAATCCTAATTCATATAGGGTTCACTCCATCATGTTAGGATATTTTTTAGGCTGTGCACCAGTGAGACCAGGCTATAATCCTAATTACACACAGGCTGAGATTTGAGAATTGCAAGTCAAAGCCAGTGTGGGCAGGGAAGTCCATGAGACTCTTATCTCCAATTCATCTCCAAAAAAAAAAATAGAGCTGTGACTCGGGAAACAGAGAACTAGCATTGAACGGAAAAGCTAAAGGAGAGTGCCCTGGTCCTGAGTGCAAACCCTAGTATACACACACACACACACACACACACACACACACACACACACACACACACACACACACACACACACACACTCACATCCCACAAACAGAACTTGATTGTTTTTACGAGTGGTCACATACTAGACATTTGCTGAACAAATTCACTTACCCATCTATTCATTTATCTGTCTGTTCATCAACCTATCTGTCAATCTATATAGGTACCGAAGCTCCATAAAGTACACACCCACAAACAAAGGAGGAGGCTACAATGCTTGATAAGAAATGTACTCATTATCTTGCCCATGTAATTGTAACCCCTCTGTACAGTATTGTCACAATAAAAAAAATACACACCCACATGGAGGACTAAATGATGTCAGCAACTCTTTTCTGTATGCTTCCCAAAGAGCTGTGACAGAGTGGGTGCTATAGGCACCAGGAAAGCTCTCATGACAAACAAAATTCTACACATTGCTCCACCCAATGCACCTTCCTGCTTGCATCTATTTCTTCCAGATAGGGACAAGAAAGTCACGATTGCTGTGAACATTTATATAATGGTATAATTGTGCTCTTAGAAAGCAGTAACAATCATGAAAAGAACTTTAGATACAAGTGGAACCAAGAAAGGAAGAGAAGATAAAAATAGAATCTTAAAAAAAGAAAAAAAAACACAAATTGGTTCCACTTGAAGACCACAATCTTTAGCAATGACTCTCTGCCCTTTCTTTTTAAAAAAAAAAAATTTATTGTAAAAATGTTGTTCAGAGGGGTTACAGTTACATGAGTAGGGTAATGAGTACATTTCATAGCGAACATTGTTACCTCCTCCTTTATTTTCTTCCTACCATCACTTCCCTCCCCACCTCCCCAACTCCTCCCGCCCCTACCTCTACATTGTAATGTTTGTTTTCAATATAGTGTCCTGTGCATCTCGTCATAACAATGGGTCAGCCTGCATCCTCATTAAAGAGTCCTGCAAATTACAAAAATATATACACAAGACACAGAGCATCGGCATCAAATCCAGTAAAAACAGGGGTTATATCATGTGAGAAGAACATACAATAGAAACAAAAGAATCGCATAGTGTATTATAAGTACATTAAAATCACTGGCAAGAAGGAAAACAAAAACCTCTTGTGTCTCTGTCTTGGGGTACACTTTGGTTAACATTATCTCATATGGTCATATGTACATAGCCTTTGACCTTCTCTGCTTGTCCTAGACATGTACTAGTCACTGCAAACAAGGGAAACCATGGGACCTATGTTTGTTTGGGCCTGGATTACTTCACTTAATATTTTTTCCAAGTCTTTCCACTTCCTAACAAAAGAGACAATGTCATTTTTTTTTCTGATGGAGGCACAGAATTCCATTGTGTGTGTGTGTGTGTGTGTGTGTGTGTGTGTGTGCGTGTGCGCATGTGTGTATCACATTTTCTTTTTTTTGTTTTTTTGTTTTTATTTTTTTAATACTTTTTTATTGTGAAAATACTGTACAGAGGGGTTACAATTTCATAGGCAAGATAATGAGTACATTTCTTATCAAGCATTGTAGCCTACTCCTTTGTTTCCCCTTCCCATCCCTTTACATCTTCCCTCCCCGCCACCCTTCCACCCGATCCTCCCTGCTCCCCCCAACCCCCCTCCCCCCCACCAAAAGTTGTAAAGTTCGATTTCGACATAGCGACTTGTACATCTCATTGTTGCAATGGGTCCACCTGTATCCCTATTTAAACGATTTGTTTTTCCCCTTCCCCTCCACAAATTATACGGATATTAAATACAGTGAAAGCAGGGGTTATCCTGGGGAGGAGGGCATGTGAAGCAACAAAGAAATAATCTTATAAATGTGTTAGAAACAATCGCAAGAAAGAAAAAACATTTGAATACATATCTTAGGGTTCATTTCCCTAACATCACCTTATCTGACCTTTTCTGCCTGACTCAGACATATACTAGATATTGCAGATAAGGGAAACCATGGGACCTATGTTTCTTTGGGCCTGGCTTATTTCACTTAATATAATTTTTTCCAAGTCTTTCCATTTCCTAACAAATGGGGCAATGTCATTCTTTCTGATGGAGGTATAGAATTCCATTGTGTATATATACCACATTTTCTTGATCCATTCATCTACTGAGGGGCATCTGGGTTTGTTCCATATCTTAGCTATAACATTTTCTTTATCCATTATCTATTGAGGGGCATCTGGGTTCCAAATCTTAGCTATGGTAAATAATATGATAAACATGGTTGTACTGGCAGTTTTGGTATGAGCTTGTTTGTGATCCTTTGGGTAAATGGCCAAAAGTGGGATTCCTGGGTCATAAGGTAGATCTACTGATTATTCAGCCTCTCAGAGTTACCATTGCCAAAAGACCTTACACAATACCTAAATAAAGCTGGCTTCTTTTCCACTTTCCTAGTAGTTTTGGAATTTTTTTTTCTGGTCATGGGGTTTGAACTGAGGGCCTGGGTGCTATCCCTGTCTGCTCTAAGCTAGTGTACTACTGCTTTGGCCACAGCTCCACTTCCAGTTTTCTGGTGGCTAATCAGATATAAGAGTCTCACGGAATGTTTTTCCCAGGCTGGCTTTGAATTGTGATCCTTAGATCTCAGCCTCCTAAATAGCTAGGGTTATAGGTATGAGTCACCAGTGCCCAGCTAGTTTTGTATCTTAATGGGCATTTTTCCTTTTATTTATCCTGCCCTTTATTAAAATATGTTCGTTTTGGTTTCCTTCACGTTAAACATACATTTTTATATTTTAGATTGTGTGTATACATAATATGTATTACCATATGTGTCTAGTCAATAGAAAGGATACAGGCAACATAGAATAAAACAATCCCATTGAACATCTATATATCATCATTCAAAATGACATATTTGAAGTTCGTTGATGCCTCTCTTACACATCCTACATCCTAATAACCACTGAGCCCAATGAAACTTGAGTCTTAAATTTATCTCAAACTCACTTCTCCCTGGCTTCCCATAGTCACTGCCTCATAGCAAGTTCTCATGAGTGCAAGAACCATTGTAATGTTATCCTAAGTGGCGGATCTTCATTTCGCTGGCCAATGATGTCACTCATATCAGAAAATGCTGCTAGAGCTTCTGTACAGAAAGGGACATAGCTAGCAAGATATACAGAAAACCACACAGACCAGGAGAAGATCATCATTAACCATACAACAGACAAGGGCCTCATATCTAAAGTATACCTACAGCTCAAGAAATTAAATGAAATAAAATGAACCCCCAAAGAAACAACCACTCCATTAAAAAGCTAGCTAAAGAATTAAAGAAAGACTTCTCTGAAGAGGAAATACAAATGGCCAAGAGACATATGAAGAAATGCTTAACATCCCTGTTCATGAATAAATGCAAATCAAAAACAACATTGAGATTCCACCTTACACCAGATAGAATAGCCATTATTAAGAAAACCAACAACAACAGATACTGGCAGGGATGTGGTCAAAGGGGAACACTAGTACACTGTTGGTAGGAATGCAAAGTTGTCCAGCCACTCTTGAAAGCAGTATGAAGATTCCTCAAAAGACTAAGCGTAGAGCTCCCCTATGACCCAACAATCCCATTCCTGAGCATTTTCCCAAATGACCACAAATAAGGCCATACTAAAACTACCACCAGAACCATGTTCATTGCAGTATTATTTACAATAGCTAAGATATGGTACCAACCCAGATGTACCTCATTTGATGAATGGATCAAGAAAATGTGGTATATATACACAATGGAGTCCATGAAAAAGAAAGACATTGCCACATTTGTAAAGGACTGGAAAGACTTGGAAAAAATTATAGTAAGTGAAGTAAACCAGACCCCCACAAAATAGGCTGTATGATTTTCCTTATTTGTAGGAACTAGAATGTTTTTATGTCTATGATATTCTTAACAGGAGATCTCAATAATCCAATTGCTTTGTACATAGTACCATATATAATGAAGCATATCAACATGAACTCCAATATATGGAAACAAGAGGTTCTTATGTCATGCATATAGGGTTTTTTGTGGATTATTTTTTATTTTTCCCTTTTTCATTTCTCTTAGTTTCCTGTACCTTGTGTCTTGTATAAGATTATTTGGTATGTGGAAGGGAAAAGGAATCAGAAACAGCAGGACAAAGGATGAAGCAATGTAACATTGATATTCACTTGACACGATGTTGGATATGGACCTTACATCTTGGGGGAAGGGGAATAGGGAGGGATAAATGGGAGATAATGAGGGATGGGGTAGCAATGATTAAATACAAAGGTACTACCTTACTTATGTAATTGCAATCCCCCTGATCATCATCTTTTCCATATAAATAAAATAAAATGAAATAAAGTACTATAAGAGAAACTTCTTGAAAACTATATCTGACCATGCTATCTACTAATTCAACTGTTTTCCTTCTGGTAGAGAATTAAATCTGAGTTAATTAGCACGGCTGAATGTGAAGATCTAACATGATATCTGTTCCTTGGCTGCAATTTCACCTATAACAATTGTAACAGCTAAAAGGAAGAGATATAGCAGCTTTAGACATTTAATTATTCACTGTTGTCAGCAAAATTGTGTCTATTTCCTTCTTCTCTGTAAATACTGTTTCCCATGTCAAATTGGTTTATTTGCAAAGATCATCTTTATCCTTGCAGAAAATATTCAGCATATTACTAACTTCTACTAACTTCTCATGAATCAAATGGGCACAGTTACCATTACATAGATTGCACCCAAATATTATGTTGCATTTCACAATAAAATAATATATTAACCTTATAAAACCTAGAGAATATATGGATGAACAGAATGAAAATAATGACTGTGACTAATTTTTCACTCAGATGCAGGTATTGTTAATGTTTTAGTGGACTCAAAGGCTAATTTCTCTCTCTTTCTCTCTCTATGTGTACATATATATGCACACATATATACACATATATAAATATGTACATATATAAACACATACATACATATGCTTCAAAAATGCAACAATATTATTTATGTTGCAGTGTAATGGGATTCTTAATGGATAAAGTGCATTTTAAAACTATGCCACCTTTAAATAATTCCTCAATATTATTATTGCTGATTAAAAATATTCCTTATATGAATGGAACAAGTTCCAATTATTAGTTGAAGTACAATTATAGCAAAAGTTTCATTTTACGAACAAGAAGGGAATTACATTCTTTATAGTTAAACCTTGAGTGTGATCATGGTAACCTCTCTTTGAAATATTTCAATATGAGTAACTTCTAGATCAATAAGGATGTACAAGCTTAAGCCTTTTAATTAATATTTCCAAATTGTCTTCTAGGCAGAATCTAAATGTGTGCATGACCAAAAGCATTTCCTCACACTGAAAAGACAGCTTACAGAATAGATCTTTGTCAGCTATTCGTCTTGCAAGGACCTAATAACAGAAATATAAAAAGAGCTCAAAGAAATAAACCTCCAAATATTTTGTCACAGGCAAATATCTAAATGCACTCTTACCAGAAGAGGTAACAATGATCAATAAATACGTGAAGAAATTCTCAATACCATTGGCCAAAACAATTCAAATTAAAAAAAATATTGAGGTTTCAACTCAGTCCAGTTAGTGAGTATCGTGGAATCTTATTCATGTGTTAGGAAGAATAATGTTTGTCATTTGAAAAGAAATGGATCAACCTGGAAGAAATGCTTTGAGTGAACTAAGTCAGGCACAGAGAGACCTGGTGGGGATGTTTTTTCTTATATGTGAAAGCCCTGTCTAAAATATAAACATATATTAAAGCACATAAATAGCAATATGTATATATACATATACATATTTACATGATCAAACTGCCTACATTTTGATATAAGCAGGCATGATTTCCACGATGTAATAGCCTTGAACAATTACAGACAGTTCAACAGGGTGAATACCAGACCAGAAAGCTTAAAATATGTCTTGTGGAAGTTAAATGGGTGGGGGCAAATGAATGATGAGAGGAATGATGAGCTGATACAATTATAATAATCAACGTAAATATGTGAAACCAGAACAAGGAAAGTTGAGGATATTAGTGAGTTTTGGATAGATAAAGAGAAAAATGATGGAAAGAATGTCATTGTTCAAGGTACATTGTGCACGTAAGTAGACATATTGAATTGGAACCCATTTGCTCATCTATTTCAAGACAATAAAAAATTATTTCCTGAAGCTGTTTATTCAGCTTTCTTGACTATGTGAGTTCAATTTCTTGTAATTAATCTCTATTTTACAGAAAAGGTAGGATTAACATATTTCCTAAGTCATTGGACAATCAAAACTGTAGCTTGTTAAATGGACACAAGCTTCTCTGAATGATAGTATGTTTGATTTTAAATATTCAGCTTGTATTATGTATATGTATACACATAAATATACTTGAAGAAACATTTACATACATACATATACATACATATATTTCTTTTGTGATTTTTTTAATGAGCAAGTGCTCATTGTTATTGAGTTGTTTGTAATATCTTTAGTTCATGTGAAGGCTTTAAGAAATTTCATCTTTCATTTGATGTATATGCTACACCAAAACTTTATCTCCTTTTCACTGTCTTCCTTTTAACCTGCAAACAATTTATGATATCTCATCCAATCCCCATTGATCTAAAATGCTACAATAGTACGTATTGATTCCTAAGCACATCTACTTCAGTTTATGAAGATTTATGAGTAATCCATCAGCCTGTTACTTTATCACTATCCTATTTCATTTTTTGGTTCATATCAATGTTACTCTTTATTCACATATTATAATCTAGATAACTACTACTTATTTATCTTGGCCAACGTATACGTTTCAATGTACAAAATGAAGTTAACTTAATTTTTCCAAACATGTCTATAAAATGGTCACAATTTTTATGGAAATTTTTCTGTTGAAAATGAAATAAGCATTATCTATTATCTAGTAGAACTGAGACAAAATTTTAAGTCAGCCTGACATCAAAATTGTGAAGCCTCAAATTTGTGTAAATATTAACTCTCTACTCATCTTCAAATGTTTCTGTACCTTAGTGCAAATGTTTATTCTTAAAAATAATCTTTAAATTGAAATTATTTTAACAAACATTTGGTTTTTGTAGCAAATTTTTCATTAAGGTGCCAAAAACATACTTCTATACAGCATACATGAATGTATATTTAACCTGTGCTCGAACCAAGATATTTTTCAGCACACTGCAAGTTCCACTACAGCCTCCTCTGCCTATTTCTGTTTTTTTCATTTGCACATTTTTATTTTTTAAATTTTAAAGGATTCCAATATGCCAGGTCCTATTTATAGTATTTATTGTATTTATTCTTCTGTTTCAATAGACCTCTATCATTCTTATGAGTTCCAGTTAACAGAAATAGTGGCAGGAAAACCATTTGCCTGGAATTTTCACCTTCTTGACTCAGTTACTTTAAATAAATAAATAAATAAATATATATATATATATATATATATATATACACATTTTTATTTTATTGTAGAGGTGATATACAGAGGGGTTATAGTTACATAAGATGGGTAATGAATACAATTTTTTAAACCATTTCTCCCCTTCCCTTACTCTCTCCCAGCTTTTCCCTCCTATCCCCACCCATAAGGTGTACAGTTCATTTCGTAGATAGTATCTAGTGAGTACCACTGCTGTATTTGTTCATCCTTTTCTATGACCCCCTTTTGCTTTCCCAAAGACAAGCAAACAAACAAACAGGACACAATGAAAAGAAAACAAAAACAGCAACAAACCCAGTAAGAATGGCCATTATTATGAAAACTGACAATAACAAAAGCTGGAAACTCTATTATACTGTTGGTGGGAATTCAAATTGTTTAACCACTATGGAAAGCAGTATGGCAGTTCCTCAATAGCACTTCCCTGTGACCCAGTAATCCCATTCCTGGCCAATTATCCAATAGAACACAAACACCACTACAGTAAAGTGACCAGCACAACCATGTTCATTGCAACATTATTCACCATAGCCAAGACACAACACAAATGCTCCTCAGTGGATTAATTTTATATAATTCAATATAATTAATTAATTATATATTAATTCAATATAATTCTATACTCCATCAGCATTTGTATGGAAATGGAAAGACTGGAAAAAAATTATAATAAGCAAAGTAAGCCAGACCCAAGGAAACAAAGGTTTCATGTTTTCCCTCATTTGTGCTAACTAAAATGTGCCTATAAATCTACAAGTAAATACACTGAATGATTTAAAAAATACACTCAAACACAACAAATTACATGTCTCTAGACATTTATCCAGAGAGGCCAAAGGATGATATACATAGGAACAGATAACAAAGGCTCAATATATATGTCAGTATGAACATAAAAAATAATAATTTAAGAAATGAACTCCAAGAAAGGAAACAAAACATTTTTTGTTGTTGTTCCTCTGCTCATTTCTACTTCCCACAGGTAAATATTGTTCTGACTGCCACTCCATAATGGACTTTACTTGCTCTTAAATTTTCCAAAAACAAGTAGATTTACATATGTGCTGATGGATATCTTTTCTTGTATACTTTGAACATCTCTTTTTTCTTTTATTTTGAAAAATCTGATCAAATCTTTTGTTTATAGGTGTGTGTGTGTGTGTGTGTGTGTGTGTGTGTGTGTGTGTGTGTGTGTGTGTGTGTGTGTGTGTGTGTGTATAATTTTTGCTGACAGTGTTAAGGACCAAATCCAGGGGCTTATATATGGTAAGCAAGTACTCTGCTACTGAACCATAATCCTAGTCCTGTTTACTATTAAATTCAGTATTTGTCATATAATTAAAGAATTTAAGAGATTTTATATATTCTTGATACTAGCCCTTGCTAGGTTATAGCTATTCATATATATGTATATAAGAAAAATTGTGTTTGATGCTTTTCAAATTTTTTGAAAAGTTCTAAATTTTGTAACATCTAATGAATCACTTTATATTCTATATAATATTTACCTTCCCTAAAACTGTAAAATTGAATAAGCATACATACACAAATATATCTATATACATACATTTAGGGAATATATAATTTTCATACTACCAGCTAATATAATTAAGTATTCTTTATAAGACTGAGTTTTATCACATAACTTTATGAGTGTCATGAGATTACTATGACTGAACTGGAATTTATTTTTCCACAGAGAAATACAAATATTCAAATATTAGTTATTGAAAATGATGTCCCTGTTGAATCAATATTTTTCTAAAATGAATCAACTTTGATTTTCAATTTTCAATTTTATTTCCTAAAATAAATCTATTGCTCTTCTCTTTTTCTCTTTTTCCTTCCCCTCTGTCTCTGTGCACCTCCACCTCACGGGGTCTGCAGTTTGCTCCTGCCCCCTATAAATGCTTTTTCTGACTGAAAATAAAATAAAATAAAATAAATCTATTTCTTGACTTTTTTTCCTGTTCTTTCATCTGTGGGTCAGTTGATACCAATAGTAAAGAATTATTTGCAATTAGACATTAAGTCTTCTGATCTGGTAGTGTAAAAACTTGTAACTTGTTTTCTTATAACTTGTAACTTTTCAAAACAATTTCCAATATTCTCATCTTTTGAATTTTCATAAGGATTTTTGTAGCAGATTGTTAGATTCAAATAAAAGTTGAATGTGGCACTGAGTATCTACTCAGTGCTGTGCTGGCCTACTATATAAGAGACCCTAGGTTTGATCTCCAAGACCACAAAAATATGACTATCTGATAGGACTTTTATTGAGATCATAGTAAACCCATAGATTAATATGAGATGAGTATTAAATTCTAAAATCCATGAAAATGCTATGTACATTTTTATTTATCTGTTCTATACAATGTTTTTTGATTTTTACATAGAAGTCTTTATATATTTTGATCAATTTATTACCACACACTTCATGTTTGTAAGGCAATAATAATGTAAATCATGTACTATAACTGTAATTTCTTTTTTATTTTTAATATATATATGTATATTATAAAAATACTGTACAGAGGAGTTAGTTACATGAGGAAGGTAATGAGTCCTTTTCCTATCAAGCATTGTTACCTCCTCCTTTGTTTTTCCACTACCATCCCTTTCCACCCCACCTCTCCAATTCCTCCCTCTTTGCCTCTCCCAAAGTTGTAAAGTTCATTTTCAACATAGTGTCTTGTACATATTGTTACAATGGGTCAACGTGTATCCTTATTTTAGCATTTTGTTATTTCCCTTCCCCTCCCCAAATTGGAAAAATGTATGCACAAGATCAGGGCACCAGAATCAAATACAGTGAAAACAGGGGCTATACCATGGGGGGAAGAAAATACAAAAGAAAAAAATCACGTAGTACATTATAACTACATTGGAAACAACAGCAAGAAAGATAAAACCACTTTTATCCCTATTTTGGAAATTTTTAGAAATATCATGTGACTTTGTTGCAATCACTTAATGAGAATTATACACTATAATGATTATATAAATAGAGTGTGTGCAATAAAGACAATTTACAGTAAAACTCAGAACTTAGTGCTTGCTGGGAAACACTAATTGTTTGAACCCTTCAAGTATTAGACCATTTGTCTAACAACTGCAAAGTCCCAAATCTAGTCCCCAAAAAGAAATGTGCTCATTACCTGACTTAGATAATTGTAACCCATCTGTACATCACCTTTACAATACCAATATACAAAAAGAAATTCATCTGCAAAATAATCTTTCTTTATTGGAAAAATGTCTTTATTATGTCATTACTTTTTATTTTCTTTCAGCATTTAGATTATTCCAATGCAATGGTTTCTGGTTTTCATTGTTTGGATTGTAACTTATCATTAAACTTATCATTGTTTCCCTGAATCTAATATATTGCTTTATTTTTTCCAATTTTATAGTAATTTTACTTAAGTAGGGGTGTGTGCATGTGTGTGTGTGTGTTTGTGTGTGCATGCCCATGAGCACATTTGTGGGAGCTTCCTTATGGTGGTATACTTGAGGACTTTTGAACTTCTTGGTTTTATAAATCAATCTAAATTTTTCTATGAATTTGGGAAAACTTTTCTACTCTGTTCTATCTTCTTGTTCTGAGACTTTAATAGTAGGACTATTAATGCTGACCTTGGGTCTCTGAGGATTGTTTTCTATTCTTCCACCATTCTTTCCTCTGTTATTTTGTTTGAAAATTTTTATTGATCTTTCTTTAAGTTCAAAGATTTTTTTTTCTTCTTCTGTCACTCCAGGTCTGTTGTTGAACCCATTTGATGCTTTGTCTAAATGCAACAGAAGGACACACTCAGAATCAATTTCTCTGGACTTGCTTCTGCTTGGAAGTTTAGTCCCCTTTGCATTCATCATGCTTTCTTGTTCTTTGCATTTTTATAAAATTGTGGATGAAAACTTAAATCTTCCAGGAATTATATTACAGGGATTCTGGAATCTGTTGAGTTCTTCCGTGTTAACTCAAGTTGATTCAGGTTGTAAAATTGTCTAGTAGGAAGTGATCAATATTGTTGCCTATATTAAAAAAATAATTTGTTAGCATAAATTAACTGTACAAAGAGGTTCCACTTTGATATTTACAACATGTACCTCATTCTAATTCATCACACATGCATTACTCTGTCATTACCACTCTCCTACTCTTACTTTTTTTTTTAAATTTTATTTTATTTTATTTGAGAACATACTGTACAGAGGGGTTACAATTACATTGGCAGGATAATGCATACATTTCTTACCAAGCATTGCAGCCTCCTCCTTTGTTTACCCTTCACCTCCCTTCCCAGCCTCCCCCCTCCCCCGCACCCAATCATACCCCTCCCCACACCGACATTGTAAAGCTTGCTTTGACATGACATTTTGTAATTCTCCTTGTTGCAACAGGTCCACCTGAATCCTTAAACGACTTGTTTGTCCCCATCTCCTCCACATGTTATACTGACATCAAATAAAGTGAAAGCGGGGGTTACACTGTGGGGGAGGGACATACAAAGCAACAAAGAAATAATCTTATAAATGCGTTAGAAACACATGCATGAAAGAAACGAAAACATTAAAATACATATTTAAGGGTTCGTTTTCCTAACATCACATTATCTGACCTTTTCCGCTTGACTCATACCTATACTAGATATTGCAGCATTATTTCCTACTCTTACTTTTTAGCCATTTTGTTAGGCTTCCCTATGCTATTTTCGCTATATATATTTAATGTGCTTTTATCTTATTTACCCCCCCCCCCATTACTTTCATTTTCCATTTCTGCTCCTTACATATTCCGACTTCTAACATTCCTTTTACAAACATGTCCTCTCACCCTTTTTCTATGTCTAGATCGCACCTTAGGGAAAACACATGGTGTTTATCTTCTCAGCTTGGTCCTTCTTAATACTTTCTATTGCTGTTTCAAGGAATTCTCTAGGACTCTCTCAATTCTGCAAGTTTTAGTGATCAGGAACAAGTTGTGTAGAGCCACTCTAGTCTCTTATTTGTGGGGTTTATCATCTTCTTGTTCCCATGATCCCAGGGTTTCTTTCTTAATAAACTGGTTGTTTTGTCCCTACTCATTTATTTCTATTAACATGGTATGTCAAGAGTGGGGTCTACTTTCTGCTACTAAACTTCTGTGTGCTTTGTGATATAAAGTCCAACAAGAAGCCAACAGAATGTATTAGGAGTATTTCTGTTATTCAAGGATAGGTGCTCTCCGCCCCCCCTCCCCGCCTGGCCCCGCCAATTTCTACCTCATCTCATCTTAATGAGGTCCCAGGGGGTCTACAGGGTGCACAGCATACTCCCATTCTAGACACAGAAGCACTATTATTAATCATAGTTATAATGATCAATTATTACTCAATTATACTATCTGTGGACTTCTTACTTTCAAAAATTCTTCCTTAATTACCAGTGTCTCTTTCTCTTTCTAATACTGTCATCTTCACCTCTAGCTAATTAGGCTATAGTTTTCTAACATCCAATCTGTGAGTGTTGGACAGGACCCTAAGAATTATACCACCTCCCAGATCTTCTTCATACAGCAACAGTCTGTGAAGCATAAACACTTTTTCCATTTCCATCTGCTCTTTGTAAATATTTTGCAACGCCTTTAAATGGCTGAAGTTTCTTTTTTTATTAACACGGTCTGGGTTTTTTTTATCATTATTATCTATGAAAGAAATCACCTGTCCTCATCTTGTAGTCATTACTGACAGTCATGGCCCTGACTTAATAGACTTTTCCTGGTATTATTTTCCATTTAGATAGATAGATAGATAGATAGATAGATAGATAGATAGATAGATAGATAGATAGATAGATAGATAGATAGATAGATAGGTAGGTAGATAGATCAAACTATATACCATATTGCTCACATTTTTTTCAATAAATATAATGTTTATTCTGAATTAGTAAAATAATTTTTTTAAAAAACCCAATTTTTTTCTGTGCTTAAGTGTTATCGAAGTCTATAGGTACTGGGTACCTTAAGATTTAAAGGTTTTTCCATTCAACACTGAGGATTCGGCACTCTCTCTGGATTATGCAGATGGGTCTCACATACCATCCACCATCCCTGTGCATTTCAGAGATTCAGCATATTGTTATATCAATCTTGCTGAATCATATTAATTTAGAAAACATTGTTCCAGGTACTTATAATTTATTAGAAAAGTGCTACATATCATGTTCTTTCAACTCAATCTTCCTTTTTTCCCATCCATTGTAGCTTTATGGTATTTATGGTTATAAGTCGTTTTTATTTCTTACTGCCACTTATTTGATTCATCAGTTATTTTTATTCTCCTCATTTAATTTGGCTGTTGGTGTATCAGTCCCGTTCTTTAGTCTGTAAACATCCCAATATCAGGAATTATGTTTTGTCACTGTTGCGTCATCTATCCTAGTGATTTCCACATCTTCATTAACTGTGTGGCAGAGAGAATCATAAACTGTTTATGTAACCAATCCAGAACAATTCATTATTTGGTAGTGATAAATGGGACCACATGGTTTCAGTTTTACTAATGGTGAAACTGGGAGTTAAGTTGACTTGCTCAGTGTAACAGCAAGTGTATGTGAGAGCAGAGACTCATTCCCAACAAACCATGTCATCTTGCTAAAATGGATTGAATCTAAGTCATTTACCACAACACTCATACCTACAAGTTCAAACAAAGTAGATGCTGAATCCAAATCAACTTCAAGGTTTAAAATTGTTTCCATTAATAACAATGCTTGATAGGAAATGTACTCATTACCTTGCTCATATAACTGTAACCCCTCTTTACACTATTTTTACAATAAAAATGTACAAAAAAGCTAAAATAATAATAATAATTTCTGCATAAAAATTAAATTAATCTTTTTTGGTTATTAACAACACCCAAACACCCATTCTTTGCATATGTTCTTCCAGAAATATATCAACCTGTGTTAGATGTGACTTTCTACAGATCCTTTCCAATCTGGTAGAGAATCACCCTACTAGTATTTAGCAAGCTAGTTTAGTTTATTCAATTTGAAATCTATTATCTAGGATAAATAAATATTATCTAGAATAAATAAATCTGATATCTAGGATATCAATAAGGAATGCATGCCAATTAGAAATAAGTAATCTAACTCTTTTTCTCTCTGTTATATCTATTTGTTTCTATTGAACAGTAAACAGAATATTGTAGAAAGGACTAGGGCTGAAAATTAAGAGACCATTTTAATATCGTTTCTTTTCACAGATTCTTCATATTTTATTGGAAGCATTTTTTAAAAAGTCAAACCAAGTTAATATTTCTCAGAGCTTTTGTAGAAGGCTGTATTTAGTGGTTAAGCCAAGAAGCTTTAGAAACTATTTTCATGCAACCCTGGAAAACAAAAGGGAAGCTAAATTTGGGGGGAAATGTTTTTAATTTAAACGATACCATTAATCAACAAAGCAAAATAAGCAGCCAATTTCCCATAGAATGTATCCCTAAAACAGTTAACATCAAATATACAAGAAATATGGCCTATGGAAATGAATGAAAAGTCATTTGGGCAATGTTGGACTTAAGGTCATGAGAGAATTCATGAGAAGAGTCTTCATAAAACAGATAATGTTAGTGATTATCTCTGAGGAATGAGTCGATGTTAGGCTTGGTTTATTAAGTCTTTTGTTCCTAGTCTTTATTTTATCCAGTATGTAATTCTGGGGATTCTCCCGTGTTTTGAGCAGTTTATAACCCATTGCACATATCACTGTGGATATGATGAGGCTGATACGATTGGAAAGGGGCAGGCATACTGTTTTAGTTTATATCTGTTAGTATGATAATATATAGGAGAAAACCAAGATCTACTTGGATTCACCATTTCAGAAATGTCAATCCATGGTCATCTAGCCCCATTCCAATCATGGCCATTTTGCCATAGGCCTGTGGTGAGGCTGTACATCATGGTGGAGTGCACAGGAAGACTGAGAGTTGTTTACCTCATGGCAGACAGGAATCAGAGAAGGAAAAAGATCCAGTTGCAAATTAAAACCTTCCCAGGATAAACCCTTACTGACCTACTTCTTCTAAATTAAGTACTACTTCCTAGTTTCACCCCCCCAACCCCCCCATCCCCAATAATCTCATCAATTATGAGTTTCTTAATGAACTAACACACTAATTAATTTATAGCTCAATGAGTTTTTTGGAAGCCAACCAATTGGGAAGGAGTAGGTCACTGGTAGTAGTAGGTAACCTTTAGAATGTGTGTTTGTCTCATTTGTCCAAACTTTCTTTGATTTGTTGTGTTTCCGGGTCTCTATTCAAAAAATTTTGGCCTGAGCCAAGAAGACCTAGGGTTTCTCCTATTCCATCCTGTAATGTTTTCAGAGTGTCTGCTTTGACTTCAAGGTCTTTGATCCATTTGGAGTTGATTCTGGTGCAGGGTGATACATAAGGATCTAGCTTTAGTTTTCTACATGTAGTTAACCAATTTTGCCAGCACCATTTAGTCTCTAGCCCTATTTCCCTTTTCTTATTTCTTCTCTCTGTCTCATGTCTACCATGCAATGTTCCACTTTATTCCAGCATCAATTCTTTCCATGATTCTGCCTTGAAATGGACCTAATGCAATGGAGCAACCTGTTCATGACTGACACTTCTGAAATAATGAGCCAAAGTAACTTCTTCTTATATTCAGTTGTTTCTCTAAGGCACTGTGTTACATGATGGGTGCTACAGAACACAACATGAATCCAACAATCACATCTATGTGTTCTTCCAAGTCACTACACCAATTTTACCTGATCTATAATTTTCACTTACCATTTTATCAGTTGTCCATAAGCGAAACGTGCCTACAAGGAGGAAATTTCCAAAAACAAACAAATCATACAGTTCCAATCACATGGCATAATATAATAAAATCGTGTAGCTTTCCATCCCATCCTGCTTGCAGTGAGTCATCTCTGTCTCATGTTTCTATGCTTCTTAGTCACTGAGTAGCTTTTTTGCTCTCAGATCAATTGTCACACTATTGTAGTTCTTATATTTAAATCACCCTGATTTTGCTTAATAATAGTCCCAACGGACAAAAGTAGACACAGGTAATTCCGATATGCCAAAGATGGATTTAAATTCTTTAGGTTCTTGGTTTAAGGAAAGGAAAATGTCATATTTTGAAGTGGTTTTTAATCTACAGTCCGAAGCAATAAGAGAAAACATACTGTAGTAAGGTTTTGTACCATCCACAATCTCAGGTATCACTGGGCTTGTAGACCTTATTTCCCACTGTCACATAGTACGAAAAGTACAGGGTGACTTGGTAAGTTCCCATGATGGTGGGAACTGCGCTCCTGGAAGGCCTATTTCCATAAAGAAGTGACTTTGCATTGATCTGTACTATCTCTTAATTAAAGGGAAGCAGAGGGTAATGGGAATGGCAGAAGTTTTGGAGGAAGGGGCGGATACAACCTACAAATCTCCGGAAGAGGGAGGGAGTATGGTTCCGATAAGAAATTCAACCAACACTGTTACCTGGAGCCCAGAATCAGGAGAGGATGTAGCACAACATCATTCTTGGCTAAAGAAAAGAAAGAAGAAGAAAACATGTAACTTATTCCAAGAATTGCAGATAATTACATCTTATTTAGATCTTTGAATAATTTAAGTAAAGAAATGAGAGATAGTTACGGAAAGAAAATTGAGTTTGTATGATACAGAGGTTTAGTTGGCAGGCTAAGTAATCCAGGATTAGGTAAGATGTGTTAAGAAGAAGAAGCACAAGAAGGGGGAAAAAACTCGGAAGGATATTGATGTTACAGCTTACAAACTTACATTTGTTGCCAGGTGAGAAGTATACAAAGGAAGGGAGAAAAGAAGTCCCGTCTAAGAAATGGGCTCTGTGAAGGACACAATGCATACAGGCAGCCTGGTAAGTGTCTGCACCAATATTACCTTCCATCTTCTGGGTTCTTTTATGTAGCTGCTTGCAAAATGTGTGAGGAATCGAAGCTTAGCCTCTCTCTTTTCATCACCAATGCCATTTGTTGTTGCTTTCAGCCTTCTTTTTTCTTCCTTGAAGTGTCACCCAAGCAGTACAAAGTGACACAGGGAAGAATAAAAGCATCTCTTTTTCATAGATGGGTTGTGTAACAGATGGTCATGTTCATTCAGCAAAGACAAATACCTCAAATGATAAACACAACCGGGTTGAGAGGTGCTGGGGGATGATGTGTGCCAGGATCCCATTCATAGCCAACACTGGAAATAGAACAGTATCCTTTTTTACAGTTTTCCCCTCACAAATGCAGGCTGCGCGAATATCTGTGCTTCAAGAATTGGGAGCACTCCAGAAGTGGAAGGAGTCTGTAGCGGTATTGGTGGCATATGTTCATCCACACCCTTGGATTCTGCACCCAGCCTCTCACCCTGGCTTATCTAGTAGTGTCTTACATTTCTATCTGCTACTTCACCTAATACTTGCATTCTAGCTTAAATTGTCTGTAAACCTTGTTGTGTTCAAAGCCTCCTAAATCACGTTCCCCTCCTCTACCACGTCTTCCTCTTTTTATAGTATGTAGGCTGATGGACAAAACCTTCTTTCAAAAGTGCAACTCTGAAATGGGGAGGGCAAAGAGTAACCAAATGCAGCAGTGGCACTCGCTTGACACTATGTTGAAAATGAACTGTACACCTTGTGGGTGGCGATGGGAGGGGAAAACCGTGAGAGAGCAAGGGAAGAGGGGGGAATTGCCTAAAAAGAAATGCACTCTTTCCTGAATTATGTCATTGGAACCTCTCTGTCTATCACCTTTATAGAAACAATTTAAACATTTACAAAAAAAGAAAGTGCACATCTGATCTTCTCCCCATTTGAGGCCCCATCAATTTGCCTGCAGCAATCATCTGTAGCTCAGGGTCTAGAAAACGGCAGTAAGTAAGTCAACCCTTCCTATGTAGGTCCTCACTTCTGCCACACACTTCTTCCACCACAGACACATACCCACTTCTTTCTGTCGTTGTCGTTGTTTGGGATTTGTTTAGTTTATTTATTTATTGTTATTGGAAGGGTGATGTACAGAGGGGTCATGAGTACATTTCTTTGTGAGCTGTGCTACCTCTTCCTTTGTTTTCTCCCAGCTTCTCCGGTCCCCTTCCTCCACGAATTGTACAGTTCATTTTCACCATCGTGTCTAGGAAGTACCACTGCTGCATTTGTTCACCCTTTGTTCCCCCATTTCTTACTCCCCTTTACCATCCTCAAAATAGATGAACTTTCATACAAGACAAAAGGTACAGAAATCAAAAACAGTGACAAAGGAGAAAAAACAAATATCAAAAACAAAAAGCAAAATAACAAGAAAATCTCTTGTTTGTATTTCTTGGAATTCTTTTCAATACAGGACTCTAAGAATTCACATTTCCTTCCAAGGGAGGATATTCTTTTATTTATTTTTTTTTTGGGGGGGGGGTTGGTCATGGGGCTTGAACTCTGGGCCTGGACACTGTCCTTCAGCTCTTCAGCTCAAGGCTAGTGCTCTACCACTTGAGCTACAGCACCACTTCTGGTTTTCTGGTGGTTTATTGGAGATAAGACTTCCATGGACTTTTCTACCGGAGCTGGCTTTGAACCATGATCCTCAGATCTCAGCCTCCTGAGTAGCTAAGATTACAGGCTTGAGCCACCGGTGCCTGGCAAGGGAGAATATTCTTAGGAGAGAATCACAAAGACTCAACAGCTATGTTTATATGATCAGATAAAATGATGTCTATCGAAATAACCACTTCTTCAATACTGATAGTCTATCTACAATTCTATGAAGATTTTTTTTTACTGATCCAAGTCCCTTAATTTCCCATTCTGACCCTCTTTTAATAGAACAGTTCCAACCATTCAACCACTTACTCACCATTTCCTCTCTGTGAGATTCACTTTGGTTGGGTTTAACAGCAATGAATAATTGACTAAATATTCCCTGTAATCCCACATGACTTTCACAGATATATGTTATTTCATCAGTGATAATTGAAATGTATTGTAATTTCTGATTACTGTGACAATCTGTGCTATATGGCTGGGGGGGGGGGTGCTTCCTGGAGAAAATGTCAACTCTACATTTGTCATCACTGTTCAGAATAAACTAGGATGTAGCTCACAATACAACTATGGTGTGGACTGGAATTTATGGAGAATTGTTGTGTGTAGAAGCTGTGTTAAGCACTCTCTCTGAAATGACAGGGAGGTAGACCCTCAAGATAGTATTTTGTGGGTAAATGTTGCTTATCTTGTGGAGATTGATATGTTTGCTGATCCCCAAATTTGGAAAGAAAGAAATTGCTTTCTTAAATCATAGATTCAGTTAAACACTTGAGATGGAAGGGACAATTAGAAGACGGATGGGAAGAGTCGTGTACCTGCCATAGGAAATATTCAATCTAATGCAAACATTGATTGAACACCTGTGGCGTACCAATCTTTTTTTAATGTTATTATTGTAAAAATACTGTACAGAGGGGTTACAGTTACATGAGCAAGATAATGAGTACATTTCCTATCAAGCATTGTTACCTCCTCCTTTGTTTTTCCCCTACCCTCCCACCTCCACAACTACACTCACCCCCACCTCACCTCTCCCCCACCTCCCCTAAATTATAAAGTTCCTTTCTCAACACAGTGTCTTGTACATCTCATTGTTACAATGAGCCAACCTGTATCCCCATTTAAGCATCTTGTTTTTTGCCCTCCCCTCCCCAAATTAGAGAAGTGTATATACATGATGCAGAGCACTGACATCAAATACAGTGAAAACTGGGGTTATACCATAGGGGAGGAACATACAATTAACCAAGTACTTCAACGGAGATGTTCCACTTTATTCAAGGTTGCTTTTCCAAGGTCTAGGAGAACATTCATTTGTATGTGATAAATGTATTTTAATCCCACACAGATAAAAGATCATAAGAAATGGTGTCAAGTCTGCTCTGAGTACAATGCTATGCATGTAGTGCCAGGGGAATATGGGCCCTGCAATCAACAGGATTACAGTTTTTCTGCTGCTCTTTTCTCACTATGGTTAAATGAGCCAAGCCCCCTCCTTCTCTGACTCAGTTTCACTATCAGGAAATTAAAAGAAATAATCTGGGGAGGGAGGTGTGGTCTGGCATCCTTTAACTTTGGTACAGATTCCCTCCTCAGAAGTTTCTCTAAAGATACTGTTTCTTTAGCATTATTTGAAATAATTCTCCTTCTAGTCTTACAGACACCAAGAGAAGTTGTATACTCAAAGGCCTCTCTACTCGAGCTAGTTATAAAGCTGATATTTTACATGGGAAGATATATCTATGGGTTCACGAAAGAAACTTGTAAGTAACCTATTTCTAGGCACAATCTTATTCTGAACCTATGAGTCAGTAGCCAATGCCAGAGCTTTTAAGTGACCTATTGCATGGGCATATTTGTAATTGAAATCATGGTTAGTATACAGAATTACATTTGTATATAGTGTGAGCTCCTGGATTGTTATGGTGGCAATATATGAGAAAATTAAAATCTAGATAAATGATATGACATTTCACAGCTAGAAATGATCCCAGCACCAATAATAGTAATAATAATAATAATGCTAAAATGAATAACTGCAACAAGTATTTGTACAGCTTTTTAGGTTTACAAGTGTCATCAGGTAAGAACACCTACTCTACATGAAAGGAAAGAACCAGACAGGGTAAATAACATGCCTGAGATTGTACAAGTAATTCATGGCATGGATGGCATGTAAACTTCGATAGATAACACCAAAGCCTCTCCCTATTTCTACTTACAGCACAGGGCTCAGAACAGATGTAAATCCTTACCTCCATCCCCTTTTACACCCTTTAAGTCTGGTGCCTGAATCAGTTCTGTAAGAAAGTTTCAAGAACTTTGGGGATGAGAGTACTAACAAGGTCAGTGTATCTTTCAAAGTGTTGATGCATCTTCCTATCAATCATCTGTCTTTCAGTTTCTCTCCATGCATCTGAGAGATGGAAAGCCCTGCTCAGAGTAAGTACAAAGTGCCTCTTCTCTCTCCAGAGTCCTTCTGGACTCTGCCTGCCTCCCAAAGTGCTCCACTGAACCCATTGGGAAACCTTGCAATCTCCTTTGCAATTCTAAGCCCCCTATTCCCAAGCAGATGTCCAAGGACGTTTGCTCACTTAACGGCTTGCACAAGACATTTGAAGATCCACACTATCTCCCCATCAGCCTCTCTGAAACATGCATTATCCATCCGTCCTTGAAGAAGGTCCCATGGTACAGTGATTAAAACAGTACTGTGTTAGATAAACCTGGTGCAATTTTCCAAAAGTCATCATCTAGGCATTTCCCCTGCCTCAGCGGAGAACCTTGCCTCCAATTTCTGGGCTTTCTCATTTGTTTTCCATCCGACAATCCTAGAGATGCTCTTTCAGTGACCTCTGCTAAAGGAAAGGAATGGGACACACTTAGCCGACATTATGCAGACCCAGTGAAAAATTGGTCTATTTTTTATGCTTGACAGAACTGGTAGGGCCAGAGACATATCAACTCCTGATATCTCTAACCACTGAAAGATAGGATGTGAGAATAAAATGTTGGAGGGTTTTTTTTTCTGTCTTTTCTCCCTCCTTGTATCCTGTTCTCATACATTGTTCCTTCCGTAAGCTGAAATGTGACACCATGGACAAAGTAGGCTTGAATTCTGTTAGCGTTCTTTCATTTTTATTTTTTTAAATTGCAGGCATTATGATCAAAAGCAAATTGGTGGTTATTCTTTGAGACGGACCCCTCCTCCCAGCCTCTCTTCCTAGTCTGTCCCTCAGGGAACACAATGATTCTCCACGTAATTAGTTATTCAAATGTTGGACATCTTTCCTCCACCCTTTGTTTTTCATGCCTCATGTCACTAAGACCTAGTTATTCCTGCTTGGAAATGTGGCTTTTGTTTACCTTTTCCCTACATTTCTACTCTCTGGCCATAATACAGATTTTTGTCTCTCTTCCATCAGCATTGGTATAAATGGTATCTCAACAGCCTTATGTTAAACTGAGAAATTACCTAACATTTTTCATTATGTTCTGAGGAGTGGCTGTCCTCATCCCCTATGTGGGTGTCCTATCACTGTTCTTCCCTCAAAAGTGCAGGTATGCAGATGGGGTCATGTGCGTGCTATCTGTTTTCCAAACAGGAAACAACTCCAGGCATGAATTATGAATGGATAGAACATTTACTTTTTGTGTTTCTAGATCATAGAGGGAGCACGTTCGCATGTGAGGGAGATAATTCTATGCAATGAATTCTAGGATGGAATTACTCCTCTAGGTCAGGAGATTCAGAAGAAGAAAACAGAAAAGCCATCTGCTAGACATCTCCTTCCTCAGTCCTTCCTCTTCCTGAGTCTCCATGCGACTCTGGGCCTGTCTCACCAGATTCCCATTAAATCCTCACCCGTTTGTCCCTTTACACAAGACTAGGAACCTTTTGTGCAAAAAGTGCTCTGGGATTCTGATTTCAATCTAACCTCAGTTCCTACCAGTTTCAGGGCTTTCTCAATACACTGAATATATTTTAATTGAGTCTTTGGGGCAAGACTTGATAACAATTCTCATTTTTATTTTAACTGTTACTTTTCCTGTGTTTACTTGCCTTCTGTTCTTCTTACTCTGAATCTCAAAGTCTTCTTAAAACAAATCTCTTGAAATCGTCACAGTGGTACTCATTAGATATTATGTGGAAAATTAACTGTACATCTTGTGGGTGGGGATGGGAGGGGAAAACTGGGAGAGAGTGAGAGAAGGGAAGACAAGGTTAAAAAAATTGTATTTATTGCCTGATTCATGTCACTGTAACCCCTCACTGTGTGTCAATTTTACAAATAACAAAAAATAAAATAAAACAAACTTTGTCTTAATGAGAAGAACAATCTCCCCAACACTTTATTCTCATTACCCACAGGGTAATGAATTAGAGAAGTGGATTGTTCAGAAATTATACCATACCAAACAAAAAAAGTACATAGAAGGGAAAACTTCTGGCGAAGCATAAATTTACTTGTACAGGATATTATCTGGTATAACTATGTTCTCAAGTACAAGGAGAAAAGCACCACTGACTACACATTAATAACAATTCTTATTTTGCAACATGAAATCTTCATATGTACCTTTCTGCTCTTTTGGAATACAGATTCTAACCTCAGGCTCCTTCAACTACAGTTTACTCAATAGTAGCTGTAATAGTCTGCCTTCATTACTGTAACAAAATTTTCAAGTCAGGCTAACTCCATAAAGAAAAGAAGGTTATTTAACTCATAGTTCTAAAGATTCAAGTGCAGGGGGCTATGTGCTGTGGTAAGAACATCAAGGTGAATGACAGGAAGGTGTGTGATAAAGATCATATCACAAAACCAGATACCAGACAGAGAACAGATCCCACAATCCACTGAAAGAATATACGAATGTGACACAATGGCTTGTGGTGGGATTGATGGAATGATCACAGTTGGCTTAGACCTAGATTTCTCAACCATAGTTCAACTGTAGCACCATTAGCATTGTGGGGCCAAATAATTCTTGGTTGTGGGAACAACATTTTTTAACTAAAAATACACCATTCCCAGCTCACTAGATGTGTTAACATTCCTCCCTAAAATCCACACAACTCATTTTCATATACCATGCCTTCAAATGGAGAAAGTTGTGAACAAGTTGACAAAACTTACTTGAGGCCTATAAGTTTGAATAGCTGGGAACCACACTGTCTGATGGTAATTACAATTACCATCCCTCTCTGCTTCAGTCTTCCCTTTGAGAAGTAAATTCTTGAAGTTTTCACTTGGTTTGCTTGGTTATTTATGCTGAGGACTTGCATACCAGGTACTCAATCATAAACACCAGGACACTCAGGACAGCTCAGTAGCTGTATCTACTGTTCTAATGTTGTTCCTTACATGATTTTTATTATTATTTTTTTAATTTTGAAAATACCGTACAGAGGGGTTACAATTATATGGGCAAGGTAACGAGTACATTTCTTATCAAGCATTGTTGCCTCCTCCTTTGTTTCCCATTACCATCCCTTCATATCTCCCGACCCTCCCAGCCCCCTATTCCCCCCCTCCTTCGCCCTCGGGCCAAAGTTGTAAAGGTCGTTTTACCATGGTGTGCAGAGGCTATGGTATTGTCTAAATGATCTCTCTGATATTTGCTTCTTAAGTGTCAGAATGTAAGTCTGAGGTAGGTTGGATCATGTGAAGGTTTTCTTCATTTTTACCTCATTCTAACCATTTCATTGTCTGGAAATGGTGCTCTTTATTGTGCTAATTGGAATCATGATGTTTCAGTGTAGTCAGTGAAAAAGAGAGGGTGGGAGAAATTAGGGAAAAATGTGATATTGGTGGTCTTCATACTTACTGGAACAGTTACCATTACTGTGGTTTCCCTTCTGTGAACAAGCCTTGAGTTGGAATTTTTATGTCAATTATCTCATTTAAACCAATCTAAACGTACACACATACACACCATATATATATATATATATATATATATATATATATATATACCTACTATCCTACTATATATATATAATATATATATAATACATACAACATATATACCTATAATGTATATACATATAATATATAATACATATTTAGAGATAACCATTTTACAAATGAGGAAATGGATGCCATTTCACTCTTCTTGTATCTATAGTATAGATTGGTAAATTAGGGTTTTGCCATAATGCACAACTTGAAGTCCACATAGTCCTATCCTAAAGTTAGTATCTTCCAGAGCAACATCTGTCAGTAGCTACATTCTGTTTTTATACATCTATCCCTTGAAAGGTTAACCCTCTAGGAATACATTATTTTGAGGACAAGGCTGTTGGATGCATGGAGCAAGAGAATGCAGAGGGAAATCTCTGAAAGAACACAGAGATCAGAGCCAGAACAGCCTGCTCTGTTTTGTAGACTTGTCTTCACAAGGCTGCCTCTGATTTATGTGACATCTTGTCCCTTCAGTCACTTTCTCTTGCCACAGCTACATACAAGACAACAATACCACCAGAGAGGTCATCTCCAAATCGCAAAAGAAACGATAACAGATAACACATACTTCCTGTGCATATCCATCAGGCAGACTAGAAATGCATGTACATTTTCCATCTCTATCCCTGTGACTCTCTTTTAATTACCATTCCTTTTCTATCTGTCCCAAGTTGAGCCACATTTTCCTTAAGTCACTAACTACTGCCACGCCTTTTCTCTGCTTTGTTTTATGTAATTATATTCATATTTATGAATTTAAAAGTGAATAGTTAAACCCATAAAGAACTATGATAAACAGCAAGCATGACATGAATTCAGTTCACTTAAGACAGTTTCTGGCACCATGTTGCTTTGCTCAGATGTGGCTGTTCTTCATGTCTCTGAGATTCTACCATGCTGAGCTTCTTGCATCATACTTTGGGTCTGTCCCCAACAATATCTTGTTAGCTCGTGCTGGAGAAAGTTCTCATTATTCATCTAGGTTGCTCTATCTCAAAATTCCTTTTTGCTCTATTGTCACTCCAAGAGGCGACACTCATTATATCTATTTCATAGATGACTAAAAAGAGAACTGGAGATGTAAGAGACAAGATTGAGTCATAATGTTTGTAGGTCACAAAGCACATCACTAGCATCATGCCTTATGATCGTCTAATTCTTTCACTGATGAACAGAAAAAGTCAATAATGAGCTATATTACAAAGCAACCAGCCATGGATCCTCAGCTTCCTTTGCATAATAACTGGTATAGCATCTGCTGGTTGGGCCACTGTTAACTGAGGGCAAGGTCTAAAAGTATTTAGAGGGAAATTGCACAAATAGTTCATCAGTTAAATTGCTTCCTGTTCTGAGCAGCATGATGAAATATGCTGGTATCTTTCTATCTCTCAGCTGGGACATAAATCATCCCTTTGTCCACAGTATCCACTCTGTATATTCATCTCACCTGTCAGTCTCTCTTAGCTGTCATAATGAGTACCAAGATGGTTTCCTGCATGTGCTCTAGTAACCTTTATGAAGCCCAGTGCCTACATCACTGTCTTTGATTCATCTCATTACTTAAGCTTTATCAAAATTTACATGATCACAAGAACAGTGAGTGAAGGACAGTAAGATACTTTGAGAGACAGAGATCATTTTATACAACTTTTACTGTTGTATTTTTTCATAGTAGTTGCATTTTATTGCAAGAAGTTGTTGCTTCTCTTTGTATCTAATTTAGAAATTAAGCTTTAGATGCACAGAGAATATGTCACTGATGTGTGTGTGTATGTGTGTGTGTGAGTGCACACACAAGCATATTGAACAGTTCTGTATTATCTGTGGTTTCAGGCCCCTCCTGTGG
The DNA here is from genome assembly GCF_024711535.1 of Dipodomys merriami. Taxonomy (NCBI): domain Eukaryota; kingdom Metazoa; phylum Chordata; class Mammalia; order Rodentia; family Heteromyidae; genus Dipodomys; species Dipodomys merriami. The sequence continues at coordinate 34,044,917 of NW_027202382.1, forward strand.
ATCTGAGAACACAGACAAGTGGGTGCTACCATATTCACCATTTTCACCCTACCACCAAAGTATAAATGTACACTTTAAATCCCACCCAGCCCCATAGCTCACAGCTGCTTTATCTTCAGATTTCAGCTGGATATCTCAACACAGACCATTTACCAGCATTATCAACAAACATTCTTTCTTGTTCCTTTGTCCTAAACTCAAAGGAAGCATCTCTGTGAGATTAATTCTGAAGCTGCTCTAGCATTTGTACAGGAGATGTCATCTTTCTTTATCTTAATTGCATATTTTTGGAAACCCATCCCATGCTTGTTTCATATGGCATGCCATTTGGTGTTTATGACCAACATACTGGAGTTAACAGGATACAGGAAACTCAGCCACTCTGAATACAAAACCCATCTATCTCTCAGAGAGTCACCATAAGAAATAACTAATAAAATGGTTATAATAATAGAGGGTCATATAAATGCCAACTGCAATGGTGATCCATCATTTCAAAATTTCTTCACGTCTCTTCTCCACTAACATCATTAAGTTAGGGGAAGGAGAAAGTAAGACATTATACATAAATAATTAGAAGTGTTTATTTCCTCAAGCTTCCATTCGAATCCTGTTAATGGGTTAAAATTCAATTTTAGGGTTAACTTGTAGGTGAGATGAAGTTTCAGGGATAATTGAACTGGAAAATGTATGACCTTTGCAAACAGCTCTCTTCATATCTCTGCATTTTCTGCAGCAACAACAATAATATCATAAAAAAATAAAACAAGAATAACACTTAAATCAGATGCAGATGGCTGTTTTATCAAGCAGCAGCAATTTTTATCATTTTAAAAGCTTTTGTTTTTGTAAAGGAAAGAAAATGGGACATGTTCCCTTGTTGTTTTTTTAACAGAGGAAAAAAAGCATATGTTTTTTAATTTGAAATGGAGTATTAATGGTGTTATCTCCCGAGAATTGCTGCGCTAGAGTGAATTGTAGAAAATGCATTTACTTGCAAGCTTTCTGGTAAATTCTTCTCCGACTTGGAGAGTTAGTGGCATATTATATCAGCCTACTGTTCCAAGACAATGCCGTACAAACACCCTGAGAGTCAATTTCCTCAGCCTTTCTTTACTAGATCGTCTTGTTTTCTTTGTTTATATTATTGATTTAGGGAAAATCATTTGGTGAATATTGAGCATTCACTTAAACGAGAAGGCGGTAATGTATGGCAAGGAGCAAGAAAAGGATACAATGTAACTTGGATAATAAAACCTTGCATCTCTACTGAAATTTATGGTTTGCATTATCCCATTTGAACTTCGCCATATACCCGAGAGTGATGTAGATGGAAGCTACTGTGCCGATTTTCATAGTTTAGAAGTCAAAACCTGTAGATTTTAATTAGCTTTCCTGTGGCGCCCTCCCACTCCACCATCGGCGATTGAACCAGCGTTAACAGTCTCTCCAGGCTAATGTTTCTTCTGCACAAAGCTGCCTCTAGATTAAACCTCAGTCAAACCATTCAGAGGCATTTATGGAGCACCTGCTGTGTTTCTGGCTTTAGAATTGAGGCAATGTCACCCTTAACAACATTTTAGGTGTTGTATCTATTTACAGACACTTATTATTGAATTTTTTTAAAAAGCAGGAAGAAAAAGTAGAAATACATAAACTGTTGGTTGAGTTAGATGTGAGTATGGACGACTGGAAGATTGATAGAGGATGGTAATATGGGACACCTTACTGAGTTCGGAGGCCTTTAATGAATTCTTTGGGAATAAGTAGGATACTCAGGATAATATTACCTAGAATTTAGAGAGCAGTCACTACATTCCAGTCATTTGTGTTGTCATGCCATTCACTCATTCAACAAACATACATTTTTGGGTTTGGGATCAAACAAAGTGTTATGGAGACTTAGGAATTCTAGTGAGACTTCATTATTTTTGCCTTCTTTCATTCATATGAAAAATATGGTTTAAATTCAGTGCATAACTTTAAATATTTCAGTGAATTATAGGTAAAATAAAATGAAATTTTTGCAAGTACTAATGACTCTATGGTATATTGTCTTGTGCTGTCATTTATTATTTTGATGGTGATGATGATGGTGTTGTTGTAAGTTATGGAGACAAAAACAAGAAAATTGCCTTAGCCTTAAGACACTGTATCTATTTAAAGGGATTGTCCACATCTCTCCCTCTTTTCCCTTTCTCTCTCACCACTCAGTTCTTTTCTTTTCCTTATTTATTATCACAGCATCATTTCATGTCCATCAAAGCACTAGGAGATAAATTCTACTAGAATACTTATTTTAACTAAATTAGTTGACATACAAGGACTTAATTTCATGTGTAGGTCAATATTTATAAACAGACATCGACATACAGGATAGACTTTGGGAATCATTTGCCAAATTCATTGGTGTGGTCAATCCATATTATAGAAGTCACTGTAGATGAGGGAGTTGATACTAATTTGTGGCTTCTGGAATGAAGAAAGCATTGCCCCTTGAAAATGGGACTGATGGGTTCTAAGGGTTATAGAAGCCATGAGTTGTACCAGAGAGACTTTAGAACAAAATTGAGTGCCTAAGGCTAGATTCCAGTGTACAAGAGTGAGCAGAGCTGGTACCTCATTCTAATCTGCACCAACTGTGGTTCTTACTGTGGTCAGCGTCCCTGGCTCCAGAAAATGCCATCTCCACCTCTCAGACAGAATATGCTCCAGTCTGCTACTTATTCCAAGAACTTGCATGGCAGATATCCATCATTGTGTATACCATATTTTAGTCAGTTTGACTGTGTACATATGCAGATGGCCCTGAATGTATTTCATCTATTTTTCTATTTCAGATCTGGTTTCCAAATATGAGAGAACACAGCCACAGTTTGTTTATTTAAGCCTGACTTACTTCCCTAAATGTAATATTTTCTAGGTCCATCTTATTATCCTGCACATGATACAATGATATTCTTTCTGATGAGTGAATAAAACTTTGTTTTCTTTCCTGAAACAAACCAATCTATATCTCAAAATACCACTCAGGCAGCAAAGGAATAGGACTTAAGTCAGAAATTCAGTTTGAAGACTACTGAAATTAAGCTAGTAGTAAGCAACTAAACCACAGACATTGCAGAAAATAAAGAAGACAATAGCTATTGGACTAGCACTAAAAACAAGAGGAAATAGCAAACCAAAATAGAAATTTGTATAGAGAAAATGCTAACACTAGTTTTAGATTTTTAGTAACCAGAATTGCCAGAAGTGCTGAAATTGCTACGAAGCATTTTTCAGAACTGCTGGATTTGCTCCACAAGACTAAATTTGGTACATAATCTGAAGCTGCTATATATCTGGTAAGAATCTAGGTCTAGTTAGGCGCCAATGGCTCACACCTGTAATCCTAAATACTACAGAGGCTGAGATCTGAGGATGCAGCCCAGGCAGGAAAGACCGTGAAACTCTTATTTCCAATTAACCACTCAGAAAACCAGAAGTGCACTTGGCTCAAGTGGTAGAGCACTAGCCTTGAGCTGAAGAGCTGAGCGACAGTGCCCAGGCCCAGAGTTCAAGCCCCAAAACTGACCAAAAAAAAAAAAAAAAGAATCCAGGTCTATTAAAAAAGTATTATTCCAGCATGATATTGGTGGTTTTGCTATAACACAACTCTAGTAGCTAGGAGAGAGAAAGACAATGATTACGAGGTTTAAGTCAACTATCTGAGAGTAGGATTCAGGAAAAATGACAGGATAAGCCAAATCAGACTTTCCTAGCCAATTTGATATCATAGCAGAAAATTCTATATTCCATGGAAGTATTTATAGAAATGATTATGGATGGCTTCCATAAGCTCAGACCCTTAAACCAACTTCCAGTCTAGTCAGTGACCCACCAGCATGTAAGAAACTGACTAATGCTGAAACAAAACTCCAACTTCCCAAATACTATAAGTGTTAAAATACAGTCTGGCAATCAGAGACTTAGAACGAGAACAAAAATATGTATGTTTAAATTGGTAGTTTTATATCTATTGCATGCTGAAATAATAGTATTTGGGTGATAATGAATTAGTGTACATGAGTTTTACCTGTTTGCTTACAAACTTTTCAAACGAAGATATTTGAACTATTGAAATTCTCAGTAGGTTTTCACTTGTGGCTTATTACTATTGTTAATTGAATGGGACTGCCTTAGACCAAATAGCTGGGTTTTCTCCTGCCTCAGTGTGACTGGCACCTTCGTGTGCCTAGGCCCTGCCCAAGCCTGACATCAACTTCCTGCTGCTGAATCCTACCCTGCATTGCTTCAACTCATCCTTTATGCCATCTCTAACCACATTCGTATTCTCTGTGCCCTCACAGGACTTTAGTCATTCATATAAAGTATTTATTATGGTTTTTCTTGCAGTTTTACATTTATTTCACCAGCATATAAATTTTTATAATGACACATGTTTATGACCCAAAGAGCCTAGTATGCTGATTTACATAAGTTTTCTTCAGAATTTGAAATAATTCAGGATTCTTATAATATGTTATGGAGTCGAGAGGCATGAGGAATCACAAAAACTCTGGTATAAGAAAAGGAGACACAAATCTCCTTGTTACTGTTTTTGAAACATTGTAGACTCTTTATAGCCTTGGACAGGAAGAGTAAGATGTGGTATCAGTGATTATGGATGGGGAAACTTTGAAAATAAAGGTCATAAAAGGGAGGTTACCAAAATATGATTCCATACAACGAAAATGAGAAGGAAAAGGAGAAAGGGGGAAAGATGGAGGAAGGAGTGAGAAGAGAAAGGACAAGGGGAAGGACAAGAATGAGGAGGAAGACTGTGCCACGAGAGGAGGAGGAGAAGTGCTGGAGAAAGAGAAAGAAAAGGATGGAGGAGGAATGAGAAGGATAGAAGAGAAAAGGGAGGAAGAGCAAGAGAAAAAGAAAGAGAGGGAGAGAGGGAGGAGGAGGAAACAAACGGATGGAACAGAATATTCATCTATGCATAAGGTAATAGAGCAGGGGCGGGGGGATATCCCAAAATGTATGTACTCAGGCTCATTTATACCTGGCCCTTTCAAATTTCATGTGTGATGACATTAAGATATAGCTTTGGGAGCCGATTGGTCTATGAGGGTTTCACTCATATAGATGTAACCAACACTCTTACAAAGGGGCTTAAAAGAGTGAATTTGTCCCTTTTTGACCTTCTACTGCTCTACCATATTGAAAGCAGGGAGTAGCCCCCATCAGACATGGAGTCTGCTGGTACCTCGATCCAGAACTTCAGTCCTCCTAATTGACTACAACATGCCAGATCTACATATATTGTTTCTGTATTTGTAAACGCACATCAAGGAAGTCCAATGGTCAATTTTTCAGATGTATTTCTTAAAACAGCTAACTCCTATAAAACACTTAGCTTCCAAAGATGGACTGAAATAAACATTGAAAGTGTCTGTTTACCATGTAACACAATCCAAGAAGGATGAATTAAGGACCCAGGGATTTCTGTGCCTACCCAATTGTTCAAGGCCACGATTTCCTCCACCATGTGGTTTCCCTCATCTAGACAACAAGAGTCATCACCATTCAGCTACAGCTAAAGGCAAAAGAATGTTGGAAGCTTTATTAAATGAGCAACTTCAGAGGATTCACAAGTATCCTCTATTTCCACTCCACAGAGTCTGACTCAAACACATACTTACACCAGACTTGAAAGAAAGGCTAAGGATGATCCAAATGTGAATTGAAAAAAAGAATAATTATGATAATGATCACTATAGTTTTTAGCCTAGCAGTGTGTGTGTGCCTTTGTGTTTATATAGAATAAAACTGTTAATTTTTTTCATTCATTCCTTTAATACATGATTTCTAAACCCTTGACACTATGGACATATGGTTTCAGATAACTATTCATTATGAGAAGTCATATTGTGGATTATATAGTGTTCTACAACATCCCTATATTCTTAGATGCTGGTAGATGATTTTTTTCCCAGTCATAACAACCAAAAATGAGTCCAGATAGTTCCACATGTCCTAGGTAGGCATTCCTGCTACTTTGAATACAGTTGTCTCCCAAGCTTTATACCAAGAGAGACATGTGTAGACGACAATATTTTTTCTCTATCACTTTCCACCCCATTAATATGCCAGCACAGAATACTTTTGTGTCAGTTTTTTTGGTCATCTTGTTTCATGTTTAATAATTTACATCAGGATTGCCCTCAATTTATAATAATCTCTATTCATCTATCTTGCTCTGGAATACTGAACTCACTTTTCTGTGATCTTTGACTCCACATGCTGCATCTAAGACACATCCATTCTCTTCTTTACAATCAGGAAACAGGAATTATAGGAGAACTAAAAGTACCATATCCCAGTAAGTGTCAAAAGTTGACACTGATGCACTGTAAAAAAAAATTACTACTTTCTTGGTAAACATCACTTACAAAAGATGATGCTCTTTTCTCTTGAGCCTGGAATCTGTCTGGGAATCCAAAGAGTCCTTGAAACAGTCACTGTTGATTGATCAGCTCTGGCAGGAGACATTAAAGCTATTTGTTCTTTCAACTCTAGTTCAGTGCCTTCATTTTAGAAATCAGAATACAAAGACCTCAGTGATTAAGTGTATTGCCAAGCCTAGGCAGTCTTGCGTTTCTCACCTCCTGTTCCTTTCTTCTGGCTATGTAATAAATTAAGGTGGCTATGCAAGTTCTATGGAAATCTACAGAAAAATATCCTTTAGAAAGTTCTCTAAACTGGGCATTGGTGGCTCATGACTGTAATTCTAGCTACTCAGGAAGCTGAGATCTGAGGATGATGGTTTTTAAGCCAGCCTAGGCAGAAAAGTCCATGAGACACTTAGCTCCAATTAACTAGCTAAAACACAAAAGTGGAAGTGTGGCTGAGGGGTAGAGTATAAGCTTTGAGATTAAAAAAAAACTAAGATAGAGTGACTTGAGTTTTTGGAAGGGAAGTAGGATAAGTCTGAGTTTAACCAGATTTTCTTTCTGCATTCAGCAGAACTAATCTAAGATTCTGAGCATAGATTGAAAAGGTGTATTTTCCCTTACCACTATGAGTTTTAGTGAATCCAAAAACAAGAGATTCTTAGTTCCAACTAAATGTCTGAATTCGAAATTGAAGAAAAAGTAATAACAGAATAACAGTTACACAAGAAGAGGGTTAAGGGCAATGGAATGTATAGGGTATGGCAAACATACTGAGACAGAATTTGCAATTCACTCTCACCCACATGACTAATTTTTTAAGGTTTAAAAAATCAGAATCTAGTGGGAAATCAGAGACCGTTTATGCTTTATCGCTTGTATACAATAAAAGAAAGAAGAAAAAAATTGATCCTGGTTCATTTTCTCGTTTGGGTTTTATTTGCCTACCCACAGCTTTCCTGGCAAAGGTGCTCACTTTCCTTGTTTATGTGAAATGAACTGGTGTTCTCATCTTGCCTTTCAATAATTATGGGCCTCCCTAGGAAAGTGGCTTTACAGTGGAATTTTATAAAGGTTTTAAAGATTTTATTATGAAGGATGCAGCCCTTCCACAATTATTAGTTTTAAAAGGGGCTTTCTAGCCCTTGCTAGTAGAGCAGCTATTGATCCCTTCTCTAAGGGCAGATTCACTCTTTACACCCATGTGAATGGTGTATCTTGACATCTCTTAAACGAATCCAATAATATTGGAAAGTAAGTCCCTTTCTCTTTCTCTCTCTCTCTCTCTCTCTCTCTCTCTCTCTCTCTCTCTCTCTCTCTCTCTCTCTCTCTCTCTCTCTCTCTCTCTCTCTCCCTCTCTCTCTTTGTTTTCTGGTTGAAGTGCTTCTTATCCCCACTAATAATGATGACAGAATGAACTTTAGACCTACAGACATCAGGAACCACACATTTCACTCAAGTTTAAACAGTTACATTGTCAGCTGTAATGAGCTTCCTATTTCTTTGCACCGTTTACTCAAAAAGCAATTGTCACTTGTATTAAATACATAACCTTCCAAATATCTCTTGATTTATCCCTTTCCTTACTATCCACTTATTCACCATATCCAGTAATGGAAACTATTAAATGACTTTCAGATAGATATATACCCTGATGACCTATTATGTATGTGACTGGCCCTTAAAGGTCCAGTTTCTTGGTATTCATTTTGTAAGCATTGCTAGAGGTTGATCAAAGTATTTACACTACTGGAATTCTCCCCTGCATATAACTTACTTTACTTAACATGCTGTGTGTTTATGTACATGACGCTATATACATATATATATATATATATATATTTACACATACACATACAAATGTATTTTCTTCTCTGAAAATCTTCTTTAAATAGTTGTGCAAAAAGGTTTTATTTCAACATGTCAGTTTATGAGTACAATGCAACTGGATCCACATCACCATTTCCATCATTCTCCCCCTCATCTCTGGCAAATAAATTTCATTTTTCCCTTTTTCCCTTGGTACATAACCTTGAGAAAACATGTAACCTCTAGAAAGATGTATGCTGAAATGACCATAATGATAAGTTATCATAGATACAAATGTGTATATAAAGCTAGACACAGTATATAACATACCATTGCTACTCCCTAAAAAGGCACTGTGTTTCTATAGGTTATATAACCTAATGGAAAAGTGTATAAATAACAGCAGCAAGTGGGCTAAGTGTTAACATCTCTGAATCTCACTTTGTCAACTATGAATAGAAATAATGGATCAGGCCTAACTGAGATGCTGGGATGAAATGTAAATCCTAGTCATAAAATGCCTGATACAATGTCTTGCACACAGACAAAAATGATGTTTCAGAAACAGTGGATATAGCTACTATGATGTCCTTCATTCAATAGCCCGGCACTAAAACCATTATCAAGCTGTATTTGAACCTTATAATGTCGGCAACAAGGTAGAGATGAAGCACCATCTGTGGACCTGTTATAGAATGGGTTTATTTCAGTCATCATTATCATAAACTTTTATTGAGATCCAAACTGCAGCTCTAAGTGAGGAAAGTATTAAGATAGCAATCGTTCACGGGGATCTCCCAATGTAATAGAGGTATTTTCACTTTACCAGGTGAAAATATCTATTAACCCATGGAAGATAGACCCAAATCATGCTCTGCAAATAAAGCCAGAAACAGGTTTTCGTGAAGTAAAGATTAATGGAAGCATTGACAACTTGAGAATGAAAGAGAGTCACCACAGGCAGTGGTGAGAAGGCCACATTCTGGAAACGGCAGATTTCAACACATGCAGAGATAAGAAAGCTCTGGAGAACCCTGTAGCCCAGGCAAAGGCAGAGAAATGGGATATCATAGGCTGGATGAGTATATTTTCAGGAATTAGGAGCTTAGTCTGTGGAATCATCAAGGAATGGAGAGGCATGGTAAAAAATAATGTTTGGAAAGATGGAGCTAGGCAGGCACTGGTAGCTCATGCTTGTATTCTTTGGAGTCAAAAGAAACAATCCCCAAATCACATCTCAATAAAAGTTGGACATGGAGCCACATAATGGTCATTCCAGCTATGGTAGGGGGTGTAAATTGGACAATCATGGTCCAGGCTGGTTCAGTCAAAAAGGAGATCTTATCTCAGAAACAATAAAACCTATAAGGACTAGAGGTATAGCTTAAGCAGGAAGAGCTATCTCCTGTCTAGTAAACACAAAGTCCTGAGTTAAAATCCCAGTGCCACTAAAAAATAAAGAAAATGAGGATGAGGATGATGACAAAATGACAGGAAAAAAATAAAGAAGGAAAATTGGGAAGGGAAGAGGTAGGGAGGAAAGGAGGGAAAGAGGAGGGGAGAACAGAGGGAGGAAGAAATGATCTGACAGAAAGAAAAGGAGGAGGATCCACCTGGAGACTTGGCAGTAGATTCAACGGCTGTTCTAACAACCCAGGTAAGAATGACGAAGGTAACTAAGGGACTTTATATCGCATATTAAAAGAAAAGTCCAGATGTGAGAGAAGCCGCTGCTGTTCTAAGGGAGCAAACATTTAGATGATTATTAGCATATAGGGAACCATGTACTCTTTGTAAATTATTGTTATGTGCTGGCTTATAAACCCAAGAAGTATTTGATGTGCACACAAGAAAAGTTGATCTCATCGAAAGCAAATTTTCTTAGCCAATAAGGCCAAAATGAATCTCTTACAGACATATACCGGTATGTGCTAGAGCTAAGACTAGAAGACATGTTGGTCTACATGTTTTCTGTGCCCCTGTCCTTCCACACTGCCTTCTAACACGGCAAATGGCAGACTCCTGGCTCTGCTAAGCGGGATGAGACAAGAGCGTGAGGGGTATTGAAGCTTCTGACAAAAGGCAAAGACCTGAAAATGAATGAAGAGCCAATTACCAGGCCTCAAATGTGCCAGAAAAAGGGATGCAGATCTTGTGGATAAGGGGAGAGGTTTTTACACTCTGTTGCTAATAGGGCAAAGTGAGGTTTCAACCATACTTTCTATTTAGAAGATAACCTTGTCTGTCTTTATGTCTCTGCTTCACTACCCAGTCTGTCTCTCTGAAATGCCTTAGATGCTGTGGTGGGAAGATGGCTCCCATTTTGTCCTCTCTATTCTGTGATTATATGTAATATTTCTTAAGTAATTACTACATCAGAAACAGTAATAAAACTTTGTGGTCATTTTCCTGTTTAATCCCTATAGTGGTTTTATGAAGTAGGTTTTAGTGTAATTATCATAATTATTGTTACTATAATTATTACCCCAGCTTAATATGAAATTGAGGTTCATGAAAAATAAGAAAAAGGCCCACAACACTCTTCAATGGATGAACAGGATTAGAGACTGGCAAGAACAATGATTAAGCTTGCACACTTCATGACTAATCTTTTGACCATGATAAAATACTTTATCATTCATCCATTCATAGTTTGAGACAAAAAATGCATTTTGACTGCTTATAATTGATATACAATAAAACATAAAACTTTCTTTCCAAATGATATGCATTGTGTCTCATTTATTTATTCACACAAAATTACTGATTTTCTTTTAAAACTTTTATGGAAGAAAATACATGTACTTTATATATATATATACATATATATATATATGTATATATATATATATATATATATAGTTTAAGTGGTAAAATAATGAAATCCAGGTCTCTGTGAAAATAGTCTTATGGTTTACATTCCAAAGGACATGACAGAAAACTATGCATACTTCTAGAAACAGTAAAAGTATATGTTCATGTATGCAGAGATCTTTAACTTCATTTTATTAAGCACAGATAGGCTCATATTATAGAATGATATGTACATTTTCATCAATAAAAATAATAAATATCTAAATGTGGATTCGAGATACTTTTTTAAATTGCACCCATAAAAATTCTCCATCTTTGGAACAGCTGTAAAGTATTCCATAATATACATGTGCCTTTATTAATTTCATTATCTTGTTTTGGAAATTTAAGTATAAACTTCCATACATGTGACCAAAAGTAAGTATCCACACTGAGACATGAAATTTATAGATAGAAAAAATCTATGCAGGTTTTATCATAACTAAAATAGGCAGACTGACTTTTAATAATACATGATTCAGCAGTACATAGGAATGTTCTTTCCCTATGGAGAACACTTCATATCCTTCTTTATTTTAATTAAAAAATAAGTTAAAATGGTTCCTTCTCTTTAGTTAAGGAGATGTTTGGTATCCTTTCTCTTGTGCATTTCTCTTGATTTGTAAAATGTCTGTGCCTGAATGAATTTTCTACAAACTACATTTTGATGTCCTTTCCAGGTTCACTTTGGGAAATACAGTATTTTTTTCTTGTATGTTGATAAGTTCCTTGTCTGTAACAGATGTTAAATATTTTTGTTGTTGTAAATAAAATTTCATGCTTTACTTTTCAACTTTGGTTCAGTCTAACTAGGGTAATCATTCTGTATGATTCAAAACATTGTTCAAAAGTATTTATTATGTATATATGAATATATATATATATATATATACATCTGTATCTTGTTAGTTTCTGATTACCTAAAATATAAAATGACCTATTCACCTCAAGATTTTTATTTAAATAGACTCTTAACTGGTAGAAATGTATATGAAAAATATACATATTGCTGAGTTACCATGTAATGCTTCAAAACATGTATACATTGTAAAATGGTTAAATCTGGAAAAACACTTTTATTAACTCAAGCATTGATATTTCCTCATGGTAAGTACAAATTCAAAACCTTCACTTCTAGCTTTTTAAAAATACGCAGTAAGGCTGGGAAGGCATTTCAGTGGTAGAGTGCTTGCCTTGCATGCATGAGGCCCTGGGTTCAATTCCCCAGTACCACATAAGCAGAAAAAGCTGGAAGTGACACTGTGGCTCAAGTGGGAGAGTGCTAGCCTTGAGCTGAAGAGCTGAGGGACAGCACCCAGGACCAGAGTTCTGGCCCCATGACCAGAAAAAAAAATACACAGTAAATTACTGTCACCTGTAGTCACGTTATTTTTCGTGTTTATGGTATCTGAAATCATTTCAACAGTTTGACTATCTGGAATTTATTTTGGTATAAAAATGAGGATGAAGACTGAGCTTTCATTCCTCTGCCTATATCAAACATCTAGCCTTAATCCAACCAGATTTGTTTAAATAAGTTGGAATTTCCACAATGATCCATTTTTTTTTCCCAAGTGTATTTGGTCCTAGGTGGAGAATTTTTATGTTTCCTTAATTTTTCTATTGTTCTTGCCAGAGTAGCACATAGTTCATTATACTTTGTGATGTTCTTTAATATCTGATGGTGCTGATTCTCTTCATTACTTGTCTCATTTAAAATATTTTTGGCAATTGTTTTTTTTTTCTTTTTTTTTGGAGAGGGGGGTGTCTTAGGACTGGGCACTGTTCCTGAGCTTTTCCACTCAAAGCTAGCACTCTACCACTTTGAGCCACAGTGCCACTTATACTTTTCTTGGGGTTAAGTGGAGATAAGAGTTTGACAGACTTTCCTGCCCTTTGGCTGGCTCCCAATAAAGGTCCTCAGTTGAGCGTTGGTGGTATAGTGGTGAGCAGAACAACCTTCCAGTTTAGGTCCTCCGATCTCAGCCTAGTGAGTAGATACAATTATAGGCATGAACAACCCCCATCTTGATTTTTTGGCAATTTCTTTAAGGTTATTTCCAAATAAATTCATGGAGTGCTATTTCCAAGTTCCAAAATTAAAAACAATATTCATATATGGTTGGAATTACATTGAATATTCATATCTACACACACACACACACCACACATTCACACCAACACACTGTTTCTTAATTAGCAGAGTTTTATAGGCTCTGCACATGTTTTGTTAAGGTTGTTTTAGGAAATTAACTTTTATTATTAAATTTGTAAATGAGATTTGTTCTTGCATTAAATTTATATTAATATGTTCTAGAATTTTTATTAATAATTATACCCATTTACCTCATAAATTATATTGGCTCAAATAAAATAAGTTAGTTATCTGAGTTTTAATGCTATATAATCTTTCCATATGTCTCTAGATAATTTTCTACCTTCCCTCCTTTTATTTATCATATTTCTGGCTTTCCTCCAAAGGCAATGGTTAATATTTCTGAAAAAATGTTAAATGATAGTTCTTGATGCTTATAAATAAAAAGCTCTGTTTAAAAAATTACCAAATTTTGGGCTAAAGACTTAAAGAGAAATTTCTCTGAAGAGGAAAGAAGGATGGCCAATAGACACATGAAGAAATGCTCAACATCCCTAGCCATAAAAGAAATGCAAATCAAAACAACATTGAGATATCACCTCACTCCAGTTAGAACAGCAAAAATCAAGAACTCTAACAACAACAGATGCTGGAGGGGATATGGACAGAAGGGAACCTTACTGCATTGTTGGTGGGAGTGTAAACTTGTTCAACCACTTTGGAAAGCAGTATGGAGGTTCTTAAAAGACTCCACATAGAGCTCCCCTATGACCCAGCAATCCCACTTTTGGTCATTTACCCAAATGATCACAAACAAGACCATACTAAAGCTACCAGAACGACTATGTTTATTGCAGCATTATTTACCATAGCTAAGATATGGAACCAACCCAGATGCCCCTCAGTAGATGAATGCATCAAGAAAATGTGGTATACATACACAAAGGAATTCTATGCCTCCAACAGAAAGAATGACATTGCCCCATTTGATAGGAAATGGAAGACTTGGGAAAAAAATTATATTAAATGAAGTAAGCCAGGCCCAAAGAAACTTAGGTCCGATGGTTTCCCTTATTTGCAATAACTAGTATATGACTGAGTCAAGCAGAAAAGGTCAGATAGGTTGATGTTAGGGAAATGAACCCTAAGATATGTATTGAAATGCTTTTTTTTTTCTTTCAGGTGATTGTTTCTAACACATTTATAAGATTATTTCTTTGTTGCTTTGTATGCCCCTCCCCGACAGTATAACCCCTGCTTTCACTGTATTTGAGGTTGGCATAATTTGTGGAGGGGAAGGGAAAAAACAAATTGTTTAAATAGGGATACAGGTGGACCCATTGCAACAATAAGATGTACAAGTCCTTATGTGGAAAAACGAACTTCACAACATTGGTGGAGGGGGAGGAAGATTGGGTGGGGTGGGCAGGGGGAGGATGGGAAGGGATGGGAAGGGGAAACAAAGGAGGAGGCTACAATGCTTGATAAGAAATGTACTCAGTATCTTGCCCATGTAATTGTAACCCCTCTGTACAGTATGTTCACAATAAAAAATTTAAAAAATTAAAAAATTACCAAATTTTGCCTGGTGGCTCAGCCTGTAATTCTAATTACTTAAAAGGCTGAGATCCAAGGATAGCAGTAAGAAGCCAGCACAGGCAGGAAAAACCATGAGATTATTTTCAACTAACCACCAAAAACTGAAAGTGATGATGTGGCTCAAGCAGTAGAGCACTAGCCTTGAGCAAGAAAAGCCCAGGCACAGCAACCAGGCCCTGAGATCAAGCCCGGGATCTCTACCACCCCAGAAATAAAACAATTCTTAGTGATATAGATTCAAAATAAAGAAACGTCTGTTTTGTATTTTAAAGGGTGAACCAAAACAACATGGAGGAAAAGTCAGTATTTATCTTGTGGGTGAGGACAGGAGGGAAAACTGGGAGAGTGGGGGAAGGGTTCAACAAGAAATGTACTCATTATTCGTTCCCTGATGTGTGTAACTGCAACCTTTCTCTATTTGAGCTCTATAACCATCCAAATAAATAAAATAAAATAAAATAAAACACCAAAGTAAAGATTTTAAGCAATCAAGTGTAAGTTTTGTAATTGATGGATTGATTTGTGTATTTTTTTTTGTTCGCCTTATTAGAGTTTTGGGTAATGCTAACATATTTGAACGTGAGTAAACATTTTTTCTGTGTAAAAGTTTTTCTCTTGTTTATAGTGGGAGAGTCTGTATATTGATATGAAATTGTATTTTATTTGCTAAAACTTAAAGTTTGCATATCAGTATTACAAGATGGTATTTTCTGAAATTTTACCTTGTCCTATTGTTCTGCTTTTAATGTCAGTATAGTCTTTTTTCCTTATCCAAACTACTTTCAACAGAAAATAAACACTAATAGGATTTTAATTAGATATTTTAATTAATATTTTAATAGACAACAGATAGTCTATTTTTACATAGCAACAACTTTTCATTGTAAGTGTCAATTTTACTGTTTTAAAAATAATTGATTTTGATTTTACATATTAATTCCCACCTTATTTTTCCTTAGTTTCTTTTTATTTTCTAACCCTTTTGGGTACATGATTCATTTATTGATTTTTATGTTTTACATAGTAATGTATTTGTAGCTATGAATTACTTTTAAAAATAATTATAACTATTACATATGAATAGAGATACTGCATTTGAATATTATTATCTTGTTAATTAGAAATTTTTGATGTGCTGTACTTTCTGGAGTGGTATGTGTTGGGTGGATATTCTGAACTTATCCCATTATAATTTTCTTGGGATGGTAAACATAATCTTCCTCATCTTACACAGGAAGTTAAGGTTCTAAGTTGTCTATGAACCAACTCCCATAATTCACGGATGGAGTCAATTGTCCCTTTGACCAGCTTACTCAGGATAAATAGATTTTAAAAAGAAAGAAAGGGGGGGGAACAAAGAAGAAAGAAGAGAAAAAGAAGAGAAAGAAATCAAGAAAGAAAGAAAACTTTAAATTTATATTTGTTGTCATCAGTGTTGACATTCTATTAGTAAATACTTGCAAGACATAGATATGCAAATGTTGCTCAGGCACTTGTAGAAAACTGGTATTTGTTGTGCTTTGGAGTAGAATTAATAATCACTATTGTAGTAGTAGTAGTATGGTTTTGGTCACATTTTCTTACTTAGCTTTTTTTTTTCCTTCAATTTAATGAATTTTTCTTATTAGAAGATCTCCCCTTCCTTATAAAGAAAGAAAGAAAGGAAGAAAGAAAGAAACAGAAGACAGTATTGCCAATATTGTTTACATATATTAGCTTGACATTTTCTAAACTTGCTTCTTAATACTAAACTGTGGTGCTAAGAGAAATAAACAGTAAAAATAAGATCATCTTTACGTTACTAGAAATACCTTTGTTTCAGTTATTTTTCTCTGATTTTCATTTCACCTAATACTTACTTATTTTTGTTTAATAGGATATTGTTATTCAGTAGTTTAGTAGTTTTCAAAGGCATTTGTCTTAGGTTCTTCTGACTTTTTAGAAATTACATTAGTTTAAAATTTCCAAATTAAATAACTGGCCTTTTTTTCTTTTTTCTTTTTTTATTGTGAAAGAAATGCAAATCAAAACAACATTGAGATACCACCTTTTTTCCAGTTAGTTTTATTTTGTTATCGTTAGTTAATTTACAGTTTCTGTCACATTGGAATTTCTATGTTTTGTTTTGGGGAATATGCTTATTTTGGTTTATTGTAGACTTCTACCTTCCAACTACTAAGCTGAAAATTCCTTCAGTAATAAAAATATAACCCTATTTGTTACCCTCATATTTATGTATAATATATCTTTCTTGCTTTAAGAAAACATAAGTAAGATATACAAATTACCTCTTCACAATGAAAAAATTAGACGAATTGGGTCTATGTAGAGAGATCTACCCAAAACACAGACACACAATTGAACCTCCCATGTTCTCTTTTTCTGCTTTTTGTTATTTTCATCTTCATATATACTTTTATGATTTATAATACAACAATTTGCACAGTAACAAAAATTCTAGCCATTCTTTATCCTGCATTCTAAAATTAAAATAAATTCAGTGCATAAGAACTTTGTTGCCATAGTTTCTCTATTCCCATGCATTTTATTTTGTTTCATTTCTTGGTTGACTGGATTTTATGACCATCTCTTTTTCAAGTAAGGCTCATTGGTGACATTTACTCTGAGTTCTACTGTGTATAAAAAGGGCCTTTGGCTGCCTTTATTCTCAAACACTGAATTTGTATGGTATAAAATTTTAGGTCAACTTCCTTCTCCCTGGATCAGATAGACATTTCTTGTATACATTGTTACACTGTCCACTAGCATGGAGTGTTGCCTATAAATACACTGGACTCGGGGACATAAGTTTTCAATCCTAGTACTCGGAAAACTAATGTTAAGATTATGAGTTGGAGGCCAGCCAAC
Source organism: Dipodomys merriami (assembly GCF_024711535.1). NCBI lineage: Eukaryota > Metazoa > Chordata > Mammalia > Rodentia > Heteromyidae > Dipodomys > Dipodomys merriami. The sequence goes on from NW_027202382.1 coordinate 34,062,581, forward strand.
ATGACGAGATTCTGTCTCAAAAATCCTAGAAACAAAGATGAGAAAGAGTAAGGAAGAAGGGAACAAGGGAAGGAAGTATGGAAGACAGGAAAGAATTCCTCTTCTGTTACCTGTAGTAGATTGTGTATTTAAATGCTAGCTGAAGTTATTATTTATCTTTAAAGTGAAACATGTTTTTCCCAGCTATGTCTCACATTCACATTTTATTTAGATGCTTGTCCATTCGTTAAATCAACTTTTCTAAGTTTTAGCAAACCTTTCTATTTATATGTGTGATTCCTTAATTCCACATTTCTTCTATTCTATTACAAAATACTATTTTCTGTGGGATATATTTTCTTTTTCAGGAACATTAATCACCTACATGTGGTTTTTTTACCTTCTACATAATATAGTGACAATTTCTTTCTTATGCTACTATATATTATTTTAACCCATCTTTCCCAGCCCAATTTTGGGTGTTCAAAGTTTTTGTTGTTTTTCCCTACATTTCATGGAGACCTAAGTTCTTTAATGGACTTAAACTTTTCACTAGTTTTTTTTTTCTTTTATCCAATGCATATTTAATGTCTAGTCTGTATCATCTGGTTTTCCTCTTTTGTTCTTTATCAACTTCTTTTTTAATTGAAATTACTTTTTTTTCACTTCAGATGGTGCAATGACTTTTCAATGACTACTTTTAAAATGTTTATGGTCATTTATTCTTCTGAATGCTGCTTCTACATTTTTCTTCTGCCTGCTTTTAGTTTACTATTCTCTACTGAGTGTAGGCTGAAGGTGAGTGCCTACATATTCTTTCATGTGTTCTTACTTATATGTTCTACAGTGTTCTCTATTTAAGTACCAGACTGGGTCCAATTATATTACCAGTCATCTGTGAATGGAACATCTTATTCCAAGTCAGCTATTTTTCTTGTGTGAAGAGGAGGTTGGGCATTTATATACTTTTTTGTGAGATATTGAGTCAAACTCTTCTCTCAGATGCTATCTTCCTTTAATGTGGTCATCTCCTCAGTGACAAATGTCTTTGTTTTTCAAATAACAAAGTAACTTGTGCTTCCCTCGAAGGTCTATATGACCAAGGTTTTCTAGCTTATAATGTAGATGTGATTGCTTCTTTCATTTAATTTTTCCATTTGTAATAGATTATGGAGATCATGTAGCAGCCCGTCTATCTTCCAAAGAATGTTGGGGGCAGATTCAAGGACAAACACTTCAGAGGCTACCATTGCAGTGCCAAGAGATGGGTCCAATCAGAACTCTCATCAGCTGACCATAAACCTTTCTAAGAGTGAAGATCCTTATTACAGTTGCTCAGCCAATAAACACAGAGAACTTTATCTCTTTTTTCATATCATTACCTTAATTAGTCATTCCCTATACTCCTGCCAATCATTAATAATGCAAATGCCAGGAGATGAACCACTCACTATGTCCATAGTGACCTCAGAACATGTGAACCCTTGAAGAGATGTCTGGCATCTATACTAATAGATTTTTTAGAACAACTTTAACAATTCCAAATGCTGATGCAATATAGAGGATCAGGATCTCTCATGGCTAGTAGGAACATAGAATGAAGCAGTCATGTTGACAGAAATATTGGCAGCAACAAAATAGACAACAATTCTGTGTTGGATCTGAAAAGTTTCATTTATACAAAATCTGATTTCATTTGTAGTATCTGTGACATTTTTATAATGGCTCATGCCTGAGATTCCAAGTGCACTGGAGACAGAAACTGGATCACTGCTGGTCATAGGGAACTGAGGCAAAACCACAACTGAAGTCCCATTACAACAACAAGAAAAGAAGCTGTTTCAGAGGGTCTCTGTTTGTCATCCTAACTTCATGAGAATTATGTTAGAGGATCATAGTCCAGGCTGGAGTAAGCAAAAATGTGAGAAGCCCATTTATACATAACCAAAAAAAAAAAAGGGAATTAGGATATGTCTCTAGAAGTCGAGTACCTGCCTAACAACTGTCAGGTTGTGAGTTCAAATCCTAGTTCAGCAAAAATAGTTAAGTAAAGTAAAATAAATACATCAAACTAGGAGAAACCAATTGGTCTTTCAATGGGTAGATGTATACACAAACTAATATACCTCTCTGAGGAAGATAATAAAAGTATAATAAAGCCAGAATCACAGTCTACAAAGACTACCTACCTACTGTTAGACTCAAGTCTAAGACATGTAGGGTAGTAATTTGTGGAGAATAAAATTATATTTCATAACAGTGAAAACAAATGTACTGGTGAGAAAACAAAAGGAAACAAACTGCTCCCAATACCTATAGTAATCTTGTTGTTGCAACAAAAGCCTATGACATAAAGATGGCCAATGAGAAGACACTCTGACACACAGATGCTTCTTCTCTACTAAATTCGACCCATGGGCCCCAGGGAATTCACACCATCCATTGACTCTTTCTGCTTACACAGGAAGACTGGCAAATCACTAGACTTATGAGATTCATTCTAGGTACCATCACATGACCTGACAGGATTCAGAGGCATCCAGACCTGACTCCAAAAACTTTGAGAAGTACCTTCCTTCTCTTCAGCAGCAATGTTGAGGTATCAGGTATTTTCAATGGACACACTGCAGGAGAAAGGAAGACTGGATGTTATTGCTTGGAATGGAATTACCAACAGGAGCCACTAGCTCATGGTAGACTATGATAGAAAAGAGAAATTGAACTTTATTATGTTATGACACAGAGATTTGGGAATTATTACAGTTCCCACAACCTTCCGTGACTGGTTGTTAATCAAGGCAGTTGACATCTATTCTATTAATATTAAAATACCTAAGCTCAGATTTGTGTATTAGAAGGTTAGGATAGGAAAAAGAGAAATTCACACCTGCCCAATGACAGACTGGATTCAATCCAAGATCTGCCTTGTTTAAAGTAGTACCCTTTGCTTCTAGAGAGATCTGCTAAACCCTTTTAAATAAACAAAAGCCTCCTTACCCAAGTTTTTTCAGAGAATTCTGAGTTGGATCCCTCAAGCTGTGAGAACAACTTAATATAAAAATAAAAATAGAATTTACTTTATATTAATAAAAGGGAAAATTTCCAAGGTGTAATGGAATACTTCATCCCATGTTTCCTCCTCATCAGCCATGTATGTTGATCATTCCAAAGCACTCAGAAGGTTAGAGAAAGGTGAATCACAAATCTCAAGCTGAGTTAGGATCCAAATCAGAGCTTGAAGCTCAGCATGTCTGATTCCCAGTCCAGTGCTCTTTCTTTAAAATGTTCTTTCTCTGAGCCAGAAAATATACTCCAGCCTCCAGGGGAATTATCTGGGTCAATTCAATCCCACTCTTATCTCCAGAGTTTTACACTGAAGTTCATGAATGACCAACAAGCACAAAGGGCTCTTTTAGAGTTCACAACAAACTGCCAAGACAGATATTTGAGGCAACCAGAATGCAGTCTGCCTATTAGGCTTGTACCTTGGTTCGTGATGTTAAAAGTAAAACTTTCTAGCTGAGTGCCAGTGGCTCATGTCTGTAATCCTAGCTACTCAGAAGGCTGAGATCTGAGGATTGTGGTTCAAAGCCAGCCAGGGCAGGAAAGCCTATGAGATTCTATCTATAATTAACTGCCAGAAAACCAGAAGTGGTGCTGTGGCTCATATGGTAGAGCAGAAACCTTGAGCTAAAGAGCTCAGGGACAGTGCCCAGGCCCCGAGTTCAAGCCCCATGACCAACCAATAAGTAAAACCTTCTAGCCTTCTGATTGGTTAAATGTACTTTGAATATTAAATCCCACCAGTAGTGAGAACCCAGGACAATGTATGTCATATTCCTGAACATATAATATGTGACTTACTTGCCATGAAGAAGAAAATTCTGTATTTAAAATGCATGGAAATTTTCCTGTCACAAATAAGACATTTAGAATATCTGCAGGAATTATGACACTGTAATTGCAACGGTAACCTATCTATAGGAGTTAGATAAGAGTTATTAGAGCTATTCAGCACTAGCTATGGCTTGAAAATCATTGAGAAAATACAAAGCCTACTGATCTACTTTGCTATGTATATGGTACTTCCATTTGATCATTGACAGGTCCCTCTGCTCATCTAACACCATCCTTTCATTATACAGAATAAGAAGTCTGGGCTCATTGAACCCCAAACAAGATTGACTCAAATAAAGCAGATCTACATATGGATTTTAGACTAATAGTATGTCACCTTCTTACTCGATTCACCAAGATCTCTCATTCATAAATGTTGATTATGATACAGCTTTCTTTAATATATGCCATTTAGGAGGGAAATATTGGCTAAATATTTTTAAATACTAGCAATTTTACTTCAATTTTTTTTGGTCCATTGTGGGGCTTGAACTCAGGGCTTGGGTGCTGTCCCTGAGCTCTACCACTGTGATCCCTGCTCTACTTCTGGTTTTTGAGTGGTTAATTGGAGACAAGAGTCTCAGGTGGTTTCTTCCCCAGCTGGCTTTGAACTGCAAGCCTCAGATCTCAGCCTCCTGAGTAGCTAAGATTACAGGCGTGAGCTACTGGTGCTGGGTTGTTTTATAGTTTTGTGATATAAATAACAGCTCTAGCAGAAAATACAATATAAAGTAGAATGCACAAATCACCTTTAACCGTACCAGCGATAAATATGCCACTTCCTTTTAAGATGTTTTCATGGTAGTTTGAATGCATACACATTTATGTAGGTGTATATACATTTTGTTTCTAAAACATGGGGTTATGGAAAGTGTGGGTGTGATGAATATTTTAAAATTGTATAGCCTCATTTTTTCCCCTAATACTGAAGAATAACAAACTAAAGGAAAGGTTTGTCACATAGAAAAATAAAAACAACAGTGGCTCACATTTATAATCCTAGATACTCAGGACACTGCTATCTGAGGTTTACAGTTCGAAGCCAGCCCAGGCAGGAAAGTTATCTCCAATAAACTACTCAGAAAAAAAGTGGCACTGTGGTTCAAGTGGAGAGCACTTGCAATCAGCATAAAGAGGCTCAGGGACAACACCTAGGCTCTGAGTTCAAGCTTCAGGAGCAGCAAAGAAAAAAAAAAACACAACAAAATAAAATAAAATAAAATAACATGTCTTTAGTCTTAATGAACAAGCATAATGAAAACTGTTTATATGTTGGTGGACTGCCTGAAATGCCACACAATCCTTAATAAACCTGTGGAAAATTCTCCTTTCTCTGAATTTTTATTTTTATCAATAATTTATGTAGAACTTCAGTTTTCCTACCAGAGAGAAATAAAGTTATGTTTTGGTCCAGCCTGAATTAGTAGCATCTGAATTAATGAGGTTTGCTTGTATTTAATTCAGCCTTTTCAAGCATGTCTTCTTCCTGATATTATCACAGTGGGATGAAGAACACAATGGTAACAATTAAAATAAGCAACAGCAGAGAGCTAGTTCAGAGCAAAACTTCAGAAATCCATGTGACCACAGGAAGGCTTTAAATCTTTCCCCAAGACCAGGAAGTGAATGTATCATGTCTCGGATTGGACAAGTAATTTCAGGACATAAGGTTACACTGAAAGTGTGCCTCAGCCCCTAAGTCCCTGGAGATATGACTTGAGCTCATTAACAAGAGCTTTGCAACAGAAAATACAAAGGTTACAAGGCAGGTGCAGCACAAAGTGAACAGCCTTGACTTTAGTAGTGTTTGGGTACAAGCCTGGAGTTCAGCGGAACCCCTGATCTAAACTCTCATGGTGTCTGGTAGATGCCAGATATGAAAGGAACTTACCAAAGCATAATGGGGTGTTGAACTAAAGAATGGAGCAAGCATAGATTGGAGAAGAAAATGGGAACTGATCTGAATGAAAATATCTGATATCTTAGAATGCAAATAGGAAATGGTTAATCCAGAAATTAAACACTCTCTCTTCTATGCTTTGCTTGTATGTTGCAAATGTGTCGGTCTGGATTCTGGGATGAATGTTTCCATACTGTGTCAGCACATTCCACTTCCTGAAATGGAGAATAACTACTTTGAGATGAGAAGTAGAGAGAGCAATATTGAATACAATGCTGGTGCTTAATGAAGTTTTGTGAAAGAAGAAAATGAATGAATGAATGCAAGAGAGAAAAAAAATAATTCCTAGTCTTAAATAGTAACTTTTATTCTATTCAAGAGGACAATGATGAGATAGTAATGAGAAGTGGATAAAAGAGCCAGTTATAAATGTCTGGCTGAATTTCTGATGTGAAGTGAAATAATTTGGGAAAGTTTGTGCTTATCCTAGTATCAGACTTGGGCTTTGAGAGATACTCTTGGATCCTCAAACATGGGATGGTTTTCATTAAAAATGTACTATTAAGTTTAATGATTATTTTGCCACCTTTCTTTTGCCTTTTTAAAGCTCTGTAGTATCTTCTACTATGGAGAACCTGATACATAATGGTTGATAATGAAAAATACAGAGTGAAGTGAGCACAGGTGGTTCACTCCTGTAATCCTAGCTACCCAGGAGGCTAAGATCTGGGAATAACAGTTCAAAGCCAGCCTGGACAGGAAATTCTGCGAGACTTTTATCTTCAATTAACCACGAGAAACTGAAAGTGGAGCTGTGACTCAAAAATGATAGACTTCTAGACTTGAATGAAAGAGTTCAGGGACAATGCCCAGGTCCTGAGTTCAAGCCCCATGACTGACAAAAAAAAGTATGGAGTCAGAGTAGCATGCTGTTAAGGAACCTATAGGGGCTCTAAAAGCCCTGAGAATCCTATTCCTGGTAAACTTTTTTCTTTCCTATGACACAAGCATCTTTCCTCTGGTTCAGTGGTTCTACACAGAAGGGCATCTATTCGTGAGAAGCTTTCTCCACATTCTCACAAATTGCTCACAAGAAAGTAGAGTCTGAGATCTATTAGTTGTGTCTGAGAGAACAAATTACATTACTTTTCTTGTATCTGCCTACTTATAGAGTGGTACACTGGCATACCACAGCTTGGGATGGAGATCTAGCTTTTAGAAAAAGAGACCTACAGTTTTCTAGGAATGTTTGTGATTTGGTGGAGATGATTGTGGTGTCTACCTAAGCCACATCTTCCAACCTCTGCTTTGTACAAGAGACAATGTTATTTAGCCTATTGTTAACCACTTTTGAGACTCCACCATAGAAGAAGACACTTGACATCAGGAAATCCAGATTTTTTTTATCACAATGAAAGTGCTAGGGCAGCTACTTTTGGAGTGAAAGTGGGGAAGTGAAAGTTGTGTCAGAAATGCCCAAAACTTTCTTGAGGTTGATGATTCACTGGAAGGTATACCAGAACTCAAAACTCGGTACATTCACTGTTGAAGAGTACTCCAGTAAAATGACATAAGCACCTTCATTGTCTTAGCAACACTGTGCGACAACACCTTGGAAGCATTTCCACTCAAGGAAGTGCACTGCGTTCAGGGTGTTCACTGGAGACCACTTCAATAGTAATGAACCTCTATGTGATTGGTCCTCGCTATCCTGATTTTGGGTGCAAGAGCAAAATTAGATATTTACCTTACATATTACTTATTAGCAATATGAAACAAAACTATCAGGTCAAATTTATAGGTTGTGTTTCAGGGATCAAGATCATAAGCATATAAAAATAATCTTAACAGGCAGAATATTTCAAAAGCTCAGAGATCATCTCTCAGACGTTGGCCAAAGGCCAGTCCTAAAGAAAAACTTTTCTTGGAAATGTGCATGGCTTGAGAAGGCCAGGTCTTCTGAGTTAATTCTCTCTGCACAATGGTCAATTATAAAACATTGAACTCACTTATGAGGTGAAGTTTCTTAGTAAAATGGAAAATTGCTGATAAGAGGAAGGTCTATAGTCCAACTGAGAGACTACTCTGCTGAATAAGTTCATGATGAAAACTTTTTAAATGAGGAGGAGTTTTTCTACCTCTCCTTTTTCTCTGAGGTGAATAGCTGAGTGCGATAGAAAGCACATGAACAATGTTCATGTTTTGCTACATGGGAAGAAGGCCCAGATAGCTTCTAAAACATAATAAACTAAGAATTGAGAGGCTTGTGAATTCTGCTCCTCCACCCACCCAAGACTACCAAAAATTCCTGAGACTCAGCTTCTATTTTTTCTGTAAAGTGAAGATGGCCACCTAGTTGGGGAATTAGAGATACGATATGGACCTAAGTTTCAGCACACAAGTGGACTACTGGGATTTTGCCAAGCGGTACAGTCAGAAGTCAATCCATGCTAGGAAGACTCAGAGAGTTCATATCTTGATCATGCTCAGGCATTGAACTGGCATAGAAGTAAACCCAAGACAGGTATACATGAGGATGTGATCAGGCTAGACCTTTGTTGTGACTATAGTATGGCTTGTGACAGACAAGTCTGAGTACTTGCTAACACAATAGTATTCCTAGTGTTTTATATTCACTGTGTTGTTTCCGTTCCCCATATTTACTATCAGATGTCTGCAATATATCTCCAATCATTTAAAAGTGTTTAGTTTTTAATCATCTTGAAGCAGTTGCACATACAACAGTATACACACACACACACACACACACACACACACACACACACATATGGCAGCATATCTCAGCTGCTATGAAGAATTCCTTGCAATGTGACAGATTCAGGTCAGTAACATTAATGAACTTACAGATTGATGTTGCCAGCTGGATGATCACTGAAGAAGCTAAATTCCCTCTGCACAGGGGCACTACAAAGGAGGGTTTGTCATATTAGATCACTGTGCCCTTGTATTAGAAGAATGTTGGAGAATACTGAGCTGGATGCATCTATAGAAAGGATGTTAAAGATCTGTATGGTCTTTGAACAATGCATTGGAATGGAAGTCAAATGTCTTCAGTCTTACCTTCTCTCTGTTATTGACCTCACTTAATGACCTTGCTTTGGTCTCTTTACACTCATGTTCTCTGCCTTTGTACTTATAACCAAAAGAGATAATACAGAGATACTCCACTTTTATTTTCCATTCAACGAATGTATGCTGAGCACATTTCTGAGCTAGATACTACTACTAGAGATACAAGTGATGGAAGTCAAGATAAGCACACTGCTTACATATATATTTAAGTATAATAGATATTAAATTATTCCACAGCACAGACAGATACTGGAAATGTTATATTTCTGTCTCTTAAACAATCTACAGCTGGTTCTAAGTTTCTACCTATTTGATTAGTAAGATACTGGTTGCATTCATTAATGACATTACCTTGGTCCTCTCTTGGATATTACCTTAATGATGACATATGTGATCACAGGAATACAAGGTGAAGAACTAGCCTTTCATTTCTTGTGAGCCCCTACTTGGAATCCATTATTGTAGAGATGTAGGAAGTCCTACATAATTTTGCATGTTGTTTCTACAGAGGACTACAGTGAGACTATGTATAATGTCTTCTTATTAAGTTAATGGTCTTCAAAAAGGGAAAGTAAGTACTGCCCTCAAAATCACATGCCAATGAGGGAAACCATGGAACCTATATTTCTTCAAGTCTGGCTTACTTAATATATTTTTTTCCCAAGTCTTTCCATTTCCTAACAAATGGAGCAATGTCGTTCTTTCTGATGGAGGCATAGAATTCCATTGTGTGTGTGTGTATCTATTTTATATCTATCTCTATCTCTATCTATCTATCTATCTATCTATCTATCTATCTATCTATCCATATCTATCTCAAAATTTTCTTGATCCATTCATCTACTGAGGGGCATTTGGGTTGGTTTCATATCTTAGCTATGGTGAATAATGCTGTGATAAACTTAGTTGTGCTCATAGCTTTAGTATAGCCTTGTTTGTGATCATTTGGGTAAATGCCCAAAAGTAGGATTGCTGAGTCATAGGGGAGCTCTATGTGGAGTCTTTTGGGGACCCTCCATACTGCTTTCCAAAGTATTTGAATAACTTTACACTCCCACCAACAATACAGTAGGGTTCCCTTTTGGCCACATCCCCTCATCCCCATTTATTGTTATAAGATTTCTTGATTGTAGACTTTCTAACTGGAGTAAGGTGGAATTTTAATGCTGTTTCGATTTTCATTTCTTTTATGGATACAGAAATTGATCATTTCTTCATGTGTCTATTGGCCAGAAAATGCTCAAAAGCTATGTACATTTGACCATATAAGATGATGCTAAGTTAAATAAACCCCAAGATATGGACACAAAGACTTCTTGTTGTTGTTCTAAATGTACTATGTGATTTTTTTTTTGTTTCCATTGTATGTTTCTTCCCCCTATGGTATATCCCCTGCTGTCATTGTACTTGATTTTGGTACCCTATATCTTGTATATACTTTTTTTCTAATTTGGGGAGAAATAACCAAACGCTGAAACAAGGACACAAGATGACCCATTGCAACAATGATACTCACAAGACAGTATATGGGAATTCAACTTTACAACTTTCTGCAGGGGGTGGGGGAAGGAGTTAGGGAGGTGGGGGAGGAAAGGGATAGTGGGAGAACAACAAGGGAGGGGTAACAATGCTCAACAGATATGTACTCATTTCCTTACTCATGTAACTGTAACTCCTCTGTACAACATCTTTATAATAAATAATTTTTTAAAAGAAATGCAACAGCATAAAAAAGTCATACACCAGGTTTCCCCTCTCCGAGGCATATAAGCTAGCAGCTGCATCAACCCAAAATGCAAGATGCATGCACCATTCACCTCTTCTTGGGAAATACAGGTTATTATGTCTCTTAAAGAATCAGCCCTCCCTTCTCATTTGAGCATGCTTCAACTAGAGTTTCCCTCTATTTCTACAGTGATTATATTCACTGTAGAAACATTGTATGACAAAATATTATAGGCAAAATGGCTTCAAAACCAGGAACATGTATTTTTATGATTTTGATCAAGAAGTCCAAGATCAAGTTGCAGCAAACTCACTTCCTAGTGAGAACTTGTCCTGAAGATGACCATCTTCTTACTAGGTCCACACAAGACCTTTCCTCAGTGGGGCAAACACTTCTAATGTCTGTTTGTATGTTCATATTGCCTGTTTGCATATTCACATTGCCTCCTCTTATAACATTAACATCACCATTAACTGGTGATGTTAATCATATCATTTAACCTTGGTCACCTGTTTGAATGTCCTATTTCCAAATATATTCATATTGCAAAATACTGAATGTTATCAATTCAAACATAAATTTAGGGGAAACTTTACAGGCATTAACACAAATTTCTTCTGCACATAATGCAGTCTTCTCAGTGTAGATGAGGGACCCATGGAGGTTTACATGGTTAGCCATTCTGATATTTTCCCAGATGGATGGTGATTCCTCTTCCTCCTGTTCCTCCTCCTCTTCCTTCCTTCCCTCCTTCCTTCCTTCCCTCCTTCCTTCCTTCCTTCCTTCCTTCCTCCTCCTTCTCCTCCTCCTCCTCTTCCTTCCTCCTCCTCCTCTTCCTCCTCCTCCTCCTCCTCCTCCTCCTCCTCCTCCTCCTCCTCCTCCTCCTCCTCCTCCTCCTCCTCCTCCTCCTCCTCCTCCTCCTCCTCCTCTTCTTCTTCTTCTTCTTCTTCTTCTTCTTCTTCTTCTTCTTCTTCTTCTTCTTCTTCTTCTTCTTCTTCTTCTTCTTCTTCTTCTTCTTCTTCTTCTTCTTCTTCTTCTTCTTCTTTTTTCTTAATAAGCTTTGACACCAAGAAAACATTTCAGAAAATTCTGATCTTCCTGAAAGTTTGAGAAGAGGCTTTGCATTATGCACTAGTAAGGGGAAAGAAGTTACCTCTTGTTCATGTATATGAGCCTATAGGCAGCCAATCCCTTCACAGGATATGCTGCCTCATTAATGATAATAATTATTAATAATAGCTCTATTTACCTTACTTCTACTATGTACCTGGTGATTTATTATGCATAAACTCTTTTAATCTTAGGAAGTAATTGTAAAGAACAATGACTTTAGATCAAAACCAAAAATGAGTGCAGAAACAGTAGAGAAAGAGTAGTGAGGAAATTCTCTTTATTTTGCTCCTAACATGTAAAACAAATCACTGTGGATATTTTTAAAATATAGTCCCTTTTCATCTTCATAGAAATATTATAAGATTGGTGATAACATCTTCAAATAAAGATGATAAAAACACATTTAGAGACACTAATTAACTTGATATACATTCAAGTCTTGGTGTAGGGTAAGATTCACCCTCATAGGAAGTAACTGCAGAGACTGAACTCATAGCTTTAATTTAAAAGAGGTAAGTAGAAAAGGTGAATTCCTTACATCAACATGGGATGACCAGAACTTGAAATGAGACACATCTTTAAGCAGATCAGTTCTTGGGAAGTTAGCTGCTTCAGACACGTTATGAGAAGACAGTGCAGTAGGTTTTCCCTAGCGTTGGAAGAATGAAACAAAATGACTTGCAGCATCATGGACTGTCATAATGGTTTATGGAAAGAGATGACAGAGAAAGAAGAAAATCAGAATGATTGGCAATGAAAAGGATGAGCTCAGTTTTAGGAGCAAAACTGTATATAAGAGTATGGGTCAACCCTTCTGAAAAGCAGTATGGAGGTTCCTCAAAAACTAGACAGTATCCTATCATCTAGCAAAAAATTAAACTCCAGGATATTTATCTAACAGAGCACACTAAAGTTACCAACACAACCATGCTCATTGCAGCATTATTTTACCATAACCAAGATATGGAATCAGCCCAGATGCTGCCTCAGTGGACAAATGGATCAAGAATTCTATTCATCCATCAAAAAGAATTAGATTGTACCATTTGTGGCACAGTATTGTATTGAGCACAGAATTATTTAAGTGAAGTAAGCCAGACCCAGAGAAACAGAAGTTGTATGGTCTCCTTCATTTGTGGTAGGTAGAATGTGCTTATAAATCTATAAATAAACACAATTGGTGGTGAGCAAGGGATTAAAATGAATTAACTGAAGTGTAATAGCCTCCATGAAGAGTGCAAAAGTATAATTCTTTAAAAATACTAAGTCAAAGCCAAGCAAAATAAATACCAGGAAATGAGAATTGGCAACAGTGGAAAGTGAGATCAATAGGAGAAGGGTAGAGCAAAGGGGGGAGAATACAGCAATAATTCATTGTACATACCACAGAACTGACAAATATAAGGGAAGGAGTGGGTCAAAGGTGGATGAAGATGTACAAGTGTTAACATAGATCAAGATGCATTGTGCACATAAATTGCTTTGGTAAATGGCAAATAATCAATATATAACCTAAAATTTAAGGGAAGGGAGGGGTGAGTGAGAATATTGACGGGGGACCAAAATGCATTGCATTCATAAACTGTTTCAGTGAATGGTAACTTCTTTGTTTAACTACTTAAAGATGATAAAAAATATCCGTGAAATAATGGGTGGAGATAATAGACAAAAAATGTGCAGTCCTCTTTTTAGCAATGAGAGAAATTGAGAGAGGATTAAGACAAGAATTCAAAAGACTAGAGTAGGGACTCAAGCAATGGGCTACAAAAATATAGTGAGCTCCTTTCCTCTTCTCTCCTCTGTTCTTTTTTTTCCTTTCTCCTCTCCTCCCCTCCCCTCCCCTCCCCTCCCCTCCCCTCCCCTCTCTTCTTCTCCCCTCCCCTCCCCTCTCCTCTCCTCTTCTCTCCTCTCCTCTCCTCTCTTCCCCTCTCCTCTCCTCTCCTCCCCTCTCCTCTCTCTCCCCTCCCCTCCCCTCCCCTTTCCTCTCCTCTCCTCTCCTCTGCTCTCCTCTTCTCTTCCCCTTTCCTCCTCCTCCCTCTCCTCCCCAATCCCTTCCTCTACTCTACACTCCTCTGCTCTTCTTCCTCCTATTCTCTTCCTTCTCTGCTTTTCACTTCTCTTCTCCTCTCCCTTCTCTTCTCTTCTTTCTTCCCCTCTCATCTCTCCCTCTTCCACTTTACTCTCTCTTCTCTTCTTTTTCTTCCTCCTTCTCTTTCCTTCTCCTCTTTTCTCCTTCTCCCTCCTCCTCCTTCTTCCCCCTTCCTCCTTCTCCTCCTTCTCCTTCTTGTTTTTCTTTCTTGTTCTTCTTCCTTCTTGTTCTTCTTCATCTTTCTTCTTTCCTCTTTCTCTCTAATATCTTACAATAAATTGGATAATGCATATTTTTTCTTCTGTGTGGAACATTATTTGCTTCCTCCTTTCATTTAACTTGACTTATTGAAGACTCTCATTAAGCATCATATGTATTGGTGATTTCTATGAGCTAAGTTAAGGATCCACATTATAACTTCCCTTTTCCCTATATATATATATATATATATATATATATATATATATATACACACACACATTATATATATATATATATATATATATCACTCTTAAAGATCACTGCTTGACTTTCTGAGATGCTAGCTTTGAAAATGTCTACTGAATCAATCAATGAATATGCAGTTGAACACTAACACCTTTAGTCTCTGTGGAAGACAATATTTTCTCCAGGTTTTATTTGAGATAGAGCAATTGCAATAATGGCAATGAAGTGCATGCAGCTATAAGACAGATGGCTTATATGAGCTGGGAAGTGGGTACATTCTGCTTGCTTCAACAGCATAATTCAATACAGCAGTCTCACCAAGTGGCTGGCTGGACACTTCTCAGCACATCAAGTTTCAGTAGTGGTCACAGTTAATAAAAACATTTTGCTTTTCCCTAAATTACATTGGATTTTTTCCTCTTTGTGTCTGTCTTCTATTCAACCTCACTCTTCACTGTACTCATCTCCCAGGTGCTTGCAATTTGCTGACGTCCCTTGTGCTGGAGGTGGGATTTTAAGTGAAAGTTCAGGCCTTCCCAGACCTACAGAGACAGTTTTAAATGCACCAGCACAGAGCTCTCTCTGCTGGTTCTGGCTTGGTTGCTAAGCAACATTTCTGCTTACCTAGAAAGGGGGTGAGGTTGTACTAAGCTTGTCAGGGGAGAGGACATTAGGAACTGTAACTTGGAGCTCTTACTCTTACAAATGCAATCTTTCTGTCTCCTGTTGCTATATTCCATTTCATTGTTTTTTTTTATTAAAATAATCTCTTCTGATTACACCATTTTCTTATCTGGGGCTTTTAATCTATCTGTTTTCACTAGTGGCGTATGAACTTCTGCAAGGCAGAAATGTATTGCTAACTCTTCCACTCACTTCTGTGCTGCAGAACACTCTAGAACAGCCAGACTTGCAACAAGGGAAACCAATGGGCATGAGGAGACAATGATTTCAAGTTTTGAGGGTGTACCAGCCATGCCTGGTTCAAAGGAATCATACAAGCTAATGTCTATTGAAGGTTATAGCAGGCCTTAACTGCACCAACTCCTGTAAGAAGTAGAAATCTGTGCAAAAGAAGTGCCTCATAGTTACCTAGTGGATGAGGTGTTTTTATTCTTCCCAAGTAACAGATGAAAGAATTTAAGTGCACAGAAGTTTAGTGACTTTCCAAGATCACTCAGTGTGTAAAGGACACCATGAAGAATTGAGTCCCTGTCGGGCTCAGACTCAATGCTACTAACATGTCACCTTATATTTGTTGCTTAATTCTTATGCTAAATAGTTAATTGCAAAGCTGAGCTGCAAGTGCGGCTTTTGGCTACCTTGCATTCCTCATATATATGCTAGAAATAATAAGTTCTCTCTCTTAGGGAGATTAATAAGATGCAGGTCATAGAGTCAGGCTTAGAAAACATTATGTGTCTTCTTTTCCCCTTCTGTTGATGTGTATTGAATCCTATACCCTAACACCTGGCAGATGTTGACCCTGCAAATGTACAGGGTGGTGTTTATATTCAATATATTATCTTCAAGAGAAGTCACTGGTTAACAGCACTATGATAAACATTTAAAGTTGCTTATCATGATATAATCTCTGTTAGTCCAGTGTTCCTAGAAGAGAATGAGATCAATGTACACGTTCTGGCCAAGGATAGTAATTCTGGGAGATCTAGAATGGGAAATATACCAATAATAAGCGAGAGTGAAGTGAAACTAGGAAACAGAACCAGTGACAGTATGTTCACAGACCTCCATATATTATCTGTAGAAGCCACCCTATATTCTTCTATTCTAAAGATCTGTACTAGCTATGTAGAATTATATTGGAAATAGATTTTCGGAAGCCTTGTATTAGATGAGTTCTCTCTCTAGCCATTATAGTAAAATGAGGGCATTGGCTTAGCTGGTCACAGGTATCTTTTAGCTTTAGGGAACAAACCACAGTTTTCATATCCTGAGAGACCTCAATTACCAATGCAACCTGCTCAACAATGGCTCATTTCACTCCCTCAGTACTGCTGAAAGTTTGGGATTGAGGGGTCAATACATTTAACATTTTCCTAATCCAATTTGACCCTGTCTCATAGTGGGATTCAATGGTTCTGTATTGTAGAAATGGCTCTGTATGACCTATAAGCTCTGGGCTATTCTGAGCTTTGGTAAAATGCTTATTTGGATTTATGGAGGAAATAGTATATGATAGATTTAAGACCTGGAAGAAACTATGCTAAGTGAAGCAAGTCAGGCCCAAAAAGACAAAGGTTGCATGCTTCCTCTTATGCACAGAAGATAGATTTAGCTCAGAAACTTATAAGTAAATATGTTGAGTAGTATGCAAATGTGCACAAATGTATTAGCTGAAATATGGTAAATCCAAGAAAGAACTCAAATGGTGTATTTCTTTAGAAAGACAAAGGTAAAGTTCAGCAAAATAAAACACCAGGAAGTAGGGCATTCAATAGGGGTGTGGTGGGGTCAAGTGGGCAAATGAAGAGGAAAAGACGGGAAGAATGCAGTCAATCATGCAATGTAGATCCGACAAATTTAAGAACAGTGAGGGAAGGTGTGGGTAGGGGAGAGATGGGTGAGAATGTTGAAAGGGGTGACATTGATAACCTTTATCATATTAATAAACTGCTGTGATAAGTGGCAACTCCTTTGTACAATTAGAGATAATTTTTAAAAATCATAAAAAATCCTATCTTTGGTTTGAGGATATAGCTTAGTGTCAAAATGCTTGTAGCATGTACAAGGCCCTGGCTTTGGTCCTGAGTACTACAAATAATTTGGGTAGAAGTAATAATGATGAATAGTAAAATAAACAAACAAATAAATAAATAAATAAATAAATAAAGGTCCTGTTTTTAGATACTGACAGATATAAATTCCATTATTAGTCGGGCTACCATAGTCAACTTATTTTACTTTTCAAGGACTCAATCTGATCCTGTGTAAACCTAAGAGATAATTCAACTGGGCTCATTCGGTTGGTTTGAAGTTAAATGAAATGCTATGGTCTGCCTGTAGGCGTCTCCTCTAAATTCGCATATTGGAACTCTACACTTAATGTGATGGTACTCAGATGAGCTTGGCCCTTGAGAAGTGATGGAGTGATGAGAACTCCACCACCATGAAATGAGATAATTCCTGCATCAATGGAGAGGGCTCCATTGTCCGATCCTCCATGGGAAGACAGAGCAAGAAGATGCCATCTGGGAGGCACAGATCTTCACTACACATCCAATTTGCTCATACACTGGTGTTGAGCTTCCTGGCTCCTAGACATGTGACAGGTAAATTCTGTTGATCACAAAGTACACAGTCTAAATATTTTTTATCACAACCCAAATGGAGTAAGATATAGATGGCTTGCATCAGCTTTACTAGAGTGTCTGAACTGATTAAAATGAGCTCAATTGGTTTTAGCATTGTTAAGATGACTTTGCATATATGTCAATCTAAATCATACTTTTATTTATGTAATTTATTTAACAGATAGGCTTTCTACATGCCAAGTGGTTTTCTAGGACTTTAAAAATGATTAATTCTCATAACAACCAGATTAGGGAAGTCAGAATCTCCTTTTTGTAAGAGAAAAAAAGGAAATATATCATAAGGAAGCTAAATATGTTAGTCAAGTTGCACAGTGAGTAGACAGCCAAACTCTAGGATCATTACCAATTCCAGGTCAGTGCTCTTAGCCATAGTGCTATGCTGCTTCTTATCTTCTTATGTTGAGAATAGTGATTAAATCACTAACCTACAAATCAGAAAATAGGGTTTCTAATTCTGGTTTTGTAGGTGCTTGATAATTCAGGAAAACCTAGGGCCTGAATAAAGCCTTTGAACTCCGTATCCTTTTGTGCATTAACAAAGTATCAGGTGACATCATTATTAATTTATAATTATGCATTATACAATAACACCATATAATTAACAAATACTTGGCAGTGTTTATAATCACCCAGTAATTTGTAAGAGCATTACAATTCCTCATTTATTCAGGCCTGTGGCAAAGTCAGACCCATCTCTCCCATTCCTGGTTAAGACTGGCAGAAATTCCTAGAAAGAGAGAGTTTGCCACTAAATAAGGTCAGCACTAAAGCTATCCTTTGCAGCTTTGGTATCCATAACTTCTTGCTCCTTATCAGCTCTGAAGCTCCTACTTAATTTTTTCCCAAAGTTGTTTTCATCTTTGGGTAAATGACTGTTTATAACCTTATCAGGAAGGTGACATCTCGGCTGGGGTAGAGGCTGATGCTCCACTCAAGAGAAGGTTCTTGCGTGGGACCAAAAATACTTTTGGGAGATACTCTCTAGGCAAACACATTCAGCTCTAGAGATAACATATTCGACCCAGGAAGAAATTCAACGGGTGAGTCACTAAATTCATTTGTCTATTCCAAAATACTTAATAGAGATTTTTTTCTTTTACTGATTGAACGATCTCTCCTCCAAACTTCATGCCCATCTTTACCAAGTGACGTGAGACTCTGCTTGATTTTCACCCTTTAACCAAGCTCATCATGATCATTGCTTTCCATCTCAATATCCTCTTTCTTTTAGTTGTGGATTTTATTCTTGCAAATAATAGATTCAGTTAGCGAATTCTGATCTGGTAGACATTTAATTTCATATATTTATGTACAAAACTGCTCGAAAGTAGGTTGCTATTGTATTAACTACAGAAATTTGATATCTGATTCTAGGACAACTATGGTTGGGATAGTGAAAAAAGGAGGTAAGTCCATAGACTAGATCAGAAATACTCATGTTTTATAGTAGTTTAGACTGTTCAAGAGACAGAGTTGCTGGATGCAGTGGTTCATGACTAAAACTCTAGCTACTCAGAAGCTGAGATCAGGGAGATCATACATTAAGACCACGCTGGATTGAAAAGTTCTCAAAATGCCTAAACAGAAAAATAGGTTGGGTATGGTAGCATATCCATCTCTTATCTCAGTATGGATAGGAAGATGGTGGTCTTAGCTGGCCTGGCAAAAAGCAAGACCTTATCTCAATAGGAGTATCTCCATACCTTATGTCAAAAAGTATCTCAAGACCTAATCTCAATTCTAACTCAAGACCTTATCTCAAAGTACAAAGGGTTGGAACTATGGTTCTGGCCCAAAGTCTTAAGTTCAAACCTCAACAGAGGGGAACAACAGAATGATGAGACAATGTACAAGGGAGGAACCAATGCAACAGCGACATACACAAGACAATATGGATGAATGGAGGGAGGGAATGCAGGAGAAAAATGAGGGAAAGGATAACAAGTTTGACAAGAAATTTACTTATTACCTTACTTATGGAACTGTAACCCTCTTTACATCACCTTGACAATAAAAAATTAAAAAAAGATCTTAATTATAAAAGAAGACTGGAGAAAGAGAGAGAGAAGGAAAGAGAGAGGGAGAGAGAAAGAGAGTGAAAAAACTTTGAGAAAAATTCCAGAGCTTTGCCTTTCTCAAATATATACCTTAACCAAAAGTAAGTAATTAAAGAAGTCTATAATTGCTCCAAAATTTACTATGTGTTTTAGTTTATGCTGTTAGCCAAGGTCCTTGTTGTGAATCTGTTTCATGCTCTTCACTGTGTTCTCCTTTGTCTGTTTTTGACATTACAGGGGTTTGTCTCTCTGCTCTCTCTCTCTGCTCTCTCTGCTCTTTTCTAGCTCTTTCCTCTCTCTTTCCTCTCTCTTTCCCAGCTCTCTCTCTTTCCCAGGCCTTTCCCAGCCACATGGAGTGCCAACCTTACCTGGTCCCAGCAGGTCTACTGAATAAACCTACCCCTTACCTGAATACCACATGCATAGTGCAGTTCTTATTCAGCTACATCTTTTTAAAAAACCTAACATAAATGGTGCGGTGACATTACAGGGGTTTGAAGTCAGGGCCTGGTGCCTACTAGGCAAGGATCTCTCACTTCAAGCATGACTCCATCGCATTCGCATTGTTTATTTCAGCTAGGCCAAACTTAGATCACCATCCTGCTACCTTTGCTTCCTGCAATGCTGGGACTGCATGTGTGTGCAACCACACTCAACTTGTTCTTTTGAAATAGAGTCTCACTAAGTTATTGCTAAAACTGGTCTCAAATTGTAACCCTTACATCTCTGCTACCTGTGTAGGCAAGACCAGCATCCTATTTGGTCAGTTTGTTGGGAAGCAAAGCAGGTTCCAAACCAAAATTAGCATTAATCCAGAATGCTGAGAGACAAGGAACTGAAAATAGAGGATCACCTTATACTTAGAGAAAGAATAAAGAGATATAGAGTTCTCTCAAGCAACCTATGCCTTCTGAGTATTTTAGGTTAGCAAAGTTGGAGCCACAGATAATATACAGGTCTCAGCCTGAGATCATTACAACCATCTATATTTTTGACTGATCTCAACTAGAACAAAGGCTGGTACAAAAGTTTTGATGAGAATGATGATATTAAAGAAACAGAGACAGAGGACAGAGAAGAGACAGAGAGAGAGAGGGAGAGGGAGAATAAGAGAGAGAATAATATGCACTTGAGTGCAGTAAAACCGTTAGTTGAAATGTCATGGTACAGATTCTTCTTTTAAGTATATTTTTTATTATATTTAAGTAGTTGTACAAAGGAGTTACCATTCAATAAATCAGTTTATAAGTTCTTGTCTTGGTTAATGTGATTGAGCTAGATGACCTTTGAAATGGAGCTACACTCATGCTCAATGTTCAAAACTAGTAGAAAATCTTTAGATTTAATTCCTTGTATTTTACAGTCGAAGTTTTAAAGATCTCTTAAAAAGTCTTTTTATTCTTAAGAGTTTTTGAGTCTGAGTCTGATCTTCTGTCCATTGTTCCTGAAAAACTGAACAAGAATTGATCTTAATGATGTAGTTTGACTTAAAGTCTATTTGACTTCCATTAACAGGGTTACATCAGCTTTCTTTTTATTTGTATATAGCTAGTGATGATTTCATTTCCAATCTTTATGTATGCTTTTGATTTTTGACTTATTACCTGACAACCTCCTTTCTACTGATTAGTTTTATCCAACTCTGTTTATGGTGATTATCTGTTCAGTAAGTTTTGCTATGTCATCTATTTATATATAGCTAGTTAATTTTTTTCTATTTGCTTTAGAATACTTTTTATCCTTTCAGAAGTGATATAATTTATAGCTATTAGTCTAGGGGTTAGTTATTCCTCATCCTTTGATGATATGATATAAACTTTCCCTGATAGTTTATCACCATCTACTGCATCCATATAATTACTATCACTTTTATTTTATAAAGCTGAGACTAGAATGATCTGTAATCGATATAATTTTATCAATGTAGGTAATCTAACACAAATAGTCCATATTTAAATCATATTCTTGGATGTGAATAAGCCTAGAGCCATTTGTATTGGATATCAACATTTCTCCCACTTTGCAAGATATCCTTTCTGTGTAACTATGATTTCATTCTCTGAAGGGAGACTTACTGTTAGCATGACCCTCTTCTTGCCCTCTTCTTTAAAGGGAGTGGATATGGTGGGGTCTAGAGCTTTCCAATGATTTTATGTGATAGCTAATTAATAGCTTTCTGTGGTTTCCATGGCAATGACATGCTTTACTGCCAGACCTTATCCAAATGGGCATTCTGTTCACTCTTGTGTCTTTGCATTGGCATATTAATCAGACACTGTAGGTCCTCAGTTGCTGCATCAAATTGGTAAGACACTAATTGAATTAAAATCCCTCTTGAAGGCATCAGTCTGCTCTTCCTCACAGCTAGAGGGGAACCTTGTCAGTTCAAAGGGCTAGCCAGACCAAAGCCAGACATATTTGGAAATCCATACAACTTTGTAACCCTTCTATTTTTCCCCCTCAGAATAAATTTTTGATGTCTGAATCCTTCTCCTTGAAAAGTCTTTCGTTTCCTTGACCTTTCCAATCTCTGTACATGGCTGTATTCTCTCTGTAAGATGAAATGACTGACTTGCAGAGTCTTTTCCCACACTCAACAGTGGTGAACTCTGGTGAAAAAACACAGACTGAAGTTCCTAACTGAATAATGATACGATTAGACACTATGATGCAGAAAAGATTGCCTAGCCCTCTGTGACAGGCTGTGCCAATACAAGGGGTTCTCAGGAGACTCTTCAGAAAGGTTTGGGAGGTGGAAAGGAAGAAGGAAAGGAAGAGAAGCAAGTAAAATACACATCAGTCTGGAGCTTCTTCAGGTCATACTGATGACTGGAGATTGTTCCTATCTATATAGAAGTCAAAATTCCCACTTCCTGGCTAGGTTTGCCATTTAAAATGACACTTGTGAACAGTGTAGTTATACCTTGTTCCTAAATGCTTTTAAAATGCAATTTCATAACTTTGTGTGTCTGTTCTTAGGGAAAAAAAAAAGTAATGACTAAAGTAAGTTCCTTTGGTCATTGTGTTTGATTTGTCCATTTTCAGATCATTTTTCAGCACTCAGAGTGAATGCATCCCTCCTATTAAAATCCTGACAATCTCATGAAAGGGGCTCTTTGTGGTTGAGGCGAGGATAACATTTTTAGGATGTTCTGTAATCACTAGTGTTTCATTTACTTTGTCTTTTTTCATTAATTTGTGAGAGGTGGAACACATGGGCAATGTCTTTATAGATACTTGCATTTCTGGCATTCTGCATTCATCTATTACATGCTTGTTTAATGATTTACTGGATTTGGGCACTCCTGTGCTTGATGGAGAAGCTGTGATCTAACATCTGGCATGGAGGATTTTCACAGTAAATGGACACTGAACCCTCGTAAAAACTGAGACCTGAAAAAACCGATGCAGGTATGAAGTAGATGGTAAGTGTTAAAGTTGTTATAAAATATATATGCTAATAGATACTGAAAATAAAATACTAAATCTGGAATATTATCATTATAGAAAAAAGAAATCTTCCCCCTACATACTCTATAACATACAGGTAATTCGTAGACTTACATGAACTGAAGCTCTTCCTTTTCTCTTTAAATTAAAATACATCCTCACTTTGTATATCATTATCAGAAATTCTGAAAAATCTCTGAGTCTTTATATTTTATCTAGGGTATCATTATCACAAGAGAGAAACATATTCCAGAGCTTGCGGCAATAGTGAAGGTATACAAGGGCAGTGAATGGATAGTCTAATAATTGGTTCTGTTTTACAAGACTGAAATGGGAGCTCCTGCTTCCTGCTGTGGAAGAATTCAAGGCATGTGGAAAATAGAGCTAATCATCTTTTGTCTGCAATGGATCCAGTTGCTGAACAGTGGTGATTTCCCAATGATTAAAAGGAAATTTGTACTGGGCAGTAGTTTAGACTAGGACATTTCTCTTTTCCCCTCCAACCCTGCATTTTTGTGATTCTGCATTCACTGCAAATGAAGAAATAAGGGTAGAGTACTTCTTGCAAGTACCACCAACAAGAAGATTCATGTGGAGTTCCTAGAGACTGCAAAACCACTCCTGTAGGGCAGCACTTTGAGATGAGATGGCTTCCTTGAAATCTCTCATTCTATTTTAACCCCAAGTCTCTCACAAGGCTGCTCACTTTAAACCACTACCAAAGAAGAAGCAGTACTTATATGTGAGTGTGAGTGTGTGTGAGTGTGTGTGTGTATGGAGCGTGAATGTCAGAGAGGCTAGAGCAGACAGAGGGGTTGTACTTGTGCTCATATGCATCATGCACCAGTCAAATGATAACACTTTGGATGGGGATGTCTTTCTTGTAGCCCAATGCAATAATAAATACTTACCTTATTAGTATTTACTTTTGGCTATTCAAGTTGGAAAATAATTTCTAGGAAAGCACATAGAAGACTTTTTTCAAATACATACGCATGCTCACACATGCACACAGACACACAGACACAGACATAGATACACACACACACACATACACACACACACACACATACATACACACACATTAAAAACAAACTTGGGCAGAAAACTAATTCATCCCTTGGCAGCTGTGTTGAAGGAGACGACATAAAAGCAATTGGAGTGATTTTGAAAAAGTGTGATTTGTCAAGAGACTTCAAATCCTTGTCTGGATCGTTACTGCACATTTCTGAGTGTGCCTTTCCTCTCTGAACCACTTTCCCGAACTAAGGACTTTGGGGAGCTTTATACCTAAGGTTGCATTGTCCTGTGATTTTGTGACATGCGTTTCTGCCCCCTCCTACCTACCGGCCAGCTTCCAGTAGTTTGATTTATTGAGAAGGGAGGAACGCATAGAGGTAAGAGAGCCCTGTCCAATCACCACTCCAGTTTGAGAATGAGTCAAAAGAACCACAACGAATTAAATATAAAGAGGAAAGAACTCTTAACAGAAGAAATATCTTCTTTATCTATCTCCATTTCCTCCCACAAGGAAAAATGGCAGTGTCAGTGGTACATTACATATATCTCTCTTTCTTTTAGTGTTTAATCTTAGCACCTGCACAGCAGAGATTTTACAATTCATTGCATATGCTCTCCCCTTCTACCCCCATCCATACAGCACCTGAGCCCTAAGAAGCAACCACCTCAAATCTTCCACAAAAAAAAGGCTGAGACCCTTCCTCATGTCCGAGTATAGAAGTAACAAACATGCCCCACGGTTTTATACAGTTGCTACAACGTTTTAGTTCCCAACAAATGAAGATACTTTTTTTTTCCTCCTCCTTCTCTTTGAATAGTAATTACATTTTACAAATTATTTTGTGTTTTGTTTCGCTTGGTTCTGTTGCATGTGTACAACAAAAGGAAAAAGTCCACTGGCAGGAAGAGTCCCCCACCCGTTAGCAGAGTTTGGCTGTCATCTGGTCCGACTGTTTGAGGATCTCGGTGTTGTAGAGGTCCAAGGCGTGGTTCACCCTAATGATCTCGCTGTTGGTCAGTTTCAGACGGTGCTTCAGCATACACGAGAACAAATCCAGCTGGGGTTTTCCCGGGGCGACAGGGGGAGCCAGGCGATTAATTCGGTCCCGAATATCCAACAAGAGGAGCATCACGGACGAAGAGGAATAGAACTGGCCCCCTTGGGTGTAGGACTGGTTGACCTGCTGCACGGCGCTGCGAAGGAGGTCGGCATTGAACCTCAGGCTGTACCCAAACACCTGCACGTCTGAGATCTTGATGTAGAACTGTCTCTTAGAGGGATCCGACAGGTCTACCGGGCCCTGGCCAGTCTCGTTACGCAGGAGGGTAGGTAACCGCGTTCGACTACGTAGGTAGATATGGACTGTCTCGAAAAAGGTTTTCCACCGATTGCCCAGGAGAAGAGTCCAGTTGTAGCATTGGCTGTTTTGGAGTCGGATCTTCTCCCAACGTGGGTAGCCGAATTCTCCGAAGGGCATGTTCCAGCCCTCCGAATGGCTCCCGCTGAAGGGATTCACGTAGACAAAGAACATGGGGTCCAGGCTGCTGTTGCGCATCTGGCAGATGCGCATGGACATGCCGATCACCATGTGGATGAAGTCCATGCGGTTCTTGTTGCTCTTCAGAGTGAGGGACATGCGCTTGCGCCACCGAGGGTCGAAGAAGGTGTCGAGGCGGATCTCGTTGCTGATGAAGGTGGTGTGGACGTAGAGGCGGGAGTCCATCTTTTGCAACAGGTATTTCAGCTCCAGGTCCTGGAAGTCCAGGTCGGTCTCGAAGCTGATGAACTGTTCGCTCCGCTCCGAGTCCACGTTCTGTGGCTCGCAGCGGCCTCGGTACAGCTTGTAGCCCTTGTTGCAGGACCCGCAGAGTGAGATGTTGGCCAGGCTACACATGGCGCAGCTGTTGTTCCCGCCTATGATGCAGGGGATGGGGCGCTGGCACAGCGTGGTGCTGCCGTGACACACGCAACTCCTCTGGCTCTCCAGAAACGTCCCCCAGAACCCGTTCTCATTGCAGTAGAGAAGAGACTGGACCCTTGCGAGCCACTGCTGAATTGTCCTGGAGGAAAGAGGGAGAGTGGAGAATGTTAAGCCCTGCGGGATGCAGTTGGGGATCGTTCTATACCATCCCTTAGTGCAAACCGGGGACACTCCTAGACAGGAAAGACGGTATCAGTTGTAAGAGTTGCATTGTACTTCCAGGTCAGCTCCCAACCTGCTGTACGACATTCAAGGTAGCTTACCCTTCAGAGGCTGCCGATCTTCATCTGAAAAAGGAGGGATTGGGTAGGGCACTGTGGGGGTCTAGCTACTGTGATCCTAGCTACTTAGGAGGCTGAGATTTGAGGATTGCTGTTCCAAGACAACCCAGGCAAGAATATTCTGTGAGACTTACCTTTAATTAACCAGCCCAAGATGCAAGTGAAAGTGGGATAAAGTGTTGGCCTTGAGTGCAAAAGCCAAGTGAGAGTCTAAAGGTCTGAGTTCAAGGCCAAGGAGAGAGAGGAGGAGGGGGGAAGAGGAAGACAAGGAGAAAGAGGAAGGGCAGAGAAAGGGTTGGGAAGAATGGGCTTTCCCCCACTTTGATTCTAATATTTAATCATCTCAAAGAAGTTTGATTTAGGAAATAAAGTCTGAGAACACAAATAACCCTTTCTGGATGGCTGCCAATGGTGAAAGTCAGCCACGGAGAAGACCTCTGTGTTATTTCATGTAATGTCCATCAGACCTCTCAACCCACTTCACACACGGCTCCTCCCTGGAGGGCCTATGACACCCAACCACCTCCACAGAAAAGTCATATTTTACCACAATCTACAAATCACATAGCACTTCTAGATCGATGATCAGAGTGGTGTTTTTCTTATTTCAAGGCATGTGGAAAAAAAACTGCATTTCTCCCATGTTTCTAGAGCTCCACATTGTTATTGGAGTAGTGTTTCTACGGCCCCACATCTCTCCTGGCCCCCTCCTGACTACCAGGACACTATACATGGTAGAGAAGACTATCCTCAGATTCCAGCCACTAACACATCCCAATGAAGACAGATCCACTAAGAGACAAGAAGCAACAGCCAAAAGGTTAAAAAAAAAGTTATTCAGCCTACAGGTTTCTCATCTGTCTTCATTTCTGTGCAAGTCACTGCTGAGCTGGTCTCCTGTGCCACACATGATCCCTTACATGTGTCTAGCACTTTTTACACTGCATTGGACATGTTCTCACTTGAGCTTCACAACAACACCCTGAATAATCGCTTGAGACGAGGTCAGTAAGAGATTACAGAACATTCTGGCTCTTCCTCATGTGAAGATGATGCTGGGCAGTTCCCTTTGCTTTCTGAACTCATTTCTGTACCACCCAGGGCTAAAATGAGAATTACACAAGTGTTCGTGTGAAGGCTGAGCTTCAAACTTGGTAGGTACTAAGGGCTCAGTGAAACTTGGTTATGTGTGCAAAGGGACTCTTGGGTCAATTTTACACACATGACCCCAAATCTCAGAGATCAAAAGACAGAACCAGTCAGCAGAGAACTTGCCTGGCTCACAGCTATTGCTGAGAAGGCCATTACCCATCAAGCAGTAAACCTCTCTTGAGGCTGCATGTGCTCTGGTGATGTCCATGGAGACGAAGATGGTGAGGATGGTTCACCATGACCCTTTCTATGCAGCTGGAAAAAAGCCCATTGGTATTGTACTTCCTGTGGTAGGAAGTGTCAGCTGTGTAACACATCTGTGCCATCATTTCCACTGATGAGCGACCGTTACCAAGCCATAAACAGAAAGTTGGTGTCAGCAGAACGGAGTTCAAAACTCCACTCCCACTAGGCACAAGTCTCTCTGCCTCCTGAAGCCTCCGTCTCGATATCTAAAAGGAGGATAAGACCCAAACTCCCATTCAAGCCAGGAACCAGTCGTTCCACTTCTTGAAGTGTCAGCATCCATATGTGAAAATGAGGATAATAAGACCCATCTCATACAGTTGGTGAGAGGATTCTGCGAGATTATATATTTAAAGTGCTCAGAAAAGCCTGGCAGAGAGCAATTACGAAGAAGGTAATAATAAAAAGTATTCTTATCCCAGAGAATAAGCTCTTCCTTTGAAGGTACTGAGAAACTCTCTTGGGGATTTTTTTTTCTATCTCCCTGCAGTTTGAGGGAAACCATTTTGTTATATCCATTTGAAAATAGATACTGTTGAAATGGCTGCCTGGCTTGCTTTGCTTTAAATGAGTTGCTTATCAGCTAAGAGAAAATGGTGGAATAATTAGCTTCTTGAAATTCCCTGCCTTTTAAACTCATACAACCCTCCCTTTCTCTGGCAATAGAACCTCAGAACACCCAATGGCATTGAATCAGGGCCCCGGCTGCCTCTTCAGGTCCCCTCTAGGTCTTTAGGTGAAGTTAAAGGAGTTCCTTCTGCCCTGACCACCTAGCATAAAGTCTGGCTTTCTAAAATTTTGCTGAAGGAATGAATGTTTGCCAAAGGAATGAGCAAAGAATATTAATATTTTTCCTCTTCTTTTTATTAACCCCCCCAAAGAAAAGAAAGAATGAAAAACAAACTTCTCTCTCTCTCCCCTCAGGACCACAGTATTAGTTTTCAATACCATCCTCCCACACAGCTCCAGGCCTCCCTGGGTCCCTGCTTCGTGAGAGCAATCCTCTTACAGCATGGAGAACAGCAGCAAGCCCAGCCTTGAGAAAACGGAGCTGGAATAACAATGAGCTATGTGGCTGCCACCTCCCAAACCAGAACATTGACTGAATATTGGGGGATGAGTCATCGGATAGTGTTTTGTGGTTTTTTTTTTTATAATCTTTTTGGTGAGCTTCAGGGGCCCCTCCACGCAGCTCTGATCCCGTCTTTCCATTTGACAAGATCATCGTTTCAAAAATGCCTCTTTCAAATGGCCCACACTTGCCCCTGTCACTCCCTCTCCAAGGGACAGGACAGTACCCCATTTAGAGCTCCTCTGTTCCCATCTGCAAGGCATTCTATAACCCCGTAGAGCGCCCCCTTTCTCGTGTCCCATCATTGGGACCCTTTGTCAGGACCATAGCCCCCCCTTACTCCTTGAATCAATGCTTCATTGTGGCTGAACTCTCAGAATCCTCCGTAGGGGGAAATAAAAAGATGAAAGTTCCTGGTGATGCTACAACAAGCAAGAGGACTGGGGGTGAATTAGGATTCCAGCCCTGTCAGGCAAGAGGGATTGGGGACAGAGAGGCCCTCTGAGATGCATCAGCAGGCTGCATGGCACCTGCGTCTCCTGAGCTTGGAATAATCATGAGGTTGTGGGATGTATCAAAGGAGGCATTAATGATACAGCACCAGAACGCAGAAGGGAGGTGGTATACAGGGAGCTCCAGGCTCAGCGAAAGAAGGAAGAGGAGACTAAGGGAGAAGGTGGAGAATGGGGAAGGGTGATAAGAGGAAGAGATAAAGGATCTGGTGTCCGGAGTGATGACAGTTGAACATACAAGGCTACACAGGTGCCCTTGGAGAGGCAGGACTGGATGGGATACAACTAGAGTGGACACAACAGAGCTGCAAACATGAGGCCATGACACACTTGTAATTTACAGACTCTGGGGAAAATGGACATCGGATAGGCCACCTGAGAGGAGGACTTCTCACGCACCCCTTAATTTTTCTGCCAAAGAGAGGAACCCAGAGAGGCACCTACCAGATAACTCTGATTTCCAAGGTCAGTGAGAAGTCTTTTGCTTTGTAGTATGTCGTTTGGAGGAGATTAAACCAGGAAAATGAGCTTATCCCATTCTTTGTAGTGTGCCTTTAAAATAATGCAAACAACTTGCAGTGAGAAATCAGCCTCAATCAGAAGGCTGTTTTAGACCTCCTTCATTGGAAGCCAGGGCTCTAAGCAGTAATCACTGATAGCAATAATTTTGCAAGGTTCACTCTGAGAAGTGGCATCTTAAACTGGCCAAGGGTCACTGCGGCTGACCACGTCAGAGCCCTCCTATTAAACCACCCATGCCGCTGAAGGGCCTTTTTCTGTCCCCCTGAGCAGCTTATGTAAAAATGTTGATGTGACAGATGAAGATGATGAATCCTTGAGAAATGGGTTAACTTGTCTGAGACCACAAAGTGATTCTGCAGTCCAATAGTAGACTCTCCCTCAGCATGGGTATACTTTCTGCTCTGTGCCATGATGTGAAATTATAACGATAAGGCCAGCGAGATGGGAGAGCAAGCCACAAGAACAGGAATAAATTGAAATAATGGAAAATTCCAGGAAGCTTGAGTGTGTGAAAGGCTTATTATCACATTCCTTACTTCCTCTGGCCCTGCCAAAGTCCCTCTCCTCCATTTGCTAATAATTGGGGCTCACCGACAAGAGCAGAGGGAGAAGCGAGGGAGAAAGGTGGGGGGGCTGTGATCTATAAATACCACTTCCCAGGCTAGCCAGTGACAGCCTGCCTCAACCCTGACAACAGAGAAAAGGCTTAATAGGCCAGCTCCAGAGGGAAGGGTCTCAGAAAGCTGACACGGCCCCAACTGCAAGGTGGTCAGGGAGAGGCAATGAAGACCACGATTTAAAAAAGGCATTTTCTCAGTCACTAGGGATCCAAAGCTTCAGCTAAAGCTGAATTCCAATACACTCAAATCAGCATCTTTCCATTGGAGGATTTCAATTTGTTCTGATGGGAGTGAAAGGGAACTAAGAAGACAGAAGGAAGGAAGGAGGAAGGAGGGGGAGGGCAGAAGGCTTTCTCTTCATTTCTAAACACAAAAACACTGGCTGGGTATAACTGGCCCATGCTAGCTATTTAAGAGGCTGAGATCTGAGGAGAGTGGTTCGAAGCCGGCCCAGACACACAAATCTAAGAGATTCTTATCTCCAAGCAACCATCAAAAAGCTGGAAGTAGAGTTGTGGCTCAAGTCACAGAGTGCCAGCTTTGAGTGAAAAAGAAAATCTAAGGAACAGTGCCCTGATCTTAGTTTAAACCCCAGTACATGATGAGAGAGAGAGAGAGAAAGAGAGAGAGAGAGAGAGAGAGAGAGAGAGAGAGAGAGAGAGAGAGAGAGAGAGAGAGAGAGAGAAAGAAAGAGAGAAAGAGAGATACAGACAGAGACACAGAGATAGAGAGACAGACAGAGAGACAGAGAGACAGACAGAGACAGACAGAGACAGAGACAGACAGACAGAGACAGACAGACAGACAGACAGACAGACAGACAGAGAAAGAGACCTAGAGAGAGAATGATGCCTGGAACCTAACTGATTAGCTCCTACAATGATTCCATATGAAGCAGCCTGGACCACAGAAACAGAATCTTCAAGAAGACACTTTTCAGATGTTCAACAGTGCCCCATCCCATGTTTAAAGCTGTCATGTATTTCAAGTGCTTTTTACACCAGGTCAGTAATCTCTATGTCTTCACATCAGTTCTGTGAGATAAGACTCTCTTCCTAATTTGCATTCTACTCATGAGGGGTCTGAAAGCCAGAGAGGGATTGTGACTCATCGATGGCCACACAGCATGAACACAGAAGACTAGAGATCAGGACTTCTGGATGTACATGAACATTCCTTCAATTACCCAAGACATATTCCCTGCCATCTGCACTCTAGAATGGAGGATGCACTAAGTTCAGAGCCTCAGAGCCACCCAGCTGTACATCTCTAGACTGTCTTTGCCTCCGCCAGGATTTTCTGGCAACTTGTCAGGTCTCCTGGTGACACAGCATGGCGTTGCTTGTCATTTGGAGGACAGAGGCTCTGCCACCCAGGGTTTCCCATCAGTGCCTTCAGAGGCTCTATCTCCCTTTCAGACCTAGCTGGCTGGGGAGCCCTCACTGGGATTCCTAATTCAAGCAACCTCCCTGCTGATTTTAATTGGAGGTTTTGCAGAAGTTGGGAATGTGGTGCCTGGCCTGTGGCATTTTAGGGAAGATCATACAAATCGAGTGCCAAGGAGAGAGGGATGGGGGGGGTGGATGTAGGTTAAAATAGAAAACTATAATCCATAACTCTGATATGCCTATGAGTAGTGTGCTTTTAAACGTAGAAAGGAAATGAAAAAGAAATGAGCTGGGGATTCTGAATTATTCTTTTATTTATGCCCCCATGCTTCTCCTGTGGTGTGCCTCTGACATTGTAATGGGTGCATGAGTAATTTGGTGACTCCACAAAATGTACGTTCAGTACAGCACAGACTAAACTGGGAAGACAAGGAGTTGTTTGTAAGTGTCTAATGACGCACTGTTCTTTTGTAGTGGTGTTGTGTATGAGTGTGTGTGTGTGTGAGTGTGTGTGTGAGTGTGTGTGTGTGTGCAGGCTTTGAACAAATGGTGCTGACAAAAGCTGAATAAGTCCATGGTATTTGGTGCTTGGAACTCAGACGAAAGGATAGTTTATGGATGTGCTCCTATGAATTATAACTGCCCATCAGATCCAAACGGATCATCATTTTCCCCAAATAAATGTTTAGCTTTTAATCATTCCCTTATTTAAGTGTCTGTCATTGCCTTAATAACCTGTTTGTTTCCCTCTCTCCTCCCAATTCTTCATGAGCTGACAGTCTCGTTGAGTGGCTCATCACAATAAGGAAGAAAGAATGAAAGGAGATTTTATGGTCTCTTTTCTGCTGAAGGTATTTTCTAGTTTGGAATTCTGGAGTGAAGGCAGTAGGTCTTACTTGAGGAAGGCTGGGGTGAACAGTGGAAGGAGGAATGAAGAAGAAAGCAGCAATGCAAGGATCCAACAGGGCCTTTAAAATTGGGCTGTCAGAAGCTTTATTGGGGAGGATTATGAAATAATCTTTGCCACTACACAGCTCTGGGTCTGGAAGGAGGTGACAGGCAGCAAGCAGTACCAGGGCTGTATATTCAAAGATCAACATTTTACTCTAGGGCATGGACCTGCTGAAGATAAATGAAGGAAGACTCAGAAACCTTTTAGGGATGGCAGAAGGGCTTGAAACAACAGGATACTTTATGGTTCAAGTGATAGAGTGCTAGCCTTCAGTGTAAGAGGCTTAGAGACATAGCCCAAGCCCTGAGTTCAAGCCCTGGGATTGGCAAAACAACAACAACAACAACAACTCTATCTCCAATTAACCAGCATTAAAAAGTTAGACTGGGGGTATGGCTTAAATATCAAATGATAGCATGGCTCAGTGCCAGCTAGGAGAGGGACCAAGAGGGACTAGCATAAGAAACTAACTTAATAGCAATACCAGGTGGTGGGGCTGCAAAAACTGTCTATTCATTCTGAGCAGAAGACAGGCTGGACAATGAAAGAATCAGATCAAAAGGCTCCCAAAATGTGAAAGGATTATAAAGGGTCACAGCAGACCCTAACCTTGAAGTACAATAATACTTCAATAAATGACCTGACCTATTTGATTCTAAGTGTTTTTTTTTTATTTTAATCTGTCAAATAGGGAAGCTGAAAAACTCAAACTGTATATGCAAAGCTCCTGGAGATTTCCACTGTGAGGACATTATGAATGACCACATAACCATCACCATTATTGAAGACAAAGAATGACCACATTTTATAAGTGTCTGTTTAAAAACATTTCATTTGGTTTTAGACCAGTTGGTTATACATTTTATTATAACATTTTCTAGTTTTACTGGTTGTTTATTCTCCACAGTTTTTCATGAATGCTATCACTGTAAAGCTTACATTGGAAAAAACTTGATACGGGTTTTGGTGTAAAAGAAAAATTGAGTATTGGATTTTTGCTCGGCTACTCATTATCTAACCTTGAACTAATTGCACACTCTGTTGTTTTAAGCACAGAATGGAATGACATTATACTTCTTGCAAGATTATTCTGAGGCTCAGATAAGATGACGTATACAAAGCTCCTGACATATGGTAAGTACATAGTGTCTCTCATGAAGACAAACTCTTGTGCTCTTCCTGAACTCATGCAGTAAGTGATTCTTTGATGTCAGTAGTTATTCGTTTAAAAATCCAGGGGAGGAAAAAAAAAACCTACAAATGCTGCTGGGTCTATTCGCTGTCAGTCTATTTATTTTTAAAGAATTGGGAGACTTAGGCTCTTTTATACCCCCAAACCAAAACAGACTGATCGTAGGTGTAAATGGGAAAGACAAAATCAGCAGCAAGAAGAAAAAAACACTTAGAAGAAGACACAGCAAAAGATCTTCATGGCATTAGAGTTGGGAAGTATTTCTCTAGAAGACTGCACCATAGAAGACAAGTATAATACCTAAAAACATGTCATGATTAAACATATCATAAGAGGATATGCTTTCAATACCTCTAGCCAAGAAAAGATTATAAAGACAAACCCATATTGTGGTCAGAATGTCTGTATCTCCGCAAATTCTTCAGTTGAAATCTCAGTCCCTATGGTGATTGCTTCAGGGAGGCCTTTCCCAGTTTAGGTGTTAAGAGTAGAACCATCATGAATGGGGTTAATGTCCTCATACAGGAGACCAGAGAAAGACCTGATATCCCTTGTAGCATATGAGGACATGAAGGAGAAGCAAAAATGCCTTCAGTAGCACCATCTTTTCCAATGCCTTCCTGCTGAAATTCTAACCTCCAGAGCAATGAGAAATCAATTTCTGATTCTTTCAAAATATCCAGTAAATAATGCTTTGCTATGGCTGGATGAATGGATTAAGAAATAAAACATAATGAAATCCACCAGATTTGTTAATAAAATGAGAAGGAAAGCTTGGTGCTTGTGGCTCACACCTGTAATCCAAAACACTGAGACCTGAGGATCATAGTTCAAAGCCACCCTAGGCAGGAAAGTCCCTGAAAAGCTGATCTCCCATATACCAACAAAATTCCAGAAGTGGAATTGTGGTTTCAAGGGGTAGAGTGTCAGCTTTGGGTGAAAGGCTAATGGACAGTGCCCGGGTCCGGAACTCAAACCCCGGTACCAGCACAGAAAAGAGTCATTGTCAAGAAATAGAGAGGAAATAACAGGAGCAGGCAGTTCATGAAAAATAAAACACAATAGGATATACAGAAGGTCAAAAGCACACTGAAGTCTTGTTCATCACCAAGACAAGGCAAATTAAAATTCCAATGAGATGCTGCTATTGTACCAGAATGACAAATAATTAAAGTATAAAATATGAAGAACAAGATATGCTCGCTGTTGACTAAGACATGTAGCCATTTGCAGCTCTCTTGTCCTACTTAATGGTGAAATACTTTAGCAAGTAGGAAAAGGTAGAAGTAACTATTTGAGGATCTGGCAAACCAAGTATATATATAAGACCTCTCCTAAAAATTGCACTGAAAGCATGTTCCCAAGAAAAAGATGTAAGTCCACAAAAAGACACATGTAAGATCACTGTGGTGTTCTTGGGGGCCTCAACCTGGAAACAATGAAAATGCCTGTCAGCAGTAAAGCAGATGTCTGCACATACAATGACATTACTCTGGAGGACGTACGAGCACAGCTGCACAAAACAACATGGAGAGAACTCAGATAACAGCAGAAGGATGAAAAAAGCAAGACCCCAAGGTCATATTCATACATATACATGCTGTGTGTGAGGTGGGAGAGGCAAAGTGGGAGAGAGATATAGAAAGAGAGACAGACAGACAGATTGACACTGGGACAAAGAGACAGACAGAAAGAGAGACAGAGAGATCTTACTATATTTAAGAAGGGAGATTTAACCCATCATGCATGTAACACCAAGAAGAGCAATTCCCTAACAGAGAACTCTGACAGCTCCTAGAAGAGAAGCTGTCTATTGGATTGCAAATAAGACCCTATTTCTTGATTTTGGGTGCTGTTACTTTTATTTTTGGGGGGTCCGGTCGTGGGGCCTGAACTTTGGGCCTGGGCACTGTCCCTCAGCTCTTCAGCTCAAGGCTAGTGCTCTACCACTTGAGCCACAGTGTCATTTCCGGCTTTTTTCTTTTTGCTAATGTGGTGCTGAGGAATCGAACCCAAGGCCTCATGCATGCAAGGCAAGCGCTCTACCACTGAGCCACCTTCCCAGCAAAATGTGGTTTGATATTTTTTTTTTTTTTGGCCAGTCCTGAGGCTTGAACTCAGAGCCTGGGCACTGTCCCTGAACCTCTCTACCACTTGAGCCACAGCACCATTTCTGACTTTATCTGTGTATGTGGTGCTGAGGATTTGAATCCAGGGCTTCATGCATGCTGGGCAAGCACTCTAGCACTGAGCCACATTCCCAGCCCCTTGCGTGCTGTTTATACGTGTGAATTCCAGTTGTGAAAATCAGTCTTCCCATACGCTTCAGATATTTATACTTTTGATTAAGCACGCAATCTGCCAATGGGTAACAATTACAAAATAAATCCTTTAGAGCAACCAGAATAGCATTAATAGAGAATTGTATTTGAACTGTATGACAACCTGAGGCTCATTACAGAGAAATGATGCCTTGATGATCCTTAGCACCTGGCCAAATTGTTAGATTCTATCTCTTCTCTGTGTGTGTGTGTGTGTGTGTGAGAGAGAGAGAGAGAGAGAGAGAGAGAGAGAGAGAGAGAGAGAGAGAGAGAGAGAGAGAGAGAGAGAGAGAGAGAGAGAGAGAGAGAGAGAGAAAGAGAGAGAGTACTGGCTGGACCTGGAAGGTGAGGATAGAAAGGAATATTGGGAGGCTTAAAAAAAAAGAATTATCCACAAAAATTATATGAACGTAGTTCTATTTCTGACTCAATCCCCAGAGCCTCCAGAGTGTATTCCAAACAGAAAGCTACTTCTGAGCCTCAGGAAAAAAAAGAAAAAGAAAACGCCCAAACTAAAAAACCATAAAAAAAGAAACTGAGATGCTGATTTTCTTGGCTTACGTCAAGGAAGTGAGTCAATTGCCCTACTTGCCACAAATGCAGAATCACACACACACACACACACACACACACACACACACACACACACACACACACACACACACACACACACACACACACAGAGCAATGGAGATGTCCCGGGCAGGGTTCACTTAACTAAACCTCATGCAGCTCTTAGGATGAAGCTGTGGTGCTGGCATTCAACTATTTGCCCCATCACCCAGATCTAATCCTTATAGGTTGTCAGCATGATGGGTCTCACTGCAGTTCTTATTGCCCTGTACATAGAAAAGAAATGCCAAAGATATTTCTAGATAAAAGCTCCACTGCTATACAGGTCTGAGGACATGAGCATATTGCTGGCTTCTTTGGACTACTTGCACTTAGTTGACAATTTGTATGTTTTATTCACTAAGATAGCTTAATTCACATTCATAACTCTTTGTCAACCAAACTACCACCCTCCACATACACTCTCCTCTTCCTCCTTCCCCCTCACAGTGGGGAGAGAAATTGGTAGTAAGGTCCTATCAAAGAAACTATGTATAGATACATATCAAAGAACTAGGTAAAGGGCCACAGTGGTTAGAACGTCAGAATCCCAGAGCTGAGTGATGCTTAGGGAAGGCCTGGTCCATACAACAGATGGAACATAGAGTCAAAAAGACATTACTTGACATGTATCATATTGTATAGAACATACCTGGAAGCCCTGAACCCAAATTTGTCCCTTAAGGAAGAATCTTGTACAGTGACCAAAACTGCACTGTTAATCTTTCTCACAACCCTAAGTATGACTGGGCATGAAGGGAAGGAAATGACCATACTTTTAGAAGATTACTGGACACTGGAACTGAATTATGTTGAGGAGATACAGAATCTCACTGAATATTTGGGATCATCCCATAATCAAAACACAAATGTGCATTCTAGAATGGTAAAACTACCACAAAATGAAGGGCCCTGTGCCCTTTGTAAGAGGGATATGAGGTGAAAGTTCACAGGCACTTGAATTCCTTCAAATCCTATTCTAATAGCTGTGGCAGAATGTGTCTTTCCTTCCCTCTTCTGATAACCACAAATATATGTAGACTCACCAAAGAACATAATGACAGCAACTTATGGGCAATTGTTCCCCCTTTCACCAACTTCTATGGAAACCAATAAACAAAAACCGTATCAGTAACGAAACAGGTACCTAGGGTGAAGCTCAGAACAAAGCCTGTAAAGCAAGCTCATGAAAAATCAGTCTTGATCAACAAAGACTTTAAAGGAGACAGTTGTTGCACTGCAAATATGTCTATGCAGAGTGTATTCTCCTCTCTATACTAGAAAAAAAACTAGTGACCAACCCATAATATATTCTGACCTACTTCTCACATGGACAGGAGATGGAGGTCAATGGTACCATCCCATTAACCAAAACCAAAGGGTAGAACTGACTCATGTAATTTATGGACTCACACTTGAAGAGGTGAGAAGCTTCTATTCCTTTTGCTTAGAAGACTCCCTCTTGGAGCTCTAACCTCCTATTTCAGCAATCAGACCATAGTGTGGGAGAGCCATGTGTAGCAATCCTGGAGAGAGACAGCTGGCCAATGGAGACCAGCCTTCTGTCCATCTCTACTGTGGTACTAGGCATTTAAATGGAGCCTTCTTGCAATTTCTACCCATTGTTGAACTTCCAGCTGAACCATGAATAACTAGTGTATTATATATAGAACAGAACTGGCCAGTCAATTCCAACATATATATCAGGAATGTGTGTGTGTGTGTGTGTGTGTGTGTGTGTGTGTGTGTGTGTGTGTGTGTGAGAGAGAGAGAGAGAGAGAGAGAGAGAGAGAGAGAGAGAGAGAGAGACAGAGACAGAGACAGAGACAGAGACAGAGACAGAGACAGAGACAGAGACAGAGAGACAGAGAGACAGAGAGACAGAGACAGAGACAGAGAAGAGAGAGAGAGAAGAGAGAGAGTTTTAAGCTACTAAATTAGAATAACAGAATTTAGAATAACAGAATAGAACAACAGGGCACTGGTGGGTCATGCTTGTAATCCTAGCTATTTAGGAGGCTGAGATCTGAGGAACACAGGCCAAAGTCAGCCCATGCAGGAAAGTCCATGAAACTCATCTCCACTTAACTGCCACAAAACTGGAAGTGGTACTGTGGCTCAAAGTGGTAGAGCACTAGCCTTGGGCACAAAGAGGTTAAGGGAGACCACCCAGGCCCTGAGTTTAAACCCCAGGACTGACAAAAAAAAACAAAATAAGACAAATAAAAACAATAACTTATATGGAGTAATATTCTATACATAGAGTAACAATATACAGTTTTAGTGCCTAAAAGAAGGAAACAGTGTATATTTTCCCCATCCTATTTTTGGCCAACCTATGTTCCTGCACAAAATTCTAAAGATGCTTGCTATCTTCTGAGATTTTAGAATTTAAGCCCCCAAAAGTGTGAATAGGATATGATCTCATTCTACTGAATATACACTTTCATATATATAGCAGTCGACCTAATGCTAGGAAGATTATTTGGGTAGACTTAATAATTAGATGTGTTGGTTAAAGGCAAGTCTTGACAAAATCTGAAGCATCAGAAGAACATGAGGATGAAAGGGTCATGAACAAGGGCCAGAGGGGGACCTCTGGGTCTTTGCAGTGAATCCAAAGCTAAGAAGACATTAGTCCAACAATGCCAAAGAACTAAATTCTGCCAATAGCCAGAAGAAGCTTAGAAGTCCATTCTTCCCCACAGCCTACGGGAAATAGCCTGATCTGGCTAACACCTCATTTCAGCCTGGGAATCCTAAGCAGAAGATCTTGATACACCACACCCAGGTTTCTACCCAGGAAACTGAGAAACAAGGAGTTCTATGTCCCTGTGTGCTATTTTAACCTCGACATACATGGTGATTCATTACATAGCAGTGGTTAGCCTATCTGGGACACATCTTCATTTCATTTTGTTTTGCTCTTTAGTAAAGTGATGTCAAAAGATCAGATGATCCCTTCTAGGCCTGACATCTGATTTCACAGTTTCAGCTCATTTAGCTTTTCAGAGCCTCAGATTTGCAAGGTGCAGCATGGGTGGAGAATAAGTCTCGGGCCAGTTTGATTCGATCTGACATGTTTCAAGCTGTCTTGTCTTGCTTATTACCCTAACACTAAATCTTTTATATAGTATGTGAAGTTTGGTAATTAGTAAACAATAACTATCTGTGGAAAGAAGGAATAGATGGTGAATGATTGCAGATACAGGTATTCTTTGACAAGTGCAGAGAACTGTGCCTACGTAGGATAGCAGCAGAAGCAGGAATATTATTTCATAATCTGAGCACGTCTCTAAACTGTGTTATCCTCAGTTTTCTCACCTGTAAATGGAAAGACTAACCATGGCTCATTTTCTCTCGAAGGCCATTCTAAGGATCTGGTAAGGTTGTTGTAAAAACTCTTTGCAAAGTGGCAGACAACCTGTACTTAAGTGATTGTCTTGGGAGTAATTTGTTTTTCAAGATTAGGAATGTCCCTAAGCCAAA
This sequence comes from Dipodomys merriami, assembly GCF_024711535.1. Lineage (NCBI taxonomy): Eukaryota > Metazoa > Chordata > Mammalia > Rodentia > Heteromyidae > Dipodomys > Dipodomys merriami. The sequence continues at coordinate 34,103,028 of NW_027202382.1, forward strand.
TGGGGTAAATTTATTCCCTAATTATACCAGAAATGGAGTGTCTTCCTGCTGTTCCTTTGGCAGCTGCCGGTTAGCAGTCTTGCCACCTCTCAGTGGGAATGGTACCTGCAGGGACACAAAGCCATTAGCATCTGCTTAAGCAAGGAGACTATCTGGAAGATGCTGGAAGATGAGGATCTCTACTGACAGGAAGGGAACCACCACCTGTGATCTCACCCTAAACAATCTGGGTCTTCTCTGCTTCATCTAGTGTAATGAACTCTTTTCTCAGGCTGTGTTCTGTGAACTATGATACCTTATAACTTTGGGGGAAAAAGGGGTCCAGTGGCCACGTAAGTTTGGAAAATATGCCAGCTTGATTCCTTGATCCCTTTCTCTTTAGTTGTGCTTTTGTTGTGGTGGTGGTTATTTTACTCAGCCCCAAATTCCAGTTCTTTTAGAATATCCTATAAGGTTCAATTAGGCAAACTCATTCTTGCTTGTTTTTTCTTCAAATTTGTACATTGGGAAGTGGCCACATTTATGGCAATGAGTGAAATCCTCTAATTGAAGTTGTTAGGGGGGGTCCCCACATCAACATCATTGATATAATCTAGAACCTAGACTCCTCCCAAGCCCTACTGAATCAGGAATCCTGGCAGAACCTGTGCGTCTGTGTTCAAAAATATCCTTACAGGTGGGTGTGGTATGTAATGAAGTTTCATCAGTGAGCGTCACACAGCATTTTTATCAATACAAGGAAGGAATTCTGGACCCTTTTACAGCCAGAAGACAGGAACTCCATTGATTCTTCAGTTCATTTTCCAGAAGAGAACCAGAGAATACCTATTAAAATGTAACACCCCATCTAGCCTTCCATCATCCAATGGCTTCCTATTAACTAAATGATAAGAGTATGATGCATAACAGGGTATTAATCATCATCTGCAATAACATTAAGGACAATTACATGAAGTGCTACTACATCTACTACATTCTAAGATTACCACGTATATGTCTTGGGTAATCGTCACAATGTCTCTGTAGAGGAGCTACTATTATCACACACATTTTACAGATGAGGATTCTGAGGTGCAGAAGATATCCCCAGGACATAATAACACATGTATTAGTTTCAAAGACCAGGTATTTAATTAATCTCAATGTATCCACACTTCTTGATTTCTCATCTCCAGCTGCTGAATGAAACTGATCTCGTATTTAAGTCATCATGTAAATATGCTGCTTTTGTGACCAGGAAAATATCCTTGTCACTGCCAGTGTAAAGTTTTATCCCTCAACTCCCATGTCAAATGCTCCCTCATTTCATTTCATCCAGTGTCTTGTCAGTAAGGTCATTTGTGCAGACACTTTAACTGTCACTGGGGATACACTGATGAGGAAAGATGAAATTCAAAAGAAAACAAAAAATAATGAAGTCTTTGTCCTAACAAAATTTTTGGTTAAAAGGGGAAAGTCTGGGATTAAATATACTACCACAAAAATGGCCAATGTTAGGGGAGAAATGATATATGAAACATGCAACAACACATACAACAAAGCAGTGCAACCTGGTCAAATATGTCAGGGAAGGCATTCCTCAGACACCAGGGCTGAGTCTGGAGTTCTAGGGATAAATCCAGTAATCTGGGTAAAAAGGGAGAGATATATTCCAGTTTTACAACCTGGATACATCTCCTTTCCTTCACTTGAAGCATTTATTTCACTGTTGTTCAACTTTATAATGTGTGAGGCATACTAGAACTTATTCTGTAGAGTTACTATAAGGATCCAAAGAGTTGGTGTGCATTAGATACTTTGTTTGATATATAGTGAAGGCTTAGAATGTGTCTCAATTATTGGCATTAATTTCTTTCTTACTGTATGACCTTGAGCTCCAGTCATAGTGGCAAGTTACTAGCAATAAGAGGAGCGTCTCTATCTCCAGCAAGACAAGCCCTTATAACTGACCTCTGTGAAAGTGACTGGCAGCAAAATGACACTCCTTTCCATCAGATAAACACTGATATGTGATGTCCATGGCTCTCTGAGCACACTTGCTAATTGTGATCCTACAAATTGCCCATGCTTCTGTCCCCAAGTAGTAAACACACTTCCTCAATGTCCCCTTAGTTTCAAAATCTGTTTATGCCATTTCATTCCAGATGTCATCTGTTATCAGAGCATGCAATCAAGAGTAAAATAAACCAATAATCTGTGACTTGCTATTTTTCCCCTTGTGGAAACTCTTGAATTTTGTGGAAAAAATTCTATAAAGGGTAGTTATTAACTGAAATGCCCAGTGATGCAAACAAATAAGTCATTAAGAAAGGTTAAGAAGGTTCAGGAAAATCCACAAGTATTTTCAGATTACTTCCTAAGAGTCTAAACTGTTGATTAATTTGAGCAAATCGACGTAGGAAAAAAGTGTATGATTCCAAATGTGGTTTATACAGGCAAGCCAATAGAACCAATTTCACAAACACCCACAGAACGATTCTGGCCCTACTTTCTCAAAGGCTTATACATGTTAGGTTAAAATGAAATAGCAGCATATGTGGCATTACATATTGTGGCATATACATGTAACTCACATAGGATCAGCTTGTGTACAATCCTTCCTCAGTTTCACTGTTTTAGTTGACCATCAAATGACTGGTTCCTAATAGTCTGACAAGGAGCCTTGTACTTGGTTTTTACTATCTGCTGAAGGTAGAATGTAAGTTCTTCTTCCTGACTTTTCTAGGGTAGGACATATTTCTTTTATCCCCTAATTTATCTTCATCATACCAATTAGGAAACAAAAGTTTGGAAACCTTCATACTGAGCCATAGAATACATAGAGTTAGGCACTTTGGCCTGGCACTCCAGAGACGGTCTTATGGATCTCATGTTTTGCTGCCTCTCTACTATATGCTTATGTCTTGTAAGGCTCGCATTTTATCTTATATAATACATACATTATATTAGACATCAGAAAGAGCATAATCATAAAGGATTCAGAACATTCTACAGCTCTGCTCTTAATTATTCATGTTCATTTTAAGCCTGGGATATCCCTTCCAGGTATGAAGGGGTATGCATCAATTGACTAAGATATCAACTCTATGGGCTATGTATTCTTATCCTGCCCATGTAGAAGAAGGAACAGAGGGCCCAGGGAGGTTTTTAGAGACATTTAGAGGTCACAGATCTAATAAGTGGCAGAGCTGGGACTGTCGGGCTAATAAACTGAAAACTAACTTGAGTTCAAACAAATGTAAGAATCTATATCCTTCTGTCTCTGCAGGAGTCTTTGGAGATTCAATCCAGAGACAAGTAAGTACAGGGTTCAGAGAAAAGAAGCAAAAAACCCAGCGTGGATATTGAGGGTCATCATCATTGAGATAATGATTATCCTAGTAGCCAGAATCTTTTTGAAGATACCAATTAAACAAAGAATAAAGCAGGAAATGTGCTAAAAGCTGACGTGGGTTCAGAAGCCATGGCCCCAGGACTGGAGCCTGAGGTTGATGCCTAGGAGAGATTTTCATTTCCACAACGCATAATTATATTGTGCTTGGCTGTGGCCTGCACTGCCAGGTCAAGGCCATACAAATGTGAGAAGTAAAAATAAACCAAAATCTGGGAGTCATTGGATGGTACAAAGAATTATACTGCCTTCTCTCGCGTTAACTTTTCATGGCTCTGCTTTGCCTCAAAATTCTATAATCTCTAAAAATAATCAGCTGATTGAGGACCCAGAGAGGAAATAGTCAATCACACCACTAGTAAATACCTACACCTCCGAAGAATTTTGCTCCATTTTAATGAATTTAATAAATCCTGAGAAGTGTCAGAAGTAGGAAATCCCCCTTTCTTTCTTCAAGCCATTCATCCCCTCCCTCTTTCTCTCCCTCCCTCTCTCCCTCCCCACTTCCTTCCCTTCCTTTCTTCCTCCCTCTTTTTTTCCCTCCTTCTCTCCCTTCCCTTCTTCTCTCATCTCTCCTTCTCCCACCTTTCCTTCCCCTTCCTTTTCTCTCTTCCTCTCCCCTATTCATCTCCCTTTTCTCTGCACCTTTTTCATACTTCTATTACATCAAAGTGTTTGAAAGATGAGTTGAAAAACTGCCATTTCAATCATCATCTGGTTAGAAATTCTCTGAGTGACCTTGGACTATTCAGGTAACTCCCTTTAGTCTCAGTTTCTTTATTTGTGAACAAGAAAACATAATCTAACTATATTCAACATATGTAGAAAATCCATAAGGCATGTTCTATGGAATGAGACTGTTTCCAAAGGACTGTGTCTACATGCCTTTGGAACATATTCGGTGTGGGAAAAAATTTATTTTTTTATTTATTGAATAATTTTGTGACTACCTACCAAATAATAGCTTCTGTGCTAGGAAGTTTTGTGAATAAAGTCATTAGAAGATAGGAAAAACTGCACTCCAGGAGCAGACAGTTTCATGAGAGAGAACCATAATAGTAAATAGATAAAAATATAATGGCCAACTGGGATGTGTGGTTCACATGGTTAGAATACTAGTATGCATATTCTCAAAGACAGCGTTTGGATCCAGAGAACATGTTCCTGAGAAAGGAATGATTCAAGGTCTAGACAGGTGGCACTTATTGCTTTGAAGGGGAAAGGCAGGCACATTCTAGGTAGAGGAACTACTTGTGACACAACTGAAAAATACAGGGGTTGGGCCAGGGTACATATGGCAACCTGGAGGAAAATCAATGCAGGTGTAAATGAGAGCCAAGCAAAGGGGTGAAAAGTAGTACAAGGAGTAGGCAGGGTCTAATGTCTGAAAAACCTCTGGGTCACTTTGAAATCCTGCTCTCTCCTTCCCCATGCAATGAATCATCACCAGAAGGTTATAAGCAGGGGTGGAACAAAATATTGAATTTGTTTCTTAAGTAATCACTCTGACAGCCCCGTGGAACATAAAATGGAAAATGATCAGAGTATATTCTGGGACACCTTAGTTAAGAGGCCATCGTAAATTCGAGCAAAGGGAGATCTCAGTTTGAACTATAGGATACTCATTAAAATTGACTAATTAGCGCCAACGCAAAGCAGTGCTACTCAACTATTCAATTACTGACCTTCTACCAATATTTCTGAATGGAGCTAATACTCTCTCCTTCATGGATATTATTCCTCTTGGAGTTGGGAAGGACCTCGGCGATAATTAAGCCCCGTTGTTTTTAAATTGTTTTAGAAAAAAAAGACACCTCATTTTCCCAAATGAGTTTTAATTCAGATCCTCTATAAAGACAATAGTAAATTTGCTGTTCTAGTTTAGAGTGAGGTAGAATTGTTAGCTATTCAGTTGGAACCCCATACCTGAAAAAGGTGCATGACATGAATTAAGGACCCTTGAATCCTCGGTCCAGTCCAGCCTCATTGAAGGTAAGGCAGTGCTTGGAGGATAAAGGCTCATAGCTTATGCTTCCTAAGGGCCCCTGGTGACTGACAAAGGGACTGGATACCAAAGTGAAGACCAGCAAGTATATCTAGTAATGCACAGAGGTCACTTGAACTCAACATTTCCTGGGATAATTTTGTGCATCATGCGCTTCCTACCTTCTTTCCTTCCTGTCTTCATTGTTCCCTCTCTCCTTTCTTCAACTTTCCTTGCTTCCTTCCCCCCCCATCTCTTTCTTGCAGTTAGAGGTGATTTCTACCATCAATATGTGTTGTTGTTGTTGTTGTTGTTTTCAGTGTTGGTATGTCACCTAAATATCTCAGACCAGGTTGATCGAGGGATTGGTAGAATAGCCTAGTGATTATAAGAAAATATCATACCAAGGTTTGAATCCTGCTACTTACCAGTTGTAGAATCTTCAACTGGACAACGATCATTGCTGTTCCCTAATTTCCCCATTTATGTAGTTGGCTGAATTAAGATTCTTACAATGATTAGACAAGAAGAAGATGCTTGGAGGAGACAGTGGCTGGTGAATGGTAAATACCTAAAAGTATTAACTATTTACCAAGTGCTGGTAACTCATGTCCATAGTCCTAAATACAGAGAAGATTGAGAACTAGAGAAAAGTCCACATAGTTGTATTTCCTGTAACAGTTGTGGTTATGGCTTTAGAGTTATTGTTATTACTATTGCTTTAGATAGTTTTATTCATCTTATTTGCCCTGTGTCTATGATAGTCTGTCTCTCATTCTACTCAGTTTCTTCTGTAGTACCTGATCTAAAAGGAAGTAAAGATTCCTCGGCCACCACAATGATTTCTCCCTCCCATGCTTACCACTTTGGAATCTGGGTTAGGCCTTGGGCTGATAGTGTATAATGAAAGTTATGCTTTCTCCCTTCCAATGCTATCTTGCAGCTTCCTTTGTTTCAAGGGTGCCCGCTCCCCCGCCCCTAGCTTTCTAAGCTCAGCTGCCATGCTGCAAGTAGCCCAGGTCACAAAGAGAGGTATGTGCAATCACTCTGATTGACAGCTCCAGCTGAGCTCCCAGCTGACAGGCAGCATCAACTGCCAGCATTGGGAATGAGCCACTCTGGAGGTCTTGCAGACAAACCACCCATGACACCAGTCAAAGTCAGTGTGAGAGACCCCAGCTGCATTATGCCAACCTACTGAATCACGTGAGATCATCAGATAAGTGTTTTGAGTCACTAAGTTTCAGGGTAAATTATTTTGCCTCAATGGATGACCCAAATATTTCTTTTGCCTTCCAATTCAACATTAAATTTCCAGCAAGCCTTGACTGAGGTCCAGCTCTAAATATGTATAGATGATCTCTCACCAAATCTTACAAGAAAATATTTCTTTGAATCAATGACAACCTGATTAATATTCACTGAGCTTAAACCCATTACCAACCATTCTGGTCCTTAGAGTAAGAGCACTTAGTTCAGAAGACAGTACTGAGAAGGAAGTTATTGAATTCATACAAGATTCTAGACCTTTAGAATGTATCTCTCTCTCTGGCGTGTACACGAGTGGGCTCTTACTCTCAATTCCTCTGAATTAAATCAGGTCCATTACTAGGCTCTTCAAATTTTAGAATCTTAATCCTAATCCTTAGCCTGAAGGCAAGTGTCATTATCCAGTTTTGCCAATAAGTCCAAATACTTACATAAGGCCCTGTGGCTGATGAGTGACAGGACAGAGGCAGGATTTCAACCCATCTGTGTGCAGCTGACGCCCTATGCTCTAGCCTTCTCCCATCCTGTCTCAATGCCACCCCTCTGTGACAAGGAAACAAAATCTGAATGGCACCTGCTCAGAGCACTCATCTCCTACAGAGTTCAACAGGCAGACAAATTGAAACTGAGCAATCAGTTCATCTGCAAATACAAACTTGTACAGCTAGAGGCAGTCCGAGGCTCCAAGTGTTAGCACCTCTGTCTGACACCGCTCCATGGCAGAGAGGTATCCTGCTGGTGTGAGAAATGCTCATTAATGCCTCTGATTCAGATGTGAGGCAGCAGCCCACAGCCAGGCCAAGGAAGTTCAACTATCCTGGGAAGGCTTCTGAGCTCCTACTTTCTGCGTGTTCCCATGTCCTGTGCCAGCATTCAATATTCCTTAAGTGAAGATAATTGAGTGTCTTTGCCGTGGTGGATACCAGTCACATCTGTTCCAGGTGAGTGCAAGAGAAATGTTAGGATTATGGCAAACTTTGTTCCCTTAGAAGGCCAGGGTGGGGGAGGGAAGGGATGGGGGGAGGAGAAGAGGGCAATGGGAGAGGCTTAACACTGAGAGTTGTTTCTTGGAAGGTTCCAGTGGTTAAAAGGTATTTCTAGCCACTCTAAGCTTATAATTTGCAATGGAAGAGCAGAGACTTATTCACAGTTGTGGTGAGCTATGCTCAGAATAGAACAGCTACTTGTCCAATCTCGTACCCCTCACTATTAGTAAGGCATGGCTCACTAATCCCATCCTGTAGTCTTCCATCACTACATTTAGTTCGTTACTTCTAGGGGCTATCTAGCTAATCTTCCTACTAAGAAGTTCCCAATTCTTCCCTCCATACCTGGGAGGCCTAGTTTTGCTCTGTGTTTTGAAAGTTCTTCTCACATTTAATAAATGTCCCTGGTTGAATGTCTTTGAACTTGGACCTTGTACTCTGTTCTCCAAGGCAACCATCAATAAAACTGACAGTGGTATCTATTTGAAGTCAGCTAAATGTTGCCCTCCTCATCAACATTTGCATCCAAGGGCTTGATTTGACCAAGGACTTGAGATGCAAGCCTTTGGGATACAGTCTCTTTGACTAAAGATCCCAGCAAAAGCCACCCTATCAGGTGTTGTGGGCAGAATTTTCCAACGAACCCTAGAAAATATGTGCCGAAGCCCTAAGTTTTCAGTGCCTCAAGAATGTGACCATATTAGAGATAGAGTCTTCAAGGTAGTAATTAAATTAAAATTAGCTCATTAAGGGTGAGCCATGATACGTGATGACCGGCATGCTTTTAAGAAGAGACAAGGACACAGATGCATTTGGAGGGAAGAGGATGGAAGAACACATGGAAAAGATGGCCCACCTACAAGCCCAAGAGGTTGGAAGAAATCAACTGTGGTGACATCCTGAGTTTTGGAGTCATCTGACTGCTAGAATTATGAGAAGATAGATTTTAACTGTTTGGAAGTCCTTGCAAACTGATAGATATAGGTACAATTGCTGAGAGAATCCTTCCCAACCCTGTTATAAGACACAGCACTGTGTTTATGTCTGTCTCTCTCACGTCAAGGACCTGATGCTGGTCAAGGGGCAGACATCTGATGGCTCAACATCAATCTCCAACAGAAACTCACCCATGGTGTCAGTTTTGGCATCTGCTGCCTAAGACAAGGAAGATCCATTATAACTGGATGTCTTTCCTAGTCCTTGACTCATTGCCACAAGTAATTTATTCCCAGAAATTCTATGTGATATATGACATGATTCTCATGAAACAGTTATGCAGTGGGGCTTGGAGGAAGGAGGGAAAACAGAGATGAACAAATACCAGGCCCTAAGGAGACAGTTTCATCATCTGGAACATGCTAATGGTGAAAAGTGGCTTTACATAAATAGGACCTAGAATAAGGAGCCTTCTGATTGGCTGTTGCAGTCAAGAAAGACTTCCTGAAAAAGATAGTAGTAAGCTGAAATATAGAACAATAAACTAGCTGAAGAGCTGAGGGACAGAGCTCAGGCCCAGAGTTCAGGCCCCATGACCGACAAAAAAAAAGTTCATAGTACAGCCTTATTTGGTATCACTGAGAAATTGGTTCCAGCTCAGCCCATTCACATCAGAATCCAAAGATATTAAGTCCATCTCATAAGAGTGAAGAGGTATTCACAGATAACCTATGTACATCTTCCTGCATAATTCCAAACATCTCTAGGTCCCTTGTAAATTTTAGTATAGTGAGTATCTCATGCAAACTGTTGTGGTACAGTATTATTTAGGGAATAACAACATGATAAATATCTGAATGTTCATATACTGGAGAAGTTTTCAGATACTTTAAAGTTGATGTTAGATGAATGCAGAACTTGCAGATACAGTGTCAACTGCCTATCTTCGAGGGTGGGTGGAAATATGCAAATGATATAAGGCATAAATGAGAAGCCTAAGACAGTCCAGAGCGTTGTTGCTTTGGACCAGGAAAGGCTTGCTTACAGTTGCAGTAAAGAAGTATACACTAATGGACACCGGGTGCCAGGTAGCACCTGCAGAAATGGGCCAGTGGCAGCACGCACCTTTCTCTAGGAAGCTGGTGGTTGGGATTGTGACGGCAGCGCACGCTGAGGCCAAAGAGCTTGCGGGCAGTGCGTTGGATCTTCTGCCTCTGTGCCTCAGTGGCACTCTGGAGGAGCTTGTAGCGATTCTGCAGGTCCCAGTCATTGCCCCAGTGCTGGTGGATGCTCCCGATGGTCAGAAAGTGGTTGCTGGGCAGGCGCTTCATAAATGATTTAAATTCATCTGGAGACCAAGCAAAAGATTGCTAAGCATTGTCCCTCCATCCAAAGCCCCTTCCAATACTGGTCAATACATAGGCCTGCAAATAAGAGCATCTTGTCTCAGGCCCATAGGATCTGGCAGGGCCTGCCCCTCCCCTAGCACTGTGCTTTCAAATGAAGCATGTCTGCACCAAGCATCTGTGTTTATGATAGGGATTCCCAAACTTCTCTCATTCCAATGCTAAGTTTATGAGAATAGTCATCTCTCATTTGTGCTCAATAACACCTTTGAATCACATCTTACTTTTGAGTTAAAATTGAAAGGGTTTTTTTGTGCAGTTCTAAGTAGGAAATCATGGCTATGTGCTTCAACACAAAAGTTAGTTTGGAAAACAAATCAGAAGAAAGCAATATTAATATGTTCCAGTCAGATACTGTTGCCTGCTAAGTGCCTTATTTCACTTTGAAATACAGGAAATTAGCACATGTTAGAAAGGTGTTACAGGCTTATTAGCACTCACCTGAAACTTCCTCTGATGCAATCTGGAGGCTTGACAAAGAACTAAAATAGATGGAACCCCTCTCCCCTTCAGTCACCCAAGTGTTACTTGAAATTCTATGTGAGGACCATCTAACATCATATTGCATTTTGGGAAATTCCAGCTTACAAAATGATGACAAACTCTTGGGTCTGCTTGGTGAAGTTTTCTTCCTCTTATTATTATTATTTTTATTTATTTTGGTGCCAGCCTTGAGGCTTGAACTCAGGGCTTGGGTGCTGTCCTTGAGCTTTTGTGCTCAAGGCTAAAGTCCTGCCACTTGAACTACAGCTCCACATCCAATGTCTTGGTTGCTAAGTGGAGATAAGAGCCACACAGACTTTCTTTCCCAGGCTGGCTTCAAATCACAATCTTCAAATCTTAACTTCCTGAGTAGCTAGCTGGTATGACAGGCATGAGCTATAGGGACCAAGCTTTCTCTCATTTTTAACAGTTGAGTTCCAGAGAATAATTGTGGGCTACAGTTTGACACAGACATAAGAATTGCTTGGTTCAGCTATTTTATTCTGCATAAAGAACAGGAACACTGAAGTCTGGAGTGGGAACATGGTTTTCTGTAAACCATGGCCACAATAGATAGTTCTAAAATCAAAACTGCTGTTTTCTACTCTGGCATTTCCTGACACCATTCTCCAACTATTAGGAAAACTGAAAAGCTAAAGCACTGTTCATTTTGCTGGTAGAAGGCCAACAAATGGATATATATATATATATATATATACATATATATACATATATATACATATATATATGCATTCAGTATACTAATTTTGCCTCATAAAACCTACAAGGAAATTTCAGATGTATTATGCATTCATTTTATTTAACATATGCTTACATAGCTCTCAGTAGGCACCAAGGTACAACTCCAAGCACTCAATGTGTTTAATTGATTTTTGCAGAAAATCTATGAAATAGGTGCTTTCTGTGTAGCCTTAGAGTACAGAGAAGTGGGCGAACTTGTCTCAGGTCAATGTAAGACTGTGGTCTATCTCCAACTTGTATGGTTTCCTTTGTATTTATACTTTCAACACACAAAGAGCTACCCTGAGATTCAGTGCATTGAAAGAAAAGTAAATGAATGGTGCTGAAAACAGAGATCTTTTTACTCCTAGAAATCCTCTGGAGCTTTTTGATAGTAGGTCAGATATTCAAGAGTTCACATAAAATTGAGATTACTGAATACAAGTGGGGCTTATATTCTTCCAGCACCTCAGTATGCCCCATCTATGACATGGGTATGGTTTCAAACCAAAAGGTTGACAGAGTGAACCTTTAGGGCTCCATTTTCCTAAATAATCCTTGTTACATAGAAATAATGAGTGGTAGCTATGAATTGCAGGTCAATGTAATATCTGAAAGACTAATGAGTGAAAAGTTTGGTCTTCCACTTGGTACTCTTGGGATGTGATGGAATCTTTGGTAGACAAGACCAAGTGGAAGGAAGTCAGGTGACTGGGAACATGTTCTTGAAAGGAGGTATGGGGCTCCTGACCTTTTCCTTGTTTGTCATTTTTCACTTTCTTTTTTCCCTTATTTTTTCCTCTTTCTCTTCTTTCTTTCTTCCTGGTCGACATGAGGCGAGTAGGCCTCTTTAGGCCTAACCTTCCTACCATGATGTGCTGTGGGCCTCAGTATAGCCATGCAAGGATGGACAGCAAACTCTGAAAGTAGGACCCAATTGACCTCTTTTTAAGCTGATTATCTCAAGTATCTCCTAACATTAACAGAAAGCTGACTAACCCCAGAAGGTAATGCAGAACTCTACACTCACTGGCTTATTCTGTGAGCCGCCTGGAGGCAGAAGCCTAGCTCTGGTGACTGAGACTGTAAAGACAGTTGGATTCTCCTCCCATCGAAGACACATAGAGCTCTTCTGGGAGAGGAGCCTGTTGACCTCAAGGGGGATCACAGCTCTCCCATGAAGCCAAGTTTGAATCTATTTTGAAAGGTTAATACTTTAATCTTTTTTGACTAAAAGTAAACGTAGGAAGTGGTGCAGTGGCTCCAGTGGTAGAGCGCTTGCCTTGAGCTGAAGAGCTGAGGGACAGCATCCAGGCCTAGAGTTCAAGCCCCATGGCCAACACCCCCTTCCACTCCCCCCCCAAAAAAGATATCCCAAATAAAAAGTAGAAAACAGGTGCTCTTTGGTTACCAGCACCCTGGAGCCACCAAGGAATCCATGCTTTTTATTTTGTGCCTATAATTTTTCCCTCCAAATTTTCTAGGGCTGAAGTGTTAAAGGTACAGGCTGAAAATCACACACACAAACAAAACAAAACCCCAACAGATGAAGTACATAAGTATCAGCAAATGAAGTGTGTTGGTGTAGACACATTTGTCTCAATGGGTGAAACTATTTCACATAGGTAAGTTCAGGACCTATAGAGAGAATGTATGCCTTATGGAGAGAAAACATAACACACACACACACACACACACACACACACACACACACACACACACACACACACACACACACAGCATCATTGCCTTGTTCTGTAGGATTCAGGCTCTCTGTTTCATTATCTACCCACTCCAAATGACTTCTCTTCTTTGAGAACTAGCAGTGTTGCTAAAGTTCCCAAATACCTGCCCATACAGCCTTTCTTTTCCTCTGCACTTTCAATAGTCAGTAAAAGTGCTTTGCAGAAACATTTTATCCAATACATATTTTTTGTTGGTGGCCAAATAATTGTCACGATATATCTCCATTGTGAACCACTTTTTTTCTTTTTTTTTAATTCCCAGGTTTTCAATAGATTAATGTGTGCCATTCATGAAGCATCTGCAACTCATGCCAGTTGTATGACCTTACAAGGGTGAAATCGCTGATGTATCCTGACTCCCCATAGCAAGATGGGGGCTTAGAGTTCATGGAATCTCATTATTTTAAAATGGCACTCCGTGATGCTCTGCTTTTATCTGTGGTATTCAGTAGCTCCAAGGTAAGATTTTGTTTGATCAAAGGTTTTATTTTTTCTTTTTTGGCTAAAGACTTAAGTAAATTCAAATATTAAAAGCATAAACATGTTTTCTCATTTATCAGATGAAGGAATGAAGGCCTAAGGGGTGAAGTGGAATTAATATGTTGCAAAAGCATCTGTGAACACTGGATTTGGAATAAGGAGCTGCATTACCAATGCTGTCATTTACAAACTCTGTAACCTTGGGGAATATTCTAAAGTCTTGTGTCCTCCTTGCATGTAATGCAGGAATATCACTTCCTGCTGTAATGCATTTTTGACAGATTTAAGGGATGTGAAGTTATTTTTAAGAAAAATAGTAATGCTCTGCATATAGACCCATTTGTTTAGTAGATAGTTACATGTGAACTACCTAGTTGACAATTTTTCTTGGGCTGTGGGTAGGGAGTGTCTCAAGGATTCACAAGGTTATGCGATCTAAACTGTAAACTTATGTAATTAATGTCCATAGCTAGACAAGTTTTTTGGACTGGGACTCAGTTCCAGTTCTCTTCAGCTCACATAGTCATTCTAATCGTGAACTTTATGGAGCAGGGTGCCTTTCTCTACCCCTCCTGTTTTACTAACTGGACTAGCTCTCAGTCAACTTTGTGCAGTAGCTCTCTCCTAGGTGTTTTGTCCCTCCCATGAATCTGTTTATAGTCTGCTCTCTGCATCACAGCCAAATCCTCAGACTTTTGCTCTTCATCAACATGGCCTTTTCTGGCATCCCCTGGTCACATCTACCTAAACTCTACCTTATTTGCTTCCACTTTTACACATGAACAGTTGAGATGACATAATCGCTTACCTGGTTATTTAATTAATGCCTGGGTTTCAGACAAAACTTAAAAAGATCTAACTTTAGAACTTTCCTACATCGTGACCTTGGGTAACTGACTTGACTCTCTTATAACTCACTATCCTGAAGTGTAAAAGGCTGGAAAAGCTAAATTAGCAGAAAAGTGATTTGCAGCTTTGACAGCCCATGAGTTCGTCGAAGAGCTGTCATTGTAACTATGTATAAGGATAGTTACATATGCATATATTCAAACATCTACATATCTACATATACACACATGCATATACACATACGTATATATATAAACATACATCTACACATCCACATTTACACACAGGCATGTTATTTACACACACACACATACACAGAGAAGATTAAGTATAACCATATCTATCTCTGTAGAGTCTTCTTATGTTGCCTTACTGTGTCCTTTGAGTAAAATAATGTCACTATATCATATGACCACAAACTGGATTATGCTATTTGTTATTTCCTTCCATGGAGACTAACTGAAAGGTTATTCTGCAACAGCACTAGACCATCCCATGAGACACAGTAAGGGTCACTGAATTTCTACTTACAACAGTCATTGGTTCCATTTAGATGAAGTTCTCTTTTCGAAATTCAACTCGGGGTCATTCCCACCATACCACTTTTAGGTTCTCTACCTGAATTCTCCAGGTCCTTATATGCCTCTGCCCAAGCCTTGGCCATGTTGGCCAGGGTGAACTCCATGATCTGAATGTCGGTGATGGGACAGTTGCACTGTGGGAATTCCTCGGCACACTGGCACCGGCACTGGCTGTTCTGGCACACATACTCCCCCTCACCATTACACATGATGTAGCTCAAGGCTGACTGGACAAACTTCTCTTGCAGATACTGAGGGAAGATGATCTGAAGACCTGTTTGAGAACAGCAAGAAGGGAAAGCAGAAAGGTTACAAAAGGTGTTTCATTAACAGCTTCAAAAGGTGATACATAGGAATTTGAAGCCGCTACATTTCTCCTTGTGTACTGGAATCAAAGTGTTTGGGGGCCTACCAGGGTGCAGATAGCATATCACCAAGGTCTACGGTTGCATTGATTCTGCTTAGACCTCTCAAGTCATGACCTTGAACATCTCTGAAATATCTATTCAATTCTGCTATATTAGTATCAAGATTAGAGCAGATACAATGTATACCTTTTTTCCATTTGTGGAGAAAACCCTTATTGAAGGAAGTGTACTCATTGCCTTGCTCATATAACTGTAACCCTCTGTATAGTATCTTTACAATAAAAATTTTAAAACAAATTAAAGAGGGGATGGAAAACTGCACGTACGCTTGCAAAAAAAAAAGAAAACCCTTATTGAAAGTATGACACAATTGTTGACTTTTCCTTAACTTCTTTCACTCATTTTCTTTCCCTTTCTGAAACTATTTATGTAACCTATTCATGAAGAACAAGTCCTAAGCTAGGCACTAGGTCTATAGCGATTGTAAAAAGAAACAGTCTTTTGCCCTAAAGAAATTTACAATACAATGAGCAAAGGTATATCTGGACACACAGCATGGGAACACAAGTCTATAGCCCGTAGCCAAGATCACCACAGGAAGCAACTGGAGAGGAGCAAACTAAAAATAACCAGACTTGGGTAGCAGAGAACCTTTTCTACATAACAAAGATTGGAGTAAGTTGAAAGGCAAGTTAAGAGATGATTATGTTAAAAGATCCAAAAAGATACTCTATACAGAACAGAAAGGGGAAAATGGAATAAACATGTCTGTGAGTTTCATGTGAACAAAACAAACATGGATGGGTGAAGTGCAGTACTGTGGAAGTTCTTGTTATGCACTATGGATTGTGGGTTATCGCTTATGAATCCTGGTACATATTGCTGGTAGTTTCTGAGGAAAAGAATGATATAATTAGAGAAATACAATTTAAAGAGAGCAAGTATCATAAAAACTAAAATAGCAGTGAAGAAAAGCATCAGAGATAATTAGTTTTCACTCCTTTGCTCTAAAAATGAAGAGCTTGAGGAGCACTAAGGGGAAGTGATTAGTCCATGGGTTATAAGATGGACATTCTTGGTCCTACTTTATGACCTGTTCTTTATATTTGAACAATCAGTCTTATTGCTGAAAAACAATGATGGACAAGGATTTTTCTGGGTATGGTCAGTACCTTGTTACCTGGAAATGTCAGCAGAGCAGGCTCTTTATTGCCTATGGTACCCAGAGAGAAGGACAATTCTCTCCACCACATTTGGAGTGGCCTCCAGAGTCCAACAGTAGTAAAGGTTTCACTACTTATTGTATAAGAGAAGAGTATCCAAGATCTGAGTTGTTATTTGTTAACAGTTATGTTTTAGCAGTATAATATACATTAATCCTACTCATCATAGATTTGCTGAATAAGCTTGATATTTTTGTCTTTCCTTCTTTTTCCCTCAAATTACATACAAACAAAAACATACATAATTCACTCAACACATACACAGAAGACATATAATACTATGTCCATCTATAATAGTGAAACCTTGTCATATAAGACTCAACATCACTGGGCTTCATTATTATGTTTGTGTTTGTACATGCATATGTGTTTGTCTCTGTGTGTGAGAGAGATCTCATGCAAATTGTTCAGCCTTTCTTTAGAACTCCCCTTTCTCTTCTGTTCAAATGCAGATGTTTTTAGTACCTACACTAAAGGTCTATATAGAGGGCTAGATAAAAGTTCTCCCAGGTGGCTCATGGGCCTGTAATCCTAGCTACTCAGGAGCCTGAGATCTGAGAATTACAGTTCAAAGGCAGCCCGGACAGAAAAGTTAGTGAGACTTATCTCCAATTAACCAGCAAAAAGCCAGAAGTGAGGTTATGGCTCAAGTGGTACTGTGCTAGCCTTGAGCATAACAGCTCAGAAACACACAGGCCCTGAATCAAGACCCAGAACCAGCATACACACACACATACACATACACACATATGCAGTTCACACACATACACACATTCATAGAGTTCTCCACATGTTGAATGGTCCTTGGCACAAAGCAATTGAATAACAAAATTATCAATTCTTATTTGTGAAATGATGAACTCACTGCTGTTGCTTATGAGAAAGATGTCACTGGTGATGATGATAATGATGGCAGTGTTATTCTCACATCTTATAAAATTTATTAAGTTTCAATAGAAATGTTCCAGTTTAATAAAGGAACAATAGCTGAAGGTATTTAATGAGAAAAAAATTCAGAACAGTCTTACAGTTATTTGGAGAGCTTTTGTAGAAGAAGGGTTTACATACATACATACATACATACATACATACATACATACATACATACATACATACATACATACGTGTGTATGTATGTATAACTGCATACATACATATATACACACATACACATTCTACACGGTATTCTCACAGAGAGATTCAGCTATTCAGAGGTCTGCTACAACACTAGTGAGTTTCACGTTAATGACCCAGGGGTCCACATGAAACAGTGATCTCTTGGAAGAGCTTTTGTACAGAGATATGATACAGAAACTAAACTCTTGGACAAAAACAAATCCAGTTGTAAAGACCCTTCTAAACTCAGTCCACAATTCTTTCAGGGTATGTATTACAGAGTCACTTTATCCACATCGTTATTTTCTTTTCCAAAGCAAAATTTATTTTTAGCTGATTCCAATCCCCTATAGGCAACTGGATCTATGGATTGGGGTTACGTTTCTGTTGCTTAGACTATATGCTCAGTTCTTCTTTTCTAGCTTGCTCATCATTTTCCTTTTCCTTTTTGGAGGGGATAAAATATTCTATTCTTGGTCTCAAGCCCAAAGGAATTTGGGGAGAACATTTTTAGAAAATTGCATCAAATCTTTTCTGTTTGGCAAGGATACAAAAGACAGGATTACCTATCCTTTTTAATGCAACTGCAAACAGATGACTTTTGGGGTTTCGGGTGGAGGGGTGGGGGGTTCTGCGAGAAGCTGAAACACAAAACTGGCTGCTGTTTAAAAATGGAAACGCAAAACTTGCAGAGCTGTCTCTGAGGCAAAATCTCCTGGGCAATTTCAAAAGAGAATAATGAAGACATAGCAATTAAAAAACGCTTTTCTGCAAAATGTCATTCCTGTTTAAAGTTACATAACCATTTCTACGGCAGCGGAGGTTCACACAGCAGTCACAGCCAGAGTCATCTCCCAGTGACCTGTGTCCAACAAAGAGGCCCATTGCTGACCTCCAAGATTGGCGCCTGAATCCTGCCGGCTTCAATGGGAGTCATAAATAATTTGGAGGGGGATTTGGCCTGTGGAACCACTGTTTGAAAGATATATGGCTGCCGGCTGGGGTAGAATATTCTGTACCCATGGTTCCCAAAGGCACACACACACACACACACACACACACACACACACACACACACACACACACACACACACACACACACACACACACACACACACACACTAGATAAAAGAACACTACTATCACCAAGCATGTAAATTTTGCCTTGCAATGGTTACGAGTTATTTTTCATACCATCTCACCCACACTGAACATATGGAATAATTTCCTGCTAACATTGTTAACTTTTGTTTTTCTTATCTTGTTAGGCTTTATAGAGGGATTTCTCATTCTTCCACTCATGCTTGCTTTATTACCTCAGTCTTTACTCCCACCTCGCCTAGTATATACATCTAAGACATTTTTCTTTGTCTTTTATAAAGTTTTTGGGTGTTTAGATCTTATTTCTCCCTTTCCCATCACATACTGCAGTGTGCTCTTTTTCGTTGCCTTCGTTTTCTCTATATAGTCTCTCTAGACACTGTCCCCAGTTCATTGCTTTCCTTAAAGTTTGCTTTCCCCATTCTCTGTGCCTGCGTCATGGTGAAATTCTGGGTGGCTTCCTTGTCCTCAAATTCAGACCTTCGCAGACCGCCCAGTTCAAGTTTGTTTTCCTGTTTTCTTCGTTAGGCTTAATTACTGATTTAACTTCTTGTTTCACACCTTTTCACCACCATGAAAGAGTAGATTTAGGAGAAAGAGGCCTGTATGTCCACTACAGCCCAGTGGAGGCTTCTCACCAGTTTCCTCCCTCATTCCAATGGAGAAGAAAGCTCCTATTTAGGCTTTCGGGATGGTGCAATTACAAAGTTAGGAGACCTGTACGAAGACCCACAATAAAGTAACAAAATATGAACTCAAATATAGGAATTCAGACTGAGTTCTAAAGTACTAGAGGGTCCTTCAGCCTGCTACAGAGAGAGAAAATGGAGTCAATCTCTAGCCTCAGTACCCCGAGGTAGATCTACTATCGAGAAATCTGGCAATGTCTAACCCTTTCTGTAACTCAGAGCTTATATGCCTGTGAAGTTGAAATTTCAATAACTTAAATTGCTAACAAGGAAAGAAAAAAATCACAAGCAGTACTTAATCCATAATCTGACTCCTATAAACTGCAAGTTTGTGTCTTACACCAATTCATATGTTGAACTCTAATCTCCAATAGGATGCCACTAAGAGAGGAGGTGACTGAGGATCAGATGTGGGTATAAGTGGCACTCTCATGATGAGCTTGTAAAAAGAGATAGAAGAGATAGAAGGGCTCCCCCACACCATTCATACATCCCCCATGAATGCACTCCAAGGAAAGACCACAGAAGCACACACAAGAATGTGGCTGTTGGCTGTCTACAAGCCTATAAGCTGATCCTCACCAGATCATGGTAGCACCATGATCTTAGACTTGTCAATCCCTAGAACTGTAAACAACTGCCTTCTGTGTGAGCATGTCTACAGTATTTGTTAGACCAGCCCAAGCACACTCAGATCCTGGCATGATTAAATGTGCAATCAATGCTAGATTTCTCTCATGTATCACCTATCAGATCACAAGCCATTACCAGAGCCAAACTTGAAGCAATCTTGGGAAAGTCCTCGTAACTGATATGTAAGTTTTAAGGGTAATGAATGCATAGGAAGAAATGTCTGGAAAGTGGATGCCAAATATATAGAGGCTCAGGCAACTTAGCTCTTTGCAGAAGAGATCAACCTAATTATCATCTTCCTTTGTGACTGAAAGTCATCTTCATTTGTTTCCTGTCCAAATCCCTAGAAGAGACAGGATGGCATGCCTTATGTAAGTTCAGAACTCAGAAGGGGCATAGAGCAGAGATCTGTGAGTTCATCAGCTGCTCTGATGGTAACTACAGTGGGGATCCTTGTTTAGCACAGGCAGAGATTCTGAGATGCAGAAACACACACAGGGCTCCATGTATGGTTGAGCTGTTGATATTTAAGGGCATTCAAGCATCAGATACTTTTCAGGTAAACTCTGCACATTGGATCTTTGTGACCCACCAATGATACTGCAGATATTGCTTCCTGAAGCAGGAATGTGACTCAGCTAACCATGCTATGTATGGCTGGGGAATATTTAATATCGACAAAGAACCCTCAATTGGTAGAGAAGCCTGAAGCTTCCCTGTTAGACACAAGTGATCTTGCAATTGAAAGTTTCTGATAGGAACTCTTCACTCCTTCCTCTTTTCAACAAGTAGTGCATGGGGAAATGTTGTAAGCAATATAGCAATAGAGATGTTTAAGATATTTAATATCTATTTTTCTAAACTCTAATAAAACAGGGAAGGGAGATAATTGAATTGGAGATTCAAAACCAAAGGACAAATTTAAGAGAGAGAGAGAGAGAGAGAGAGAGAGAGAGAGAGAGAGAGAGAGAGAGAGAGAGAGAGAGAGAGAGAGAGAGAGAGAGAGAGAGAGGGGCAGGCTTTGGCTGATGATTAAAACATTCCATAGTATTGTTCCTGGTACACTGTGTTTAACAAATCAAATAAGAATTTGGAAAAGTCAATGATTTCTTGTGAAAACACAAGAAAATAAAGGTTCAGATAATAATTATGAGAAACTCTATGATGGAAGGTGGTTTGGGACGCCACACCAGAGTGAGGAGCTTGCGCAAACACAGTTCAATATTGAATAACTTGGACAGTGTTCAAGGCAAAGGCCGTGACTCAGATTTGCTCTATGTTATCCTATATTGTGTATCATAATTACCTGGTGTCGTGGTATTTTGGGGGATGATTTTTGCTCTCTTTTCTGATTTATCATATTAGTTACTAAATGCGTAATCTCCTATAGTGCCAAAAGAAAGAGGAGGAAAAAAACGAAATAAGAAAGAGGAGGATAGAATAAGAGGCTCTACATTGGCTGAGTATAGATATTTTTGTTCATTCTATCTTGTCCTTGCACCTAAATGTAGTTTCCTGTAGAGGTCTCTGAGTTTTCAGGGAGTCCCAGCTGTTGTCTTATACTTGCAAAGTTCTACTTGTCAAATTCTGTCCATTTCTGAAATGCACAAGGTGGATAGAACAAGGACTATACCCTTTTTTTCAAAAAGGTAAGCCTGATTTTCTTATTTATGAAAGCCCAGGGATTTCAGACTGGCAGATAAAGGACTTTATGGCTCACACAGCCATGCTGAACTCCAGTGTAATGAAGGCATGCAGGTCAATTACCCATCTGTTTGTGTTTCTATTGCCATGAATTACAGTATCCATCGCTGACAGCTCATTGGAGTGGAATGAAAATAAGATGATAATTCACCCAGTGAAACTGTGCAGAAAGGGCAAAAAGGCTATGATCTCACTCAGGAGTTGAGCCCTGTCTTCGTGATGGGTCATTTACACTCTGGGAAATGAAGAAAGGCTGTTACCTAGAGGAGAAAACGGTAGGTTCTGACTTCCTGTATGTAAGAATTAGGACATGCCTCCTCCCAGTAACAGTTGTCTGTGTACCTATTACCTCCTATTCTGCAGGATCTCGAGGCATAGACAGGGAATTAGGTGAAGAATATAGGTAGATGGGATTCAAGATAATAACTCTAAAATGTCTTTAGCTATCAGAAGTTTACAAAAATTAGACCAGTTTTCTTAGGGATACACAAGCAGCATTTGAAAGCAGACATAGCACCCTTTATTTTATGTCAAATTCCAAATGAAATGTGGTAGATTGTATTATCCTTTACTCATATCTAGTGTTCTCCACACCAAAAGGCTCTCTCTTTAAGGTTATAATACCTACGATCTCTGGACCCAGGCAGGTTCATATGCCATGTGTTGCCATGGAAATGAGTGTAAGTGGTAAGTCATTTTCAAAATAAAACTTTAAGAACCAACACAGGAGCTTATCAACTTCCTTTGCACAAGATTAACAGTAGCCCAGTCAGTCCACCAGAGAAAGAGAATCATCATAGACTATGACTATCGTGCAGAATATGAATCAAGCATTCATCTTTGCAAACCATTGATACAGGAATTGCTTGTTAGCTTCGAATGAGCTAGCCAACTCTGACAGATACAGATTTGGCAAGTTATGAACAATGGACTAAGCTGATCTGCAGCTATATTTGTAAATAAAGTTTCCTGAACAGAGTCATACACAAGAAAGAGTAGAGTGGTGGTTGTAACACACACCATGTGGCCCACAAAGACGAAAACAGTTACCATCTGGCCCTCTAAAGAGCAAGTTTGCCAACCACTGTATCAAATGGCCATTAAGATTTGTTCCAACTTTTATTTTCTTCATGGTTGGATACTGTCATACTCCTCCTTCTGTTATTAAGTCAAGATGACTTTGGCATGTAGTATATCTTGGATAGTCTTCTAAGATGTAAAACAAAGGGCAAGGAACTAGAAATACCGTCCTTGCTCTTGTGGAACTTCAGTGAGGTAGACAAGGGAAAATGTATAAATACAAAATAGAAGGTTAGGGATGTAGCTCAATCAATAGGGTGCATCCTGAGCAAGTGTAAGAACATGAGATGGTTCATTAGTGCCACCAACAAAATAATTAATAATAATAATAATAATAACAACGACAACAATAACAAAATAAAGATAATTTATATGAACAAAAGGATTGGCAATAGGCAGGCATCCAAATGACAATTTCAACTTAGAAAAAAGAACTACAGTCTAAACTATAAAATCACCAAAGAACAAGAGGATAACAGGATTTTCTATTCAATTTCATAAGATCTCGACAGGAATGTACTCTTCAATCCTTAAGAACAGGTCAATATACACTTCTCAACAGAATTCATGATTAAAAAAACAAACTATTCAATCTTTGGATTATTGGATGTCTCTGAATTCCTCATTTACCCATCCATCTGCTTCTTTCTACAAACTGCAAGTTCTTTCACTTTGTTCTGCCTCTGCTCTCCAAGAGCATTGTGCTGTCTCCTCTCCAGACTTTGCTCTCAGACTTTCTCAATCCCACAATTTTGGACAAATCCGGGAGACATCTCTGTCCATTGCTTTCTTTATCAAAAGTTCCTTTTTAGAGATATGACAAAGTAAACAGGACTCAAGAAGCAAAGGGCCTCTACTCAATTTGTTGTATCATTTCTAAAGGTACTCTATGTTCTTGACCACATATATGCAGTGTGTGTGTGTGTGTGTGTGTGTGTGTGTGTGTGTGTGTGTGTGTGTGTGTGTGTGTGTGTGTGTGTGAGTGAGTATGCACATCTGAGGGAAGCTAGGAGGACGGCACAGAATCAGAGGGAAACAGGAGAAAATATACTACAGAGGGGCCTACAGGCTTCACTGGACTTTGATGAAAACAAACTAAGCAAATCAATGGCAGCGATGGGAGGGAGGGAAGGAAAGGGATAGAGGGATCATCTTACACTAAGCAAAAGGAAAAAAAAATGTACATGTCACCTGATGTAGAAGAAATAGTTGTATTGTCAAAGCTCATAGAATTCACAAACATTATAGGCCATGATAATGACAATTTGCCTTATGAAGGTTAAAATGTGTTTGTGACTTTAGCTAAGTATCACTATCCCACAATGCTGTGAAATTTGTGAAATTTATGTAATCACTTAATCTCAATAAAAATTACCTAAAAAGAAGTTCCTTTTTAGGGCTGCTGAAAAGTTAAATGAGGTCTTTTATACCTTGGTGCTGCTGCTGGTGGTTACATGACTAAATATATTCATGGAATTCTTAGAATAACTGAATGAATCAGCTCAAAAGAGTAATTTGGCTATATGTATATTATGCATGCATGAACCTAAAAACAATAAAAATGTATAACAAACATGAGGCTATGGTATGTAGGTTAACTGCTATATTCAATTGGTGTCACATCTTGTCCGGGCCCTGTTTTCTGTTGTTTTCTCTGGAGGCTATTGAAAGTCTCATATACCCGCTCTGCTGGTAGCCTCAAACACATAACATTTATCTCAAATTCTAATAGAAGCACTTACTGCATTGTATTATATGTTCATATATTCATATTCTTCCTAGCCTGACAGATGCTTGAATGCAGGAGGCATTGATCTCCCATTCCCTTGTCATCTAGCACATTAGTAGGTACCAAGAAAATGTGTTTAAATGAAGGTACATGCAGGTAGAATGTGTTTCCAAAAGGATTGCGGTTCTATATTCTATGATTAGCATGCCCTGCCTCTTTACCTCCAGCCCTGACAAGCAGAAACTGCATTTTAATTCCCAATATTATAACTTGAAACCTGAATCCATTTTAACTTAATGTTAGCAGTTGCAAATCGATACTAGGAAAACTCTGAATAAAACAAAGAAAACATATAAACCCCCCAAACCAAAGACTTGATCATTAATTCTTTCATATAATTTGTTTGGGAAACATGATTATAAGTTAAGATTTTGCAATAATTATGTGTTATTTCTCTCTATTATTTCCAGTTGACAAGCCCAGATATAGATCATAAGAGGAATATGAAAATAAAACTGTTCAATTCAGTTGGGCATGGTGTTATATACCCATAATATCAGCACTAGGAATAAAATGAAAGGAAGATCATGAGTTCAAACCCAGTGTAGGCTACCTATAAAGTTTCAGTAAGAGTAATAAAAGGAATCTCTTTGCTTTTGTAAGAGAGGATTTGGGTAAATTTATTGTGCATAGGATCAAAACTGACTGGTATGTCATAGTCAATCATTTAGCAAAATGTTGACCCCAGAATCACCTATCTGTGGATGTGCCCAGGCTTAAATAAATTCAGCAAGCTGTGAGAATTTAATCCACATCCAGATTCCTAACACACTCTAGCATAGTTAAGGCACTGAGAAGTCCCCAGTAAATAAATATGGATTCTGCTATTTAATCCAGTATTTCTTTTGCTACATTACTATGTAGAGATACATAAGCTCAGAAGCCTAGTGGTTCATAGCTAGAAAGGTTTATTTCTAGTTCATGTTTCCCACAGGAAACATGCTTTGGCTTTGTTCCACGTGTTCCCTTTATTTCAGATTGAGGCAAAAGGGGTAGTCCTTATTAGAAATATGCTCTTTTTGTGAAAAGTTAAACGAGGCACTGTCTCAATGTTTGCATGGACGTATCAATCATATACCATGCCTTGTCATATCCCATTGGCCGAAGCTAATCTCACAGCCAAGTGCAATGTCACCTGGACAGGCAATGTACTCTTCCTGTCAAAATGGAAATACACTTGATGACATATAATCTTGCATGAGGAAGGACAAAATATTGCGGTCATGAAACTATTGCTAAAAATAGAAGGATTTGTTTGTTCCAAATCATTTTAAACTTTAGCTACTATGTGATTAAGCAATTTAGGTCACACACTTATGTATGTGTATGTGTGTGTGTGTGTGTGTGTGTGTGTGTGTGTGTGTGTGTGTGTGTGTGTGTGTGTGTGTGTGTTGACCAACTGTAGACAGACAGTCAAAGAAAAGCTTGTTCATAAATGTTCACATCAGCATGGCTCACAATAATCAGAAAGTGGAGCTCACCTAAATGTCCATCAACAGATGAGCAAGAGATAAAACAAAATGTGCAATATGTGCACAATGCAGTATTCAGACATAAAAATTAAGCACTGATAAAGGCTACAAGATGGATGGATGTTGAAAGTATGAGCTGAAAGAACGGAGAGGGAAGAAAGTCACATGCTATATGAGTCCATGAACCTGAAACACGTGAAACGGAAATGGATAGAAACAGAAGGCAGCTCCACAGCCTGTGGAGGAGGTGCACAAAGACTGCTTCCTGGACAAAGAAATTATATTTGGATAATGGAAAAGTTCTGGAATATGAGGCTAGCTGCCCAATGTTGTCAATGCATTTAATGTCACAGAGCTACACATCCAAAAGTGGTTAAAACCTTAAATTTTATGTTGTGCATATCTTATCACAGTAAAACATATAAGATTCAGAGCCAAGACTCAGTTCAAACTAATTTGTCACTAAATATTTATTAAACACCTACTATGAGGTAGACACTACAAGAAAGTATAAAAATACATAAAAGACAAATGAAAAGCATACGGTTTTTCCTTTCAGAGACCTGTTACAATTTAGTGGTAGTTATTTACAAATAAGACAGGTTGGAATATAATAAAGTTTCATATAAAATGCTGTGTTGGCAGTGCAAGAGAAGAACTTAATTCTAAGATGAATTATGAGGGAAAAACAAGGGTTATGCCAACGTTTTTGAAAATAAGTGCCAAACCAATAGGAAGTCAATAAACTAATTATCTTGGGTACTTATTTAGGTTTTGGCTATCTTGATGCCTGATCTCTGGATAATCAGTGATATTGACAAGGGATCTAAAGGGACAAGGTTCTGAAATACACCAAATTAACACATCTACCATGTATCTGTCAGGATTTCCAGGCTGCATGCTTGGCCACCAGTATACATAAAAGGGAAAACCTCACATGGCCACATAATTGCCTGATGTTTCTTCTCTTAGCTTCTGCTTACTCTGAGTGTGTGCACTTGTTCAAATCTTCTGCCTCCCAATTCTCCAAGCCTGAGACAATTGCATTCCAGATTCTGGGTTTCTTCAGGACAGAGGTGATACTCTTTATAGTCCTGGAGAGTCCTAAGTTGTGATGAGCCTCCATTGCGGAGGGGAGGAAATCTTTCCTGGTTACACATCATTTGAGAGTATAAGAATAGCTACAGATGTCAGTCATATCTAACGCAGGCTGCCAAGTGATGTTAGAACGATTATAGACTCTCAGATAAAGAACATATGCTATGAAGGTTGCTGATGCTGCAACATAGAAAGATATTTTAAAATACTCAATAAAAACTGTTGGTTCTCAGCCTGGCAACAGTGCCTTATGCTTGTAATCCTAGCTACTCAGGAGGCTGAGATAAGAGGATTGAGGTTCAAAGCCAGCCCAGGCAGAAAAGTCTGTGAGACTCTTATCTCCAATAAACCACCAGAAAACTGGAAGTGTTACTGTGGCTCAAAATGATGGAGTACTAGCCTTGAACAAAAAAAGCTCAGGAACTAGTGCCCAAGCCCTGAGTGAAAGCCCCACAATCGACAAAAAATAAAAATAAAACTGTAGTTCTTACTAGAATAAGAACTGTTCTTAGGAAACAGATAAGAAGTTTGAGAGCACTGGTATTGAGCAGGTCTGGATTCAAATTCCTACTTGAACCTCAAGATGATAATTTACTTCTGTAAACCTCTATGTTCAAGTCTAGTAAGGTTATTGATATAATGCAAAGAAATATCTACTCAACGCATCATAATAGTGGATAGATACCATGCACAATTGCCACCTCATCAGGCACCCTGGTTTGTATGTGCATGTTTTCCAAAAACAAATGTCTGTGAGGCATATGTATTCTCAGTCCCATTCTTCAGATTAAAATACTTAGAGAAGGCCAGGGGCCAGTAGTTCAAGCTTGTAATTCTAGTTGCTCATGTGAAAAAGTCTGTGCGATAACACCTCCAAATTCAACAGCAAAAACAGGGTGAGAGGCATGACTCAAGTAGTAGAGAGCAGTAGAACAAGGAAGCTGAGCAAGCACTATGCCCTGAGTTTAAACTCCAGCACTACTCCAAGAATAAAAATAATAAAATTCCTAGGGAAATGTGGTGATATAATCAACTAGTTAAAGAGCTAATGGAAATACCTGAATAGGGTAGATTCAAGGGACACCTCAAGTAATTTAATTCCTTAGAAAGGCAAAGTCAACGTTCAGCAAACAAAAAACACCAGGAAGCAAGGGCTCAAAAGGGATGGGGTGAAGTCAAGGGGAAAGAGGTAGATGAATGAAGAGGAGCACAGAGGGAGAAATGGTCAAGAATCCAATATATATCCTAAAAAATTAAGAAGAGTGAAGGAAGGGGTGGGTATGGAAGGGGTGGGTGAGGATGTTGGAAGGGATGATATTAATCAAGCTATATTGTATTCATAAACTGCTTTGTTCAATGGCAACTCCTTTATAACAACTGCCTAAAGATAATTTCTTCAATTTTAAAAAGAATCCTGCTTTTGGTGGAAGGATATAGCTTCATGTTACAATGCTTGCTTACCATGGACAAGGCCCTGGCTTTGGTCCTGAGCATGGCAAATACTAGTTTTATTATTATTATTGTTATTAATTAAAATCATAGTAACAAAAGTTTTGGTTTTAAATATTAGCAAATCATAATTCCATTACTAGTAGTATAACCAGAGTTATACAGAGAAAAGTTATTTTACTTTTTAGGGACTCAGTCTGATCTTGTGTAAACTTTAATCGTTAGACTGAGCTCATTTGGGTGGTGTGAAGTTAAATGAAATGCTATGGTCTGCCTGAAGGAGTCTCCCCAAAATTTCCATATTGGAACTCTCCACTTAATGTGATGGTACTCAGAGCTGGGGCTTTGTGAAGCGATGGAGCGATGAGAACTCCACCACCATGAAATGAGCCAACTCATGCATCAATGGAGAGGGCTCCATTGTCCAATCCACCATATGAGGACAAGGCAAGAAGATGCCATCTGGGAGGCACAGATCTTCATTACACATGCAATTTGCTCATATGCTGGTGTTGCCCGTCCACTATGAGAAGGAAGTTGCTGGGTGGAAGTGGGAAATCCAATGTCTTGTGGCAGCCCTATTCTTTTCTTTTACAGACTTCATGAGAGCCCCGGGAAAACAGGTCCCGGGATCCTTACCTATGCCTCCCAGGCCACTGCTAAATGGACAAGAGAGTTCATGCTCAGGAGCCACTCACTGACTGTAACTCTGCGTTAGTTCTTCGTGAGGACTTACCCCAAAGCTGCTGATGAGAGCAGGCTCTGGCAGCATTTACTTGTTTAGTGCTTCACCTTGGGATGACAAAGCCGTGTGGGATGGTGGTAGTGTAGGCGAGAAGGCAGCTTTATGGTTAAGAAACCTATCCATCTGGTACCTCTGGCTTGCTTCCAGTGTCCCCATGTATGCAGTCTGTCCTGATAACTCTGAATGTTCTGCAAGGAGGAAAGGAACTTCGAAGCCACTGAAACTAGGAACTGAAATTGCTGGGATAGTGAGATAGAGATGTGGTTACCTTTCGGAGCCTTAATTTTCTTTTTCACTTCTGTAATAGTGAGCCTGATTAGTAACTTGTAATTGGTGGTGTGAAATTACGAGGGGGATGGATATGAACTAAATGCTCCATATGTACGTTTTTGTTACTTAGTAAAGTTTTAGCAAAGATTTATTTTTAGCATAACAGAGTGAAGGTAGGAAGAAATAGAAAAAGTTAAACATTTTCTGTTTCCTGTATAATAACAGGGTGGTAATGCCCTTATGCCAAGGGAGTTCCGTGTATGTGCAAATGTGCATGCAGGGAACCATTTCAACAAGTTTCTGATGACCTAGTAGAATTCCATCAATTTGAGATGGAGACATAGACATCACTGACAGAGAATATGGCTGAGCAAAGAGAGAAGGGTCAGAAGAAAAAGAGGATGAATTTGGGACCATAAAGATATGGTGGCTCATGTTTATAATCCCAGCTACATTCAAGGCCATTTTGGGAAAAATATTGAAATTCTATCTGAAAAATAAACTAAAGCAGATCTGTGGTTCAGGTGGTAGAGCAACTACCTAGAAAATATAACTCTGTGAGTTCAAGTGCTAGCCTTGCCCCAAAGAAAAGAGGTAGTTGGGGGAAAAAAATTCTATACCATGGCAAATATCCATCACTATCATCACCTCTGGCCTTCATCTGACAGATCAGTGTTCCTAACATATACTTTCAGGAAACATCCAACCACATTGCTCCAAAAGTCTTCAACTCTGAGTCTGGGAAGAATAGCAAGCTGAAAGGTGAATTCTTAAAATCCGGGTGGTTGGAGAGGAAGTAAAGTAATAGAAAAATGCAGGAAGGAGTAACAAGTTTGACAAGAAATGTACTTATTACCTTACTTATGTAACTGTAATACCCCTCTACATCACCTTGACAATAAAAAGATGAACCAAAAAGAAATGGCAAGGCTAAATTAAAAGTGTAATAAATATGTTCTACACAGGAAAAATAATCCAGGACCTGAAGGATCCATTGAAAGATTTTAGACAAGAGTCAGACCGATTTGACTAAACTTTAGAAAGATAATTACAAAATGATGGATTAATGTACATGGAAGACAGACCTACTGAGAATAATAATAGTCACTTGGTTGATCCACAAAGAAACCATAATCAAACTGAGATTTATCTTTTAAGTGGGCCAGGAATGCTTTTTATACTTATGTGTTTAGTTTAACTCTATATACTGTGATTTTCCACCGTGACTAACACAGTGGTTGTTATGGATATTTTATGCACCACAAATAATTGCTAAAATTTTATGGATTGATTTACAGAGTTCCAAGCAGGTAAGGAACACTGCATTTGCTAAGCACCTGGTTTTTTAACAGGCACTTGATATCAGCCAAGCATATATGTAACTGAGGATACAAAGACAAATAAAACACAGGTTTTGCAAACAATGCATTGATAAAGATAGCAAAAAGAAAAAGAAAGGCTGAATCATTTGAAGGCTTATGTGAACTAGGTATAATTCTTTTAAGTATCAACAACCACAAGAAGTAGTTGAGGGAGAGAAGCTCTGGGATCATTCCCTGAGCAAAGAGTAGAGCTGATACCTTAGCTGAAGACTTTTGAAGTTCAGGGTCTCTTTTTAAAAACGACTCTTCTATGTTGGATCTCTTTGTAGTAGAAGAAAATGATCAACGCTATAAATGTGGAAGCTAAGAAAAGCCAGAGAAGTCAGGCAGCTTCTCTAAAGTTGGAGGACTCTATTGTGCCACGTCTGTCTGGATTGCGTGGCATCCAACACAGTAGAAAAGATGTATCCCTCTTGAAGAATGCTGCCCATGCAAGGCAGTAAAGTGTCCGGTGTCCTAGGATCCTCAGGAGATGTCATTAGGTTGAAATGAATTCAGTATGATATGGGATAATATTTGTAAGAGTTTTGAGAGGAAAAAAACTAGACTACTATGGACTGGTTGGTCTGTTCATTTGTCTTTTAAATTAGTTTAAGCAATAAATGTTTGCTGAGGAATGTCTATAAGCCAGGTTCTCTGTAATGTGCTAGAGAGAGGCACTGCAGATCCCGGTGTCATGAATGGGGCGGGGTCATAGTAGTGATGGGATGATGCCACCATGGTGTGACAAATTCCAGGGAAGAAGATGGACAAGGATACTGAGTCTGGAAGAAGGGGACAGAGGCAAGCTTAAAGTTAGGAATTGGGGAAAGGATGTGCAAAGGTACAAATAGAAAATTACTTACCTTTCAAAATGGGATGCTTATAGGAAAATATAAAGAAACTCCACAGAGCTGATGGAGTACAGAGGTGGGTTAGGGGCTGGGGTTGTGGAATAAGACAATATAAAGTGTAAACCAGAGGTTCACACCTGAAATTGTAACTATTTGGGAGGCTGTGATCAGGAGGTTTGCAGTTCAAGGCTAGGGCAGACATACACCTTCTCAAACAACAGTTAATCACAGTGACACAAGCCTATCAGCCTACCTACATGGGAGGCCAAGGTCTACAAGATCATGCTTTAGGCTAGTCCAGGCAGAAAAGTCTGTGTCTCCACAGTTCTGGTGGCAAACACCTGACATTTCAGCTAATAAGACCTTATCTCAAAAGTAACCAGTGCAAAAGAAAAGCTAGAGGTACAAAGTTTCTGCCTAGCAAACACAAAGCCCTAAGTTGAAACCTCAGAACTGCCCCCAAAACAAACAAATGATAGGCCAGGTTCAAGATTACAACTAGCCCTTGGTGCTAAGTCACGTCTAAACTTTATTCCAAAATATCTAGGAAATCTCTGAAGGGTTTAATGTGAAGGGTGTTTTAGTGTTTGTTAGTTTTGTTTGCTGTGCCAGTATTAGGTCTTAAATTCAGGGCCTTGGGCTCTCACTTGGCATTATCCACTTGTTGATGGTGCTCTAATACTTGAGCCACACCTCTAGTTCTGGCTTTGGGCTGGTTAATTGAAAATAAGAGTTTCTCAGATTCGCCTACGCAGACTGGCTTTAAACTGCTCTCCTCAATCTCAACCTTGGGAATACCTAGGAAAATAAATAGAGAGAGTCCCCAGAGCCTGGCTTAAATAAAGAACTTTCTAGAGAAAAAAACAACAACAGTGCTTCATTTGGCCTTAAGATACCACAGTGGCTGCTATGATAGAATGGATCAGCAGGTGTAAGATCAGAAACAAGAAGGCTGGCTTGGAAAATACCTAAACAATTCAGACAGTGGTGAAATGGTAAACTGAAGAGTAGATGTAAGACAAGGGGTGGAGAATGAATGATTCAAATGAGAGAACATCCCTGTTGAGTATTAAAAGATTGACCAAACTCAGTAAAAGAGAGAAAGGCTATCAGTTAAACTATGAAGAGAATCTGGCTGGAAACTGATGTAAATATTCTGGCCTGGAAACAACAACTGGGATTTCAAGCGGAGACACAGGAAATCAACAAGCAGAGATCAAACAGGAAGAAAGCGCAAAGAAAAGAGACAAGAAGGGAGGTAAAGAAGAAGATGATTGACTTGGGAGCAAGAAATAAA
Organism: Dipodomys merriami; assembly: GCF_024711535.1. Taxonomy (NCBI): domain Eukaryota; kingdom Metazoa; phylum Chordata; class Mammalia; order Rodentia; family Heteromyidae; genus Dipodomys; species Dipodomys merriami. The sequence goes on from NW_027202382.1 coordinate 34,136,128, forward strand.
ACAAATGAGAAGATGAAGGGGAGGCTCTGAAAACATCCATTTAGTAATTCTTGTCTGGACATGGCCTCTCTTTGACCCACTGATATAGCCTTCCATCTTATAAACAAGTTCACCCTCTTCTTACCTATTTTCTCTTTTATTAATCGAATGAACTAATTATTTTCCTCCTTTTACACAGAGAAAAATAGCACATGGCATTAAATCTAAGATGACCATTTATCACAAATATGCCATTGCTTTAAGTATACTAAGAGAAGAATACCTTACCAAATAAACTGACATACCATCAATTACAAAAAGTATGCCAGCTTCACAGATACCGACACCTTAAAAACCCACCCAACTTGAATCTTGTGAAAAGTAATCAGGAAGTTCAACAAATTACTGGATCTTTGACTAATACCCATCCATGATCCCATCTTCCCTCTTTTCCCTCAGTTCACAGAGATCGAGTGCTTCTACTTCAGGCAAAGGAATAAGCTATACACAAAACTGGCTCCAATCTATCCAACTAGGATCCCCGAATTTCCTCTTCCTCGCAGCATTATTTTCCCCCTCATTACACAACAACTTCCATAGTCAAAACTTTAGTTGTTTCTAAATCTGAAAAGAAGAAGAAAAAAATATCACTTGACTCACATCGTTGTGGGCTATTACATTACCAACCGTGACACACCTCTGCACAAAATTCCCCTTGAAGTTATCCTCGTCAGATTCTCACCATCACTGAAGTATCTTTTCAGTATGCACTGAAGTATCTTTTATCAAAGTCACCCAGTTTTTTGTTTTTTTTTTTTCCCCATGGCCCGCAATCGGATGCTTGGTTCTCAGTCCTCATCTTAACCCTTCTACAAACAGCATTGAATCCAGTTCACTAGCACCTCTGATTTACCAAAAACAAAACAAAACATATAATAATGACAACATCTTCTTTCGTTGGCTCTCTTTTTCCTCCCTGGGCTACTCCTCAACTCCACTTCTTTTCCTTCAGCATACTCAGCTCAATCTCAACTTTTCTACTTAAACTACAAAACCTAAAAATTAAAAACTATACCACTTAAACTTAAAACGTAAAACCTGTGTTTTTAAATTGTCCTCTATCCATTCTATTTTTTTTCTATCTATTCTCTGTCCTATTTCACACCATTGCATAGTATTCTCTATAGTAGTTGGTGTTCCCAGTTCTCTCCTCTGATCTTCTAAATGTCCACTCTAATCAACATTGGAGTATTTGCTAGACACCCCATGTTAGAGTCTACTCTTCATGTTCCATCAAAATCAGTCCCTCCAATAGTCTTGCCAGGCCAGTAAGCAGTAATTCTCCTATTGCAAGTGCTTATTGACAAAACCTTGAGATCACCCCTGCCTTCTCTCCTTCTTTCAAAAGCATTTTCCAATCCATTACCAAATTGTGGCAGCACCATTTTAAATTGCATGTGCATATTTAATTGTATCTCACCACCTTAGTTACAACTACACCACCTTTGTTACAACTACCATGGTCAAATACAGTTTTCCTCCCACCTTGTAAGCACAATCACCTCCTAGCTGGGCACCTTCCCAGAATTGTCCCTAGCAGTCTTCTCTATTCAATGATCAGCCACAGTGATCCATTAACAATGGAAGTCAGATGAGGTTTATCCTCTGCTTAAATTTGCAATTTTTTTTCGTGTCATTCTAGAATCAAATCCAATCTACAGTCTGTTCCATGGTCTACACATTTCCATATGACCTGTTCCCTGTTTATCTCTCTGAGTGTAAAGAAAATACCTTTCTCTGTTTACTTGTATACCTTCTGTCTTCTTACCCCTATAGGCTAATGTAAGCTCCAAATTGATTTTGGGTAAGCTTATTTACCACTGTCTGTCCAGTTCTTAAAACAACATTTGACAAATAGTTGAAGCTCAACTAATAATGCTAGAGGGAATGAGTGAATGCATGTCTAGATCAGCCAGAGATTTCAGTAAAATATTCTCTCTGCATCTCTTCCCACATCAGTAAGCTACTGAGGAAGAGCTCAGCTCTCTGTGGATTCCACCAGATGGATACTAGATTGAATTACATGACAACGTCTGTAAAACAGACAATAGGCTTCTTGAAGAGTGAAGCGTAAACATAGGAAGTTATCATGCCATTTATTGTTATTACTACTAGTTTAGTGGTTGCTGCTATGACTACTAATGTCCTCTGATCATTCCCACACCTGTTTGTTTTCATTCATTTCTCATCTCATCTCTGTATTCCTCCATCCTTTCCTCCTTATTTCATTGTACCTTTGCCTTGTTTTAATAACCATTTCATGAAATACCACATGGTCATTAGAGTCTTATTTTTATGATCCTCTGTTTACCCATATAAACTTCTGTGGAATCATTCCTTCCAGTCTAATCAAAGGAACAAGCAGATGAATAAAGGTATGCAAAGCAATATAATTCTGAAAAAGAAGAGCTGTGTCCTCGAATGGTCCAAGTGAAAATCCCAACGCCATCATTTTCTGTGAATAACCTCTCTCAGTCCTTATTTCATCACCTACAAATTAAGTGTGCCACAATATATACATTATTCATAGAAGCCAGGTGAGAAATACAATCGATATCAGTTGGTAATAATTATAGATTAAAAATGGTATGCCCCAATTGGTATAGTCCCTGGCACGTGGAGTAGCACAAAATAAATGTCGCCTGTTATCTGTTAGTGCTGTCTCTTCTGACCTCAGACCAGGTATGCTGACCTCAAGCTGGGCTAGACTAGTACCTACTCTCACATGCCTCTAATTTATTCATGATTTCTATTGGAGAAGAGTTCAAGATGAAGCATAATATTAAATGAGTGCTGAGTAGCTGCATAATACACATATAAAATTCAAACATAACAAATAAATTCTGTACAGTTCTATGAACTTTCCAAGTGAACGTACTCCTGAGCTGCACTCCAGATGAAGAAATATAAAATGACTTGACCCCTGATACTGATTTCATCATCCTTCAGTCATCCCTCAATTGTCTCCCCTAAAGTTAAGACTTCTCCAGACTTCTGATACAATTACGCGTTTTTATAATTTCAGAACCCGTACAAGAATAAAATCTTACAGAATATAGCCTTTTTGTGTTAAGTAACTTGCACATTTGGTGATCTGTCTGTGAGATTTTCCCATATTATTGCATGAAATATTACTTGATTACTTCTCATGACTGTATGGGAGTGAGAGAGTATTTGTCTATTTACCTGTTGATGGGTATTTTGCTGTTTTCCAGTTTGCATTATTTTGAATAGAGCTGCTAAAGACATTCACATATTTTGGTGAACTTGCACACATTTATGTTGTCATATCTCTAGGAGTTTGAATTTCTGGGTCACAGGACGAGAGTATGTGCAATTTTTAGTACATACTGTCAAGAGATTGCCAAAATGTTTGTGAGTAATTTATGCTCCATAAGCAATACATGTAAGCTCCCTCTGCTTTACATTAATTCTTTAATTCTGTCAGGTTTTATTTTTCAGTTGTCACCCTGCGATAATATTAAATTATGTTTTTCAAAATGTTTTCTGAAAACCAGAGAATCTGAACATCTTTTCAAGTCTTGGTATCTTTTGAGGAGCCTTTTTTTGTCTTGAACTTTTTCTTTTCTTACTAGACTGGCAGTCTTTTCTTACTGATTGTACAGGAGTTTTTAAAATATATATTGTATACAACTATTTCTGTCACTAATTGTATAGATGTTCTTTATTTTGTATAAGAGTTTTGTCAGATATGTATATTACAAATATTATTTTTTCTGCTGTGTGGCTTGCATTTTCGTTTTATTAATAGTATATTGTGATAAAAAGAATTTCAGTTTCAATGTACTACCAGTTTCACTCCTTTTCTTCCTACGTAGTGTTTTTGGATTCACTGAATAAGTAGCAGCCTACTCAAACATCATAAGATAGTCTTTTGGCTTGAATTTAAGAAACTTTTTTCTTTTCTTCAGTTATCTTTTTTTGTTCTCTATGCTTTCTCCTCCTGGATAGAAAGAATAAATGACTTCTTTTCTGAATTCACATAATGTTACATATTACTTCCATTACCTTTATTATGTTATCCATTACCTTGAAACACAGAAGTTTGCCTGACCATTCTCTCTTCAACAGCCCCATTTCTCAGTCACTCCATTTTTTGAATTCCTAGTGGTCTTTTTACTGCATCCTGGTCATAATGCCACATAAGTATGTCTAGAATTGGTCCATTTCTTTCCATGCCATCTGCCACTTTCATGTCCTAAATCCATGATACTTCATATTGAGAACTCAATAGCCCCCCTAACCATTGCCAACCTCTAATCTATACCTTTCCACATAATTGCCCACATAGAGCCAGGGTGATGTCCCATTTTCTTCATGCTTTTTGCCCTTTAAAAGCCCTTCCACGCTCTCCACGGCTTCCAAATTAAGGTCTAGTTCATTAGCATGCTGCAGAAGCCATTTTAGACTAGACAGATTATCTTGTCTTTCTCATCACTGATGGCTCTGTTTTGATCTCATAAAAGTTTTTAATTTCCTGGACAACCTTTTCACAAAGACTCCTTTTTTTCTATCTCTGAATCTATGCCCTTGCCCTCAGGCTCATCCTCAGGACTCATCCTGTGTATATCTGTCTTGCAAGGAGACTTTACTGACTACACATAAGTATGGGTCCTCATGTAATCTGGTATCCTGCAACTCCCATAATTTTATCTGTTAACATTCAATACAAATATTATTTGCTTGAACCTTGTCTTCTTTGATAGAACATGTTACTTCTGGGGCAGAAACGACGTTGGTCGTGATCATTTTGTTTATCATCTGTTTGCTAAATTGAGTTCTATGAAAATATGTGAGATACATGCTAGTGTGTGTGTGTGTGTGTGTGCAAGTGCACATGTGTGTGTGTGCATGTGTGATGACTAGAACTGATCAATGCTCTTATTTCCAGGGTCTAGTATTGAGATTTATTACAATTGTTTCCTTATTTCCACATGAGATCAAGCTTGGCTTGTTGTATCCATATTAATGAAGCTAATGATGTGTTTGGCAAGACACATTGTACTTTTAGACAAGAACTTTGTACTCCAAGGCAAACTCTCTTTGTAGGACACCCTCCTCCAGACATGTGGTAGTTTCTCAACATCCTTCTTAAAGTGTGATACTTGAACATGGACTTGATCTTCCACACCTGCTCTGACCAATCTAGATGAGGAAAGACCAGTCAACTTCAACTTGGGAATGGCAGAGTTCCAGGAACCAATATCATACTTTTATAGAATGGTTGGTTTTGCCGGAAACAGATTAAAAATTCAGTTAAAAATTTAGAATAAGAAGACTTGGAAATGATAGGTAAAAACCCTTTTATGTTTATTTTTATTTTTTGGTCATGGGGCTTGAAGTCTGGGCCTGGGCGCTGTCCCTTAGCTCTTCAGCACTTGAGCCACAGCGCCACTTCCGGGATTTTCTGTTTATGTGGTGCTGAGGATTCAAACCCAGCCCCTCATGCATGTGAGGCAAGCACTCTACCACTGAGCCACCTTCCCAGCCGAAGTCTTGGATCTTAAGCTTCATTGCCTTCAAGGCAAATTAGATTCCAATTGTCCCTAAATTCTCAAAAACTTCCTTGACAAATACAGAGAGGAATGAAGTTGGGAATAGTCAGGAAACTCAATGCATATTCTACAAAATTAAGATAATCAGGGAAGGGGTGGGGCTGATAGGGTTGGGGAGAATGATGAAAGCAGTAATATCAATCAAGATGCCATCTATTCATATACCACTTTGCTGAAAGGCAACCTCTTTGTGTAAACAATTAAATGTAAAAATAAAATTAAAAAGTAACTTCCTTGACAGAGTACAGTAGTGCTCTATTAATCCTACCAAGTTTAATCCCAATCATAATTTCAGAGATTCTCTGCCTTCCACAAATTCACCAAGTAACTATAGACACAACATGAACTGACATGCTGAAAACGCCAGTACCACCAAGGCAGATTTGTCTTTCTCATCCACCTTCTTAACCAGTATTACTAAATGATTCCCTCTACTGTTTTCTCTACTGAAGGAGGTAGCTTTTATTTCCTATATATATGACACTTTGTGACAGTATTGTGCTGTGCATGTGTACCTCTATCTACTCAGTATATGTGTGTTATATGTGTATGTTTGTTATACATGTATGTGTCGAGTCTTGTGTGTATATCTGTGTCCTGCACGTTTATGTTGCAGTGTATGCAGATGTAGGATCTATGTTATATGATGTGTATGCATGTGTTGTGTGGCATGTATGCATTATGTGCTTGTGTGGTATACATGTGTGTTAGTATGGCATGCCTGTGTGTCACTCTGAAACACGGTCTGGCTGGCATTTGGTAGAGAGGTTCTCATACACGACTTCCCATTGACACAAGGCTTCCCTGCAACACTTTCCAGCTGTCTCCTATAGCAAGAGCCTGAATCAAAGAGTTGCCAAGGAACCAAGTCATATTAAGCTCTGCTTAGCTCTATCTGCCAATCTCCACCAGCTCCCTCCCACTGACATTGAGAATCACCTTTATCATATACTTTTGAGGAAGGTCACATTTTTAGTCTGCTCAAAGTTAAGGCATGTTCTTTTTTTTTCACAGTATAAAGTTAATACACGATCATTGAAGGAAAGTTAGAGAAAAAACTAGAAGCCTAAAATAAACGTCTATCACCTAGCCATCAGAAGTTACCTCTTTTAACATCTCGGCATTTCCCAGCAGTATTATCTTTCTTCTCTGCTGACATTGTTAAGATCATGACATACATTAAATCAGTAACTCTTCACTTGTTCATTACTCTCAAACCATTTTTCACATATTCCAGAATATTCTTTAGCAATAACATTTCAGTAAGTGCCCGGTGCATTGTATTGCTATAACATAATTCAATTCACCTACTCCTCATTTTTGGAAAACATTATCAATTATGATCTTTAAAACAACTCCATCTGTACAAAATTCTTTGTCAATCTCTCCCTCACCCATCTTCTTTTGTCTATATGATCTGAACTCAAAAATGATAAAATTGATGTTTTAAAGAGTGTGGTTTCTTCAGAGGAATAAGTGCATGTGAGCAGCTAATACAAACTTAACAGATGAGTGACACAGAATAAATACAAACATTTCTAAATTTTAACAAATTAATCCCCATGATGGCTATATTTTCTTGGTAACCATGTCTAAGAACATATTTCTTTCTACATCCCAGCTAGCATTGAGCATTTGCATACTAAAAGGATGTGTGTGTTTTGTTTGTGTGTACTTAAAACTATAAATGACTAGCAAATAAAAAGGAGAAATTACAGAGAACCAAAAATTCTATAAAGTGTCCTATATTTCTTGGGATTCAAATCACTCCTGCCAAAACATACTGGAAATCAAAAGCAATAATGCTGAAATCTCAGATGATACAATATGAAACTTTAATATATATTAGGTCAGGGCCATCTATAAATAATACTGTTTGGACGTTTTCATCAAAATAATCAGATGAAGCTCCTTTTTTCATTCTATCTGAAAAACTAATTAACAATCATGAATTTAATGCTTGTATATGCTAAAAAATCTCTCCAAATAATATATCATCCTAACTGTCTAACATCTATATTTGCAATTTTCATTGGTTTTTCTGTCCATCTTCCTCAGTGTCCTTCCTTAACCTCTCTCTCCTCGACATCACATCCACGCTGCATACCTTTCCTCCACTGCCACAGGCCCCATTCCTTTGCTCCTGCTTTCCTACCTTGCAGGTGCAGTTTGCTCTCCGTGCTTTGCAGAAGGACGGAACTCACAGAGTCCAGATTGTCATAGCTGTTACAGCCCAGGGGCCCAGTGCGCGTCTCTGTGACCTGAAATGGACATCAAGTAAGACAATGTGCACTGGTCTAGGATACACCCTGGAGAGGGATTCTTCTAGGTTGGGTCTACAGCCATCTCCAGAACGCCTTCTCCATACCTGAGAACATGCCTGGCAGGGGATGAGTAGACAGAGCAGGAGAGCGCTCAACCACACAGACTGAAGCCTTTTGCTGCCTAACTCTGGTTCTCACTTCACAAGTTGGGTGTAAGCATTCTAGATTTTTAATAAATTGTCAAACGTGGAGTTTGCAATCAAGAAAATCAATTTTTAAATCCAAGATTGACCATTTCTACACTTGGTGACAAAAGAAAGTCACTTAACTTCTCTAAAATTCTGGAAACTCAATCTAAGAAATTACTTCTATGGAGGTAGTGGAACATAGATAATGGGTATAAGTACTTGGAACAGAGTCAGTGCTCAAAAATGAGCATCTGAGTATGAAAGGCCTATATAAATTTCAGAGAGTATCTACACGTTATTAAGAACAAGAACAATAGAAATTTTCCTCTTTTTCCAAAAAAGTTTTGGCAACAAACATAATCAATGTCTGTGACTTCTGGCTGTATATGCCAAAAATATGGTGATATTCAAAAACTCAGCATGGTGTGGAACAGAGTTTATTTAAAAAAAAAACTTTAAAAGCCAGTGGCTCATGGCTATCACCCTAGCTACTCAGGAGACTGATATCTGAGTACCGCAGTTTAAAACCAGTTCAGATAAGAAAGTCTGTAACACTCATAGTCAATTAGCAAAAAACTGGATTTGGAGCTGTGGCTCCAGTGGTAAAGCAAAAAACAGCTATCGAACAGTATACAAGCCCTGAATTCTCACTCAAGGACTGGTGTGCACACACGCACACACACACATATACACACAAATAACCTTCAAATAAGAAAAACTTAGTACCATTTTATACCTTCTTACCTTTCTTCCCATTATTTGGAAACATTTTTATGTTGCATCCCACTGTGAAACATAGCCTCCATTACAGAAAATAATAATTTGGGGAAGAGCTAATAAGTAGTTCTTCTGCCCTTTTCCAGATGTCAAGAAGACTTAGGTAGGAACTTTCTCTTTCTAAGGCTCAAATTTCACACCTGCAATATGTTAATAATATCCTTAATCACCCCAACAGGTAAAAAGGTCATACTTTGGGCATATTTATTACTTGAGATATAATCAATTTCAGAGGGTAGTTTTTGTTTTACAGATAATCTATTCCATTTTGTACAGAATTATAGCACAGTTCTTATGGAGTCAGAGTTGTTCTATTGAAGATAACACATAGTGATGCTGTTGGAAAAGAAAAAAATGGCTAATTGTGGTGAAGAGGAGAAAAAACATGGTCAAAATTTCCCTACCCCAGTTGGTAGCTGGCTTGCGATAAATCTGATAGTGAGACAAGTTCTAGTCCACTGAGTCTTGAAATAGTGGCAAGAGTCAAATTACATGGAGAAACCAGTACTAATGTAAAAATGGTGTCTTGGAAGTCTCTGTGCAATTTGTCTGAGAAATCTCTCCTAAGGAGGCTGACTGCACTTCCAGGATGCACAAAAGAGGATTATCTTCCCACACAGCATCAATATCTCAATTCTGCATCCCCATCTTAGGAGGAGAGAACCATTTGGCGATAATGAAAACCTTGGCTGCTCCCGAATCTGATGGCTTCATAAAGATCTGTCTCTCGGTGCTGAGTTCTGTAACAATGTAATCTCCCCAATATAGGCGATTCTTCTCAGAGAAGCTAGCTCTTTGTTTGTTGATCTGATTTATTTCTGTCCCTTTTCTCTCAATAAGCTCTCCTTCCTTTACATTTCTCTTTTCATGGTCAATTTCTGGCTCATCTGCCTGAGACTTTTTTGACCTTCCCCACACTCTTTTTGCCTTGAGATATCTCGCCAAGTTGTAATAGAAGCAAGCCTAAGTCTGCATTTTATTCAGAAGAGGTTAAAGACTGAGAAGAAAAAAATGCAGGCCTAATCTAACAGAAGAAAATTTGAGATGGGAAAATCTGCATTGTAATCCTCAGAAAAATGAATCATTCCTATCAGGAATCTCCTCCCAGATTTGTCTTTATAGAGGTAATGTCTCCAATCATTGCACTGTAAACAGAATCTTTTTTTTATCACCTTCCTATTCTCTAAGACACTGGATCTGAAGTCCAGAACTCCTTTCTCAGTTACATTAACTATGAATTGATTAAGATTAAATACATTTATGCACATACTTCCCTGGTAGCCACATTTCACACTTTCCATAAACGTATCTTTCTTGACTAGCACATAGAGAGCACTCACATCATCTTTGAGGGTTTTGTTGTACAATGCTTTTATAGTTCAGCAAACAACAGTGTGCCGAGCTATCTGTTACACAAATACAGTTTCGCTGGAACGTGGCCATGTATATTTGTGTATATACTGTCTAGGACTATTTTAATGCTCTAATAACGGACTTTAGTAGCAGCAACTATAAAGCCTGCAAAGCCTAAAATACCAATTACTGGCATTGTATTGAAAATGTTTGCTAAATGTGTTCTAGTGAACAGAATACTAGTCCCTGTTAAAGTATTCTCTAGCTGTGTAGTTCTGATCAAAGGGCTTCAAAGAGTGGACCATAGCTTTACATCTGCACATCAGAAGGTGAGGAAGAATGAAGGATAGAAGTGGCTGATATGTTGTTTTGTTCGTTTGTGCCAGTACTGGGGCTTGAACTCAGCGTGTAGGTGCTGTCCCTTAACTCTTTTGCTCAAGCACATACCACTTCGGCCATTCCTCCACTTCTGGCTTTTTGTTGCTTAATTAAAGCTGAAGACTCTCATGGACTGTCCTGTCCTGTCTAACCAAACCACCACCCTCAAATCTCAGACTCTCTGAGTAGCTAGGATTACAAGTGGTGAGCCACCAGATTGAGAAATGTTTTTACCATTACTACTCTGATTTCATGCTAGTGATGTGGTCATTGAAAGAAGAAAAAAAAACTATTACCACTCCATAGCCAAGACGCTAGAGAAGGTATCGGATCATTATCCATACCGAAGGGGTGTGGATACGTACATCATGGCCAAAGCCAAACTGTAGCAGGAAATCAATACAGATGGCCACCCAAGCAACAATGCTCAGGATGTTGCAGGTCATGTGATGAAATCAGACACCTTGGCTAACAGGAGCCCAGTGAGCTAAGTGGATACAGAGCCCCAGATTATTATCTGCCTTTCTACTGTCAGGACGTCTGTATCGTGGTGCTGCTGGTCTGCAGACCCTGCCCTTGTGAATCCATTCTTGAGCTGTACCTTGATCGCTCCAGTCGATATCTGGATCTCATGGAGCCGCCTCATGGTGCCATCGCGGTCGACAAAGTAGGATGAAGCCAGCTGGTGCAGAGCCTCCACGCTTTGAGTGGCATTGCCTGACTTCCTGTCCAGGCGACTTTTATCCATATACATGGTCAAAGCCTCCTCTCCTGCACAGGAAAGGAAAGAAAAGGAAACAAACAAAAAATCCTCTTTGAGCTTCAAGTGTGGGAAGAGATGTACCTGAGCCTGGATGTGGAAAACAGACTCGAATCTCTAATTACATCCAAATTTGTCTCTGCTTCTAAAAAAATAATAATAATCAAAGACACAGGAAGACGAAACAGTCCTGAGGAAGCTATAAAGACTAACCTCCGTTCCTACAACGATCATGGAGACACCCTCAACCCCTGGTCCTCCTTCAAATGATATATACTATGCTCCTCACCAGCACTGTCTTACACTCTACCAGCACTGTCTTACACTCTACCATGCTTCCCTTTTCCAAGCAGCATTGGCTTTCCAACAAAATGATGGGTTTGGCATAGACATGCCTTTCTGATTCTTTTCTATTTCTCTTATTTCCACCCCATTCAGTTCCTCTCTCCCTTTCCTCATATCTCCTCTTCCCTCTTTCCTCTTCCCATCCCTCATTTATTCATCATTCCCTTTTTATTATTTGCCTCCATCCCACAAACTTCTAGATAAACTAATAGATAGTAGGTGCTAGTCACAGACAGAGGATAGATAAGCTTAAAAGTATATAATACAATTTGATTTTTGGCGGAGGGAGGAGGAAAGTGGGGGGGGGGAAGATAGGAAGGGATGGGCAGGGGAAAAAAAGGAGGAGGCTACAATGCTTGATAAGAAATGTACTCATTATCTTGCCCATGTAATTGTAACCCCTCTATACAGTATTTTCAAAATAATATATAAATATATAAAATACATAGGAATTCACTCAACATATATGCTAAGTATCTATATATACCAGGTACTATGCATCTGAGAGAGCACAACAGAAGAGATCATATCTTAGCGGGAAAGTTAGATAGGGTAAAAGAAGGTGAACAGATAGTTGTATGTATGAATAGATGGATGGATGGATAGATGGATGAAAGGATGACTGTATGTATAGATTCGATAAATAAATAGATCTGAGTAAATGCACAGAATTAATGGATGTTTGGCAGGCAAAGTTATATTGTTATGAACATAAATATATAAATTCATAGCTTTTCCTCCATGATATTTTCCTTAGCTATGCATTTGTCAATTACTAACAGTGCTAGAGTATGGTGATCTTTATTGTAGTTCAGAAAATACTTCAGGTAACATTTGAAAAGAAACTATGTTTTTAAAATTATAGTTCTGAGACAAGGAATCAAACTCCATACTTTATGCTTTTACTGATTGGCTAGTGCTCTACCAACTGAACCACATCTCCAACCCCATGAAAGGAGTGGGTAAGGAGGAGAAGGAAGAGGAGGTGAAAGAAGAAAAGGAGGAGGTGGGGAAGGAGGAGGAGGAAGAGGAAGATGAAGAAGAGGAAGAAAGAAAGAAGGAAAGCAAGCTAGCAAGCAAGAAAGCAAGAAGAAGGAAGGAAGGAAGGAAGGAAGGGAGAAAGGAAGGAAAGAAGGAAGGAAGGAAGGAAGGAAGGAAGGAAGGAAGGAAGGAAGGAAGGAAGGAAGGAAGGAAGGAAGGAAGGAGCAAAGTAAAGGTGTAGCTCAAGTAGTAAAACACTTGCCTAGCAAGGATGAAGCCCTGAGGCTCAAACCCCTAAAGTAGCCGCCCCTCCCCCGCCGAATAAACAAAACCAGGAAAAGAAAAATTATTACAGTTTTGAAGTTAACATTTTGAAGTTGAATTAATCACACGGGGTTGTCTGAAAAATAACAGTTTCAGGAAGTACTTGAATCCCCCCCAAGTACAAAGCACTGTGCTAGTGTGAACTACCAACTTGGGTGTATTGTCCAGTATACAATCTTTATCCTTGCATGTTATCAATTCCAAGAAATAAACTATTTAGCAGACAAAAGAGGCCAGTACTTTCTGAGAAGCAAAGCCTAGGTGTCTAGGATGATGGAAATGTCTTTTGAATGCTGATGACTTTCTGAACTAGAGGTAAAAAGCAACTCACTTTTGGAAGGTGTTTGTCAGGTCTCTCCCCTACATATATGACTTTTGAACTCCTCTCAGGCTTTCCAATGCCACTTCCTCTTCCTAGCCCTTCCCTCCTCACAAGCATACTACTCAGAAAGGCCAGACACCACATCCCTGGGGACCTTTCCCAAGCCACACACTCTCTCTCCCAGAGGGAAGGAATGGTCACTGGCCTTGTTCCTTCTCTAGTTGGTCCTCTCAAGTCACCTCAGTGGACACACAATGAGCTTTACACCTATGTGGAGCACTTTGGCAAACATTGGTATTACAAATTAGTAAGACGCCAAGATATTCTGTAAGAGAAATCACACACCCTGATTTAATATAAAAATGCAACTTTTCTTATAAATAGTTTGCTCTATTGATTGTATGTTGAAATGAAAATGTTTTGGAGGTATTCTGTTTCATAAAATGTATTATTAAATTGATATTCCCTTTTTCCTTCTCTTTTTATTTATTTATTTTTTGTGAGTCGTGGGACTTGAACTCAGGAGCTAGGCACTGTCCCTCAACTTTTTCCCTCAAGGCTAATGCTTTACCAACTTGAGCCACAGCTCCACTTCCAGTTTTCTGGTGCTTAATTGAAGATAAAAGTCTCATGGCCTGTCCTGCTCAGGCTGGCTTTGAACCCAATCCTCAGATCTCAGCCTTCTGAGTATCTAGGAGTACATGTGTGGGCCATCAGTGCCCAGCTTCCTTCTCCTTTTTATACACATGGCAGCAAGTAAATTTATAATGGGTAATATTTGCGGGCACATTTTGTTTTTGTTAACTAGTGATGGTAGAGAGAAACAGGTATAAGATCATTTTGATACACCAGGTAAATAATCAAGGTACAGTGAAAATGAAGTGGAATGCAGATCAGAGCAAAGTACCCACATTGCTGTAGTAAATTCTATTCATTCTCTTCCTCAACTCATAATCTGGCCGCTCCAGGTAGATACCTTATAGAGAGGTGGTTCATTTTTCTCACACTGTTAAGACTTTTTCTGTTCTTCTTTTGACTAACTTCTATTACTCCTCAGGTGTCAACTAAGCCATTATCACCTCCTTTGGGAACCCTTTCCTCGACCCCCAAGGAACTACTTTGCCTTGGGTTAATAACTTTTTTTTGGTCGGTCCTGGGGCTTGAACTCTAGACCTGGGTGCTGTCCCTGAGCTCTTCAGCTCAAGGCAAGCACTCTACCACTTGAGCCACAGCGCCACTTCCAGTCTTCTGGAGGTTAATTAGAGATAAGAGTCTCAGGGACTTTCCTGCCTGGGCTAGCTTTGAACTAGCTTTGATCCTCAGATCTCAGCTCAGTAGTTAGGGTTTCAGGCATGAGCCACCAGTGCCTAAAGGGTTAATCACTCTTATGGCATATAACCACAGTTTCTTTCATTTCTTTATCACATTTCCTGGTGATTTCTGTCTCCCCCAGTAGAGCAAAACCACAGTGAGGTCAGAGAGTACATGAAAATCTCTTACTGCTGCCTACCCAGTACAATGTGGACACATAGTTCCTGCGTAACAATTGAGTGAGGGCTTAGAGGTAAATAAATAAATACAGAAGTGGCCTCCCATAACAGAATTTGTTGATTGACATATCTGCCTCAACAACTGGACTAAAATCTTCCAGCCACAGAGATACGCTGTTATCTAATAAGTTCATCTTCAGCTTCTATATGTCTAGGCTTTTCTTAAATTCACAGTAAATTTTCTCTTGTCTTCATGAGCCATTCACTGTTTTGCAGTAAGACATCACAGGTTTTACATTGGACCTGAGTAGATCTGGTTTAGAAACAACTTTATATCCCATTCTAGTTTTTTGAATTCCATGAGCAGTGGATTTCTGGGACAGTGAGTGGTACAGAGGTGGATCAAGAAATCAATTCGTCTTTCCAATGTTTCTAAAACTTCTCTAGGGATTTGATGAAAAGTAGATGCTCACATATCATTTGATGGACAAATGAACTGATGGATAGGTGGACAGACAATTGTGGGGATGGATGCTTTGAAAGACTGCTAGAGAACTAAATGATTAAGTAAATAGGCTAGGACATAGAGCCCTGAGACAGAAGAAATAAATATTCCTAATGCCAGCTCAAGCTCTCTTAGGGGCCTGTGGAACAGAAGGTGAAACAAGCCATTTCCCTCTGGACTGAGAACTGGCAGATGCAAACCTTAGATCAAGAGGGGTTAATGGACTTCTTGCTGCATTATTAAGACTTAATTTCATGTTTATTAAGAGAATGTTCTGTTTGGAGTTTCTTTCCCACTTGGGCATTTCAACAAATTGCCTCTTCACCCCACACTGGCTTTGCTCAGTCTTCCTGTCCTCCAGGGGATTTTGCCTTACTCTCTCCAGTACCTCAGATGGTAACAAAAATGAGACTTGAACACACACAGGATGAAGAAGAGGTGAGGGATGATTCTTTTGCTTTCGAGTCAATAGGAAATGTTGCTCTTCGCAGGAGATGAGCTATGTGGATGTGGGGCCACTGAGGTAGCTCTCATTCTTTTTTTCTGAGCCCCCGTGATTTATTCTCAGCCCTCCTCTCAGCAAAAAGAAGGCCTCTCAAAATGTGGTGTAGATGATAATAATTACACAACACACAGATATATACAAATGAGTTAAAACAGGCATCTGTGCAATGTACACATTTGCATACCTGTGAAAGCTCACACATAGGTACATAGTATAATGTGAGTACATGAGTACTATGCATATATGTTCATTCTAGTATAAACTAACTAATTCACCCACCTGCCTTGGAAGACATTTGAAATCATGAATGCCACAGAGACACCCAAGCCTCAAAGTACTTCCACTGACTAAAATGTACAATCTTCAGACAGGCTATGAAAACTTACTACCTATATTCCTATGTAGGACTCCAGGCATAGAATTGGTCCTAAAAGCATTCTCAATAAGATTGATTTCATCAGAAATTCAAGAAATCCTAGAAATGCCCAAGTCAATGAACCTCTCATAGACATACTTCCCTTAATCCTTCCTATTTTTCTCCTTAAAATGCCAAAGGCAATTCTATAAATGTAGTTCAGTGGCATAGGGTTTGCTATGCTGAAGATCATGGGCTTGATCTCCAGCAAAATGAAAGAATAGAGAAGAGAGGAGAGAAGAGGACAAGAGAAGAAAGGAGGGGAGGGGAGGGGAGGAGAGGAGAAGAGAGGAGAGGAGAGGAGAGGAGAGGAGAGGAGAGGAGAGGAAGCAAGCAATCAAGCAAGCAAAAACTCAGCCAAACTAATGCATTCTCTTGCCTGTATGAGACAGTTTTAGGTTCATATTTTCTTTAATTATGTTCTTAGGAACTTATGTGACACTTCAATAGCTCATCATAGTGTTTCTTCTCAGTGAAATACAATGCTCTTGGGGCTGGGAATGTGGCTCAGTGGTAGAGTGCTTGCCTTGCATGCATGAAGCTCTGGGTTCAATTCCTCAGCACTACATAAACAGAAAAAGCCAAACATGGCGCTGTGGCTCCAGTGGTAGAGTGCTAGCCTTAAGCAAAACAAGAAGCTCAGGGATAGTGTGCAGGGCCTGAGTTCAAGCTCAGGACTGACAAAAACAAACAAACAAACAAAAAAACCCAAAGAAATACAGTGCTCTTGGAAAAAACTATAACAACTAACATTTTTCTACACTTATTTATATATACAGAAAGGAAAACATATCCAGGCAGAAAAGTGACTTTCTGTATTCTTCCTACTTATCTAGTGAGTGTCAGGAATGAGCTTTCATCCTGGATTCCCCCCACCCAATTTTTTCTTCATTAAATAATAGTAATAATAATTGTAAGAAGAATGTAATGACAATAGTAATAATAATAAGAATAATCATAATAACAATAATTTGTTAGATACACAAAGTACTTTTATTTCACCCATTGTTTCATGCATTATGGAAGTATAGTTATTATGATTAGTTATAAAAGAGAAAATCAAGGCCAGAAACCTGAGTTACTTGTAGAAGTGACAGTAAGCTGATGAACATTAGGGGAAGGGCTGAAAACCAAGTGATCAAAGCCCAGAGGCTTTTCTTCATTTACTACACCTCCCCCATTCATATCTCTACCAGCACGTAAGAGGCCCTCGGAAGTACTTTTCATGAGAGAATGAATGAAATGAAAATATGACAAGATCACACATAGTTTCTGGTGCCCAGCATTTGATCAGTGATGCATCTATCTCTTCCTTTTCCTTGCCTTCCTTGCTCAGAATAGAGAGTTGAGTGAACATTAAAACCTGCTGTCCAACACTGGATTTCAATCCAAAGCTTTGCATATTTTAAAATGTGTGTTGTAAAAACAGGAGAAGAACAAGGCTCTGTGAATAATTTACCACTTCGCCTTGAAGAAATTAAAAATATATTTCATGAAGAAAGGAAAGTCTTTGTTACTTGGAATTTCCAGGGACTGAAATTGGAGCACAGCTTTTCATAGAAGAATTGAATTACTTACAACCTATTTTTTTCCAAGTGAGATGGGAGGGTGGGAGACATCTAAAGGAATGGTATAGATTGCTGCTACACTCAGTGTGGCACTTTCCGTGGGGTATAATTTATACTAATGATTACACAAACTCCTATTTAATTTAGTATCTGATTAGTCAAACAGCAGACAATAGTTACATGCTGATTAGTTGGTTTCTGGACTGGGTGGGTAGTTTGGTGTGTAAATAAGGTGGATAAAGAAATCATTAGTAGGTAACTAGAAGAACTAGATAACTAGATGAACAGATAGTTTAGGTTGCTGTGGCCAGAAAATCTTAACTTCAAAATTTAGCTTTTCCACATATTAGCTCTGCTTCCACTAGGTCCCATTTATCTTATTTGAACAGCAAAGTAGCACCATTTAACTTGCTGTTGTGAAAACCACAGACCATAGGATCCCTGGTGTACAGCTAGTAGTCATTAGTTATTACCACTGTAAGAACGATGTGAATTTATCTCCCCTTACAACCTCCACATAACCAATGTGCCCACCTCATCTTCTTCAGAATATGCACTGTATGCTCAAGCCAAGATGGGGCTTCTACCCTTTATCTAGCCAGCTCCAGATAAACTAAACTGCTAATGCCTCCATGAAGCTTGTGCTGACTGCTACAGTGTACAGTGCTTTACTCTCCTCTGAAAACAACCCCTGTTCAAAACCATACTTCAGTCTACTCTGTGTCTGTCAATATGTTATCTTCTTGGGATGGACTATGACTAAATTCACCTTTGCAACTTTCTGAAAAGGTGCTATGTCACCAGTGGGGTTTTGGGAAGTTCAGTGGACCAAGCCACTGTGGAAAATAAAAAAGACCTGATGCCTAAAGAACTGTAGCTCATCATATCAAATGATGCACGCAGGTAATTCCCGTAAGGTTCCAAATGTCATCTCCCTATTGGTCTGTACCATCTCCCGATTGTCTTTGAATTACTCTACTCTGTTTTATTTAGTTCTTTTTTCTCATTCCCTCAAAGATGGTGTGGTTGTTGTATGGAGGGTGTGGAAGGTTGGCTGGAGCAAAGCAACTGGGCTATATTCCAAGCCAAACGGGATACAAATGATAGCTCACTTTAAAAATGATATCTCAAAACAGATGTCAGCCCCTAAGGTAGACTTAAACAAGCAAAAGTAAGTCTCTGAATAACATCTAAAATTTGATTTGTTTTCCCCCCTGGGATTAAATTGCATCCCAAAGAGACAAAAACAATGATCAGATTAATCAATATTAACAGTGACAATGCCAAACAAAACAAAAACAACTTTAAAAAAAACAGGCATATAACTGCAAAAGTTAGTAAATATTCAAATTTTACTTTCCCATTGACCTGAAAGATCTATGAAGATATGGGTATAATTAAGACAATACCTTTCTCAAAACAATATATATTTTGAGTAATGTCCAGTGGTACAAAGACACTTCCCCTCCTCCAAAAATAGAAGGTGTTGCTGATGGGACATTCTATTCTCCTCACACCCAAGATCCAGAATCATGGCAGAGATAGTGTCTAGTGGCTACTGACCTACCTCCCAATGTAGCAGAGATGAGGAGATGTGTGCCGTACTTTTTGATGATGGTATCGATGAACTGCTGAGTTGTGGGTCTCCTGCCAAGCAGACGGATGCTCCTTTGAAACTCCGGCATGAGGGGCAGTGGATGACGGACCAGATCTCTCCTTTCAATGGCTGTATTCCTCACCTTCCAACGGGCAAACTCCCTGGGCAGGGGAGATAAGCAATACTCTTCAACTTTCGGTTTCTGAGTTAAAGGCCATCCAACCATCCCTGTGGGTATCTCCTTAGGTGAGAGTGTCTAGATTACTTTCAATGTTTGTCTAACCATGTAATCCTCTTCAGCCAGCAGACAGTTATTGGGTGTTACTCTCATCATTGAGATACTGCACCTCAGTGGCGGGGGTGGGACGGGAAGGGGTGGGGATGAGGGGGGTTGTAGTTGAAGGGATGGTAGGGGAAAAACAAAGGTGGAGGCAACAATGCTGGATAAGAAATATACTCATTACCTTGCTCATGTAATTGTAACCCCTCTGTACAGTATTTTCACAATACAAAACATTAACAAAAGGGAGACAGAAGTAAAAAAAAAAGTCACTTTTGCTAGGTTCCAGGTAGAGGCTGAGTTTAAAGAAAGAGTAGTGATGATGATGATGATGATGATGATGATGATGATGATGATGATGACGACTGGGACTATGAGCTAGATATTTTCATACTGCAGAAGAATAGCACATCTCATTTCTTACCTAACTATATCAAATCAGGAGTGTGTCAGGGATCTACTAACTCTTTCTGCTTCAACTCATAGGAACTTTCTCTCCATCCTTCTCTATTTGCTGGTTTATCACATTCACCAGGCTAATTCTATAGTGATAGAATCTCCTCAGGTACTCTGTGCCCTACCTCTGTAAACACTTAAGTACCTGTTATATAGAAATAATCATAACAATAGTTGATGGATGAATAAATAGAGCAGAGAAGGAGAAAGGGGAGTTGCAAGAGAAGGAGGCAAGGTGTACAATATTGAATAAGACCTAAGGCATGAAACCACCTGAAATCCATGACATTTCAGAAACTAAGCTTTAACTCTAGAGCTCTTTTATAGCCAAAATTCAAGGGTGAATTGACTGAGTACTTACTATTTGGAAGAAATTAAACCATGCTCTGATGATGCTATGATTCAAGTGTAATTTTTCCATCATCAGTAAATGACGGAGACAATAAAGACAAAAGAATCATTGAATTTGGGAATCTAAGTCTCTTTGGTGTCCAGAACATGCCAGGTCTTGTCTGCGTCTCTCAGAGCCACTTGAAATTTAGGTGGTGCAAAGTTAGGCAAAGCATATCCTTTCTCTGAGCCTACATTTCTTCATCTATAAAAATCCAATTCATGGCATCTATTTCCTCCTATTGGTGCAGGGATCACAGGAAAGACAATGTAAAATGATACCTCTGGAAAGTGAAAGGCACTGACCTAATGTGAAGTTACTGTTTTATAACTTTCTTTCCTCACAAATTCCCAGGTATGTACATTCAAGTTATTAAAGGTGTCAAGACAGTGAACAAGAGCATGCACACTGGAGGGAAGTAGAAATATAATAGGACTTGGTTCAGATTGCTTTGCCTTAGATAACAATCTCCCTTCTTACCAAGATGAAACTCCCCTGAAGAGACCAACTTGCTTGAGTTACATAGTCTCAGTCCCTTGAGAAAAACAGACTATCCAAGGGTCCATAAGGTCAGTCTAGATAAATGATGAGAACCAGAGTTTAATGAAAAGGTCTCTTTCTCCTGCCACAGTATGGGAGAGACAAATGAAGAAAGGGCCACAGGGCAAAAGAAGGGGAGGGGTGCTGAAGGAAACAGGGTAGGAATCAGGACAGAATATGCTCCTGTAGTTCAGTGGCAGAGTTTGACCCCTGGATCACCAAAAACAGGATCTACAAAAAGGCTAGAATCAGAATATATCTCCAGACTTCAGTACTTAGAATCTTCCTCTGCATAAGAAATCTCACTTCATAGCTCTTCACATAGTTCAACTTCTATATGATAGACACTTGAGCCAATCAACTGTGCTCAACAGAGCCCTGACAGTCACCTGTGAGGTGATCATTAAGAAAAGCACAGTCTGTCAGGTAAGACAAAGCTTTTCCAGTTTATCATAAATTAAGGGCTATAGAATACAGAATGTGGAGCACAGGTGCCTCAGGGCTCTGAAGGAATCTTTAGAGAAGAGGCCTTCGAAGACTCCAGGTTTGAAATCTACAGAGGATTTAGACAAAGATTTTTTTTTAATAGCCACATCAAGGCAACTGCAGGAACAGAGCAAGCAATAGGGGGATTCAGAATGTGCTAGGCAAAGAGCAGAGTAGAAGAGGAGTCTGAAGAAGGAAGTAAAGAAGGAATGGGATGAAGCCAGTGTGCCAACCAGAGTTCACAGAGAGAGACTGACTGACAGACAGCTGTATGTACATGATGGGGAGCTTGTGAAATGAGTCCCAATGAGACCAATATCTACCAACTTGAAGTGATGGAACGCCA
The DNA here is from genome assembly GCF_024711535.1 of Dipodomys merriami. Classification (NCBI taxonomy): domain Eukaryota; kingdom Metazoa; phylum Chordata; class Mammalia; order Rodentia; family Heteromyidae; genus Dipodomys; species Dipodomys merriami. The sequence continues at coordinate 34,158,014 of NW_027202382.1, forward strand.
CCTTTATGGTTAGGCTACAAAATACTGAGATTTTCATTTGTTCTCTATTGCTCTCCAGTGATGTTTGTTTTTTGTTTTTTGTTTTGTTTTGTTTTGTTTTTGTCGGTTGTGGAGCTTGAACTCTGGACCTGGGCGCTGTCCCTCAGCTCTTCAGCTCAAGACTAGCGCTCTACCACTTGAGCCACAGCGCCACTTCCAGCTTTTTCTGCTTATGTGGTGCTGAGGAATTGAACCCAGGGCCTCAGGCATGCAAGGCAAACACTCTATTACTGAGCCACCTTCCCAGTCCCATCTAGTGATGATTTTGATGGTTGTGATGGTTCTTTCTTTTTTTGAATTTTCTGAGCCAGCCTTGTGGTTTGAACACAAGGCCTGGGCACTGTCCCTGAGCATTTTTTGCTCAAGGCTAGCACTCTATCACTTGACTCAGATCTACTTCTAGATTTGGGAGATAAAGTGTCTCAAAGATTTTCCTGCCTATGTTGGCTTCAAACTGCAATTCGCAAATCTCAGACTCCAGAGTAGCTAGGATTATAGGAGTGAGTCACCGTGGTTTCCTCTTTTTTCTCTCTCTGGTTCTCACTCTCATTCTTGATCTCTTACTTACTCATTCACTGCCATGTTGTTTGAAGCCCGTGGAGAGAACCACAGAGCAAGCACCCAAGAGAACTCTGCAGCCCATAGTTTCCAAGGACCTCGTGTCACAAGTGAATCCCAAGAGTGACCAGGTATATGAACTGATAAGCAGACCCTTCCCAGTGAATCCTCAGAACTTCAGGCCCATGAAAGACCCAGAGAGAAGGCACTCAGGTCCCCAACCCATAATAGTGCTATTTCAGTTATTAAATTGTGGACTGATGTTTTTGACTTCTTGAGCAGTCATTGGTGCATGTGGCTGTGAGAATCGCAAAATGCATCTGAGGTGAAGAATCTTTCCTCAATAGCTTATCCATAAAATGTACATGCACACAAAATTTTGAAAATAGATAGATAGATATGTTATGCATATATATTTTAAATATACAGTTATATAAAATATATAGTGTATATATGATATCTATTTAGAACTTACTCATTAGTTTGCTCTTATTTTCATATTATCATGCCAATATTGTTCCAAATTAATATTTATATATAATTCAAAGAGATCAAGCAACTTGCTAAAAATTATCCAACTAATCACTGGTAGAACTGTGCGTAGAAAAGCTATATCCTAATTATCCTCATTCTTAAGTCTCTCTTGTAACATCCATCTTGAGCAAGAGAATATAAAAACCTTGTAAATCAATATCAATCTAATGAGATACGACCACCCCCAACAAATTACAGAGCCATGAATCAGTTCTTTCTTTCTTTCTTTCTTTCTTTCTTTCTTTCTTTCTTTCTTTCTTTCTTTCTTTCTTTCTTTCTGTCTGTCTGTCTTTCTTTCTTTCTTTTCTTCCTTCTTTCCTTCCTTCCTTCTTTCTTTCTTTCTTTCTTTCTTTCTTTCTTTCTTTCTTTCTTTCTTTTTTCTTTCTTTCTTTCTTCTCTCCCTTCTTTCCTTCCTTTCTTTCTTCCCTCCTTCCCTCCCTCTCTCCCTCCCTCCCTTCCTTTCTGTTTTCATTCATTATATCTATTTCTTGGAAGGAAAGAACGAAGGAAGGAAGGAAGGCAATTCCTCCCCCTAGAGTTGATGCAAGACCCTCATGAAAGAATGCGTGTGACAAGCTGAGCATGGAACCAGATCCTTGGAATAAGCTTGGAAACAGATATTATAAACAATTAGGACCAGGTAAGGTCCTAATGGGCCTGCTTGCTCAGCACCATGGACAGAGTTCATGCTTCCCAAAACAGGCATACTATTGCTTAACAAAAAACAACAACAAAGGAGGTAACAATGCTTGATAAGAAATGTACTCATTACCTTATTCATGTAACTATAACCCCTCCTCTGTACAGTATTCTCACAATTAAAAACTTATTAAATAAAAACTACCATCTGCAAATTAGACAAGAAATGTACTTATTACTTTATTTATGAAACTGTAACCCCTCTGTACATCACCTTGTCAAGAAAAAGAAAGAAAAAAGAAAACTACCATCTGCTATTGCAATGTTAGTTTTTAAAAAAAAAAAACATGCAGAATTTCTGCAGCGAGCCTGTGTATGGGCAGTGAAGGCTGGATAAATGGTATTTCATCAAGCTGAAGAGTTTTTGCATGGCAAAAGGACATAGATAGCAAGATAAATAGAAATCCTACAGAGTGGGAGAAGATCTTCACTAGCCATACATCAGAATAAGAAATGGGACTCATATCTAAAATTCACTTAGAGCTCCAAAAATTAAACTCCTCAAAAACAAATCCTCAGAGATACAACAACTCAATGAATAAGTGGGCTAAAGACTTACAGAGGGACTTCCCTGAAGAAGAAATAAGAATGGCCAATAGACATAGGAAGAAGTATTCAACATCTCTCACCATATAAGAAATGCAAATCAAAACAACATTGAGATTCCACCCCATTCCAGTTAGAATGGCCATTATGAAGAAAACTAATAATAAGAGATGCTGGTGGGGATGTGGCCAAAAGGAAACACGACTACACTGTTCGTGGGAATGTAAACTAATTCAACCACTCTGAAAAGCAATATGGAGGTTTCTCAAAAGACTAAACAGAGCTTCCCTATGACCCAGCAATCCCACTCCTGGGCATTTGCCTACATGACCACAAACCAGCTCACCCTAATGCCACCAGCACAACCATTTCACTGCAGCATTTACCATGTCTCAGACCTGCAATCAACCCATATGCCCCTTAGTAGATGAATGGATCAAGAAAATATGGTACATGTACACAATGGAATTCTATGATTGCATCAGAAAGAATACCATTTCCCCATTCAAAAGGAAATGGGAAGATTTGGAAAAAATATATTAAGCAAAGTAAGCCAGACCCAAAGAAATATAGGCTGCATGGGTTTCCTTATTTTAAATAATTAGAATATGTCTATAAATCTACAAGTTAATCCAATGGATAGTAAAAGACAAATAATTATACTTGGATATGATTAATTAAGCATCTGCACACTGAGAACAAAGGAGGATATTCTTAGGAGAGGATCATAACCACTCAATAGCTATGTGTGTGTGACCATAAAAGGATGCTTATTGAAATGAACTCCAAAGAAATGGAAACAAAAAGGTTTTCTGGTTGTTTTTCTTTTTACTGTTTACAGTTATTTCTTTTTTCTACTTTTATTTATTCCCTGCTGTCACTGTTTTAGAGTTCTGTACCCTTGTTTTGAATATAAATTTATCTGATTTGTGGAATCACAGAAACAGGGGGACAAAAGGTGAACCAATTCAACAGTGATACTCACCGGATGCTATGTTGGAAATGAACTTTACAACTTGGAGGGGAGGGAGATGTGTTGGGGACGTAGGAAGAAATGAGGGAGTGCATAACAATGTTCAAAAAGACATATACTCATTATCTTAGTTATGTAACTGTAACCCCTTCCGTACATCACCTTTACAATAAAATTTAAAGTAAAACATAAAATCATGCAGAGAGTCAGGTGCCAGTGGCTCATACCTATAATCCTAGCTAGTCAGGAGGCTGAGATCTGAGAATTGCAATCAGAAGCCAGCCCAGGCAGGAAAGTCAATGAGACACTTATCTCCAATTAACCACCAAAAATGTCAGAGTAGATCTGTGGCTCAAGTGGCAGCGTGCTAGCCTTGAGCAATAAAATTCAGGGACAGCATCCAGATCCTGAGTTCAAGCCACAGTACCAGTACCAAAAAAATCATACAGAGAACCAAGAGAAGGGTCGCTGGCATAGTCTGCAAAAGTGAGTGAGTGCAAGTGGAAATGGCTAGAAATCCACCTGTAAAAGATGAAGTTTGAAAGCAACAACATTAAACCAAAGATGGATGGAAGGTATTTCAGGAAGAATAAGTTATTCGTGTGAAGTGGTTAACAATGGAAGATGGTGAGATGTTGGACAGAACTTATGTGTGTGTGTGTTTGTATGTGTGTGTTGAATGTGTGTATGTATGCACGTGTGCACAGCCACAGGTACATGTAAAGGGTAAGATATAAAAGTAGTTACCTTAGGGACTACAGACTAAAGGACTGTCAAGCTCTGTGCTTAGATTTCAGCCTGTAATCACTGTTGTTATTCGTCAACAATCTGGACTATAAGCTGCTTTAACGGTGGGGTTCAGGTGATCTATAACCATTCAAGTGATGTGAAGCAAACACTGCCATCCTCATGCCATCACCATGGAATTCTTTACCAAGATCCCCTTGGTAAGAACACTTAGATCTATTCTGAAGTAGATAGAAACATTGAAGCCAAAAGCCGGGAACTGGCAAATCAAAAAATTCAGTACTGACTATTTTGTCTGGTCCTAAGGACAGGGCAGTAAACAAGACTGATAAAGTCATGCTCTGAAACCAACATGTGTCAGGGAAAGAAATTCATCTAGACAAATAGAATAAAGAAGGGAATGTCCAAAGGCACAGAGGGTCTGTTTTACACAGTGGTCTGAAAAGGTCTTTCTGATTGTGTGGTCTTTGAAGAGATACTTGAAGGGAAATAACAAAATGCTGAAATAAAGAAACAGGTTGACCCATTTTAACAATGAGGCATACAAGACACTGTGTTGAAACGAACTTTAGAACTTTTGTGGGGGGGGGACAGATGATAGGGGAAAAATAAAGGAAGGGGTAACGATGTTCCATAGGAAATGTACTCATTACCTTACTCATGTAACTGTACCTCTCAGTACAATATCTTTACAAAAAAAACTCACACTGGGGCTGGGAAGGTGGCTCAGTGGTAGAGCGCTTGCCTTGCATGCATGAGGCTCTGGGTTCGATTCCTCAGCACCCCATAAGCAAAAAGAAAAAAGCCAGAAGTGGTGTTGTGGCTCAAGTGGTAGAGCACTAGCCTTTAGCTGAAGAGCTGAGGGACAGTGCCCAGGCCCAGAGTTCAGGCCCATGACCTGACCCCCCCCAAAAAACAAAACAAAACAAAACAAAAACTCACACGGAGGAGGAGGAGGAGGAGGAGGAGGAGGAGGAGGAGGAGGAGGAGGAGGAGGAGGAGGAGGAGGAGGAGGAGGAGGTGGAGGAGGAGGAGGAAGAGGAGGAGGAGGAGGAGGAGGAAGAAGAAGAAGAAAAAAGACCCTGTGGCCCTCTAGGGGTGGAAGAAAACATTAAGATTAAGAGGCAGCAAGTTCAAGGGTCTTGAGGTAGGAATGTACTCCTGCCAAGTAGGAAGCAAGATTAAATAAATAGATGAGTAGAAAGGTTGAGATAAAAGAAAGGATGATGGTAAGAATCTCTGAAAGGGGTAGACATAGATCTCTAAAGGCTTTCTGGCATTGGCAAAGTCTTCTCATTTTAAAATTCTAAGCCACATGAAAAGTGAAAAGAAGTTGAACAGACATGAAAAAAAAAAGGGAGGAAAAATTTTTCATGTAAAAATGTTGTCATAGTAAATACTTGAGGCCTTTTTGCCAAGCACTCAATTCCACCCTATGATATGAAGCAGCAATAGATAATATATAAATAAGTGGATGGCTGTGTTCCAATAAAATGTTATGTATAAAGATGAGTAGCAAGCCAGGTCCTAGTAGCTCATGCCTGTAGTCCTAGCTACTCAAGAGGCTGAGATCTGAGGTTCACAGTTCAAAGCCAGGAAAGTCCCAGAAGCTCTTATCTCCAATTAACCACCAGAAAACCGAAAGTGCCACTGTGGCTCAAGTAGTAGAGTGTTCACCTTGAACTGGAAAGCTCAGGGACAGCACCCAGGCCCAGAGCTCAAACCTCATGACAGACAAAAACATTTTGTTTGTCTGATTTGGCTCACAGATTATATGAATCTTCTAAAAGCTTCATTCTGACTCCATTCACAGTAGCTATCAAATCAAAACAGTTCATAAATAGGAAGGCTGTATGCCAAGAGATTGTCCAAAACCAGACAGGAGAAGACCATTAGGACTAAGTCAGAGCCTAGTGTTCCTGACTTCAAGTGCAGAACCCTTTTCATGCACCCTGCCACCTGAAAACAAGCAAAACGGAAGTATGGAAAAGCAAGCAAGAAAGCTTTGCTTGCCATATCCGATTGATCTGCTGGCCCAGGAATAATTTCATGTGAATTCCTTATGCATTGAGCACAACATAAATACGTTTCCTTCTGAATCCACAGAGCAAACAAATTCCCCTTGGAGGAGAAGCAGAGCTCACAATGGGATAAGATCGGCAGAATATGCTCCGCCAATTAAGCATTCCAGCAGGGTAGGTGAACCAAAAAAAAAAGAGGATCCTGGATGGAAGGCATGGGGTGTCTGTAGCAAGACCCATTCTGCGAGGGGGGCTGGAGGCAGGAGGGCTGGTGATGACAAGGGATCCAGAATTCAAGAAGACAAGAGCCAGGGGGGCAGGGATTAAGATGGGACTGAGAGAAAAAAAATAGGTCTTTTTTTTTTATTTTAAAACTAAGCATTTCCCTTATAAGAACTGTTCTTTATCTTCACTACTCTATGCTCTCCTGTGCACACATATACTCATGTTCTTGCGTTCATCCTGTCTCATCTGTCTTTGTCTCCTCTCTCTCTCTCTCTCTCTCTCTCTCTCTCTCTCTCTCTCTCTCTCTCTCTCTCTCTCTCTCTCTCTCTCTCTCTCTCTCTCTCTCTCTCTGTCTCATTGTACTAAAGAGGGAAAAGGAAAAAAATTACTAGGCAGATCTGGCTCCATGTTCTTAAGAAGGTATTTCCCCTCCTGAATATCCTTGCGTCCACCTGTGAAATGAGGAGGTAGTGATGGAGCTAGTTCATATTCAACCCTGTCTCCTTCAGACCAGGGTCCAGAGGTAACAAATCCTGGCTTACAGCCCCACTCTGCTATCTACTGCTTCGATTCCACAAAGCCTAAATGAAAGGTGCCTTAGGCAAAGGGATTTGAGATTACATTAAATCGCAAAGCACAGTACCTAGTACAAAAGCAGCCCTCAATAAAATAGGAGCGTAAAGGTATTTCTGGTATTATCATTGACATTATAATTATATGAGAGGCTCCAATAGGAAGTTTTGGTGACTCTGGCTGGGTGGTTGGACACAAAGGGAGAAAGAGTTATATGCTCTTTTAAAAGCTGCTAGTGCTTGATAAGAAATGTACTCATGACCTTGCTCATGTAATTGTAACCCCTCTGTACGGTATTTTCACAATAAAAAAAAAAGATTGCAAAAACAAAAAAAAAAACAAAACAAAAAACTGCTAGTAGATAGAATGTGGAAGGAAAGTGGATTTGATTCTTTTGAAATGTATTGAAGCTATTAAGATTGAGTTTAAGTATTAGAATAATAACTTACATACTACAACTACATGGATCCAAACACTATCCTAAGAGAGTTAAATGATGCTGCAAGATTTCTTTGTAAATGGTAACAGGGTGTGAGTTATGTTTAGCTGCTGCTGCTGTTCTTAGTATTTCTTATTAGTTGCAAAGGAAACATTTACGATTTTGATGCTTCTGTTGAATAAAAATGTGCATTTGGTTTCCTCATCTATGAAAAGGGGTAAGGAAGCATGTCCAAATCTTCTAATCCACATGATCTGGATTCATGATCATTTCCTCTGTTATTTCCTAGACAACTGAGGCTACTAATGACCTCTGAATAGGTAAAGGGTTTTTTGCCCTCTTTTTCACAATATATGTTTTATGTCTTATTTGTTTATTAAATTTGATTTCCCTGCAGACACAGTTGGAGGTTTTGTTTTTGTTTTTTTTTTTCAAAAACACTTATCTTAAAAGCTTTGAATGCAGAGAAATAGTTAATAGAAAGGGATAAATGTGGAGGGAAAAAAAGGTTGGGTTAAAATGACATACAAATGCATTCTGTCAAATCCTGAAACTCAATGAACACCAACTATCAGCACCTCTGAGGTTCCGTGCTTTCAAAGGACAAAGGGAAATTCCTGCCCAAAAGAAAAAACACTGAAGTCAGGCAGTATAGTTATGGTTCACAACGGCTGGAGAAATGTAGATCTGTGGGATCTTCACAGTGAGGTGCAAACATCTCCACTCTCTGCATGCAGCTAGCTAGTACTGTCAAGTGACATCCTCACCCAAAAAGTACCCCCAGTGAATCTGACTTGCCTGAGGCAGTTAAATGCAGATTGGGAAGTACTGTCAGCATAGCAATTCTGGGAGGTCAAATACATTATCATCTAAGCTATGTGCTTCTCTGGCGGTGGTCTGACTTCATCCAAGGTTTCATTTTAGAATATTTTATAGACTCTGTGCCCCCACTAAATGTTTGTTGAAAACATGATTGATTACAGTCATGGGATGCTTGCATTTTGTTTATTCCTGGATGACTTATCCCTTTGGTTGTATTAACTAATCATTTGCAACTGGAATTAAAAAAATAAAAGAAGCCTCTGTGTATCAGGGTGATGGAGGAGAATCCTGGGAAATGCTTCTATTATTGTGAGCAGCAAATTATCCCCAGAGATAAACAAGGGGAATCACAGCGAAGGAGAGGAAGGAGATGAAATCACTGAGCTGAGAGGAGGAGCGAACGAGGGCATTGCTCTTGCCTGCTGATTCCAGTCCCTCCCTGCAGATCCCCAGCCAGCTCAGAGAAAGGTGAAGCCAAGGGCACATGTGAAGTAGAAATGATGCATTTTAACGAATAAGGGTGTTGGTGCCAAGTCTCCTGCCTGCATTCCTGCCCCAGAACCTAAGTGAGAGGGCTGGCTGAGAAGCTTTACCATCTAAGCAGTTCTCTTTGAGCCTGTCAACCCAGGAGAAGAAAACTAAAAAGAAAAGGAAGGAAGGAAGGAAGGAAGGAAGGAAGGAAGGAAGGAAGGAAGGAAGGAAGGAAGGAAGGAAGGAAGGAAGGAAGGAAGGAAAGAAGAAAGGATTGGAGGGAGGGAGGGAGGGAGGGAGGGAGGGAGGGAGGGAGGGAGGGAGGGAGGGAGGGGAAGGAAAGGACTACCTCTGAAAGTGTGATTATGAGTAGTGCTATTTTAATTCCAAGCAAAGACAAAGACTTGACTTTATAGAACAAAATAATTCTTCCTGTGGTTCGCATATAAGTCTAATTTTCAAAGTGTGATGATTTAAGTCATGACACTTTTATTCTCACGATGGCTCTGGAGGTTCATAAGGGAACAAAGTTCAGAGAAAGGGAAGAATCTGATCCAGAGAAAGAATGCTGAAATAAGCTTTGCCTTCCTCCTGGAGAAGAAAAAGTAGAGCAACTCAGGGGCTTGAACTGACTATGTTCATGTAAATGAGCATTGTGCCATACAAACAAGTGAGATTCTTATGGAGCACAGATACTAGGAACAGAGGGTCCATGAGGACAGAATTGGAATCAAGGATGCTTGGCACTTTCTTGCTTCATTTTCACTGTGGCTGTTCTTTATCCAGCAGACCCCAGGCACTGAAGGTGATTGTATAATCTCTTCCCACACAGAATCAGAAATATCTGGAAGGAAGGACCTTCAGATAGATCATCCAAGGAAACCGTGTTGTTTCACACCTGAGAATCCAGATCCAGATTAAGAAAGTGACTTTCTAAGGTCCCAGCACTAAGGAGCAGTCAGGGGGACAGATTCAGTATTTCCAACTGAAATTCAATGTAGGTCACATGATTACCGTATGTGAAGTCTGTTAACAAATCTCTGCTATAGAGGTTTTTAAAAAAATATTTCCGAACCCCAAGATAAGGAGCCAAATGTTTTTTCTTTCTTGCTATTGTTTCTAACACATTTGTAAGGTGATTTTTTTGTTGCTTTGTATGTCCCTCCCCCACATTATAACCCCTGTTTTCACTGTATTTGATGGTGGTATAATTTGGGGAGGGAAAGGAAAAAATAAATTGTTTAAGTAGGGATACAGGTGGACCCATTGCAACAATGAAATGTACAAGATACTATGTCTAAAAACGAACTTTACAAATTTGGTGGGGGAAGCTGGGAGATGAGATGGAAGGGATAGGAAGGGGAAACAAAAGAGGAGGCCACAATGTTTGATAAGAAATGTACTCATTATCTTGCCCATGTAATTGTAACACCTCTGTACAGTATTTTCACAATAAAAAAATAAATTAAATAAATTTTTTAAAAAAAGAAAAAAAGATATATTTCCAAGAACTTAGGAGATGGAGACAATTGGCCATCACATCACAAGCAGAGGAAAAGGAAGCCAGGGCAGTACAAGCCACTCGGCCAAATCCATGCCAGAGCTGCCACAGAAGTCTCTGCCCACTCCTGCTTCCTTTGCTCATTCTAGAGTCATCATACATATGGAGAAGGGTCATTGATTCTCCCAAATTCCTACCCAAAACTCCCTGCCACACTCCACAGAAGAAACACCTGAAGTCAAAACCCAACAAAGGCTTATCCCCTGAGCATCTGAAAAGGGTATACAAAGAGGTCCTTTCCCCAAGACACTGAGGAATCATGGGACAAACCCAAATTTTACAGCCAGATAGATCTGGCTCTGAATCCCAGCAGAGAGCTGAAGGGACCCTGTGTAGATCCTTAGGATCTCTGAACTTCTTCCTTAAGAGCAACAGAAAACTTAGTACTTACCTTGCAGGGTTGCTGGAAGGATGAATCATAATGAATTCAATTAATCTGGTACTAGTAGCTACTCAATAAATGTTATCTATTTATCCTTTGGCAAAGCACTCTTAAAAGGTAGTTTGTCGTCAAACACATAACTTTTAATGGGTATTTTAAGTGATCTTAATATGCCTATGGGCTCCCGGGATTAAACGAACTGCATATAAATAAAATATTTAAAATTCTGTTTACACGATTTGTCGCCCTGCTTATTTCCAAAGCATCCATTGTGAAAGCATGACTCATAACTAAATATAGATTAATAAAAGTTTGGAGCAGCAATTATTTTCCAATTATCATAAATCCCATTAAATATTGCAATTAGATGAATTTTCTCTTTCAGATCACAAAATTTAAAAGCTCCAAGGAAGCACAGTGACTCTCTTCACCACTGCTTTCAATCTCCAGATGGAAATACAGAGACTCTGAGAGGAGAGATAATTTTCCCAGAGACACTCGGCTGTCAACAAGCAGTACTGGTTTGAAAATCTGGCTCTTGAACATCAGGCTTCTGCTTGTTTCCCTCTGCTGTGGTACATCCTTTTAGGAAAAAACTTAAACAACTTTTCCCTTAGCAAGTAAAGCCATTTCTTTCTTTTGCTAAAATATGTTAGGGTTCGTATTGTACTTCTGCCTTTAGATTCTCAGCTAGACCATTCTTCCATTTTCTTATTTAGAAACCTTCCTGTGCCTGCGTTAAGTGAGTTAACAAATATACTTTTCTTCAACTCATTTTTATACACATTCATTAAATTTTTGGCCCTATATCAGGAACTGGAGATCTAGGACCATCAAGTTGTTAAAAACTAATGAGCTCATGAGTGAACAAACTATAAAACAATCACACTCATTTGAGTAAATGTGGCTTTGTCTAAGATTGCTTTTGAATTGCAATACAGAGTGGCAAACCTGCAGTGTGACCCCAATAAAGCCCACAAAGTCTCAATGTTCACGATCCGACCCTTTATAGGAGAAAACATGCTGATCCTGATTTAGCCGTTGACCTGCTCAGTCAAACTGTACTCTAAAAAAGCAATCAAGGATGCCAGATTAAAGATTTATAAATGGAGCTACTAAATGATCAATAGATTCAGAATAATTTTTGTTTGCTCACTATATTCTGTTTTACTTATTTTTTGGCAAAACTGTTCCCTGTTATAAGAATATTTGAAAACTTTTGGCTAAAGAAAATTAAAAAAATAAGAATGTTGTCAAAAATAGCTTTATTGGAGCAACTTTATGTTTTATCTTTCATTTTTGTTGTTGTTCCTGTTTGTTTTTGAGACAGGATCTTTCTAGATTGGCCGTGAACTTACTATGTAACCTACATTGGCCTTAACCTAGCAATCGTCCCATTTCAGGCTCCCAAGTGCTGTAATTACATTGGAACAATTTTAAGTCTAAAGAGGAATCATTGTTTAAATTTGCATTAGAGAAAAATATATATATATAATTTTTATAATATAAAGTATGTAATACAAGTAAACATTATATAAATAATATAGAAATGTATTATATTATGTAATAAATATATAAATATATACAACATATGATGAATATAAAATATTTTATAATATATATATATAAGAGTACATAATTTTAAAAAGTGATCACTCCTGAGTTAAGGGGAAAACATTTAAGTAGGACTGATACAGTGATGTAATTAAAAAATTCCCTGGAGGGCATTTAAAGCATTCTTAGAAGTATTTGATTGTTTGAACATTACAAAAAAGAAAAGACACATGCCAGATTTCCAACCTGGGATCTGATGACTTGCAGTGACCTCCAAAGTTGACTCCACATGCTACAGCCAACAATAACCAGACATCACTGCCAGACAGGTAAATAAATCCCTGCTCAAGAAAGTAAGCTCTTTCTTCCTAGCAGAACAGAAGAGGCTGATCTGGCACACTGAGAAGTCCTGGTCTTTATTGAAGCATCATCTGCATAATTAATAGGCAAATATGCTGATGGGAAGGATTCAGAATCCAAGTTATTAGAAAGGGTTAACTGTTGCCACCCATTAAGAGAGAGTATGTGCTAGACAAATTTTTAAGGGGGAAAATATGTAGAACATCCAGCTCTATCTTCTAACTACTCAGGAGAAGTAGAACTGTGTCCGTCAGGAGCTAGTCATTGTTATGAGCCAGACATTTGTCTCAATCTGCCACAGGCACACTGGGACAATGAATAACAGTTACAGAACGGATTACCTACTCAGCCTTTGCAGCTCTGAGTCACACTTGGCCAATACTCCAAAAATATATTGATAGGTGCACACCTCTAGTTCTGTCATCATAAAACTATGGAGCGTCTGAATTTTGACTATTCTTTCTTGTATACTAAAATGAGTCCAAAAGCCAGCGTCTAGTAACAACGCTTCTGAAAGCTCATGTGGTACTTTCCAGAAGGAAGTAGAGAAAGAACAATACTCTTTCTCTTCCCCCCTCTCCCTTTTTCTCTCCCTCTCCCTCCTCTTCTCCCTCTCTCTTTTCTGTCTTCCCATCTCCCTCTCCCTGGTTCTTTCCCTCTTTCCCTCTTACCCTTCTTTCTCTTCTTTCTCTTGCTCCTCATCTCCCTCTCTGCCTCTCTCCATCTCCCTTTTTTTTCTTTTTCTTTTCCTTTCTCTCACCCAGTCTCCCCTTCCTCTTCCTTCTCTCCTTCCTCTTTTCCATTTCTCTATATCCCTTTCTCCCTCTCTTCTTCCTTTCCCTCACTTTCCCCTTTTGCTCTCTCCTTCCCCATTGCTTCTTTCCCTCTCCTCTCCCTCTCTTCCTTTTCTCTCCACCCCCTCTGTCTCTGTCTCTCTCCACCCTCTCTTTCTCATCTAGATTTGCAGTTTCATCTTTACGCCCATTTCACAGAAGAAACTTAGGCTGAGAGCTGCCAACAGAGGCTTCAATCTTTGCATTGATATGTACAACCGATTAGATTTAGGATTACTCTAAACCCAAGATTCTGCCTAGCAAGCAAATTTTCATTTTGAATTTATTTGTATTGTTCTTAACCAATTCATATTTCTCACTTACCTCTTAAACTTTCTACAAAAACTTTTGTCAATATTTTAGCCTCATTAAAGGCTGAAAGGAGACCTCAACACTGGACTATGGGAAATGACATTCCAAATCTAACAAAATCTGGACCAATGAGATAAGTCATGATCCTACAAATGGGTTTCAGTTTTCCCATCTGCACAGTAGACAGGTGGTCTAGATTAGAAGCCCTCAAGCTTTTGTTTAAATACAGAACATTTGTTTCATTAATTTATTCTTTTAAATAATTATGTAAGAAATATACTCATAATTCTGTTTTTATTTTAGGAATGAAGAGTAAACACTATAGTCAAAGAGCTTTCCTTTTTCTGGAGAAAACACAAAAGATAATATATAATATAAATATAATATAATATAAAATCATGTTATAAAATTAGCAAAGTTCTTGTAGGTAGAAATTTTCAGTGGATAGAGATATTTGCCAGTCTGTCTTTCCCTTCACTAGTCTACCTTCTTAGCAAAAGAGCACAATTTGAAAATGAACAGGTTCAAAGCCATCTGTACTTCTTTAAAATATATCTATATATATAGAGAGAGTTTTATTGTTATTATTAAGGTGTTGTTCAAAGGGGATGCTATTTCATACATCAGATAAGGAGTCTCATCTGTACATTTTAGAAGTGAGGGGTTAGACCGCCTATATTGTAATCTGGTAGGAATACATTTTAAGAACTGACTCAAAACTGAGCAACTCTGAGTCTCAACCTCTGACTTTCTAACAAACTCCTGGTGTCTCCTCTGCAGAACAGAACTGGGAGCACCAGGACTGAAGAACTTCTGGAGTCTTCTTGACTTTGTACCTCCACCCCAAGCTCCTATTCCCACCCCATTCCCTATTCTGCTTCTCAACCTAGGCCTGGAGGTCACTACTACAGGGCACCTCAGCCACTTCCTGAAAGCCCACTCAGTTTCCTCCCTGACCCCTAAACACAGCTAGTGATTATTTTTCCTAGATGACAGTTGTATTGCCACCCATCTCTATTACATAGAAGATTTCCTTCCAATGGGGGTATCCATTTTTTTCTCAGCTCTTAGTACATTGTCTGGAATGTATAAAATACCCAACAAACAATCCTTGAATAAATGAGTGCATTACGAATGGTTTATGAATGACTCTTCTCTTCTTCACAGCATGAGAACACCCATGTTCCCAGGCACTCCCGCAATCAGCGTATTTCACTGCCAACACTGAGCCCCTGGAGTCTGGCAAGTTACCTTAGAACTCTGCTTCCAAATTACCTAGTGACTTCCTGTTTCTATTTATTCCTGTGCCTTGTTCCGTGCGTAGGCAGAAGTGGCAATTAAATCCTCAGAAGTGAAGAATTTTTGAATTAATCCTTAACACCTTAGTGCTTTCATTTTCTCCCTGTTCCAATCAGTAACATGTCTACTATGACCAGAGATCTGCAGGAAAAACATCTTGTGGGATTAAACAAAGTGAAGTTCTTTGCCAAGACCCACAGCAGCACAAATGCTACCCGCCCAGCTTCTACCTTGACAACCTTACAATTCTTCCTCAACATGCCAGCCAAATCATCTATTTAAAGTGTGAGTTGGCTTATAGTATCTCTTTCTAGCATTTCTTTCCAATTATTGGAAAGCAGTCATGAGTCCCATTTCATTCATTCATATATACATAGAGACAGAGAGAGAGAGAGAGAGAGAGAGAGAGAGAGAGAGAGAGAGAGAGAGAGAGAGAGAGTCTATATTCAACATTCCTTACATCAGAGGGCAATTTCAAATTCCCTGCTCTTAACTCTATTATTCAACGCCTATGACAGTCAATTCCAATTTTTTCCATAGTCTCATCCCTTCTGATACTACTCATATTCAACATGTTCTCACTTTCATTGGAAATTTCAGAGAGTACTCATTACCTAAATGTGACCCAAATGTCTACACTCTGAGTAGGATACTTTTCAGGCTCTGTCTTTCTCATATCTGTCTTACTTCTCTAGCAACTTTTGGCCTCTAGTTTTTCCTTCCCCTCAGCAGTCTCGTTGTATTTAGTTTTGCTTTGCTTTTAAAGTCATCAACTGTACAATACGCTAACTTTCGGATTTGTCCACTGGAAAAGCACTTCCTCTACATTGCTTTCTATATATGTCCCCAAATCTTGTATTATTCTGTACAAAGACTGACTATTTACTGTCTCTCTATCGCAGATACATGGTGTGCTCTTCATGAGAATGAAAAAGGGTATCTTGTTCAGGTATTCTTAGCATAAGACCTGGCATATAATAAGTTCTTAAAAATTGAGGAAAGATGATTATGCCTCTCTCTCTCTTGCTCATGAGTTCCCTTATAGTCATTCATTTAGGCAGTTCTGAATACTTACCATATTTGAGATGCCATGCTAAACACAGACGATACAGTTATCAATGAGAAGGTCAGGAAAACCACTGAACTTTGAGAACTTACATTCTAGCAGGAGAAACACAATGAATACACTAGTACTTGTGCATCAAAATATTTCACACTGCAAGGCTCAGGGAAACCTTAAGGCAAACCAGGGGTACAGAAAGTACCAGGGGTAGAAAGAGAATATGAAAACTTCTCTTACAGAATGGGGAATGTTTAGATATAACTATTCCATCCCGGGCAAAGGAAGAACCAGGGAAAAATTCTCAATACTCTGAAGGAACTGAAAGTGAAATTAATTGAAAAATAATCAAATGGACATTTTGGAGAGGACCAGAGGTACCAGAGGCTACATGACATAGAATCAAGTGGCCACAACAAAGCTTTTGAATTCTGTATTAAGATAAAATGTCCCTGGAGAGCTCTGGGAAGGGTGACAGGACCTGCATCACATTGCCAAAAGACCTCCCGGGCTGTTATGCTGAGAAGAGCTGAAGACAGGTGATAAATTGGAAGGAGAGATGCTAAAAGACAGACAACTGCAGTCAACCATTCGAAACCTAGTGATCTGAACCTGGATGAAAAATGAATACAACACTGGAAGGATCTTCGGTAAGTACACAGTCAGTGGATCTGATGATATGAAGTATAAAAGGAAGAGAAGAATCAGAATGTTTCCTGACTTGTGATTCAGATAATGGGGCCAACAGCAGATACTGTTAGATGAACATGGAAAGTTTGGTAGAGGAACATATTTGAAGAAAGAAACAAGAATCGCAATTTGACATAAAGGTTGTTAAATTATTGAACCATGAGTTTGAAATGCAGGGCATTTGTCTAGCCTGGAGATACAAATGTGAGCTATTAGTATAGAATCTATAAGGCTGTGAGGATCAACAAGTGTAGATAAAATCACCAGAATGGGGGGCGTGGATGACTCACGCCTGTAATCCTAGCTACTCAAGAGGCTGAGATCTGAGGGTCGAGGTTCAAAGCCAGCCTGGGCAGGAAAGTCCATGAGACTCATAGAATGCTCACCTTGAGCTCAGAGTCCAAGCCCCATGACCGACCAAAAAAAAAAAATCACCAGAACATTAGCATACATAGAAAAGAGGCCTGAGAACTAAAATTCCAGGTGTTCTAAAATCTATAGACTAAAAATGAGAAGAATCAGTAATGAGACTTAAAAGACTAACACGGTAAGCAAAAATTAGAAAATTTTTGAAAAATTTGAGCAATCACTAATTTAATTGGTATAAAACTGAGTCTTTCCTAGAGCTTATATGTATTTCTTCTGTTTCTCTTTCCAATTTCATCCTGTTTCATTCTCTCCTTAGGTGCTTTTTGTTTTTTATCACATTGGCCTTTCTCAGTCTCAAATAAGAAGGAACACATTGATATTCTGCATTTGTAACCTGTCCCGTGTTGTACAAATCTTAGGATAACCATTTCAGGAAGGCACGAAAGCTAAAATAGTACCTATCCTATTATTCAATTTTCATTATTTGGGGCTTCTGTGTTGCTATCTGAGATTGTTTCATTTGATCCATTTGTTTATAGATTATCAGTTTATGTGATTTTATCCCTGTGTTAATACATTATTGTCTTTTTCACATATTTTCCATGCCTGGACCTAGTTTGCACTACAACATAGACTCTGAAAAAACAACAGCATTGTCTTAATATTTAAATGGTTAATCACATGAGTCTAATTGTAGTGATTATTTAGTAGGTGCTCACAATATTGTCATGTTTATAACTCCCATTCATCAAGACCAAAATAAGATTCTGCTTCCATGTGGAAGTTTCCTTGTGACTTATATCTCAATACAAAACATAAGCAGCATTGCAATGTGCTCATTGTGCAGAGTTCACTGAATTCTCTGGGCAGGAAGAATCCTAAAGATCCTCTCTCCACAGGTTTCCTGTTAGAGCCAAGATTATAAAGTGCCGTCCACGTAGAAGTGCTCTTACATGATGAGAACTACCTCATAATCCATAAGCCATCTTCCTCAGAATTGTGAATGTGAAATCCAGTTATATTACACGTGGGTTTTACCCCCATCAGTCACTCAGAACTTATCAATATCAGTTGGGCCCTGTTGGAATGTAGTGACTTGCAAGTTTCAGATTTCATATTAACACTTGTGGGCTATTTTTGTCTCCCTCTCTTTCCTCAGGGCCATAAGACATTTGTTGCCTTGAATACCTTCCACCTCATTTCATTAGACTCTTATATCCTCTACTGCTTACCTTAAGATTATTGGAATTTGTCTTCTAATCCCTGCTGGTCACTGTTACTCCACTGTTTCTTTGTCTTATTCCATTCTCCCCCTTCCTAATATCTTTTCTACACTAATGCTTATACAAAGCACATCTGGTATACAAAGCACATCTCAGATATCCTGGTTTAACCCCAGGGCTTCCCTCTGTGGTAGAGATTTTTAGTTACTCTGTTTCCAAAATATAGAAATAGCAGCGCCACAGGCTGCATAATTTTTGCATAGTCTCAGAGCTAGAGGGGCCAGGAAGAGGTGTCAGATATGTGTGAATTCTGAAATCCTTGGTCTCTCCACTTGGCACATCATTCATCAATCCAATTAATTAATCTTTCATTAATTCACTCAGAAATATATTCAGCAAATATTTACAAGTAGCTGATGATGTTCTAAGTTATTTCAGATATACCAGTAAAGAAAATAATTATAGATATTTCATGATGACATTTACTTTATAAAACAAATAATAACCATTATTTAAGCCAAATAGTTAAAAGATTATAAATATTATAGAAAGAGAAAGAAAGATGGAGGGTAAGAGACACTAGATACATTGGCAAACAAGGATTTAATTTTAGATAGACTGTACGCCAGTGGCTCACACCTGTAACCTTAGCTCTTCCTGAGGCTGAGATCTGAGGATTGCAAATCAAAGCCAGACAGGGCAGTAAAGTTCTTGAGGCTCTTATCTCTAATAAATCACCAAACAGCCAGTAGTGGAGCTGTAGCTCAAGTGGTAGGTTGCTAGCTTGGAAGGGAAAAGCTCAGAGACAACACCCAGGCCCTGAATTCAAGCCCCAGGACCAGGATTAAAAAATAAAATAACTAGGAACCAGTGGCTCATGTCTGTAATCCTAACTACTCAGGAGGCTGAGATCTGAGGATCGAGATTCAAAGCCAGCCTGGGCAGGAAAGTCCATGAGATTCTTATCTCCAATTAACCATCAGAGAACCATAAGTGGTGCTGTGGCTCAAGTGGTAGAGCACTAGCCTTGAGCTGAAGAGCTCAGGGACAGCACCCTGGCCTAAAGTTCAAAAACCAGAACCAACAAAAATAAATAGATAAATTAATTGATTGATTAAAATAATTTTATATGGGACAGTCAATTTTGGTCTCACGGAGAACATGAGATGTGAAGAAATACCTGAAGCAGTAGAAGAGTGAGCTGTGTCAACAACTGTTTGTACAAAAGTATCTGCTGGGGACAACAGAAGACTGGTCAACAAGAAACAAGGAGTAATGGGAAGGAACACCAGAAATAAATAGAAATCTGACCTTTCAGCCATTGTTGGTCACTGGAAGGATGTCGGTTTTACTAGGAAATAAATGAAGAGCCCTTGCATGGCACTGAACTCTGCAAGTGACACAAGTTATCTTGTATTTTGCAAAGAATACTCTGTGTTGCGGGAAGAATATGAAGGAGCAATGTTAGAAACAATGAGACTACATGGGTCCTCTAGAAAGGAAAGGCCATAGAGTGAATGGGGGACTGGAAGGCAACAGTTGATCTTGCCCTCCAGAGCAGGATTCTGTGATAGGCAGCCACTCTAATAGGAAGAACAGAATGAATGAACAGAATGAAGAATAAACCTGAGTTAAACGTTTAAAGCAGGGTGACTAAGAGACAGATTTGGTGGGGATTACAGAGAACCTTTAAGAGTCTAGGGGCTGCTGCCAATGGATCTGGCTCCATTTCACTGGCTCAAACCCCAGCTGGCCTTGATTCACAAAAGACAGAAAGAGAGTGGAGGAACACCCATTCTTCTGCTGGGAAACCCTGGGAAAGTCTCTCCAATTACTGCTCACCAGTGTCCTTCCTAAAGTGGAGGCAGTGTAGTGGGTCTGTCTATACCACAGATTAGCTAGCCCCCAAGGACCAAGTAAGAAAATATGCACTAAATCTATCACATGATCAATCGGCAAATATTAAAAGTAAGACTTAGAGATTTAAGAGAGTATTTTCAGAATCATAAAACACCAAGGCATGACTCCAAGAAACAAATACAGCCTTTAAAATGGAAGATTTTCTAAATAAAATCGGTATACACACACACACACACACACACACACACACACACACACACACACACACACACACACACACATACATACATACATACACACATTATCTATATTATACAGAGATTTACATATATATTGCATTTACAGGTAGATACATTTCCACATATATACTGTATACAACAGCTATAAATACATGTAATATATAATAATAGAGACATATGTAATGCACATACACTGTGCTACCAGTGTTACATAATTGCATAGTTTAATGTTCATAATATAAAGTTAAGGGTTAAATAATTTATTTGTACATTGTAAACTGAAACTTGGGTAGGAAAAGGACCTGCCTGAGTTCATCATCTATAAGTAAAAGCAGAGTTAGGATTTGAACCTGGTTCCATCTGATTCTCAACTCTGGGCACCTGAACAAAGATATTAGTCAATTCCCAATAATTGTTGGTTTAAGTTACTAAAGCATATCTACAAGCTCATACAAGAAATTCATACTTTTTCTTTTCATAACTACATAAATAGGGTTATCAAAGTCTACCTTCAAGCAAATAGGATTCCCTTTAACGAAGGAGAAAACACTTGACGTCTAAATGCTTTGCAATATCACCTTCTCTTATGTCACATATATATTCCTAACCCCCAACAAAATATGAGCTATTTCTTGGTGGTTCTAACCTCACTGTTTATCTCTGTCTCCTCTGATGCACGATGTCCTGCACACAGAAACTGACTACCGAGAAGAACTGAATATAATTTACATCCCCTGTAGGTCCAGGGTGGCACTCGTTGAGGGGACGGGAGACTGGTGGGAAGCAAGGACTAGTGAGGAGTCCTGAAGTCACCGGAAGTCTGATCTCATTGGTAGTTCTCCTGAGCGGATTCTTTAACTAAGCGCAAGGCTGGCCCTTCCTGTGTCTCTCCCTCCGTGCCAAGATGGAACCACTTGTTCCAATATATGTTCCCACAATAATGCACAGCCACCTGTCACTGCCACCAGAGGCCCACAAATGCAGCTGTTCTGATGGCGGATAATGAATCCCTAATAGAGTGGATGAAACCAACCTTCCACTCCTTGTGAGGAGGCCAGATCAGGTATTTCCTTATAGTGAGGAAAAGCTGACATACATTCACACACAAAATGTACGGAGACCATATTCCAATGGGCTATGGTGTCTCCAGAAGAGGTGAGGGGGTGGGGTTCATGCACAGTTTAATGTAAAAGAGCCTCCAAGGTAATCCTCAAGTGGACAGAGTACGTGGAAGTTCCAGAGACCCAGTGGATATCAGAGACTGAGGCCATCCACACAGAGAGGTCTCTGGAAAGCTCACCAGGAACGAGCCACAGTCACTCAGCCTTTGCCAGACATATTCCCATATGACTTGAACTCTGAGTTTGTAGGCTCATCTTGAGTGAGCAGGCTCTACCAATGACTCTCATTCTACTTGGTGCAGACATGAAAGCATTTGAAAACTGACACCATTAAAGTGAGACAGGGAGGTATGTAACTGGAATTTCAAACAAGGAAACACCGCCGCATTCTCTCTCTGCCCTCCGTTTGTTTTCTTACCCACCTGTACCTTCAATTTGTTTCCTCCTTCATTTATCTTTTCCTCTCCTTTCCCATTTCTCTGATAGGTTTAAAGTTTTACTTTTCCATCTCTCTCTTTTATTGACTTATTGTTACCTTTCTCCTTTATTCTCTTCTTTCCTTTCCTTCTGTGTTTTCTCTGATGGCAGTAAATTACATTTCCTCAAAGATCCATGGTCCTGAAATATCTGTAACAGTTATCATAATTGGGTTCTTTCCTCAATGCATCCAAAACAAGGTCCATCATTTGCCATCATAATATTTCCTAATGATAGTAATTTATGTCTAATTATCTCAACAATCTGTGAATACAGTTTTTCAAAAAAAAGTTTTAATTATAGATAATTGCCATTATCGCCCGGAGACCTTCCTGACTTGTCTTTTTAGGTTTTCATGTGTCTAAATATACTCTTAGAAAATATAGAGTATCCTTTGGTATATATTTGTGGGTAGGTTTAGAGAGAGAAAGATCAATACTGCTATATCGATAACTGTGTAAATGTGTAACCTTCTAAGCTCATAAAAAAGGTATATTTTAGTTTTTAAATCATTACACAATGCTTTACATTATCAAGAAACCCAACTTGCTATGCATTGACTTTCTGGTGGCTCTTTAGGCTGATTCTAATATTTTCACTATTTATGGTAGACCATCTATCAACTAGAACCTTCACCTTCTGAGAGATAGTTTTGCTGGAATAGAAGCTTTGTCCATTTTAGATGATACAGAAACACCTGATTTCCCCTCCAAAGCAACCATGCAAATATAAACTCTTCTGGCTTCTTAGTGTCCCTGGCTTCTCTCTTTCCATTTCTCTTACTTCTATCATTATTGTTATTAAATTTCACTATATGTTAAGGTTGAAGATTCTGCACATAGTTCTATGGGTACTGATAAATTCATAGTGTTATTAACTTCCATTAAAGTAAAGAATGTAAAGTAATGTAAAGAATGTAAAGTAATAGAAAAAATGGAAAGTTTACAGCATCCCCAAATCTCTCCATGTACTTACTATAGTTAAACCTTTTCCCACCTCTCAGCCCAGCATCTTCTATTTTGGTCCCTAGCTACACAGTTCTGATTTTTCCCAGTTACACAAATGGAATTTTAGAGTTGACAGACTTCTGAGTCTGGCTTCTTCCACTCAACATAATCCTGTTTTTGATTAAACAGCTAAGTTGCTGTGTTCATGACATTTCTCTGATGGCAATCAGTGGCTACATTGGGTGGTGAATATTTGTGCATTCAAATTGTGTCTTCTAGTTATACCTCCCTTCTATCCACATCCTCCTTTCCTTATCTTCTTCCTTCTTTATTCCAGAACATTAGCTCTGTAACAGACTAGATAAAAATAAAAAGAAGCTTTACAAAAGAAGATAAGGACATAGGTCTAGGCACTGATTTGCCATCGTCAGTTCCTAGTGGTTCATAAGAGGTGAATGTACCCTCTCTTCCTTACTCCACATTTAGGGACATCAAATTGGTACATTGACGTTGTGCATATCCACATCATGGAAACACTATTGATTGGGACTTTACTTAGAGATGAAAGAGAAGGTAAAATATTGTTAACCGTGTGCTAAACCCTTAAGCAGTTGTGAAGCATAACCAGCATGCCACTGATTCTTGAGAAGAAGCAACCCAGAAAGACACAAAGGTGATCCTCAAAGGCATTTACAGTCCCCCCTGAGAGTACAGATGTATTCCAAAGGGTACTGAAGAGGAATGTACCTGACAGAAGAAAGTGCCTCATATCTTCCACAAGGATTAAAAATTCCATAACATTTCAGAAAAAAAGAAAGAAAGAAAGAAAGAAGGTCCCTAAGACTTAATCCTATCCAGGAATCCCTTCACATAGCATACATGGAGCCAAAAGCATTGAAATGCATTAGGTAAAGTTTACCAAATCTCATAGTTCTTGCATAATTCTTTTTTTTAATTTTTTATTGTGAAAATACTGTACAGAGGGGTACATTAGATGGGCAAGATAATGAGTACATTTCTTATCAAGCATTGTAGCCTTCTCCTTTGTTTCCCCTTCCCATCCCTTCCCAGCCTCCCTTCCCCCCCCCCCGTCCTCCCACCCAATCCTCCCCCCCCCCACCAAAGTTGTAAAGTTCGTTTTCGACATGACAACTTGTACTTCTCATTGTTGCAACGGGTGAACCTGTATCCTTATTTAAACTATTTGTTTTTCCCCTTCCCCTCCACAAATCATACCAACATCAAATACAGTGAAAGCAGGGGTTATACCATGGGGGAGGGACATACAAAACAACAAAGAAATAATCTTATAAATGTGTTAGAAACAATTACATGAAAGAAAAAAACATTTGAATACGTATCTTAGGGTTCATTTTCCTAACACCACCTTACCTGACCTTTTTTGCTTGACTCAGACAAATACTAGATATTGCAAATAAGGGAAACCATGGGACCTATGTTTCTTTGAGCTTGGCCTACTTCACTTAATATAATTTTTTCCAAGTCTTTCCATTTCCTAACAAGTGGGGCAATGTCATTCTTTCTGATGGAGGCATAGAATTCCATTGTGTATATATACCACATTTTCTTGATCCATTCATCTACTTAGGGGCATCTGGGTTGGTTCCAGATCTTACCTATAGTAAATAATGCTGCAATAACATAGTCGTCTTGCATAATTCTTATATTCCTTCATAGTGCATATTTAGGAAAAAGTTCATCCTCTCTCTACGTAAGGACAGTCCCCGTGGTAGCCACCTCATTATGTTCATGGAATGCTTTTTATCTACTTGGGATCAACTTCAACCTCATGTCTTTCTCCACTGTTTTGCTCCCCATAGCTTGAATGAGACATACATCTTAGTCCTGTTTTTCCCTTTCTTGGGATTTTTCTGTACTTACAACTCAAAGTTTTCACAGCATGATCTTCTCCATTCCTTTCCCAGAACCAATGATTTCCTTAGCCTGGGCTCTGCCATGGATCTCTGTCCCTCTCCCCACATCCTTGTGTAGTCCTGCTGTACCAAGGTGCTGGTTGTATTTAGAGCCATAATCTTTCTGAGCAGTGAACCATTCCCTACACAGTGAGAGGCAGTGTTGTCATCCTGACTGATTCTTCACTGATTCTGTTTACCACTTTTTTTCTCCCAGCTTCATATGGAACTTATTGGGGACCATTTTTCATGTTCCATAAATTATTTTTGTGATGCTGTTCCAATGGAGAGTTTCAAACAGAGAGATGGATGAGAGGTACCTGAAGAACTAAGGGAGGCCCTGTATTAACTGAGTAAATAAGATAATTTAATTTACCTTGAATTTAAAAAAACTGTAATTTAATGTGTTCGCTGATGATTGATTTTTTTTATACTCACCATCTCCCAACTAAGGAAACAAATATAGTATTTTATTCCCTTTAATTGAGAAGAAAACTGAGATTGCTTGGGATATACTGATTTGCAAGGGTTCAGAGAAATTGTGCAATAAGAGCCAAAGTCAAAGTTTCCATCTTTTTCAGGTATGTATGTCCCAGTGTTGTTTGCAGAAGAGAAGAAATAAAGATTTGAAATTAAGCAACAAGAATTAAGGCTACTTGGGGGTAATTGTGTTTGGATTAATGAAAAGGTGAAGGAGTCCAAGGCCTGAAAACAAACAAACAAAAATCATCTAATGCATTTTTGGTTCTTGTTTCAGGATTAAATTCTGTTGTACTCAGGCTTAAACTCAGGGCCTTGTACACTCAGTGTTTGCATTCATTCTACCGCTTGAGCCACACCTTCAGTTCTGGCTTTTCTCCAGTTACACAGTAGATTTGTCTACTCAGTTGACTTCAAACCAAGATCCTCAGATCTCAGCTTCCTGAATAGCTAAGCACCCATCTTTAATGCATGTATTAACTAAAAAAAAATGTGCCTCATCTATATTCTTTGGCAAGATAATTTCCACTCCTTCATAATTCAGCTCAAGTTGGTCATTAACCCCAGGAATTCTGTTCAGTTATCTTTCTATGTGAAGCTACCCTAAGATGGAAGGTTACCCTGTCCATTTTTCTCACTATGTTGTATTAGTGTGAATACCAAGATTTCCTACTAAAGAAGGTTTCCTGAGAGAAGAGAGAATGTCATTTCATATTCACTGCTGTATCTTAAGCACATGAAATAAAGATCAGTAAATAATAAGTGCTTAACATAGGTATCTCAAAAGGCTCTGGTGAGAAATCTTTCAGAGCTAGCCCAGGTCCCATTCACATCAATTGTGTAGAAAAAGGCAGAAATTAGTTAAACAAGTGTTGATCATTGAAGACCTGCACTAATGAACTGACGAGAATGAATTATAATTAGCATATCAATTCTGCATGTATGAAAGAAAAAGATGCCTACCAAAAATGCTTTTCTAAAAATTCACATAAAATAGTGCCAGTGGCACCCTGGAAACTGTGTTCACACCAATTTATTCTTTAGCAATTTTTCTTCTGAGAAGAGAGCGGAAGAAAGCTCACTACCTGCCCAAATCAGCACAAATTCTGGATTAGTAGGGTCAAAATTAATGAGGCATATAAGAATGTTCATATGCTTTGACCTAATAATCCTTCTCCTGGGAATTTATCCTAAGGAAATAATTTGAAAGAAGAAAAATGCTATACACACAAAGAAGATAACAACAGCCTTGCTTATTATTTGAAAAGGGAGAAATAAAATAAAATTTTCAACAGAAGGAAAAATGGTAGATGGTCTTAGAAGAGACTTGAGAGCACAGGTAAATGTGTGAAAATTCAAATTGCACCCAAATATTAATATGCCACTGTCATAGATGAATGTCAACACATAAAGAAAGGAATGAGATTGATTTCAGATAGTAAGAGCAAGCGTAGAATGCCTGGTAAGTTTCAATGATGTTGAATTAAGCCCAATTGAGATTAATAGTAATTAGTAGGCTATGTATGTAGCCTACTACATCATGAAACCATTTGCTCCTCCTTCATCCTTTATATCATTCATGTTCATGAACATCTTCTATGCAGGAGATACTGAATGTTCCAGAATTATCTGGCATGAAAAAATAAAAATCTAGCCCCAAACCAGTTCCCTGTGACAAACACAACATCAAATAATTACTCTGGTAATACAGCAAGGGAGATCCATTTCATTCTCAGGGAGTACGGATTCAGGAAAGAAGGATTCTGAGAGAAGGAAGCATGCAGGCAGCCTTAAGGAGTGCTTGGATCTTTAACAGATGGAAGAAACATATGAATGCAGCTACAGGGAGCTTGAGTGTAACCAGAGTTCCAAGGAAATGAGGACATACTTAATGCCACAGACAGGAAGTCGCAGGGAATGCAGAAGGCGGGGGTAAATCTGAATTAGGGATGGATGATGGAGAGAACCTTGACAACAAAGCCAACAGGTCGAGCCCATACTGCTAACACTGCTCCCATGAGTGCAGAAATGAGACAGGTGACTGATGGGTCAGGAATTACACACAATTCTCATTGCTCACTGCCTTCCATGTCTGGCTTGGCAGAGATACTTCACTGCATATGGAATATTTTATTCTCTTTTTAAGAGCTCTTCATTTGTCATCTGGGGCAGAAAGTTGGATCTTGTTGCAACGTGCAATCAATCAGCCTGCCTTTGAGGAAGAACTACCAGGAAACAAATTCTCTCTTCCTCTGTAGGTCTTTCTGCACGGATGTAAGGACTCAAAGATCACCTAGGCAATAAATATGTGTAAGAGTAAGAATAATAGAAGGCAGAGAGATGGAGCAAAAATGAGAGAGGAAATACTTTAGGGTTGAACGGGGCTTTCTATGGGCAAGTGAGAACAAATCAGAACTCCCAAGGAATATGAAGCCTTGGTACGTTATCTTTTGAAAAGTATGGAAAATTACTCATCATTCTATTATTTTAGAGTGCAATGTCACACATTTGCTTATGCTTATATAAACTAGCATTCATGCATATAGACACATAAACATCAACATAACACATAAACACAAACATAACAAAACCCAGGCCATGAAATATGTGGATGAATATGTGGGTGGATGCTGCAACTTGCTTTATGTTTTGTTCTTTTTTTTTTTTTACTTTTATTGTGTATCATGCATTTTTCTCCCATGATGAATACACTAAATTGCTTTCATATTTTAAAGTGGTTAAATGCTATTATAAGGATGAACCAGAGCTAGGCACTGATAACTCATGCCTGTAATCCTAGCTACTAAAGAGATTGAGATCTGAGGATTCAAGTTCAATGCCAGCTAGACAGGAAAGTCAGTGACATTCTATCTCCAATTAAGCACCAAAAAAGTTGTCTCAAATGGCAGAGCACAGTCTTGAGTAAAAATAGCTCAGGGACAGTGCCCGGGCCCTGAGTTCAAGCCCTAGGCCCCACAGCAAAAACAAACAAGAACAAGGATGAACCATCATTTCTTTGAGCAATCCCTTCATAAATACCACATTGCCTCCACTTTTTGTTCTTGGCTAGTAGGAAGTTTTGCGATAAATATCATTTTGTGCACTGCTGTTCATATTGTATTTCTTGGACATGGTTCCTAGAAGATAATTATAGAATCATAGTTGGGTGACATTTTTGAACGTTTTTTAAAGGATCATATTTCAATCAACCTGTATGAAAGTGTGGGCTTCTCTACACTATCCAAGGGCTTAAATAATTCTTAACAAGTCCTTCATCCTCTTGTCTTACACTCACTCCTGTCCCTGGCTTGAGAATTACCCTATATAGAGGAGATGTCTATATTGGGGAATGTGCTGACCATGACCATGGTGCTTGGAGGGAGAATGCTTGAAAACCCTGATTTGAAGGATTCAAGATGCCTCGTAGTAGCGGTGGCCCTGCAAACTGAGTAGTGCTAAGACTCTGGACAAGTCACTTCTTTAAGATACAGCAATAAAAAGTGTTCTAAACCTCATTTGCCATGCAGGAAACTGGATTTCAGGAATGAGGTTCTCTTCAGCTTCAGATTCTTTAGTGAAAACATGGAAGAAAGAGTGAAGGAAAGGAGAGAGTCTGAGTGGGAAGAACATAAATGGGAATGGGAATGTAAAGAAAAAAGTAGCATGGGGAGCAAACGAAAAAGAGAGAAATCAAATAAGGGATATAATGAAAAATAAGCCCATCTCCACAGTCATTTGTTAAGGAAAAGCATTTTTAAAATTCAAGTAATGCCAGGTGCTGGTGGTTTATGCCTGTAAGCCTAGCTATTCAAGCGGATGAGATTTGAGGTCTGAACCTCAAATCCAGCCTGGGCAGGAAAGTCCTAGAGACTCTTATCTCCAACTAATCATAGAAAAAAGACAGAAGTGGTTCTGTGGCTCAAGTGGTAGAGTGCTAGCCTTGAGCATAAGGATCTCAAGGACAGTGCTCAGGCCTGGAGTTCAAGCCCCAAGACCAGCAAAAGAGAAAAAAAATGTAATATGCACCAAATGCTAGTACCTACAACCTTTGGAAGAAAGAAAAAAGGATTCTGAAGGGGGTAGGGGAAGGTATAACAAACAAAGACATACTTCTTTTATTTTCAAAAAACCCCACATATAATTTTTCCCAGGAGTAATATTTTTCAAGTTGATGGAACCAAGAGGAAAGTAGTGGCTGGTCATGGGGGAGATGGAGGGGACAGATTACCGCTCAAGGTTGTACAACTTTGTATGCACCACAACACAAAAGCCTTCTGTCCCTCAGAGGAAGGCAGGCTCTTTTCTCTTCAATGTGATATTAATCATAGCTGCTCAAATCATCATCCTTACCGACCAGCCACTCCAGAGATTTCCTTTCGACCTTTTCAGAGCACAAACGGATGACCAGGCTTGACTAACAATACAGAGGTATGGAAAAATGAAAAGGAGATGGATCAGAGGATTTACAACCTCATTCTTCTCCTTCCTGGTTTGAGATCTATAAGTGAAATCATATTACTTGTATATTTCTTCTTAATGAAAGAGTGGAAGCAACACTATAGTCCTCAAATTCCCATGAACCCGTAGCATCTGTGTTACTCAGATCTTGTTAGAAATGCAAAAATCCCTGGCCTTGCCTGCAACCCAGTGACTCAGAAACTCAGTGTGGCAGGTGACGATTCTCTAGGTGATTATGAGGTGAAGCAGGCTAATGTCTGAGATTACCCTCAACCAAAAGAACAGTTAAGTACCTGCCACTTTCACAGAACATAGCTTTGCCCTCAGGATTAAAAAGGGGGTATGTGTGGGGTTGTGAAATCACAACCCATTAGACATAGCTTGAGTAGTCTTAGTTCTCCCAAGGAGGGCCTCATGCTGGCTTCTGTTTTCCCCATTCCCCTTAGTTCCTCCCGGGCTGTTCCTCATTATCTTGGACCAGCATCACAGGCATCATCCAATAACTTTAGAGAAATTCAGCAGCCCAGCTCCCACCAGAGACTGAGATAATTGCAATCTACATCTTTAAACAGAGCGGGGCCAACTTAAATGTACACTAACTTTAAAGAAGCACTCTGTCTGACCACCTCTCTCCCCCTCCGCTTTCCTGAAAAAGAAAATCTCTTTGGAGATGAGTCCTCTTTTTGCATGCTGTGTACTACTTTCATTTTACTTTTGTTCCCATTGGAAACGCTCGTGGTTTCTAACATAAATCTAGGCTGACTCTCAGATCTAATAAGTTGCACATCACCCAGAGACTTGGATATCAAATTTCACAGAAGCAAATGTAGCCACATGACTTTCATCTCCCTGAGGGAGGCAGTGTGGTACAGGCGAGAGTCCTGAAATCCACCATCTACAGATCAGAGTTCTAGTCCCAGCTCTCCTCCATTTGTGTTCCATGAAGACTTTGAAACTTTGAGACCTCTACAATAGAGTTACTCCTACTCCTCCAAATGGCTTGGAGTCTTGAATTAAATAATGAAAGTAACATAAATGTCCTATTCAAAAGCAGAAATTATAACTCTGTTCTTTCCCTTTCCCTCTGACACCATGCTGCTGAAAACAGGAACCAATATCCATGTTTCACAAGGTTTTATTTTTTGATTTTTTTTAAATTAGGGAAATAAATACAATGTGTTTTTATCACCCAACATCCAACAATTCCGTAGCTTGTTACAGAGAGAAAAGGTCACCACCAGAAAGATGTGTCATTCCACAAGAAATTGGGTTTAATATATACATGGGAGCCAGCACATGTAAATCTCTTTGGAAATGATAGTCTTACAATGAAAAATACCACTCCAATACTGGGTTCATTTCAGCAGATAAATATTTAATATAGACCAGCCAAGATTAATTGCCTACCGAAAAGCGCCTGTTCTCTGGCTGGTGAGGCAAAAGAAATCTTTACGTTGGTTTACGGCAGAGTTTTTGAAACAAGCAAAGCTTAACTCATCCTGGCTGCATTTTTTCCTACCATTGAGAAATGCATGGCCAAGTTCCCAAGGCCTTCTGCTAACCTCTGGTCTCCTGCTGCAGTGTGGTGTGAACTGGCCACTCCTTTGCATACTAATCAAGTTCTTACAGGACAGAAAAAAATATATAAAAACAACTTAAGGAAATCACTGAATTTAGGACAAGAAACAAACCAATGAGAGAAAGACAGTCTTGGCTCTGATGGGGTTGGTACAGAATGGAGCTAGCGGGAATGGGAATGGGGAACTGAGAACTAGCTTATTAAAGGTCTACATTAGATAAGCAGTTGAAGGGCCACTTTAGACATTTCATCCTCCAGATTCCATCCATCCATTCCTCAATCCAATTGTTAATATCTTGCACTTAGAAATTAATACCATAGAGGAAATTCAAGGTTAGGATTGGGGGCTCTCAGACTTTTCTCATTTTTTCATTTCATTCTTTTTCTCTCTTTCTCTATTTTCTTTCTTTCTCTCTTTCTTTCTCTCCTTCTTCTCCTGACTAGCCATCAGGTTTTCCTGTGTCCTTTACCAGAGGCTCAAGAAAATCTATTTTTCTGATTTTGGGTGGAAGTTCATTACCAATACATTTGCATAATAACTGGGATGCAGCTTGTAAAAGGAGGGAGAGCCAGACAGAACCACAGCATGTTTGAGCTAAAAGCTTAGTACCTGGAACCAGGGCCAGAGTCTCCTTCTCCTTTATTTATCACCACCTGCAAAGTCATCATCACCATTACCTTCACCATTGCTTCTATGGAGACCCACCATTGGCCTTAGCTGGAGAAACAGTTACAGACATTACAATTGCCACTATTGATGACTGTCATGGCCAGCATCAATGTGATCAGCACCTTCTCCACCATGAGTAATATACTCTCACGCATTAAAAGTATCAACAACACCACCATTTTAAAAAGTGCATTCTGGGTGCCAGTGGTTTAACTCCACCTCCTCAGGAGGCTGAGATCTGAAGGATTTTTTTATTCCAAGCCAGACCAAGCAGAAAATTCTGAGTGATTCCATCGCGAAAATAACCAGCAAAATGCTCCACTTGGAGGTATGGCTCAAGGGGTAGAGGGCCATGCATGAGCAACCAAGCTGAGCTAGTATGATGACCTGAATTCAAATTCTCATATCATAAAAAACCCAGAAATTTAGTCAAATGTCTATTAACTAAAAATATAAAAGGAGATATACAAGGCACGTATAAAATTTTGATGTAGCTGATAGAAAAGATACTTGACACACACCAGGCTCACATTCTAAATTCCAGAGCAATTCTCTTTGATATTTTGAAAGTAAAGAGACAGTCAGACCTGCTAGTAAAAAAAAAAACCCTGAACCAAAGGATTGAAGGAGTTGAGTTTGGAGGAAAAAAAATCAGTGGAAAGAAGTTCTTAGCTTGCATCTGTCATTAATTCATCCATGATTAAGATAAGTTCACCTCACTACTCAGATTTCAGTTAGTGAATATTTAAATAAAAACTAGCCAATGTGCTAGAGGGACTTTAAACCCTTTCAGGGACCCAACATAACCATTCTTAGAAGACTTGAATTGTACAAACGTGGTTAGCTGCACACTCCCTTCCCTCAACTCACCAAAAGTTAAGGCTGACTTCACCTTGAGGAATCAGAGCCAGAAAGAAATTAGCGGTAGGAAAAAATAAAATCTTTCCAATTTCAACTTATCTGGGGACCCAATCCTAGATTATTCCAAATGCTCAGTTTATAGGTTATAGCACACCACAGCTTTAAATAATTCATGTGGTGTGTTAAATGCTGCCTATAGAGCATGTTCATCATACAAGGGACCCGGTTCCAAGAAATAGTTCCTGAATAACATGCTAAATATATCACCACAGGATAAGATTTCCTCATTATCCTGGCTCAGAGATGGTTCACATTCTTTGCTTTAATTCTGCCTACCCTTCTGGGAATAGATGCTAGTGCTAGGTTTGATCCAACACTTTTCATCATTGTCTATAATACCTGGGAACAAGTTTATTATCTTCTCTGAACCGCAGATCCTCTGCAGTAGAAATGGTATGATCGCATTTCTGGGATAGGAGTAGTTATGATAATGTGATGGGTGAAATATATCAGAACACAGAGCCTGCAACACGGGACTTCTCCCTTGATGCTAAAGGAGCCAACAGATAAATAATGCAATACAAAGAATACATGGAATAAAAAAAAAAACTTAAAGCTTTCAGGGTCATGGAAGAAAGTGCTCCCATGCAAACACATCAACAATACCAACCTCGTGGTGAAACGGGAGCAGCCACAGCATCCTAAGGAAACAGCTGTGACCCAGCCCCAGCCTATTGTGGCTTTGAATAAACAATGGCAAAAGTTTATTATGACATTTCATTTTTTTAAAGAAAAGCCAGATGTCTGGGGTTTGCTTCCTCTTCTTTTAAAAAAATTCTGAAGTCTATTGTTATTTTTAAAACTCACTATGGGTCAAGCAAAATCTTGCCTTTGGAACAAGGCTTAGATGTGACATTGCAGATGGAGAAGGCACTCATGGGAGGAGGGCTAAGTATTTGGGAATCTTGGCATTCAAGGTCTCCTTTCCATCACCTCCCTCCCTTCCTCTCCCTCTACCTGGAGGAATTCATTTAAGAAGGATGGATAACTTCCCCCTCTTGGCAGTTTTCTGTAAATAACTCATCCTAAATGATGTTGTCAGATTGTGAGTCTTGGAGGTCAGAGATGAAAAGACAACAATCACTACTCAATCTTTTTTTTTTTTACCTTTTTAGAAACTGCTCTCCTATGTTAGACATAAATATATGGTGTTATGCATATTTAAAACAATAATGCTGGAAACCTTGGTGAAAGAAAAAAATAACTACATCCTGGTATTACACCTCCTTGGACAACAGACTCTCTTCCACTCTGGTGAAGAGTGAAAAGAACAGCTAACTATAATAAAGAGGGGGAAATCTGTGTCTTTTCACCAAGTGCACACTATGTGTAAGTGTATCAAAGGTAAATCAACTGTCTTCAGAGAAAAAAGGCAGAGAATCTTGAATACAGTCACACCATTGAATGGTGTGATGTAAGATGAGGAGAAAGAAAATGCGTCTTCCTCTTTCATAGTCTTAGCATACAGCCCTGTGCCAGGCACCCAGGAAAAATACAGAAAAACTCTCTGAAAGACATGAAAAGCGGCACATGAACCAAAGAACAGGTGCCAGCCATTTAAGAGAATTCTTGAGGTCTCAATTTCATCTCAAAAGGTAGAGAATTGAAGGAAAGAAGAAAGAGCATTCTCTAAGTCTCTTTTTCTTATAGTGCTAGATATCAAACCCAGGGCTGGAGAAAGACCACTCCAAAGAAAAAGAATATAATGCGGAAAGCACAAAAGCAGGGTAGTGTGAGTAAAAATGCAGGGACTGGAAGGGAATTAGGTATGCTCTTCCTCTGGAAAGAAATGAATGAGTAAGGAAATGACTGAACACCTAAGTTACCCAACTTAGATTTATATCTGCACACTTGGGAAGCCATTGAAATAATAGAGGATAGAGGTAAAATGTCATCCGATCTTTATTTTAGGAGATTAGTTCTTCTAAATGTTTCATGTACCAAGAAGATTTAATTGTGATATATGGATTAGTGCTAGATGGCTGGGTGCCAGTGGCTCACCCCTATAATCATAGCTATTCAGGAGATTGAGATGCTGAAGATCAAGGTTCAAAGCCAGCCCAGGCAGGAAAGTCCATGAGATTCTATCTCCAACTAACTACTAAAAAACCAGAAGTGGTGCAGTAGCTCAAAGTGATAGAAGTCTAGCCTTGAGCACAAAAGCACACAGGCCCTAAATTCAAGTTCCAGAATGGGAACACACACACAAAACGGTAGAGCTCAGAAATGAAAAGAAGGTAAAAAGGGTAAATCAGGACCAATAAGATTTGATTAGTTGTTAGAAACACATGCCTGAGATCGTCCACTAGTATTGCTTACAAATCTCTTTAAAGGAAATGTAAGAACATCTCCATTGTACCAGATAATGTTTTATAGTACTGAGTTTCCCACCAGTTACTAATTCTAAGTTCTCATTAACTCAGAAATCTTGAAGAATCAATGCATTGATCCATAACCCCTCGGAATAAATTGGAACAATATCATCTTTTCCATTCTTAACTGATCACATAGATCCTGTCATATCAAACCTGTGAATCTGATCATTTCTCAAAAGGTCCATTATCCTCTAGTCTAGGCCATTACTGTTTCTTCCTTAGGCCAATCTGCTCAGCTCTTACAAGGCCGCAACTTACCTTCTAGTACTCTTTCCTGGTTGATTCAGACAGTGTGATCCCTTAATAAGTAACTGAGTTACTGTTGAGTTCCTAAGAGCTGAGAAGAGGCCGCAGAGTAAAGTATTCAATCAATACTTCACACAACAATTAAGAACACTAAATTCATCCTTTCTTTTCCCCTGATCCTGGAGCTTGAACTTAAGGGTCTGCCGACTGCCTCTGAGACTTTTTGTGCTCAAGGCTGGTGCCCAACCACTTAAGCCAAAGTGCCATTTCTAGCATTTTCTGAGTAGTTTCTTGGAGAGAAGAATCTCACATACTTTCCCGGTCCCCCCCACACACACCTTTTCCCTTGGACTGGCTTTGAACTGTGATCCTCAGATCTCAGCCTCCTGAGTAGCTGGGATTACAGGTGTGAGCTACCATGCCTGGCTAGTTGCATTCTTAACAGAACAACGACCATGGGGATACCACTGGAAATTTACGCTTGAAAAACTATAACTGGAAGGGGTCAGAATTTTGTCTCTTTGACTTTGTGATCTGATGGTGGTTCAAGAAGCAGCAGTGGAAAAAATGCAACTTCATAGGTTCAGAGCAGCATTGAGCAGAAGCCAGAAACATGGTAAGCACTTAATAAATACTGGTAGTAACTATAAAATTGCACTGTTGTTTTTGCGACTGGGTGAGGAAGAAGAATGACTTGAGTAGAATCTTGACTAAAATTCCCCCTGACCAGGAGATAGTGCCATTACCGGAGACAGAAAAGCTAGGACGCAAATTGGTAAGGACGAAATAAAGATTCTGATATGTAAGGGAAAAGTACATTTCACACTTAGGAGTCAATCTGGATGAGAAATGAAAGCTGAAGATAGACACTGGAGTATTATTGGGATATCAGTGATAATGAAAGACAATTGTCCAGGATGAGAGTAAGAGGAAAAGATAACACAACGAATGCATGTGAGGAGATATCCATGTTGAAAACTTCCACCAAAACAAGTTCTATGATTAGTCGGAGCATCCCATCAATTGTTAATCAGGCTCTCAGCATCTTCATTCGTAACACAGATGCCATTTGGAAGTTGGAAAAGGATGGTCTCTCTACATAGACAAATTGGAGAAAGCATCCATTTCAATGTAATTATGAAGCTCTATGACAGAATGGAACCTCTACTACTTTCTTTCTCCATCAAGATTGCTCTGTACAGGGAGGGTAGGGGGAGAAATGAACAACTGTCAATGGTTACCCAGAGAACTAGCCTGGGTTTGGCAGGGGCATAAAAGGTCACCAAAGCCAATTTCTACTTGTGCTTACATTCACTTCTGGCAAGACTACACGAATTAAAATCCCTTCGGTGGCAGGACAGTGACCGTGAGGTCACTGGAATGCAGTTACTGTCTTGCCATTTAAGGTGCCCCTTCTTTTGAAAAGTCTGACCATTAGCTACTTTCCTTCTTATAAATCCAGATTCCAGTAGCCATCACTAATCTCTTCTCTGGAACTAATCCATGAAAAACTTTTCACTCCCCAGGAAAGCGTCTACATAGATAACTTCACAAACTTCCTGCATATAAAAGATATTAGCCCCATGTTAATGACGTTCCCTAATTATTATCTTTCATAAAAGAAGTTCCCAAATACTCCTAAAAATCCAGTTCCCTGCCCCACAAAGCAGGTGGATGAGGAAGCAGCTGAAATATCTGAAGATGTCTTTCACCTGGCCTTGTCTCCCAGAAGTAGGCGGGTGGTACACAGCAAAAGAATAGGATCCAAAAAAAGGGAGAGAATTATAGAGTAGGCTGAAATAGAACTGTATAATAGGTACAGACATGACCTTCTCCCTACCATTCTCCATCTGCAAGAAACAAAAGGATCTTAGTCCTCAAGCTTGGTGAGCTGGCTGCATTTAATGATATAACATCAGTTTGCTAATTTCAAGAAAAGAATCTTAGGACAAAATACTTTATTTCCTTAGTCATGAAATGATTGCCAGCATATAAGAGCTGTAAAGGACCTCAGAAAATATTTACTCCTACTATCTTACTTTAGAGATGGGGAAACAAAGACCTCTAAATCACATTCAGCTGAACTAAGTCCACTTAACCAATTAGATATAGGACTAAAACCAAGAAGTCATAATATCATGTATTGTCCATCCAATACCACTCCATATAGCTTCTCAAGATCAAGAGTAGAAAAGTACAACAATGATAGAATAGGAAAGCAATAAGGTGTATATGCATTTAAAATAGCTTTATAGAATTATTTTATAAATTTATTTGCCTGACATTAATACTATGACATTAGTTTCTTCAGCCATGAAGTGATATTACTCTTTTATCAATAACAAACAGAATTCTCGGCACAAAATGAAGCTTGAATACTTTCATCATTTTATATATATATATATATATATATATATATATATATATATATATATATATATATACACATATAAACACTGGGCAGATCACTCAGTTACATATGTGTGAATAGTTTTAATGAAATAAACAAAATGAATTAATATACTATTTGTTTGTTTTATTTTGTTTTTATACTTGTCCTGGGGCTTGAACTCAGGGCCTGGGCACTGTTCCTGAGCTTTTTTTTACATAGGCTAGTGATTTACCACTTGAGACACATAGCTCCACTTCCTATTTTCTCATAGTTCATTGGGCATAAGTGTCTCATGAACTTTCCTGCCAAGGCTGGCTTTGTACTGAGATCTTCAGATCTCAGCCTCCTGAATAGCTAGAAATAGAAATACAGGGGTATTGGCTTGGAGGAGGTAAGAGTAATCAAAGCAGACAAAAATCTACCACCTTATGGAACTTAAATTGTGGACCAAAGATTCCTCAACGAGGACAATGGCTCTTTTTAATGGAAGTTGCTGCTGTATGGAGCAAATAACCAGTAAATTGAAAGTAAGTCTCTGTAGAGTATGTTACGTTTTAAGAATACTTAGGGAGAAAAAGAATATTAAAATATAAATCTTCTTGTGATCATGTTCTGTGCTAGGAATTAAAATAAAGGAGAAATCCATCTATATCTTTTCTTCTGAAAATTAAATACAATTCATTCTTTCTGTTGAATATTTGTAAAACTCTAAGATTCTTCTTTAAAAAGGATTTCAAAAAGCAACAATACTCTACTAAGTTAGGGCAGTGATAAAAAAAAAAAAAAGGCTCATCCAACAAGAAGACACCGGTGGAACAGTTAACACAAATTGGAAGAAATGTCAGAAGATTCAGATAGAAATCAACACTTGATCGCTTATCAGCTATGTTACACTGGGTAGATCAC
The DNA here is from genome assembly GCF_024711535.1 of Dipodomys merriami. NCBI lineage: Eukaryota > Metazoa > Chordata > Mammalia > Rodentia > Heteromyidae > Dipodomys > Dipodomys merriami. The sequence continues at coordinate 34,196,909 of NW_027202382.1, forward strand.
TCAGTGTGTGTTGGTCCTAGGATTAAACTGAAGGCCCAGTTGCTGTCCTTACTCAAGGCTGGCACTCTACCACTTGAGCCACATTTCCACATCTGGCTTTTTGGTGGTTAGAGATAAATCTCATGAGCACTGATGTTGAGCTGACTTTAAACCCTGAGCTGCAGATCACAGCCACCAACACTCAATCTTAGCATTCCACCGATTCATGGACTTCCAAAGCAGAAAAACTGAGTTATTGTTTCAGAAACTCAAAGGATTATGGGCAGATGGTGTGTCTGAGAAGATGGAAAGAAAATGGGAAGAGAAAAGGAAGAAATAAAGGAATAAACAGAATTCTAAATAAGAGTTGTGGACTATTAGCAATGGAAAGTAGAAGCTCTTCCTCTGGATACAGTACAAGGCAAGGATACCCATGCTCTCCATTTCTGTACAGCATAGGACTAGAAGTGTTAATTATGCCAACTAAACAAAGAAGAATATGGAACAGAAGAACTAAACTTTTCTACAGTTGAAGATGATATGATCAGTTGTCCAGAAAATCTGAAACACACAGCAACAACAATATTTTTTAAAAATCCATTATAACTCAGAAATGGAGTTAGTAAAGTTGCCAAATGTAAAAGCAACACAGAAAAAAAAGATTGCATTTGTACATGCTAAAAGTGAGATATTGGAAACATAAAAGAAAACAAAGCCTTTCACAATAGCAATGTGAAGAATAAACTTAACTAAGGAAATTAAACACAGGCTGCCATACGGAAAATCAAAATCCACTGAGGAAGGAAGTGAAAGAAAAGACTAACACATGGAAAGAAAATCCACATTGCATGTTCATGGGCTAGAAGTCTTAGTATTGTTTAAACTTCCACACAACCTATATTTATCTACAAAATTCCAATGTTAGGTTTTTCTCAGTAATAAGAAAAACAATTCTATAGTCTTTATGGAACCACAAAAGTCCCATATAACCAAAACAATCTTGAGCGGGAAGAATGGGTCTATCTACATACTGCTTAGTTTTAAATCTATTATAAAGCTACAATACCAAAATAATATGTCACTGGCCTAAAAACAAATACATATGACAATGAAAAAGAACAGAAAGGCTAGAAATAAATTAAGGATGTGATAAGGGTTTTACAGACATTCAGTGGGGAAGGTTTGTCTCTTCGATAGATAATACTGGAAAACCTAGATATTCATAAGCAAAAGAATATCCTGCATCATATGCAAAACTCAACTCAAAGTACATGACAACATTAAGATAATACCTGAACGCCCCCCTCAATAAATACTAGAAGAGAAGTCGGGGAAAACATTTGCACTGACCTGGGCAATAAGTTTTGCAGGAGACAGACTAAAAGTATGGACAAAAAAGCAAAAGTAAACTAGTGAGGTTCCACCAGATTAAAAAGTAACTGCATGGCAGAGGATACAATTAACTTAGTGAGAAGACAAGTTATTGCCAGCAGGGGTGGCTCATGCCTGTAATCCCAGCTACTCTGGAGGCTGTGATCTAAGGATCAGGGTTTGAAGCCAGCTCAACATCAAAATTCATGAGATTTACTTCTAACCACCAAAAAGCCAGAAGTGGAAATGTGGCTCAAGTGGTAGAGTGTCAGCCTTGAGTAAGGACAGCAACTGGGCCTTCAGTTTAGCCCCAAGACCAACAGACACACACACACACACACACACACACACACACACACACACACACACACACAGAGAGAGAGAGAGAGAGAGAGAGAGAGAGAGAGAGAGAGAGAGAGAGAGAGAGAGAGAGAGAGAGAGAGAGAGAGAGAGAGAGAGACAACTTATGGAATGAGAGAAAAATATTTCCAAATGATGTAGCTGATAAGGGGGTAATACCAAAATACTTAAGGTATACAAACCTCAATAACAAAACGGAAGCAAAGAAACTAAAGAAGCCTTCTGGGAATTGCCTAAGACCAGAATAGACAGTCTAACAGGTTTATGAAAGGTACTCAGATTCACAGAATCAGAAAAATGCAAATCAAACTGGGCAAAGGAGATGAGTCTGGTGAAGATATATCATATGCATATGTGACCATGTCAAAATAAAACTCCAGGTACAAAAAATTGGTACCAATAAGAAATTAGGGGAAAGGATGGGGTTGGGAAGGATAGGAGAGAATTATGAAAGCTGTAACATGGATCAACATTCATTGTATTCATACAGTATTTGGTGAAATAGAAGATGGCAGAAAAAGCACAATGAGGTATCACCACACTCCTGTCAAAGTGGTTATTGTAAAAAGACAACAAGCTGGCACCGGTGGCTCATACTTGCATTCCTAGCTACTCAAGAAGCTGAGATCTGAGGATCATGGTTCAAAACCAGCCTGGGCAGGAAAGGCTATGAGACTCTTTTCTCCAATAACTACCAGAAAACCAGAAATGGTGCCATTGTTCAAAGTGGTAGAGCACTATCCTGGAGCAAAAAAGCTCAGGGACAGTGAGCACTCAGGCCTTGAGTTCAAGCCCCTCGAATGACAAAAAAATAATAAATAAATGAAAAGACAAGTATTGATGAAAGTATGGAGAAATGGGAACCCTGGCACACTACAAATGGAAATGTGAATTGATGAAACACTTATACAAAAGGGTAGGCGTTTCCTCCAAAATTTGAAATTAGAGAATTGTCACATGATCTGGCAACCCCTACTCTAGGGATTGCTCTATACACCCAAAGGAAACTAAATTGAATTCAAATGTTAATTCAAAACAATAACAAAATTGAATTCAAATGTTCACTATATTACTATACAGTAGCCAGAACATGGAAACAATCTAAGTGTACTGATATCCATTAACCAATGAAAAGAGAAAGAAAACATGCTACCCACACATGCACATTGTCATGGTATTCAAAGGAGGAAATTCTTTTGGATGAACCTGAGGGGCAGGAGGGATATTCTAAACAAACCAGACACACATACACAAAAAAAAACCACTGCATGATCTCATTTATATGTGGAATGTAAGAGTCAAACTCACTGATGCAGAGCAGGAAATAGTGGTTATCATAGGGTTCAGTGGCCAGGGAAGAAATGATGCAAAGTTTCAGTCACACAGGATGACTAAGTTCTGGAGATCTCATTTATGGCATGAAGCCAATACTGTATTACATCCTTGAAGTTTATTAAGACAATACACCTTCAGTGATGTATGAGACACATAGAGAGCAATGGAAGGACAGAGGATATGAGGATGAATGGAAGCTATATGAAGAGCTAGATATAGCAATTAACTTGACTTCATATTGTATATAAGTCAAAATATCAAGTTGTACATAATAAAAAATATATGCAATTCTTACTTTTCAATTAGACTTCCAAAACAAAGCTGGAGGGAATAAACAGCAATAAAAAATATGTGGACCGTCATGCTATCCAGATTTCTAGTGTTATAAATGAGGGAACAGAGGCTCTGGGCACTAGTTTGCATGGATTGCATTGCAAAGCAGTTTGAAGGAAGGAATAGCACTCCGGTTGCATGGTCCAGGGCTATTTCCCTTCATAGCCCAATCTTAACTATTAGCATTGTGTTTGACAGTTATTAGATGGTTTATCAGAGCCATTCTTCTTCTGATATATATTTACACTTCCTTCTTAGATAATAAATTCCAACCAGATCTCGTGAACACAGGTCCTGGTGGTGGCTCGTACCTATTAACTCCACTACTCAGGAGGCTGAGATCTGAGGATTACAGTTCCAAGCAAGCTGGGGCTGAAAAATCTCAGAGATTCTTCTCTCCAATTAAACAATGAAAAGCCAGAAGTGGAGCTGTGGCTGTCATGATAGGGTGCCAGCCTTGAACAAAAATAAATAACTAAATAAAAGTCAAGTAAGAGCATAAGGCCATAAGTTCAAGCCCTAGTAATGTCACAATTAAAAACAAACATTTTTTTAAGAAAAAGCAAAAGTAAATTTCATCTAGGAGTTTTCCCCATTTCTGTTCAAACTGCAAAATCAAGCATGGGAGATTTCTATGGTGGTGTGGGTCTACTTGCTGAATATTTCCTTTTGGAAAACTCTGGCCTCTATTTATGCCTTTCCTTAACCTTCTTTATCACCATCACAACAATGATAGCAATTTAAAAGCTGACTGAACTCCGGCTGTTACACTAAAGGGTCTGCTGTCTACCGAAAACACAATGCAATCTCCCTTTTCCTAGGACTGACTAGTATCCAGGGCTTAGCTGTCCCCAGTGCCTCTTTTGTAAATCAAAAGAATATTGAACTCATTATGTGGAAGCACAAGCTATCCTTTCATCAGTCAATTTGTCTGGGTCAACTGTTCTCATGCAGTTTTTCTGGACATCTAAAAGATAGGACATCTAACGGCCCAGCCCTAATATTATGGCTGCTGTTCATTTCTGTTATCCTAAAATGATGTTCTGAAATCGGACCGTTCAAATGCAATTATTAGGTATCAAAGCACTATCTTCCATCAGAGCGGTGGAAAGAATCCAAAGCCCCCTTTGCCTAGTGCCGATAAACAAGAACAATACGGCCCATATTTACAGGACTTCCAGGGTTTGCTAAGCCCAGTTACTTTCCTTTCTCATTTGAGCACCTCACTGCAGCTTTGTGGGGGAGGTAAAGATGATAAATTCCTCCTTTAAGAGGAGGATATTAAGGCTCCAAGAGGATATATTAAAGATCTAAGGAAAAATAGAAGATTCAGATATAAATCATTTATAAATTGAGTCTCCTCCCCCCCTCCACTACACACACACAGGACCTCTTTTTTGGGTCTAATTCCTGATTTGGTTGGGATGGGATTTGTCTCCCAGAGGTCCACCTGGTACAAAGGCCTGGCTTCCCACTATGGTGATGTTGGGATGTGAGGCCTTTCATAAGGAGGTTCTGATGGCACCACTTTAGGAAGAGATTAGTGCTGGTCTCCAAAAATGGATTAAACATTGTTATAAAGCAAGTTTAGATGATCTGGCTTTCTCTCTTGTGATCTCCACAGGTGGACACAATCTTTTCTTCCCCAGGATACCCACCAGGAGGCCAGCCCTCATGTTGTAACACAGACAGAAAGTTCTCATAAAGGCTGAGCAGGTGCAAGGCTTTTGGACCTTGAAAACTATAGTAAGTAGACATCTTTGCATACAGTACTTCAAGTATTCTACTGTATCAACAGAAAACAGACCAATAGAACAATCAACTTCTAGAATATGCTTTCATGTTCCTTGAGCACCTGAGCAAATTATATTCAGAATGGCTCTTCACCCAAGATTCCTTCCATGGGCCTCCCATCAAATACCCAGTATGAGAGCCCGCCGCTCTACTCCACATCAAGGACCTTCACCAGCCTCCTAAGGGAGGAAGTGTGTCATCTCCCACTGTGGTGGTATTATGTCAAAACATTCCCATCTGACTTGGGAGAACACCAGCTCTCCCAGCTCTTCAAGAGCTCTAGTTCTGGGACCTTGTCCCTGACCTTTATCTAATAGCCACTGTTTTTACTTCTTGCATACAATGAGCTAGCCATCTATTGACTTTTGACTAATATTCTTTAAAAATTTTTTATTACATATGTTATTGTAAAGATACTGTACAGAGGGGTTACAGTTACATGAGTAAGGTAATGAGTACATTTCCTATGGAGCATTGTTAACCCCTCCTTTGTTTTTCCCCTACCATCCCTTCCATCCCCACATCCCCAATTCCTCCCTCTCCCCAAAGTTGTAAGGCCAGTTTTCAACATAGTGTCTTGTACATCTCATTGTTACAATGGGCCAAACGGTATCCTTGTTTCAGCATTTTGTTATTTCCCTTCCTCTCCCCAAATCATAAAAATGTATAGACAAGATGCAAGGCACCAGAATCAAATACAGTGAAAGCAGGGGTTATACCATGGGGGTAGAACATACAAAAGAAACAAAATATCATATAGTACATTATAAGTACATTAAAAACAACAGCAACATAGATAAAACCTCTTGTGTCCTTATCTTGGGGTTCATTCATTAGCATCATCTCATAAAGTCATATGTACAGAGCTTTAGACTTTTTCTGCTTGTCCTAGACATACACTAGTTATTTCAAATAAGGGAAACCATGAGACTTATGTTTCTTTGGGCCTGGCTTACTTCATTTAATATAATTTTTTCCAAGTCTTTCCATTTCCTAACAAATGGGGCAATGTCATTCTTTCTGATGGAGGCATAGAATTCCATTGTGTATATATACCACATTTTCTTGATCCATTCATTTACTGAGGGACAACTGAGTTGGCTCCATATCTTAGCTCTAGTGAATAATGCCACAATAAACATAGTTGTTCTGGTACCCTTAGTATGGCCTTGTTTGTGATCCTTTGGGTAAATGCCCAAAAGTGGGGTTGCTGTGTCATAGGGGAGCTCTATGTGGAGTCTTTTGAGGAACCTCCATACTGGTTTCCAAAGTGGTTGAACAAGTTTGCACTCCCACCAACAATGCAGTAAGGTTCCCTTCTGTCCACATCCGCTCCAGCATCTGTTGTTATTAGATTTCTTGATTTTAGCCATTCTCATTGGGGTGAGGTGGAATCTCAATTTTTTTTGATTTGCATTTCTTTTATGGCTAGAGAAGTTGAACATTTCTTCATGTGAAGAGGAAATAAGAATGGCCACTAGACACATGAAGACTTTTTGAAATTAATTCATTTTAACTGACAAGCAAGAGTTCTTTAGGCTTTTGGTATACAACCTGATGTGTAGACATAGGTATACATTGAAGACCTGCTAAGGCTAAATCCAACTAATATATGTATATGTGTAACTAATATATGGAATGCCAATATATTTTGTGGGGGGATGAGGGTAGGTGCAGGTATCAGGATCTTTTGCTCTTGCTTAGCTTGCTTGTTCACTGATGGCTCTCTTCCAGGTATGCCATACAGTCTTGTATGTTTCTGCTTTTTGAAGATGGAGTCTAGAGAGTTGTTCTTTCTGGGCTGGCCTTGAACTACAATCATCTGGACTTCAGACTGCTGAGTAACTAGGATTGACAGGAATAAGCCACCAGTGCTCAGAAAAGATAATTTAGTACTGTAAGAACACTTAAAATACTCAGTGATATTTTTAATACATTGTTGTCAACTACAGTTAGAAAATGGAAACATCTTGGAATTGTTTTTCTTTCCTATCTAATTGGAATTTTGTACCTTTCAACCAGAAATCACCAGTTCTCCCACTCCCTTAAGTCCCTGCTGGTTATAGTTCTTTCACCTTCAGATTCTTTACTCTTTCTGCCACTGGTTTATTTCAACTAATGGAAAAATCTGTAGGTTCAGTCTGCCGCAGCTGATAGAATTAACTTCTTTTGGGGGGGCTCAGTAGTATTTCTCTGTGTGTGTGTGTGTGTGTGTGTGTGTGTCATTTGCTTCATCCACTCATCTTGATGGACGTGTTGATACATATGTTGACTATGATAAAAACTCTGTCATGAATATAGGAATGTAAGACATCTCTTTAACACACTGATTTCACATCCTTTGGATATCCAAGTGTACTTGGTAATGAGGTTTCTGGATCCTAAGGTACTTATACTATTTTGCCAAAATTTTTAACTGTGTGTTGGCCTTTTCATCTTGTGCTACCTGAAAAATCCCCATCATTCTCAACCCCGTGATCATCCATGCTGCAACCCAGAATGGTCAGTTATTTTGGAGAATTATAACCCAGCTACACAGACTAGAGCCTCCACATCCACAGTGTTGGACATCAAACTCATCAGAGGCCTGCATCCTGGTAACCTTTTTATGTCTAACCCTATTTTCCACAATCAGAACCTTCTACAGTGTTGCATGTGAACTTCAAGTGATTCCAAGGACTGCAGACATGTGCGGCTCTCCCAGCACCTCCATCCACAGTGACAAGGTTCATATCCTATTTTATGAGACACCATGAGGAAAGCATGCAGACTTATCAAACCCACACCTCATTTCCTTCTTTCTTCCTTCTCAACTGAAAGGTATCCCTCCTTTGGCCTTCATTCCAGTCCTTACTTTCCCCCTGCTTCTTCTGACACTGCCTCATCAAAGCTAAGCCCACCTGGAACCACAGTTCTGATCTCTCCATTTTCTTTTATCCCATCATGGAGTTGAACTCAAGGCCTTAAGCTCTCACTTGACTTTTTTGCTCAAGGTCGGTGCTCTTCCACTTGAGTCACATCTCCACTGATAATCAGAGATAAGAGTCAGATTCGTCTGCCTGGGATGGAGTTGAATCCGCAGATCTCAGCCTCCTGGGTAGCTGACAGAAGTAAGCCACCCATTCCATACTTTTCCCTCCCTAATCATATTCTTTTTTAAAAACTAACAAACAGAGCAAAGGAAGGGAGGACATTGAAGGGAGACATGAAATGACAACCTCTCTGTACATCACCTTTATTTTTATTTTTATTATTTTTATTTTTTTGGTCGGTTGTGGGGCTTGAACTCTGGGCCTGGGCGCTGTCCCTCAGATTTTCAGCTCAAGGCAAACACTCTACCACTTGAGCCCTAATGCTACTTCCAGTTTTCTGGAGATTAATTGAATATAGAGTCTCACAGACTTTCTACCTGTGTTGGCTTTAAACCATAATCCTTAGATCTCAACCTCCTGAGTAATTAGGGTGATAGGAGTGAACCACCAGCGCCGGCTGTACATCACCTTTATAATAACAACAAATAAAAAGCTTCATTTCCATCTCTGATCCCCTAATAGCTCTGTCTCACTTCTCATTTTCTCACCCTACCAAACTGAGCACATGACCTTAGCATTCTACTAAAGGGTTTCCTGTCAATTTTAAGAATTTAAGCATAAACTATTATTGGCAGTTCTTCTTTGTACTCTATCAGATAACATAGTCCTTGATTACTTTAGACCTTTCCTCCTTAAACCTTCATTTATTTTACCTTCCCTGGTACCAAAATCCCACAATTTATCACAAAGTACTAGCTGTTTCTCAATGTTGTCTCTGCACAGGATGAGCTAGTTGCTTCATGTGAGAACATAGCCCTGAGAACTACGCTTGGTAACCTGGGAACTGTGACTATTATAGTTCCTTAACCCTGCTCTCTTAAGTTTCAGAACCATTTCCACCACTTCCTACTTAAGCTACTATTTAACTGATCTGCTGGAATATCAATTGAACATTCTCAAATCTGACTCACCACCTTCAATCATATATACCCTCAACAACTCCCATTGCCTTCCATGGTTTTCCACCGTGATAAAAATGACTACCACCCACGTAGTGAACCAAGTCAAAATGTTCACCTTCCCCTCTTTTCCCTATTTAACCTAGACCTGGTGATTCATTGCCAAAGGAATGATCTTGACACTTACCTTTTTCTTCTTTCTCTACCTTCATCTTCTAACCCTCACTAAATACTGAAGCCCCTGCCACCTTAAAGTATCTCAGTTATGATTCTATTGTCATTTTTTTGTAATACTAGGATTTAAACTCAGGTCATTGCCCTTACTAAGCAAGCACTCTACCCCTGAGCTACTGCTCCATTCTTTTTTGGCTTTAGTTTTATTTTATATAAGATCTTGCACTTTTGGCCAGGGACTAACCTCAGACCACTATTCCCATACCTACACACACACACACACACACACACACACACACACACACACACACACACACACACACACACACACACACACGAACATACACACACACACGAACATACACACACACACGAACATACACACACACACATACATACACACACATACACACATACATACACACATACATACCACTTAACTCATTTATTAAAAACTTTTCTTAATCCTGAAAAATGATCACTACTTCCTTACATTGTTGTTCAATTTTATATGTCCTCCATAGGATCTTTGTACTAGGAATCAATTTGGCTATTTCTGGTCTCTTTCTAGCTATGCTTCAGTATTGATAAAAAAAAAAGGGGGTGGGGGCTGGTAAGGCTCTGGAGTCATCAAACACTAACTCAAAGCCTACGCATAGTAAGGACTCAACAAACAGTTGTTGTAGCAAAGCACAGATGTGTCCTTCTCTCTGTAAAGTCAGACATTCCTAACCTATTCAGCAGCATAGATGCTTTCATATCATTTGTATTCAGCTCTTTCTTTCTCGTGGAAACCACACTCCCTCATCCATGTGAAATAAAACAGTTGTCACAGTCGAACCAGAGAGAGGCTGTCAAAGTGCTCAGGGAAAGCAGCTGTACCTTGCTGGTTTCTGAAAAACAAATGTACATTTCACCAAAAAGCAAAGTTATCTGTGCCCCTTCCTACCTCCTCCCCAATCATTGCTGATTGCTGGGAAGGTGCTCGGATGAGAAGCCATCCCTGGGGGACAGTGTCCCCTTCGCACACCACATCAGAGACAACCTAGCAAGCACTGAGCTGTAGGAACCAGAAAATGAGATGTAGCAGACTGCTCCCATCACCTGGGCTGATTAATAAATTACAAGCTTGCAAATCCTGGAACGTGTGCTGTATACATGAATCAATGTTATTCTGAGATCTGGAAGATACCTTCCTAGTGTCCTGGCCCCTGGATTCTTAAGACGTGGGCCTCGGAGTATCAGAAATCTTCCTCCCTCTCTAGTCGGCCTACTTCATACTTCCCCTCAAAGTGTCTTCTTGGTCCAAGAAGGGAGCATATGCTATCTCTTCAGGCTATCCCCACTACAGAAGACATGGGCTCCTGTTGTTAGAAGCTCTAGCAGGACTCCTCCTACAGAGTCTGTCCACTTTCCCAGTGCTGGTCCTTCAAATATTTGCTTTACCTAGCCAGTCCTCTATGCTCAGTGCTGTCTTGTACTATTAATGCTTTAGAGCAATTTGGAGATGCATCTTCATTTTTGCTGATGAAGAAATTAAAGCTCAAGTAATTTCAGCCAAAGGCCTAAGAATTCCATATTTTGGGGGAAAGGACAGAACCGTGATTCATAGGAGTGTGGCCTGAGTCTCAAATATTACCAAGCTACACTGATGGTTTTAGGGTTCATGGATGCTTAGATACAGACTTGTGGCTGGAGGTTTCCATCAAGGTGAACATTACCAAATCAAGTTAAGATAAAGCGTGGAATTCATAATCTTTCTCCCAGACAATCTGAGCATTTCCTCCTAATGAAATCCAGTAATTCTTGTGCCCAGGAGGAAGGCCTTGAGAGATAAAGAAATTGCCTAGAGGCAAAAAGCCTGGGCATTTTGGTTCCTTTCATGACAGATACAAAGGTATCCAGCAGCTGTAGAGCTCCACCTAGAAAAATGCATCCAGGTAAAGATGTAGAACTGTGGTAGGTGAGTCTCTAGTGAGGTGAAGGAAGACCAGGACATCTTCAGCGAGGGTAGGTTGCCCTGAGCGGTACTGAGGGTAAATGAACCCAGTCTTCATTGCTTATGTCTTAGGTTCCACACTGTCTTCTCTCCCTGAATTGCTGCTACAGCCATATAACCCTTCTCTTTTTCTCTCTTCCACCTGTCCCTTCCACTTCAGCCAGAGCAATAGTCTCCATGTGTTATCAGTCCACATCAGTTTCACCTTTCCCAACCTTCATATTCTGTTTCCCACACAGATTGGAACCGTCTTATCCTGAACCCTTTCCACACGGATAGCACAATATTCCTCCAAGCCAAAAAGGGACTACAGTATAGGAAAACCACAAAACAGGCCCCAAATTAGCCTTTTACAAACTTCAGAGACTCCTTCCCCTATGAACAAGAGCTGAAGTCCATTTTGGTGTTAGACACCAGCATTTGAAAAAGGATAAATGATTTAGAAAGGAACAGATCATCATGGAATGGAATAGAATAGAGAATATTAGCTGGGCCCTGGTGGCTCAGGAGGTTGAGACCTAAGGATCAAGGTTTGAAGCCAGCCCAGGTTTTAAGAAAAAGTTGGTAAGACTCTTCCTTCTTATCTCCAGTTGACCAGCAAACAAATGTGAGTGAAGGTGTGATTCAAGTGGTAGAGCAAAAGTCTTGAGCAGAAAAACCAAATGATAGTGCAAAACTCTAAGTTCAAGCCCCACTACCAGCACAAAAGAGAAAAGAAGAAAAGAAAAGAAAAAAATGAAGGAAAAGAAAAGAGAATATCAAACTATCACAAGTACTAAGGTTAGATTTTGGTTTTGTGAGTTTTCATTTCAATCTCAGGTTCTTATCTATATATTTACTGGGCATATGTCTCTGCTATGACTCCATTGCAAGTCAATGTAAAAGATTTTTTTTTTTGCATAAGTGAAGCTTAAAATGTATAAAAACAACAAGACAGTCCTATAAATGGCTACCTAGGAATACACTGAATAATCTAGAGATTGTAAATTGGTTGAATTCACCTTGTCATCCCAGCTCCAAGTGCATCTACAGCTTTGGGCACTACGATAAGAACTACCCTCCCCCACCAAAAAAATACACCACACTTGAAGGCCTTATAGTTCCCGGCTTTCTCCTGTCTCCCTGCCTTTCCAGGAACTGCTTCATCTTTCTGAGATGATTGTTGATGCCTTTCCATGAAATCAAATCCTTGCTGAAGGCTGTGTTCAGTGCCCCTTCCTTCCTCTAGCATGCCTTCCCAGACTTACCTTTTCCTCCCATTCTTTCCCAGCTTTGCCATCTCCATGCTAGGCAAGAAAAATCCCTTCCCCTGCACAAACCACTCACTCAGGAAATTGAACGTTTACCATGTATCACAGCAGTTTGCCTTTTAGTCTGTTTTCTCCAGGATATATTTGAAGTTCTTGATCACAAGAATCAAGGCTTCCTTCTTCCATTCGCAAGAAAGGGTGCAAGGCCAACTAGCAGATCAATAAGCATTTTTTCAAATGAATGAGTAGGCTATAGGTGCTCCTGATCACAGACCCAGGCCCTCTCTTCTTCAGCCAACATTTAAAAACAGTCTGAGGCCCTAAGGGCTTATTTCTATTTCTCCTTCTAATCTCCTCAGTCCTAGCAGTGGCTGGCCATCTTTGTGTCAGTTTAAAGACCCCATGTCAGTCTGTTTCTCACAGAATTGAGAAAGCAAGTCCAATTTTAGCCACTGCTCCTGACTCAAGCGGGAAAATTGCTCTACAGTGATTGCAGCAAACTGTGGTTTGCAACTCACAGAAGTTGGTTCAGTAATGGCATGGGAGCTCAAAAAGGCAACATACTGCACGGGTGCCAATTTAGTAGCAATAAAGTCCTTGTTCTTGGAATCGGAGGCTCAATTTTAAATAATCAACACCAAAGATAATCTTTGAATTGACACCAAGTCAATACTGCAACTTGAGCTAACTTTTCCGCTTATAACTCTCTTCCAAAGAGTAAGACTTCGATAGGAAATTTGGATTAAGTGAAAAGTAAGATGTGAGGGAAGGCGGGGGTGGGACTGGAGGTTTGTGACTCTCATCAATGCTGCCAAATTCTAAGTGGCTGGAATTGATAAATGGGAACATGAGATGAAACCCTGTCCTCTGTCCTCATCTACTTTTGAACCAATTAGGCTCAAAACCAGTGTTTGTTTACACTCTTGGTCTAAGGTGATCTAGGTTTAAGGTGATCTGAATACCTACGTCCTGGACACACTATGCATGTGTGTATCTGACCTAACAATAACACCTAGACATCTTTAAAGCCTGCTGTAGTCAGTGGAGAAGCCCTCTGGAATTCACAAAAGGAATGAAGAGGCCTAGCTCCAGTGGTTCATGCCTGTAATCCTGGCTACTCAGGAGACTGAGATCTGGGGATAGTGGTTTGAAGCCAGCTTGGGAGGCGGGGGAGGGAAGGGGGGATAGGAAAGTCCATGAGACTGTGATCTCCAATTAACCAGCAGAAAACCAGAACTGGCATTGTGGCTCAAAGTGGAACAGCAAAAAAGAGCTCACAGACAGCACCCTGGCTCTGAGTTCCAGCCCAATGACTGACCAAAAAAAGAAAAAGGAATGAAGATGCTTTTCTGGTGTAGAAAACTACTTATGCTTAAATACTCTTCCTTTGTAGTAGAAAGCAAGAATCATTTTCTTCCACTTATGCATCCTTGATAGCCAGGCCTAAGGCTGGGTTTATTCTTTGCATGAAAAATTCCTTCCCCATTAGATCCTGCAGCCAGCACTTTGGTAATCTAACTCTTAGAGTGGTGTCCCTGTATAATCCACTCAGAAAATTCATGAAGACCAAAATCGAATAACATCTATTCTAATAGTTTTCTTGACACATTTTTATAAATCTGCTTTCAGAAATACTACAGCCGAGTGTCTCAACTTCTGCACAACTGAAATGGCATTTCTTTGCTAATGAGAGCTGTCCTGCACATTGTAACATACTTAGCAGTGCCCCTGGTTGCCTGCTTCTACCCACTAGATGACAGTGGTACCCATCATAACTACCAGTTGGACAACAAAATTATACCCACAAAACTGCAACAATCATTGATCCAGCTCATGTCCAAAAATTAGATTTAAATATCTGAGGAAAGACTCGGGCATTGGTATTTTTAAAGAAGCCTTTCACATGATGCTAATAGCCAGCTATAGTTCTGCATATTAAGCAAGGTGACCTCTCACTCCTCAAATGTCACCCCACCTATGTCTACACCACAGGGGAATGGCAACTTGAACGTGAAATAAAAATGGGAAAATGTAAAGTAAAGATGAAACTTGTGACATAGAGGCTGATGGAACTGATACCATCCTCTCAATAGTGAACCAAAAGGTAGATGCAAGCCAAAGAACTGGAAAAAACAAACTCCACAGCCAAACTGAAGGTATGTCCCTTCGGAGTGCGGTGACATGGGCTGAATTCACAACAGCAGCGCTTCAACTATCAAAGCGAGGATGAGCCAGCAATTCCCATGGGCTTGCTCACTACAAGTGATATGGTTACAGAGATCTGGTAACAAGAAAAAAAGTTGTTATTGTCTAATAGTATCAAAAGCCCAGTTGCAAGGAGGGCTCATACAACATTGTTGACTATGTGTGTAGACACACATGCATGCCTACATATGTATGTGTGTATATATATACATATATGTGTGTGTGGTCTGCTATATATGCAGATATTATATGTCATATATATTAAATACATTTATATATATATGCAAATATATGTGTGCTCGCATATCCTATATATGTATATCATTGGAAAGCAACATAGGATGGACAAAGAGGCAAACACTGGAACAATAAATACTTGCCTATCAGATCGCAGTATCTACTCTACCATTTTGACTGGCCCAAATGATATAAATGGAAATACTAGCAACTAACAAGTTTATTGTGAATATCAGTTGGACAATTTCTATACTGGGTATAATGCAATGCCAGTCACGTAAGGTTTTAATTGGCGATGATTGTTGTTATTGTTACCACTCATCTGACTAGAGGATTCTAATCTTTCATCCCTGCTCCCCCACAAAACAACTATTGATATCACTTCAGGATAGAAATCCATGTAATATGCATTATGAAACTCAGACTTGGAATGATTTTTACCCACACTAATAGTTTGTACTACATAATATCAAATCCTGTCTCAAACGGAGTGGTGAGGGCTAACCCCTAGCTATGTAAGAAGCCAAACTCTGAAGGATCACAGACTGAGGCCATCCTTGGAAGAAAATGTCACTAGATGCTATCTGCAAAATAACCAGCTAAAAGCAAGTTGAAGACATGGCTCAAGTCTATCACTGAGTTCAAACTCAGTATTGTAATCCCTTCAGCAATCAAGAGGCTGGGGACCCCTTGCAAGTTCATCCACAAGTCTCTTGAAAGTAATGGCTTTCCTCTTATCTTCAGTTCTCTGTTAGATCTCTGAGAGCAAAGACCATGTCTGCCCTTGTACCACATAACTACCCAGTGCACAGCACCTGGTATACAGAAGTGCCAGCATATATTTCCGAGAGAGTCCCGGGTAAAATCCACTTCCCATTCATCTGAGTTGAGTTATCTACCCTGCTCCCAGCCTATTCATTGAGAAAAAGAGCTTTACCACAAAAACCTACTGCATTTTGGTAAAAACACATTGAAGGGCCACCAAGAGAGCACATTAGAACTGAGATTCACACAGCTCTGAAATAAATATGCAAGACAGCTAGGCAATTAGACTTGGTTTACCAAGATTTGATTTATGCTCAACCTGAAGGTGCATATTTAGAGCTCAAAGGGTGGTGCAACATAAACCACAAGCCACTTTCTGTACAAGCTGTAGGAAAAATCCATTCAATATGAAACCACCTCCTGAGGCAGAGAGAATATCTTTAACATTGTCTTCCTTCTGTCTTGCCTTTCCAGATCCAAAGCTTTCAAATGATACCATAATTCCCCAATAAAATCCACCTTTGGAAATAATTGCTAAAGTGGTCACAAGTACTGATGATCTCACAGTCAGGGAAAGAAATTAACAGAAAATAAAGCAAGAAGAAACAGTGTAAGCTCAGGAAACACCATTAGACTATACTGACTTATAAATTATCATAGAAGAAATCAATGACTTCTATGAATATATCCAGCTTCTAGAATGAAAGAGTCCACCTTTCTGAATTTCTTTCAACATTCCAAGCTCTATATACTTGATTCTAAGCTCTACACTTAGATAAATTATTTCTGAAGAAAAGAGTTCCAGGTATTCACTATTCCCATTTTTCAGATGAGAAAAGTCTCAGAGTCATTTAAATTTATCCATAGTCAGAAGAATCCAAACATCAAAATATCTGGTAGCAAAATCAAGTAACCTGGAAGAGGGCAAGTCATGAAAGAAAGCATACTAAAGGCTCATGTAGAATATCCAATGCATGCTTTTGGTTACCAGCTCTTTCCTTTCTCTGTTGTACATGTGGAAAATTTTCTCAGTCTTCTACTGCTTCAATTTTCTCATTTATAATATAGGACAATAAATACTGTTTCCTTCACAATATGAACCAATTAATTAATATTTGATAGATGTATGATCTTCACAGAAAGCAAAAAAAAAATAATTCTATTGGAATGCTTTAGAACTTCATGAAAATATTTCCAGACAAAAGATAATTTAAATTGATTATTTGAACCACTAGGTAAAACAAACACTGTGATCGCTTCCTCCAGAGGAGAAAATTGAGTATCTGAAGGGTCACTCTTATCATGCAATTATAATTGTTTTCTTATTTGCCTTTTCCTGCTTTATCCTTCAACCCTAGTCCGAGTTCTGTGGAGGAGCAGCTGTGAAATGTGTGTGTGTGTGTGTGTGTGTGTGTGTGTGTGTGTGTGTGTGTGTGTGTGTGTGTTATTGTTTACTATTGGTCGTCTGTCATCAAACAATAGCAGAGCTATGGCATATAGTCTTGCTAAATTCTAAAATAATATATTTATGAGTCAATGAACTTTGCATGAATTGAAACACACAATAAAGAAACCAAGAGGAGACAAAAACCTAAGAATCAGAGGTCCAGAGAGAGAAAGGATGAACATTTTCACTTACATATGTAAAAGCTAGATTTCGTTGAAAAATGTCTAAGTAAATATATTGTATGGTATGCATATAAATATATGAACTGAAATATGGTAGATTCAAGAGAGAACGCAAATACTGTCTTTCATTACAAAGGCAAAATCACAGTCCAACAAAATAGACATCAAGAAGCAAGTACTTGAAAGGAGTCGGGTAGGGTCAAGAGGAAAGGGAGAGACAATGAGCAGGGGGGGGGGGAGGAAATGCAGTCAGGAATTCAACGTGTAGCCCACAAAATTAAGAAAAGTGAGGGAAGGGTAAGAATATAGAAAGGGGAGACATTGATCAAAATGTGCAACATTAATAAACAGCTTTGTTAGATGGTAACTTTTTTGTACAACTATTTAAAGATAAAAAGAAAATGCGAAAAGCAAAAAATAAAAACATGAGAATCTAGACTCCAAACCCACAATCCACACAAATACATGCTGTGTTTTAAAATGACAGTATTTCACAGAATCACAGCATTTCAGAGGGAGACTACCTCAGCTGGTTCACCCAATTTATAGAGGATGGCAGGAAGGCTCAAGGAACTTTCATTACTTGGCCAAAAACATACAGCAAAGAAAAAAGCATACGGGAGGCTGGCTAGTAACTAGATTAGCCAATGGTCTGCCAGTACTCACGGCAGAATCAAGAATAACAACAGCAATATCAAAACCCTTATCTTCTGTTATCCTCTCTTACTTCAAGCCCTCCTCTGCTCAAGCTGTCTCAAGCATCAGTGTGGACCTCATGTGTACAAACCAACCACAGCATGGACAGGACATGAGGGGAAACCACTGCTGAGATTGGAAACGTTTTCATATTTGCCACCGGCAGTGACTGCTCACCATGCCTCTAGGAAATGAAGTCACCTTTCGTGTGGAAAAGAATGTGGAAGAAGATGGTGATACTTTACCTAAGTGAGGAGGGGAATTTTCCAGGTTCTGGGTACTAGCTAAGACTTGAGATCTGACGCATCTTAGTAAAGATGGCTTTAGAGCATCCATTTGGTAAACATGTTCTTTCTCTGATGAGGTAATGTCAAGTTTTTAATGTTCTGTATCCAGCCACATTAGCACACAGAAAGACAGACACATTGTGAAATGTATTAGTGTTTCAACAAAGTGATGCGCAAAGAGGAACTGACAGCTTGTCCCAATGAGCATGTCCTAGTTGGATCTAGATCTGACCAGTATTGGATGAGCACACATCTCTGCGTACTTATTTGCATGCATGTCCATGTGTAGGTTCTGACAATAGCTCCACCCACTCCTTACGCATCATGAATGCCAAGACAATGTTTATACTATATATTACTTCCTACTTCTATCTATCCTGAACTTTTCCTTTGAGCCATTTACCAAGTCTGTGTGTGTGTGTGTGTGTGTGTGTGTGTGTAAGAGAGAGAGAGAGAGAGAGAGAGAGAGAGAGAAAGAGAGAGAGAGAGAAAGAGAGATAGAAGAAAGAGAGAGAATGGGAATGCTTAATTAATGTCAGTTTCCCCTACTAGAAGGAAGACTATGTTTATTTTATTCATCACTGTATTATCTGTCCTAGATACAGTACTGGGCCTGTAATTGTTGATTCATAATTATTTCATTTGAGGATTAAATAAAATAAGGAAGAAATCATGGATGGTCAAGGGCCTGAAATCTAAGTTGAACTCTATCATTTAATTAACCACATGAGCTTGGTTGAATCTTCTACTTAATTCTGGAGCTAGATAGCACGTTGAAATTCAGCTTGCTGGATGATTGCAAACTTTAAGCACTGCATTCAAAACCAAAGCACATATGAAAACTGGGCACAAAAGCAGATGCAAATCTCTTTCTAAGGGAAGTGGAGGACAGGGAGTCCTGGTTAATAGGCACTTTGACCCTTTCCCCACTGCAGTGGTTTCTATGGCTACTATAATAAGATCCTCCTCCCCCCGCCCCCATTTCAAATAACACAGGTTGGAAACCAATGACGCATACCAAATGAATGAGAAAAGTAGGATTCAGGAAAAGAGGGAGATTTGCCTAGTTTCACAAATCCAGTGCATGGAGAGGTAGAAAAAGTATCCAGATGTCCTAAATTTCAACCACAATAGCAACATTTCACATCTCAGTATCTCTTAAACTAACATGCCAAATGTCTACAATTTAGTCATAATGAAGAATATGTGGAGGTCTAAATTCATTTGGAAGCCACACTGGCAATGAAGGAGAAGACAAATACACAACTCTGAATTAATGTTAGGCAGATTAGCATAGGACCTTAACTCCAAACCCTCACTGGATGAATGACATAAATCAACAGACCCAACCTTCCCTAGCTCAAATCCTGAAACATAATAAATGTTCAATAGAAGGATGTGACAGTTAGCATTGTGTACACGTGGTTCCTTTGGGGAGAATCTATTGAAGTTTAAGGTATTTCAAAAATAATAACAACCATGTTGGTCATCTCACCTGGGCCATGGCTTACATTATAAGATGACAAATCATATCATATCACTACTACTTATTCTCAGGCTACTCACCCTCAGCATCTAACATAAGAATGTCACATGATGCTCACGTGGAAGACAAAGTCACACATAATACCAAAAGGTTATTATTTGACAAAATCCAGATAGCAACATCTTTACTATGTCTTCAAGTCCCCAAACTTAACATATCGAACCTACATCCTCCTACATCCAGTAGGAAAAATTTCAGAAAATCACATATTCGGTCTCATGCAGTAAATGCATATCCATACCTAGTTCGTGCATAAACACAAAGAACAAAGGCTGCATTAAGCCAAACACTACTTACAAGGATCAAAATGTGAAATTAATTAGAAGACTACTGTTTTGGGGGATATTTAAGAATAGTTTTCCCAAGGGGGTAACCCTTTGAATCAATCATTATATGTGTGAAATTCTGATTCTCTCTTTTTCCTTCTACCATCTCTCATTTCTCTTCCTTTCCTTACCCCTTCATTTTACTCACCCTGTAATCATTTCTTTTCTTCCTTACATTTCATAATGTCTATAAGCACCTTTCCACAATAGCTTTCTGGTTATTTACAACTCTTCAAGACCCACAAAAAGTTCATCTATGAACTTTTCCACAAGCACAGATGTTGAACAACCTCACCCACTCCTGGGCCAACTTTCACACTGAAATTCAAGCATTCCGTAAAGAATAGCAGGTAGTTGTATCTGGTAGAGATTTCACTAATCACTATCTCCAATACACAGTACTACAAAATGTTTGAAAATAATTGCCTACTTTTTATATCAACCACTAAAAAGATGACAGGTCTAAACCCAGGCTTCTTAGCTACAGACCAGGATTCCTTCTTGCTCTTTATTCTAATTGGCTCAGAAATGTTAGAAATTGCCCTTTCATCCTTGACATTAAGACAAAAGCTCCAGAGGTTTTTGCATTCCTCATTTCAACTCCACAATATTTATGGTGTGCTTATGGTAACAATGACCTCGCAAAAACCATCTGAGAATCTAGAAGGGGATTAATTTTATACATCTATGTAGATGTGGATATAGATACATAATATAGATTTATACATACAGGCATGCATATGTGTATCTGCATGAATGTATGTGAGTATATTTGTATGTATTTTCTTCAAGAGAATTTCTTCAAAGAATTTCCACTTAGGTGAGAAAGAAATACAAGAATAAACTCTACTGGACAATGGTTTCTCGTGGATGATGAATAAATATAAAGAGTTGAGGACCTATCAAGGACATCATGATTAAGTAAAATGTGTAAAATGAACATTTCAAATAAGAAAGTATTTTGAGCTACCAAGGCTTAGAAAACAGTACCCCATAGCATGGTATTATCCGTGCGAAGGGCTTACAACCCTGGACAAATGATAACTGAAGACTCAACACCTTCTTCTGCCCTCCAGTCTGTGGCCTATTTCCTCTAAAGCACTAGGTAGGATTTGGGATGAACTTCCCTTTTGTGTCTTCTCAAAGAAGACTTCTTCAAAAGGAGCTCAATTGTCTTGAATCCTCTCCCAAGAATCTCATCAATCAGGGTAGATTAATACAACAGACAGATTTTATCACACCTTCCCACCTATGTTTCTCATGGGCTATTCCGGGAAGCAAGTTTCATTGCCATGGAAACTTGACTTTCATTAACAGGGCAATCTTTCATTTGTCCAGCCTTTGCTCCTTGACCCCTCCATAACTTGGATGGCCACCATACCGCAGAAACCCCCAAAGCTGCTTTTTTTTTTCTTCTGTAGTTAAAGATATTACATGAAATTAAATCATCTGGCCCTTCTTCAACTCTGATTTTTTTGTAGGACTCCATGCCTACCCAAGCAATTAAAATCAAAGGTCGGTTTTCCTACATAAACTTTCTTAAAGCATTTTGGGGGCCTCTCCTATACCAAGCTAACTCTTTTTCTGTTGACAACAACTACAATAAATCATCAATGAGTTTAGATCTGCTCAAAAACAAGGTGTCCTTTCAATATCTCTACTTTTTTCCAAGTGCATAAACATATTTGGGTAAGATATTAGGTTTGTTAGCATTTGCCAATCCAGAGGCTTTGAACCCCAGTCTTACCATTTATTGACCATGTATTTGTAGACAATTATTAAACCTGGCGGAGACTCAGTTACACAAGTAGTTGATAATCATCTACATGAGGTGATTACTAAGATATTGTTTGCAATAAAACTACATAATGTGTACCAAGTACCATGAGCGGCATAAAATAAGCCCTCAGTAAATACTTCTCTGCATCATGTATGCAAAGTAAAACCACAACAACAAAAACCACAACAGCAATCACAACAACAGCAGGAAACAGCCTAGTAAGATTGAAAGGCAATGGCTCTCTTAGCCAAGATCATACCTGTATATTTTATATCTGGTTGTAAATCCTTGACGGTGTCTTTCCACAAAGGATAGGTAGCTCCTGGAGTGGTGGAAAGGCCCCCTGTCTGAAATAAGCCAATCAAATTCCTTGGAGACATGTTGGTCTGTCCCAGCTGGCTCCTGGTGGGAGGGCTGCACTGAGATACCGCCCCATACAAACAGGAAGTAGAGGAGCTCAACAAACCTCCAGTTCATGCTTTTCTGCCGGCCTTTTTCCTCTCATTCTTGCTCCATTCTGTGGAGTCCTAAGAGAGAAGAGATCAAGAAGAAAGAAGAGAGAAACAAAGAAGGAAGTGGAAAGAAAGAAGAGAGAGAAAGACAATGGAAAAGAAAAAATTAACATGTTTTCATCAGCAGAGATTATCTTCTACCAGTTGAATGCTGTAAGGTTTGCAAAAGCCATTAGTTTCTGGCTAAAAGAATAAGATCTGTGGCAGCCTGGGCCACGTCCTTGACTTGGCTTTGCATTACACATGTTTAATGAACGGATGCAAACTGTTTGGTCTCAAAGAGGCTGTTTCCTAATTGTTATACTTAGGAGGTGACTAGTTGACTTTATTTTATCACAAGGTGCATCATAAATATTCAGAGTGCCTATGTTTTAAGAAAGAATGAAAGGATTGAACACAGAAGCTGAGCCTCATGGAGCCAGTCAGGACATGGAAAGAGAACTTAAGACTTTGTTTTACCCGCTATCTCCACAAACAACCCGCTTCTCAAAGCAAGGACATAAACAATAGTTGACCTTTGCTCTTGCATGGACATGAACTCACTGTGTGTACCTTTTGCTTGTGTACTGTCAGACTAATGCAGCGCCTCAGGGTGGATTTTCAACCAGACTATCTGATCTGGATACCTTATAGATGAAGAGTTCATATACTTGTTGGATCTTACTTTGACAAAGTTCAGGGGAATGTCTTTCAAACCAAATTCATGACCAGAGAATTCACCTATTAATGCCTTTGAAACTCAAGACCCTCTGGTATTCAAAAGAGAACCTGAAGGCTAAGGGGTTTGACGGGCCCTTATGTACTCTTGGGTTGGCTGGTGGGTATCCCAGCACAATGGGGCTACATTAGACAAATAACTTGCATTGAAGCAAGAACACAGCATGTGTGTGTGTGTCTGTCTGTCTGTCTGTCTGTGAGTCTCTGTCTGTATATCTGTGTGTATGTTTGTGTGTGTATGTACATGTATAGTACATAAATGAAAAATAATAAGACTGTGCAGCATTGGGGAAATGTATGATTTTATTTTTATGTCATCATCATCAGTCTACTTACTGGCTCAATATTGGACTCCCATGTTCCCCACACTTTGTATTCTGAAAGACCTTATCTTCTTCCATATTGAAACTTTAATTAGAAACGGCATTGCCTTATGCAAGTTATTTAACTTCTAAGTGCTGCCTCCAGTGCCTGGCATGAAAAAAGCAGGAATAATGATGGTGACTATTAATATGGATGCTATGGATGCTGTCAGCTTAATTCTCCACCAGAGAGTGTTCATCTTTACGCTGTTCCCATGGTTTGACCACGCCATGTTTCTCCTGCAGTGACCAGATGAGGCTTCTGTTCTCATTGGTCTCTTCCTATTCATTAAAAAAAAAGTGCTATCCCTCATACCCTTCATTTCATTGACTCTAATTGCTCATTTTCTGTAACTGTACAAAAGCACTGTCTGCCTTGTGTTAATTATAATTCTTTGTTTCTATGTCTGTCTTGTTCATTTGACTATAAGTATTTAACTGGTAAGAGCCTGCAGAAAACAGTTCTAGCCTTTTCTAGACATGAGACTAAGAACAGTCCCGGTATTTTAGCCTTTTATGGCTACCATTTTAAAGTACGACGAAGACACAAACATTTTATCAACTGTAAAAACCACCTACACCCAGATTAAATACACGTTAATGTCTTCTCTTTCAGCTGAATGTGGGAAGGCTGTAAGGATAAGACAAAAATAAATCAAAATGAAAAAGATGCAGATTTCCTGCACAGCTGAATATTTCCCTGTCTTGCCCAACTGCACCATTTTGTCATGAGTTGCCACAAAAATCGGCCTGTCACTGCACACCCCAGCTGTCAGGACAAGGAAGGGAGGCACGTGTACAGAGAGTGGGCTGGAAAAAGCGATGGCCTGAAGTTTTGTTCAGAGCCTAAAACAAAACTGCACATGTTGAGCCCAGATCTGTAACAGCTACAGCTGCCAAAGACTGTCTGCCAGAGCTCTCCAGAGCGGCAAGCAGAGGGAGGAGGCGATTGTTCAGAGATCCCCGACGTGAGCTCTAACACGCTGGAATCACAGCGTGTCGCCCATACAGCCCTGCTACAGAGCTTCTGTTGTGAGTGGGTGCAGGTGGGAGGCTGTGAGAGAATGCCTTAGCTGTTATTGCAGAGAAGCAGGACAGAGAACAGGGTGGCTTTCAAAATGGGAACTGGAACGTGGTTACACATGGACTGGAGCGTGTGTGTGTGTGTGTGTGTGTGTGTGTGTGTGTGCATGTGTGTGTGTGTGCGTGTGTGCACGTGCGTGCATGTGTGTGTGTGTATGTCTCACAAGAGGATGAGACAGCCTACAGTCCTGGACTGAGGTAATTTTTGACAGCTCTCATCCATTGCTTTCCAGGTAGTGGCCATGTGTCTCCACAGGGACATCTTTAAATGTTACAGTCAAGTGGATGCTATTGGTATCTGCTGAGTAGAGACCAGAGCTACTGCTACACCTTCCACAATGCATAGGAAAATCCTAGGCAACAAAGAATAATATGGACCAATAAACTGTACCAAAATGGAGAACTCGCTCCCTTCCTCCTCCCTCCCTCCTTCCCTTTTTCCCTCCCTCCCTCAGTCTCTCTCTGCCTCTCTCTGTTTCTGTCTGTCTGTCTGTCTGTCTGTCTGTCTGTCTGTCTGTCTGTCTGTCTGTCTGTCTCTCTCTCTCTCTCTCTCTCTCTCTCTCTCTCTCTCTCTCTCTCTCTCTCTCTCTCTCTCCCTTCTCTCTCTCTCTCTCTCTCTGAATTCTTGACTTAAGTGATAAATTGAGATTCCTGTCTTAGAGTTCCTGGTTAAGAGTTTTTCTCCTTCTGCTCCAGGCAGGGAAATTCGGTATATCTGACTGTATTTCAACTTGTTTTGTTTTGAGAGTCTGTGGTACATCTGCATTACAGCAAGTTGAGGTAAGAACGAACTTCCTGGAAGAAGTCAGAAACACTCTCTGTTGACTTAGAAAATCGTCATAATCCATAGAGCACTAAAAATAAAAATGGATATTCCTATGAAGTGCATTTTAATAAAAATGGATATTTTTGCTCAGAGAGGAGATGAGCGACTTTATTATCTAAATGCTGTCAGATGAGCTATGACTTTGTAAAGCCCACTCAGTACGAGGTTTCAGCACTGTTGGAGACTCAATATAAAATAAGGGTCACATGATTTAATTGTTAAGCGCGTACACTATCCTTTCCTCTAAAATTTCCTGTTCTTCTCATAATACCAAAGCACACACTCTAGTTTAAATATTAATGAAGGCGTATTCCACATGGCAGACACAGCTATTGCTCAGTCAACACTCAATAACTTTCCCACTCTCATAAATTCCCACACCCTCTAAGTGTCATAAGCAGAGACTTGAAGTGAGAGAATATGCTTGGAGGAAAAGAAATGTCAGTGGAAGGGAAAAAAACACTCATAGGACGGCTGCATTTCAATCTTTTACGTGAAAGCCTACAGTTCAGTTTCTCTGCAAGTCATTTGGGGGAAGGAATTGTGCACTAAATGAGCATTTACTGTGTGTGATGAACCACACTGGTTCCTGATGTGAGTTTGGGGCAAAACCATGAGAAGAAGGCAGAGTCATAGTTTTACCCATTGACCAAATAAGCAATTGAGGTTCACAGAGGTTAAGTAACTGGCCCAGTGTCACAAAGCTAGCGGGATTACAGTAGGAGGCTGCATGACCCAGTGCTGGACAATAGGCCTCATGTGACTATCAAGTATTTTAAAAGTGGCTAGTCCTAATGCAAAACTATTAAATTAAAAAAAAAAGAAATTGGAGGCAATCACATAATGGATGCTAACTCCCTAAAGTTCGATATTAATTATATGTTGGAATGCTACTTTGCATGTATTTTCTTTAAATAGAATATATTAAAATTAATTCCACCTATTTCTTTTACATCTTTATATCTGTCTCCTAGAATGTTTTATGTTTGGCTGCCATTCTATTTCTCTTGGGCACTGGAGGCATATGATGAACCCTTGTGCTATACGACATTACTAAGGAAGGTCATTCTTCTCTGTCCCCATTTCTGCCAGCTTGGGGAGCTCCTTCTTACAAGTCTTTGACTTACCTCTTGCTTCCAAAACCCATACACCAACCAACAAACACAGAGTAAATATACTACAAATAAAAATTCCTGTTTTAGGGTCGCAGCTCTTAGTCCATATCCTAGAGAAAGCTCAGAATATCTTCTACCTCACCTTTCACAGCTTTTGTGCTTCCAGAACATTCATAAAGGGACTTTCCTGCCACTGAGATTTAGAGCCTGGGAGTACAAGGCAAGTTTATTCTAAGTGCTGCCCTTGACCTCCTGTGACCTTCAGTGAGTCACTGGCTCCCAGCTGTGTGATGCTCTAGTCAACAGAGCTCCTGACAGGACTGTAGCATGGAGAGCCTGTGAAACCCTTGGCTGAACTGTACTATATATAAGCCTGCAGTGTCATTAAGGGAATTGGGTTCATCCCACACAGAGCACATTCTCTAATCGTTGCTATTGTAAATTATTTACATCCTAGGCACACACTGCAGAGAAAGCAGAGAGAATGTCTTTTCAGCAGCCTGGTTACCAAGCACCTCCACTGGGGCTTTCTGCATGGATTACTAGGCCATGGCCCACATTCTAGGCCAGAGGGCAGATGAGGAGGCCTCATCTCCCCCCTTCCCCTAGGCACTCTAAGGTGGATAACTGGATCTGAAGGCATGACCCAGCTCCAACCTGATTGACCTGAGCTGACTGGATAGTCTCACGGAAGCCTCCATTTCCTAACCTGGATCATCCCATGAGACTTCTTCTCCCTGACCTACAGAAGCTGAGAGCCCTGTGTGTGTCACTTAACTCCCTGTGCCTCAGTTTCCTCATTTGTAAATTACAGAGATAACAAGCACCTCAGATGCTTCCGATGAGGACTGATCCTTAAAGTTAGCTCCTTTCCACATGTTCACAGTAAATCCCCCAAACTAGAAGATATCAACCCTACAGAAAGACAAGTGTAGGGCCACCATACAGCACTAACAAAAGACAATCAAATCGCCCTCTGGGGAGGCACAATCTCTCACCCAAGATTACTGCATCACAAGTAAAATGCGTTACAGGGCTACGGTCTGAATGGAAACCCAGAACACAGAGTCTTCCTGCTCTCCCTAAAGTCCTCAGTGTTGGGGAGAAGTCTCCTGGATTGAGCAACAACAAGAGCACACCAAAAATGCACTAAACATTCCCATTGCCTAATTCACACCAGAGAAAGCGAAAACAAGAATGCTCATTGAAAGAGAGGCAGGCTGAAGCCTGGCAGCAGAGTTGAGATGGCAATTTAGGAAGTGACTTCCTGCTGAACTCATGACACAGGTACTGTGACCCTCCTCCATGGACCAGAACTGGGCCACATACAAGAGAAACTGAGGCAAGATTGCCTGAGGTCCAACCCAAGGGGGAGGAGACCCAGCAGAAGACTGGAGTTACGCTTATCTTTACCAAGAATTGAAGGGATGACTAATAAGAATAGCCCCAATGGCAGAGTTGGCAGGGAGTAGTAGTTAAAGAAGAATCTTCCCCCTTACCTCCTTATTCTTGACTAAACCCTGAACTTGAAGAAGTATATCAACCTTAGGCAGATGGAGTCAATACGGCAAAATTGCAAATTTGGGAAGCAGAAGGATCTGTATAAAGAAGAAAGAGAAGCTCAAATAAAAGTTTCAAAAGATGCTTTGAAAGCTAGATATTGTGGCTTATGCCTATAATCCCAGCAACTCAGAGTGTAGAGATCAGGAGGATTTGATTTGAGACCGGCCCAGATAGAAAGTAAGCAAGACAAGACCCCATCTCAATCAATAATCAAGGCATGGTAGTTCACACTTGTAGGCCCGGCCACATAAAAGGTCTTAGGTAAGAGAATTACCATCCAAGGCTGTCTCCAGACAAAAATGGAAGTCCTACCCAAAAAAATCATATCTCAAGTAGTTGAAGTGGTAGCAAAAAATATGCCTCACAATCACAAGACCCTGAGTTCCAAACTAAAATACAACCAAAAATATATGAAAACAAAACAAGTAAATAAAAAGTATTCTTATGAGAAGACTAGCACTTTCCAGTGAGATGATTCATGCTTATAATCTCTGGACATGAGAATCCAGGCCAGCCTATGATATAAGACCCTGTTTCAGAAAAAGGAAGGAAGGAAGGAAGGAAGGCAGGAAGGCAGGAAGGCAGGAAGGCAGGAAGGCAGGAAAGAAGGAAGGAAGGAAGGAAAGAAGGAAGGAAGGAAGGAAGGAAGGAAGGAAGGAAGGAAGGAAGGAAGGAAGGAAGGAAGGAAGGAAGGCAGGAAGGCAGAAAGGAAGGGTGAGAGGGAGAAAGGACAAATTCAGGCACCCGTGGCTCACACTTATAATCCTAGCTACTCAGGAGGCTTAGCTCTGAAGATGGTAGTTTGAAGTCAACCTGGATAAGAAAGTCTGTAAGACTTTTATCTCCACTAAACTGCCAAAAAAGCCCCAAGGAGAGCTGTGGTCCATGTGGTAAAGCACTAGCCTTGAGCAAAGGAAGCTCAGGGGCAATGCTCAGGCCCCAAGTTCAAGTCCTAGGACAAGCACACACAGATACACAGAAGATAAAAAATGAAAGATTTCCATGAAAGCTGCAAATCGTTGGTGGCAGATTTTCAGGAAGTACAAGCCAAGCAGGAGTTATCTCCTTACTTCTGCAAACTTGAACCCTACTCCCTGAAAACTCAGACATCAGACTTAGCCAGATGGAGGCAATATGGCAAAACCATACATTAAAGGAAGAGAAGAATCTGGAGAAAGAGTGAATTTTTCACTTCAAAGAAAATGATCTACGCATCACAATATATTAAAGTGAACATTAATAGCTAAACGAATACTATGTACAGGAAAGAGAATCTTGAAGCTATCTCCAAAGTTCTTGTGTGCCATGTTCATGTCTGTAATCCTAGCTACTCAGTAGGCAAAGATTTGAAGAAAATCTTTTTTCAATGTAAACTTTAAAAAATTGTAATGGTGCCCAAACTTGCATCAGAAACCTGATCGAAGAACAAGTTTAAAGAATAGCATGCAGGAATCAAATACATTGTGCTTTTGTTGTCCAATCTTATCCTAAGCCAATTCTAAGGTCTGTGACTCAGGATTTTAATACATAAGCCCCAAAAGCCTACCATTAATACATATAGTTTTCTTATTCTGACAATCAAGAACCATCACAAATCTGCTATAAAGATGTTATCAGGCTAATAAGTCAACCTGTGTTGTGAAACTTCTAGAAATGTTAGTGTTAGGGAAGGCCATAGAAATGCAAATTAAAATTAAAATATGTAAAATACTTATTTTTGTGATCTCAAGTATTACCCTTTGAATTAGCAATATAAACAAAGTTATCTGTAGCGTCTTTATCTCATAAATATTTCATTTGAGCCACATTTAGAAATGTGAAGATCTAAATTCCTACCTTTTGAGCTTTCTCCCTAGATTATCAGCCTTCTCTGCAGGAGATCTTTCAAAAGGAGAAGTGAAATTAATAATGCTTTGAGTGCTTATTCTGTGCCAGTCTGGTAAAATTCAACAAATATCTACTAAGTCCAGCCTGTTTTGGCTCACAAAGGCTAAGGTGGAACTAAGAAGGTGATTTCAATGTAAAGTAATCACAAGGCAAAGACAAGAGTATGTCCAAGGTTCCATAGGTCTCTAATAGTGCTTCCTGAAAATGTTATCTAGTAAAGACTTAGAAACAAGAAGCATTCACAAAGTAACAAGACATGGGTCCTGGATCTCAGGCCAGAAGAAAGACATGTGGAAAAAGAATGGCAATTGGAATGGATACAGGATATACCAATAATTTGCCCTTGTTACTGTGGGTATTTAGGCACAGTGGCAAAAATGGAAACAAAAGCTGAATGGGGTACTGTGATTTGCAGTCAAACCTTTACACATAACTGGTACTTTCCTCAAGGCAGAGATTCTACTACTCCCTTCCTGTGTATGGCCGGAATCTAGACCCAATCCTATGGCAGATGCTACACTGACATTTACTGAATGAATAACTATACAATGAGAAATTAAGATCATCCCCATGGGATCATAGGGAGCCACTCAGGGCCATTTTTTTCCCTGTAGTTCATAGGAAAGTTTATTAGAACAGAAATACATGTTTAAGGGACTGGGAATGGTAGAGTGCTTGCCCAGAATGCATGAAACCCTGCATTCAACTCCTCAGGACCACATAAACAGAAAAAACCAGAACTGGAGCTGTGGCTCAAGGGATATGAGTGCTAGCCTTGAGCAAAAGAAGCTTGCGCCTAGACCCGGAGTGTAAGCCTCAGGACTGGCCAAAAAGTAAAGAAAGAAATACATGTTTAATAGACTGTTAGTGGGTCATCTATAGGGTGAGACTGACCCACTCAAGACTTCTAAACAGAAGAGCTTCTGCATTAGACGTGCATTTCAGATGGATTGCTCCACATGCAGGGGGTAGTAAAGAGGCTTAGGGAAGGACAAGGATAAAACAAAGGAGGCTGGTACAATAGACTTAGTTATATATGAGCTGAACAAGCTGTCTGATACTTGACAAATGAAAAGACTGGGGCAAAACAAACAAGATTTGGTGGCTGGTAGGTGGAATGAGAAAATGAAGCTATGTATGAGAGCTCAGGACAACATAGCTAGTTTGGTGAGTCAGATTTATGATAGTACCACACATGATAATAAACACTAGAAACAAAGGAATGCATTTAGAATTAATAACAAGTACCTTCTTAGATCTATTGAGTTTCTGGTACCTGTTTGTACAACTTTCAAGACAGGATTTCCAGTGGGCAATAAAAGCCTTGAGTCCAAATGAAAAGAGAGGCCAGAACTGAAGGATGAGATCTGTCAATTACTACAATCTAGTGGTGTTTAGAGCTCTTAGAGTGAATGAGATTACCCCCTGAGCACATGTGAGTCAAGAGTAATGGAAGCAAACAGTAGGAAATGCTCATATTTAGGCAGCACGAAGAGGGAAAAGATTCCATGAAGTAGACCGAGAAGACACTGTATGAAAGGAAGCAGAGATGTTTAAGACGAGAAGGGTCTCAAGTTTCAAAAGCTGCGGAGTGGAATAGCAAGAGAGAGACTTGAAATGCCAATTGTGCTTCAGAATTACAGAGGTGGTAGACTGTTTTCAACAGCTCAATGGGAGCTAGAGATTCACTGAAAGAGATTAAAGCATGAACAGGAAATAAGGAAATGGTGACATAGAATGTAGATCTCTTGGCTAGGAAGGGAAGAGCAAAAGAGCATCAGCCAATACCTCTTTTCTCTGTCTATCAGAGAAACAAGCCAACGGTTAATGTGGCCATTTTATTTTATAACAAGGCTTTAGTAGATTTTATATACACATAATACAGACCCATCATTAAAGGAGAAAACAAAAACATGGAAGGCTACATACATATGACCAATAAGATGAAGTTAAGCAAAATGAACCCCAAGATAGGGACACAAGTGTTTTTTTTTCTTGCTTGCTATTGTTTCTAACGTATTAATAAGGTACCATGTGATTTTTTTGTTGCTTTGTATGCTTCTCCCCCACGGTATAACCCCTGTTTTCACTGTATTTGATGTTAGGGAGGGGAAGGGAAAAAAACAAAAGGTTTAAATAGGGATACAGGTTGACCCATTCTAACAATGAGATGTACAAGACATTATGCTGAATAAAACGAACTTTACAATTTAGGCAGGGGGGCAGGAAGTGTAGTTGTGGAGGTGGGAGGGAAAGGATGGTAGGGGAAAATCAAACGAGGAGAAAACAATGCTTGATAAGTAATGTACTCATTACCTTGTTCTGTAACTGTAACCCCTCTGTACAGTATTTTCACAGTAAAAAACTTATTAAAAAAAACATGGAAGGACAAGTAAACTGTTGAATGAGCCATGTGGGATCTGAGATTAGGGTGAAGTGTGTCAAATTCTGGGCTAGTTACCGGGTAATCAAAGAAAAATAAGAAAGTACCCATAGCTTTAAGGTTCCATAGGGAGATATATCTGTGGCTCAAATTGCAGAACAATGAATTGAGGGGGGGGGGGCCTGAACTCTGGGCCTGGGCGCTGTCCCTCAGCTCTTCAGCTCAAGGCTAGCGCTCTACCACTTGAGCCACAGCACCACTTCTGGCTTTTTTTCTTTTTGCTTATGTGGTGCTGAGGAATCGAACCCAGGGCCTCATGAATACAAGGCAAGCACGCTACCACTGAGCCACCTTCCCAGCCCCTGAATTGAATTTTATTAGCTGTACAAAATGTCGTCGGTGCAAAAGAAAAGTCACTCAGAGAGAGCAAGTTCAAGGAGACTTCTCAGCCAGGCTGAGATTTGATTTGGGTTCTAATAGGTCAAGTAGAGATTTTCTAGCCATAAAGCAGGAAGGTGAGAGGAAGGACATCAGCAGAGAAAATATGTTAATTTATGGGACCAGTGTAAGCAAAAGCTTAGAATTAGGAAAATTCACCGACTAGTGCAAACTAGTCAGTTAGATGCTGCAGGGTCTAGAGGGGTAAGTGCTACAAGAATGACATCCCCACGAAAGCAAGTAAAGAACCAAGGAGGAAACAAGGATGCCAAAGCTAGGAGCCAGCATTATCTGATTTCTATGAGACCGACCAGTCCCTGTGTGATTTTGAGGAATCCCCATCTCCTCGCTGAGCACCAGGGTTGCTTGATTTTCTTGGTTTCATCATTTCAACACGGATGCTTCTGTCTGAACATCGGTGTTGCTAGATTTTTTTTTTTAGATTTCAACATTTCAGCCACCATGTTGGAATACCTACTATATTAATAAATACAGAAGAAAGTAATTTGTGAACACAGTGTACTAGACTCTATGTCTTGCAATTTACCACATTTTATTTCAGCAGGGCTCCACTATGGGAGGGTTAGAGTTACACATCAATGGTTCCCCAACTTCCAAAGGGGCAGAAACCATTCCCTTTTCCTTGAATTTCAGTTGATTCTCATCACTTCCTTTCATCCCTGGAATGTGGCAGAAGTGGCCGTGTGCTAGTTGTGACCCTCTAACTCAAGAGGCCTTGTAGGTCTCCATATAACCTCTTGTGCTTCTGCTACTTCCCCAAGAAACAAATGTATCTAATGTTTCGGGAGAGGAAGAATGACATGTACAACTGACTTCCCAGGGAACATCCCTCAAGGTCAGTTTAGCAGAGCTCCTTTTGCTGAACTGTAGGTGAAAACAGCTAGTCTCAGTCTGTAAGGTTAGATTAGATCTGCTGGACACTAAGTAATTGATTATTACAGAAGCAACAAGTGCCAATTGTTTAAAACCGTGATGTAGGATTACCAGGGGTACTGTGTATTTTCCAAGCCTTCATCCCATACCACTATCACATGAAGTTCACCCTGTGCTAGAGAAATAAATGTGACTCCCTCTCTTCTCTTACAAAATGTCTCCATATTAATGCTGAGTCTAAGTACTACACTGTCACATTTGCTAGTTTAATGGTTTTCATGTGGGGACTAATAGGTTCCTCTTGTAGCAGGATTCCATTACCATGGGTAGGAGAAGTCCCACGTGTATGTTTGAAGGTTCTTTATGGAACTGAGTGAATGGAAGGAAGGAATTCTATACACAGCAAGTTGTGGTGGGAATTCACAGACACATGACATAGCATCATTTTTCCCACTGTGTAGATAGAAAAATTGAGTCAATAAAGTTAGGTAGCTTTTTCTTTCTAAAGGAACCCAATGAACAGTAAGAGTCAAAGATGAGATCTGATCTTCAGGTATGTTTAAGTTGATGTAGCATGGGACTCCGAAGTCTCTCTTCTTCGGAAATACATTTCCCTTTCCAGGCTTCATTAGGAATTTTGAAATGTTGTCATCTTAGAACACTCCCAGATTATATTTTAATAATATTATTAAAATTGTTATTTTAATAATATTATTTAATATTTTAATAATATATTTTAACAATATTTTAATGCTTCACCCTTATTTCTAGAAGGAGAGAAGACATATTCCTGAAGAGTGGACACTGAGTGGTTATGAAGGTTCTCTGTAGCTCACAGGCTGTGATTAGTCCAAACTAATCCATCAATGCCTAAGAAAGGAAGATTGCAGGTTTTAAGCCAGAAAGGAATAAGGTGTTTCATTGGGAGCAGGAGGAAAGGTGTGTGGGGGTGGGGGGGAGAGAAACACTGCATCTTTTGGATGAAAGGATTCTTAATCTTCAAAACACAATCCATTTTCCATACCAAAGTCCCTTCAAGCCTAGGAAGTCTGAGGCTTTAAATCAGGCAAGCAGCTTGTGTTTGCAGATTAAGAGGCCTTTGACCCAAAGGATCCTTTTTTTTTGACACTCCAAAGGAAAGGCCTGGACTATTTCTAGCCCAAGCCTTTCCTGGTAGAGGAAGCTCTAAGTGCAGTCTGAGGACATGGCTGCGCTCCTGCTGGGTCTGCCACACAGTAGGCAGTTAGATGAATGGAAGGGTTCCTCAAAGAGATCCTTTGCCCCCAAACATCATACCAGCTTCCTGACCAGGATGTCCCAAATGCTCATTATAGAATAAATACAACTTTGAAATATTGAAAGCTCCTGCCCAAGGAAAAAAAATCTAAGAATACCATGCAGCAGGCGTGAGCTTATATGTAGCACCTTAGATAAGAGAAGGGACATGATTACGTCATCCAATTCCCATGGCAACACTAAGTGGTGAGCACCATGGGTAAACTGAGCTTCCAGTTCACAAGCAAGGCAACTGAGTTCTAGAAAGTTAAGGCTGTGTGCCTGATCTTACCCAATCTGCCTTCCTTCTCCTTCCTTGCTCCCATTTCAGTCCCAAAGAAAAGGAAGGATAAGACAAAGCTGGAAGCATAGTTACTTGTCAGAATAGACCAGAGTATGTCATAGGTTTTGCTGACACGGAGCAAAGCTGTGTCAGGACACTCAACTTCCTAGACCTATTCCTACTGCCTCTGGAGAGGCTAGATTCGAACTCAAACAACTGAGGTCTTCCCCAACTCTTAAGAGTTGTTCTTTGTACTTATTTAACCAACAAGATTGACTTAAGTATCATTTGAGTTTCTGACAGTTTAACCTTGTCTTAGCTGTGGTTTTATATACTGCTAAACAGCAACAAAAAGGAAATTTGACCATTCTCTGTGTATGTGTAAAAGAAAACCAAGGAGAGAGACAGAGACAGAGACAGAGAGACAGAGACAGAGAGACAGACAGAGACAGAGAGACAGAGACAGAGACAAGAGAGAGAGAGAGAGAGAGAGAGAGAGAGAGAGAGAGAGAGAGAGAGAGAGAGAGAGAGAGAGAGAGAGAGAGAAGGAAAGAGAGATCTGATCTTGGCTTGCTTTGAATGTGGGGATGTTGTGCCAGACAAGAGAGATCAGGTCTGAGGGAGTGAGTGGATTTGATTTGTCTAAGCCTTAGGAAAGCAAATATTACTGAAATGTTGGCTGACCGCCACTGACTTCCAAACAGAAAATGGCTTCCAGATATACTGTGGGTACTCAGCAGGGTCTGTTAGAGTGAGTGATGGGGTGGCCGTGCACTGCTGGAGAGCAGGGAGAAAAATTATAATGTTCTCTTGACTGAGACTAACAGAAAGTGCCAGCTCAGGAGGAGGAGAGAAGGCACCAGCTGAGCCTTCCCCCAAAAGACTCAGGAAATTTACACAAACCCCAGAAGGGCCTCTGGAAATGGTTAACTTAAGCCTGCTTGATCCAATTTACACTAGTGGATGCACACACAGAAACAGTAAGGATATAAAAACAGTGCTCTGGGAGTCAGTCCCCTACTCATTATGTGAAGTGGGTGTGGGTTCCTGCTGTTCACAGACATCATGTGGTCTGGAAGTTTGAAGTGACCTCTGAGTGCCCTTGTAATTCAGACATTTAATGATGGACTATGACAAAATATGGGTGACTGTCATTCAACTGGTACTTTCTGGATACCTTGCCAGTATCAGTGATTCACTCAACAAGTACTTGTAAGGACACCTTTCATATGCTAGGCAGTGTGCTCAAGGATGAGGTAACGGATTCTTTGAACCTAAAATCCACTTTTTGTAAAGCTATCAATACATTCACAAGGTGAGGCATGACCCAAAGTCATCTACCATTCTGCAGAGAATAGAAACTTGAATGCATGCAGAATCTTGGATTTCTACCTTCAGGAAAATCAGAATCTTTCATCTTTATTTACATGTCCATCGTAATCACGAGGATCCAGAGGGGAGTTAAAGAGCTTGCCTGAAGAACCTCTATGTTCTCCTACAGGATGTAAATTCATGGGGGGGGGGGTCTTGTCTGAGTCTCACTGGCTCCTCATACATGTCATTCTTCCTACAGCTGGTACTCCTTACTACTGCTGATATATTTGAGTAAAGAGTCTTATGGTGCCCGGTACTGGTGGCTATGTCTATAATCCTAGCTATTCAGGAGGCTGAAATTTGAGAATCTTGAGTCAAAGCCAGTGTGAACAGAGAAACACATGAGATTCTTACCTTCAATTAACCAGCAAAAAGCCAGAAGCAGAATTGTGGTGCCAGTGGTAGAGCACCAGCCTTGAGTTAAAAAGCCAAGCAAGAGGCCCTAAAGTATTCAGTGCTAGTACAAAACTGTCTCTTGTTTACATATATATATATATATATATATATATATATATATACATACATACACATATGTAATATATGTATATATACACATATATATTTATAAAAAATCATCCCTATACACATGTGTCAGGTACAGGTTGAAAACAAGACCCAGCTCAAATATTTTTTCTTCTATTTCTCTGGCAAATTTTATCTTGAGTGGTCCTGGAAGAGAATCAAATACAGGTGCTTCATTTTATGAAAAAGAAACCCAAGGCTTACTCAGGATCACAATGAGTTCACGGATGAATATAAAGTATATAGACTACATCTTCAAGCCCCTT
Organism: Dipodomys merriami; assembly: GCF_024711535.1. Classification (NCBI taxonomy): domain Eukaryota; kingdom Metazoa; phylum Chordata; class Mammalia; order Rodentia; family Heteromyidae; genus Dipodomys; species Dipodomys merriami. Next base: position 34,234,466 of record NW_027202382.1, read on the forward strand.
CTGGTATTCTGTTTTTACTACTTCAAGTCTGCTTTTGTGGTATTCCTACAGAAACTGATTTTCTTTGGGGGGCAGGAGAGATAAGCTTTTGTTTTGTTTTAACTTAAGGACCATTTCTAGTGAAGTGGAACCCCCAAATTCAGCTTAACGTTCTTGTAAGAGCAATCATACTGTAATGTGTGTGAGGGACATAGTGACACTTGGATCTTTGGGGAAGATCTTTGGGGACCAATGAAGAAGTGATAGAGAGGATGGGCTGTAGGAGAGGGAGGGAGTAAAATGCAGAAGAAGGACAAAAAGCTAGGGAGTAGAGGGAACCAAAATGCTGCAATCCAACACAGAGAAACAAAACAGTTGTATTGATTTTAAAAGGAAGCTCATGGAGCTAGCCTAGGCTCATTCTGGTCTGCTCTGAAGGTCCTTGAGGTTACAAACCCAGCCTCAGAACTTCAGAACCCTGGGTCAGTATACAGGTGATGAGCTGTGGGGGAATGGGACCAGACAGGATGTGTCTATTTCACAGGATGAGGAAGAGAGGGGGGAAAACAGGTGGACAGAGTATGAGGATAAAGATCCCTCCTATGTGAACATAATAAAATATGAACACATATTACAGTGTTAACAAAACAGGTGAAAGAGTCTAAAGGAACATCTACATGCTCCTGATTCCATAGAAATGGATCGGGCCACTTTCTGTTTAAAAGGAGGGCATAAGGAATGGAGAGAAAAGAAAGCAATTACTACTGGGTCCTCATACTTCCATTCCTATGCAGATTTTACCCTCACTAATCTGACTATACCAGCTTCACAATTCACCTCCTGAACCAGATCCTCCCTGTCGGAAGCCATGAATGAAGCAGATGCCCCAATAAATGTTTGATGAGCAAATAAACAGCCTCAAATATTGATTTCATCACAACAATGATGAAGGATCTTTACTGCATCACCTCCTCTGCACCAGAATACCAACTCGGAAGCCTTCCAGAATCCAGGCAGCGAACAGGAAGGAAGGAAATGTCAGGAGCAGAATTTAAGAAAGAAGTTTGGACCGAGGTTTCTCTGCGACCAGGCTGGTCAGGCCCATGGGTGGGAAAGCTCATGTACAGGAAGGGTCAGTTCACCTGTGAAGGGTCCTCACCAACTTTAATATGGTTCCAGGGATGGAAGTGAGTGTGCATCCTTGGCCTCACCCATCTCTACATCAGGACCAAGCCCTTTCTGTGTTCTGTAATGCACATGTGATGGGAATCTGTCTCCAGATGGCTATGAAGATGAAAAAAAAAGAGTATCTGGACCATGATCACCAAAGGCAACAGGAACCACAGCACTGGTTTGGACCCTTCCTCGGACCACTAAATTGCATTGGACCCTAAGCACACCTTCTTTTGTTGTCTTAAAGGACAACTATGCTGATCTTCCATTCCTTTGCTTGTTACAGGAGATGCCTCAAATACATAGCTTAAATTTGAGTAAGTGATGGGAAAAGAAGGAGGAGGAGGAGAAGAAGGAAAAGAAAGAGAAGGCTAGGAGGAGGAGGATAAGGAGAAAGAGGAGAAGGAGGAAGAGCAGGAGAAGGAGGACGACAACAAGGACCAGGACAAGGAGAGGAGGAGGACGTCTGATTACAAAGGGCAGAATACTCCTCAGTACAGAAGAACAGCAGGCTGTTACCATGGAGAAATGAGATCTCTGAACTGCCAGGCCACCTGATTCTCTAGAGAAACCCGAAGGAAATGTAGATGTGTGTATGAGATGTCTCTATTGTTAAGCCTTGGCAAATAAACTCTTCCCAACGCTGACCTAGGAGCATTAAGCTCAACCACTCATGTGCCAACAGGCCCATCTATTTGTGACTCCAAGCTTAAATGATCAAGTCCATACATCTTAACTAAAAATATAAATTCTCTCCTTCAACTTGGACAGATCTACTTCCCTAGTCCTGCTTTTGCTTTCTATCTACAAGTAATCTCATAATCACAGTCACTCCAATTTCAATTAGCTGTGAGGCTTAATTAACCATTGTCTACAGATGCAAAGCATATTTTCTGCCAGTTTTCATAGTTCAAGTTCCTCCTAAGCCCTGCCTTTTCCGGGAAGCTTTTCCTGACTGCAAAACTTTTTTTTTTTCCCCCAAACTCTGTATCTTAGAGGCGATATAACTGCCCTTTGGCTTTTAAAGCATAGGCTATCATTTTATAGTTGCTTTCCAGGATTCTAAAATGCAAAGAGTCTTGGGAGCTTGTGGTTCTAATCCTGACCTTCCCCCCATCTTATTATGCAGATTTGAGCAAGTGCTTGTTTTTCTTCCCTTCCCTTCTAAAGAGAATGTATTGTCTTAAGTCTCTGTTTTTAACCTTGTCTAGTAGATGGACGAAATGCAGGCAGGATATTGAGGTACATGGGAAGCACCTAACTAAGTCTGTGAATGCTTCAGAAATGCATTTGAACTGTAAACTAGTTTTCCTGTTTTGTTTTTGTTTTTGCCTCTGTAACTAGACTAGGCATCTATGAACTCAGATAAGCTACACTGACAATTTACTACATGCCAGTTCCCAGACTAAATGAATTTACTGTCATTTTCTCTTATCTCTGCTTTTAAGTCCTTACAATGTGTTTGTTGAGTGGAGAGTAAATGTCACAGGAGTATGAAAATTAGGACTTAGTTGTTCCTTCATGGTCACTCCCTGTCTACCTTACCTTGGCAGTCACTCTCAAGATGGGGGGAGGCGGTTAGCATCCTCTTCATAAATGAAGAAGAATGGAGTAGAAGAAGTATTTCAGCTTGAACATGGACAAGGAGGGAAAGAGAGAGGAAGGAGAAAGAGAGACAGAGACAGAGACAGAGAGACAGAGAGACAGAGACAGAGATAGAGAGAGGGACAAATGGAGAATGATAGAAAAAGACAGAAGAGAGGAAGAAGCAAAAGGAAGACAAAGATAAAGTAAATCCAGCAGCTCTTTTTCCCAAGACAGCAGCTCCTAATAATTATTTTCCTATAGACCAAGGAAAGATTATGTGTTCTATAAAGGTATAGATGATAAATACTTGAGGTTTTATGGGCCATGTCATCTTCTCTCAATTTCTCCCATCTATCTTTGTAGGGAGAAAGTAGTCATGGAAAGTCAGTAAATGAAATGAGAGCATGGCTTTGTTCCAATAAAATATTATTTGCAAATCAAAGACTGTGTCAGACTTGGCCCAGAGGCCAGAGTTTGCTCATTGCAGAACTAGACATTAACTTGCTTTTATTTCCCGATAGTACTTAAAAATACTTCATCTCTAGTCTTATTTGATTCTTTATTATTAGCTTTCTCCACTAGAATATCAGTACTGAGAGGACAAGAGACTTTATCTAAAATCAACCCTGAACCCACAGTACATATTCCAATGCCTAGCAAATAGTGAGCTCAAGTCATCTTACAGGAATAGGTACATAAATGAATGAATAAATGAATGAATGGATGGATCCCATCACATATTACCTGCCTACCACCAGACCTTGCTTTTGTCATGAATAATTTTTCCTGTGTTTTATTTATTTTATTGTAAAGGTGATGTACAGAGGGGTTATGGTTACATAAGTAATGAGCACATTTCTTTGTGAATAGTGTTACCTCTTCCTTCATTGTCTCCCACTTCCATCCCCCTGCCCTAACTTCTCTCTTCCCCAAGTTGTAAAGTTCATTTCCAATATAGTACTTAGTGAGTATCACTGTTGCATTGGTTAACCCTTTGTATCACCATTTCTGTGATTCCCCTTCCCTTCAGCAAATCAGATAAACTTATATACAAGACAAAGGGTACAGAAATCAACAACAGTGACAACAAGGCATAAACCAAAGGAAAACAAAAAGAAAGGAAAAAGAAACAACTGCAAACAGTGCATTATAAAAACGTCCTTTTTTCCATTTCCAGTTCTTCAATAAGCTGCATTTTATATGGTCATATGCACCTAGCTATAGAGCTATTGTGATCCTCTGCTAAGAATATCATAGACACAGTCTAGTTATTATAAATGGTCTACAGGTGCCATAAGTCACTCATGTAGTCAAAAACATTCGAACACAAGGCTGTTCCACCACATCTCACCAAATGTACCTTGCTGGACAAATTTCCCTTTAGGTTACAGCCTACTTATCTCTGGAATCCTGAGTTCTGGTCTTTCCATGACTCTTTACGAATCCTGTTGGTTCACACTGAAGCCATCCTCACTAACCCACGCAGCCTAGGTTTCCCTGCCCAACTACTCTTATTCTTGTTCCTGTTCCTGGTTCTGCCCAAATACCCAAGTTCCAGGAAGATTTCACCTCCCAAAGCCATAGCCTGAGAAGTGATCTCAGCTCCCATCTAGAGGAGGAATCGGAGATGTTCTTCTCCAAAAATGATGCCTACAGTAATTTGACTTACGTATTTAGAATGCCTACTCCACTTATCGCCAAGACACAGCTAAAGTGATATTATAAAGTTAAATAAGAGATAAATCAGGACAATTAAAAATAAAAGTGGAACAAAGAATAGTTAATATGAATGAAGGAATAGATGTTACCAGGCACCTGGGATGAACTAATTGATCTGGATTTAGTTCTGAGGTTCCTGGCAGCTGAAGTAAAGTGAAGTTAATTGGCCCCCAAGGGGCTAAAAATCCATGAGTAGGGTCTCATTAGCATCTTACTCTGGTCACTGCACAAAGAAAGGCTGAGCTGAGAGATGTGACAATATGCCCCAGCCCCAGAGTACAGAGAAGGATCCAACCACTGCCCCCATCCAAGAGCTTCTTCCTTCCCAACCTGGGCATATCTTCCTTCAGCGCATTACTGACCATGCAGGATTTGGAGAGAACATTAAACTGTATGAGCCTCAGCAGCTGTGGTACTTCATTGAGTTGCTGATGCCTTCCAAACCTTTTCTGATGTGGAAAAGGAGATATTAACCTTTATTTATTTTGTTGATTTGCTGCTGAGGGAAATGAAATCCTGGGTATCAAATGCCTAGCCAATGATGGGGAGGAGTGTATTGTCAATGTGTATTAGTCCTAGGTGTGAACAAGGGTGGGATGTGTAAGGTACAAAGCAGGTGAATATTCACAAAAGAAAGAGCCAGCAGGGATCAGAGGCAAACTGGTGAAAATGAAGCCTTCAGTAAGAAGATGTGACTCTGAATGTTTCAAGGCTCTGATGCTTTCCTCTCTTCCAGATATTTCAAGGTGTCCAGAGCAAAGCTATACCTCCTACCTGTGAATCCTATTCTAGACTCATACTTTTCATTGTCATTATCCAAACAAGTCTTAGGCACTGAAACTGGACTCCTAAGTATGATGAGATCCTTAAAAGAGTGAATCTTCAAAGAATGCAAAAGCTGGCAGGGCTCCACAGATCTTCCTATTTAACAAGATATGGAGGAGATAGGACTTTTCAATGGAGACACAATCTTTATTAGGTAAGGTGGATTCATCTAACAAAAAAAAATTAATCCTTTTTGGATTCTATCCTAATTCTGATGATAACAAGAAGGAAGACAAATTTTTATTTCTATTATATCTTTAGCATCTCTCTAACATGTTAAAAAGGATAGGCCTAAAAGATCAGAGACTTGGGTCATTAAGAACATAACTAAACATGTAAGGTAGACTATGAACAAAAATATCTCTGTCCTGGTTATTTTTTCTTTTTTTTTTTTTACTGTATTCACATAGTTACCACCGTTTAAAAATTTTTGTGGTACTGATATTAATTAAATTGCCCATGGAAATGTACACAGCTAAATAAAAAGTGGCTGGATTCTGAGATTTAAAAAATTAAGTATTACATATGGAATAAGATTGTTAAGGTGGTACCCAAAATACTGACAGACACTAATATAATCCAGTACCATTGTTTAGTGGATAAAGACGAAGAAAATGACCTGCACAGAGTTTCAGGTAAGAACAAGAATTCTGTAGCCTATTCAGCCTGGGTTTGAACCCTAAATCTGACAAATACTACAGTTATGTTGGGAATATCCATCACTGTTTCAATGTATGTCTCCTCTAAAATGGAAAATTTCATGCATTTGCTTCCTAGCTTAGGACTAACCCTCAAGTTAAAACATCCTGGAATATCTCTAAAGATGAGACCAAGAAGCCCCACCCCCATGGATGACTGGTAATTTGTGAGCAAAATTAACTCAGTGGTGCTTCCTTCCTGTTCCTGATCTGTAACTGCTATTAAAACGTGACCCAGCTGCCTCTTGCCTATATTTGTGCTGGAAAACCCATGCACAGAAATCTAAAAGACAGATTAGGCACAAGTCTCTGGAATTACGACATCTCCCAATTCATATCCTAAATTTGGGAGTTTGGGGTATAGCTTAGTGATAGAGTCTGCTAAGGGTTCAATTCTTAGCCCACATAGACATACATACTTATGAGAAAAGAAAAAGAAAGCGTAACTTATCATTAATTAGCTACCCAGTCTTGACACGCTACTTCATTTCTCTTTGCCTCTATTTATGTTTCTGTAAAAACACATACTATTAAAAGACATTGGGCTTTTCCCTAGTTCAAATCACCTAACCTCTTCCACAGCAGTTTAGCAGAGTGGGCAGAACACTGCAGTCTCCAGCAGAACAAAGAGGAAGCCAGCTTCCTCCAGGTCATTTAGCACACAGGTACTTTAGCAGTGGCTCTGTGTCCAAGATGTGACCTGCCAGGTGTGACTGGAATAGGGCTCACAGCTGTATAAAGAGCAGATGCAAACAGATTGCTCCTCACTGCCTCAGGCGAATGAGATATGGAGTCAGTGAAGGGTGAATTTTAGAAGAACATATCCGATTAAAAACACATCAGTAAGAGAAAGCTAGCTATATGGGTCACATTCTTCAAGTCATAAACCCTGAACTTAACGGCTCCACTCCCCTGCCTGGCACCAGGATGGACTTCCCACTCACACACCCCCATTTGCCACATTCAAGGCATTTACATTTTAACTTTATGGCTCCGATTTCTCCCCAAGTGTTAGCTCCTCCTCCTCTTCGTCCTCCTCTTGAATAAGAATGGTACCCTATTTGCAAGTTACCACTGCTCCCAGAAGGAGTTGAGAAATCTGAAAGCCCAGCTTTCTACATTTTAATACTTGCTTCTTCTGCCTTTATCTGCCTTTATCTCCATTTCTGTTGGGTGTTTACTAACCCATCAGAGAATCATTCCTCCCTCTCTCTGTTCCCTAAAAGCCATCCTTGGCAGATACTGAAATGGAGAAAACTGTGATCTGCCAGAGGCTGTGCTAAATGGAGGAATGGAGATGTCCCACAACTCCCAAGCTGGCCCCCAACCCACCTAACTCAGAGCTAATTATCTTTCTTCAACTGTGTGGGATGGCTTGGCCCTCTACATGTTTGAACCTGTTATTCTCACAGCCTGAAATCCTTTTCCCCAAGGCATCCTCTTAATGAATTTACTAGCTCTATGGTACACAGCTTAAGCATTTTTTTCTACCTTCATCCTGCCCCTAATCTCCACCATATTAGTCATTTTCCCCCAAAGTCTCTTAACTGTATATTGGGAAGAAGATACATAAGAAAGTTGCTAAGAGGAAGGAGTCGAAGTAACTCTTCCAGTTGCTTCATTAAGTAATTTATTCAACATTTTTTAATCCATTTCCTAATTCTGAAATTTAGGCAATAGTAGTATTCTTCTTATTGCAGAGAGTATCAGGAAGAATTGAATCAGTACATATAAAATGTTTTAGTACACTGCTTTGGACATACTAAATGCTCAATAAGTATGTATTATTATTAATATTTGAAGTACATTAAATATGTGTATTCATATATGTATGTATGTGTCTGTACATATGTGTATAGATACACAAATATGTGCACACTCTCATATTTGATTGACTCAGAATTCATCTTTCTCCTGAACTGTAAACTCCCTAAATGGAGAATCTATACCATCTCTTTACCTTTACATTGTAAACTCTTACTGAACAGGAACAAAATTTATATTTATCATATAATTGAAGTACTCTAGAACAGAAACATACCCACGTCCTTATTCTAAGTGCAGCCACTATCTTCTCTCCAGATATGCTCAGGAATAAAAGATCATGTGGATGGATAAATGGATTTTCAAAGTGAAAATGCTTTATTGATGCCCGGAATAAAGTTATAAATAAAGCTAACTTCCACTTTTTGCCATCTAGGACCATACATCCAACCTTAGATAACTCAGCCACCACCAGCCATTTGTGCAAATATCTTTATTTTACTCCATTATAGTATCCATTCAATATCCTCTTCTTGTGTCTGATATATTTCTTAACTCAGCTTCTGCTGTATAAAAGCAAGATTCCGCAAGCACATATAAAACAGAGCCACAGATTTCCTGTACCAACCAACACAATCAACTCCCTCTCTCCATATCCAGGTTCCAGTACTTATTTTCCCTTTGCATGAAGTTAAATAAAGGCATTTTTGGATAACAAACTTCAGAAAGCCAGGAAGAATCCATGCAACATCTTGCATGCAGGTAGTATCCAGATGGCAGCCTAATCTCTGGCAACAGGAAAATCCCAGGAGGCACAAGCACCCACAAGTCCTATCTCATTGAAGTCCTATCTCATTGAATACACACACACACACACACACACACACACACACACACACACACACACACACACACACACACACACACACACACACACACACACACACACACACTGTGATTCCAGTCTTGTCATGCAGAACCCAGCTTAAGCACAGGTTCATTGTATCTACTTGAGTTGCCTTAATTCCAATTTTCACCTATCATCTCATCTTTTCTTCTACTTTTTTGTGATAAGAACCTGTCTTCAGCATGGGAGTGAATTCCTGGGGAGCCTTCTATCCAGGAGAAGCTTTCTATTTCTGGTGTCTTTCTTGAAAAGAATGCCCCATCAGCTATAAATAGTTTTCCTGTCCTTCATCAGAAAGAAAAGGATGATCTTACTCATAATTCTTCCTAGAACTTTTCCAAAGGAGGCAGCTCCAAATCTTTTTCATCTCTTTGGCTGCCCATTATATTGCTTTTACCCCAGCAGTATTCTTTACATGCTTTAAGGCTCTTCTTCACAGACACATTTTAATATCTCCACCCAATGCACATTATCTTTCTCCAAAGTTCTACTGGCTGTTAATTCTAATGTTGGTTTTCTATGATTACATTAGCTAGCTCTTCTAACTTGACCCAACTAATAAGTGGCAGAGTAGAAACATGCTCTCAGATCTTCATATCCAAGTCAACCAGATTTCTTTACCCCAATCTATGATGAAACACAAGGCTTAATAAACAGCACTTACATCCACTAAGCACCTACTATAAATCAGGCACTGATCTAAGTAAATTCTCTATCTGCATAACATTCAAGTAGTCTTCACAAGAGCTCCAGGAGAGATTTCTGTTACCACCCCATTACAGGAAGAGTAATGAGGCCCTATAGTGACTCAGGAGCTTCTCTAAGAAAAACAGACAGTGAGAAAGGAAGTCTAACTCACCTCCATCCAGGCAGGGTGATTCTAGATCCTGAGCTTTTTAACAACTAAGTTTACTCAAATCTGAAGCACAGACTGTTAAGTTTCATGCCAGAAGTTAATGCAAATGGCTTCCCATGTCACACACACACACCAGGAAATATAAAAGATAGTCTACATATTTTTGATTTACTGGAGAGTCACTTATTGATTCCACATTGTTTCTGTGTCAGTACTGGGGCTTGAACTCAGGGCTTTGTGATCTTGGCTTTTTCTGCTCAAGGCTAGTACTCTACTCCTTGAGCTATACCTCCAATTTTTTTTCTTTTTTTTTACTTTTGACTAGTTAATTGAAGAGTCTCAGTTTTGTCTGTAGGGTTGTCTTCATAGCATGGTCCTAAAATTTCAGCCTCCTGAATAGGTAGGATTACAGATGGGAACCACCAACACCTGGATCTTATTACGTAAAAGCTTGTCAGAGCATTATAAAAAATAATGAAAAAATGAAGCTATGATAATAGGGCATTCTAATCATATGTGGGCTAAGAGACTTACTCTGTTACCTTGAATACCCACTTGGATTTCTGGTCTCCATAGCAAAGTCTAATTTGCAACATCCACATTTTGGACCAAGATAAATTATTGACATATTCTTATTCTAGGAAAAGCCATTCAACCAAACATAATTATGATTACTAGCATTTTGTAAGAGCAAGCGCATTCATAACCAATATACAATAGAATAAAAACTTGTCCTTCATATTTTAAAACTAAATTTTACATTGGCTTTTAGAGGCCCCAACCTGTAAGCATTGACTTCTGAAGTAAGATGCCATAGAAAGGAACATTAAGAAATAATGCCCAAGCCAGCACTGGTGACACATACCTGTAATCCTAGCTACTCAGGAGACTGAGATTCGTGAAGGTTCCAATTTGAAGCCATCCCAAGCAGAAATGTCTGCATTTCCAATTAACCAGCAAAATGCTGGACTGAAGCTCCAGCTAAGCAAGTAAGCTGGAAAACATCCCAGTATTGCTCCCACCAAGAATAAAAAGGTAAAAGAAAGGAAAGAGGGATGAAGGACAGAGGGAGAAAAACAGGCAGTGATTACAAGAAGAAAAGGCTTGACTCAGTGTGCCTGCATTGGAATTCTCAAAGATATTTCAGACCTCCGAGGTTGTGAGTCTGTGGCTTTTCCTAACTGAAAATGTTACAAAAATCTAATTTTAGAAAGTAAGAAAAAAAATGGAAGTGTGAGTTTTTTAATGTCCTTTTCACTTTAGGGTTCTGACTCTGGTGTGCCAAAAAAGGCACCTTGTGCGAGGCATTATGGAGAAATGATAGCTATCTCTGCAGAATCTACTGGACTCAACATGAAGGATGTTAATTAGAAGGAACCAAGGCCTGGCTTCTACACAGGCACCAATCTCAGCCCATGTGAAACAGGATATTGTCCACAAAGACTTAATTCTCAGAAAATCTTCCTCTTGTCCCAAAATACCTCCTTGATAAAAGCCTCAGAGTTACGTCTAGAATTCTACCAATACAGTGACTCCTTTTTTGTAGTTCTAACATTTCCTACTTCTCAATACAAACTGTAATTTGTTACTTGCTCAGTATCTCCTTCTTAGCCTATCTTCCCCAGAGGTATCCAGATCTTCTTTTGTTTTGTTTTGTGGTACTGAAGAGTGAACTCAAAACCTTGTACATTCTACCAGAGTTTGATTTCAGATAGGGACGCAGTATTAACTTTGCTCCAAGAAGCAACCCCAACTTCTTGACTCTGACACACACCCAGACTTCCAGATTCTCTCAAAATGCCAATGCAATAGTGAGAAGATTAAAAGTAGAGCCAAGTAGACAGTCTTGACCTTCATTGGTTCAAGCAATGGGACATACTATCCAGGTGGGCGAGCAATGTCAACTTCTTGCCATCTGTTTCCATATCGAATTGTACTTCTTTCATATCATCTTTGTGTGTATGCACATGCAATGAAATGGTGAATGTAAACCATTAACACAGTGTCTGGCCAATAAAAAGAGTTTGGTAAAGGGCAGCTATCATCATCATTGGGTGACTGCCTTGTGGTAGTGTACATCTGTTCTCATCATCCCCAGTGAAACACAAGTTCAGCTCAGGACAGCTTGGACATACAGTGAGGTCCTATCTTGAAAATAACCAATGCCAAAAAGAGGACAGTGATAGAACACCTATCTAACAAATACAAGACCCTGAGTTCAATCCCTAGTACTACCAAAAATAAAAACAAAAAAGTGATTAATTAGAACGTTTATTAGAAGGCCTCAACATTGGAGCTTACAAACAATAGAGGGCATGCAGACATGAGATGAGAACAAAATAGTCCTTGTAAGAGAAAGTAGAAAACACTTCTAAATTCACGATGTCCAGGGTCTCCCGGATGTAGACCAGGGAAAGTAATGATGTTGGCTAGAAACATGGAAGGGATATGGCTAATTTAGAAAAGCAATAGTTAAAATGAGACAGGAACTAGATTCTAGCAATAATCTGATTTTACAAATGCCCAGCCCTACTTCCTGCCCTGCAATCTTTGCTAGTTTCTGGCCTTGGAAAACAGCCCAGAGATTTCTGCAAATGTTTTCTCTTCAACAGATGAAGGTCAGGAAGAGAACTGTGACCTGTGACGTGTTACAAGGAAGATGGATCGGTGTGTCACATTTGCAACAATAAAAATACAGCAACTGTTAAAAAACAGTCTCAGTTAAATAGAACTGGGAAACCAAGGTTGGCCTAAATCTTTTTTTTTAATTAAAAGTGAAGGAGAATTTCAAAGTTCTATTTCAGCCCTTCCAAGCTTCAAAGCAGTGAATTCAGAATGTTTATGTGCCTTGGCTGAGTGTCAGACTGCATAAGGTTTATGTGAGCTCAGCTCTCCATTGGAGAAAATCTACAATAGAGGGGGACAAAAACAAGGGAAGGGAGAAAAGAAAATCCCATAGCAAGAAAACCATATATTAATGCTAGCCCTTAATCTCTAAAACTTTGAATATGTTACTTAACCCGGAGTCCAATTCTTTTCCTTCCTTTCAGGAGTTCTAAGTTACTTATTAGAAGCATCCTGTAGCATTTGATTCCTTTTCTACCTGAACTTTTTTTCCTTTTTGATGATACTGAATTTGAAGTCAGAGCATCTGGCTTGCTAGGCAAATACTACTGCTGAGCCATACCTCAACATGTAAGCATTTGTCTTAAATGTCAATAAAGTCAACCATCACTCCAGCAAGAAATTTTGTTGGAATATTTATTAGATCAATATGTTTACCATTAGTCTTAGGTATGCCCCTCATAGACATGTTTGGCAGGCAAATTCCTTCTCATGCATATTTATATTCTACAATTTTTCTACGCTCGTATTTTCCCTGAATTGAGAAGGAAGATTTACTAGGCGACCAAAAATGCTTCCTTCTGAAAAACTAATCTAATGAATTTTGGATTTTTGAGATAGTACTAAGACTGGATTGTTACAGCCCACAAATATTCTCTTATAAGTCTATAAGATTCTGACTCTGGTTTTTTTTTAATTATTCTTCTTCTAAGGTTCTTTAAAAACCAAGGTTTAATAGATTCTAAAATTCTACACCATGAATCTAAGGTTATGACACTTAGAACCTACAATTCTAAGTGGCCATCATGTTGATGAGAGTGTGGTTGTCATTGTATTTCCCATGAGCTAAGAGCCTAAATCAAAGCCAACAAAGAAGGTATAGTGATCATAAGAAGAAAAAGTACCCAGGAGAGAGTAGAGTTCTTAAAACATACAATTCTTTCTAGGTACCACCCTCTCCTTGATTCATTCAGTGGTTGAGGCAGACTCAGCTGTCTCTTGTTATTTCAGCCTCTACATCTAGCACAAACTCCAACACAGAAGACTCGCAGTAAATACTATGATTTAAAAAAATGAGAGCAAGGTACAGATGGCTCACATTCGTACTTCTAGCTATTCAGGAGACTGAGATCCAAGAATCGTAGTTCAAAACCAGCCTGGACATAAAAATTCAGGAGACTCATTTCCAATTAACCAGCAGAAAGCCAGAAGCAGAGTTGAAGCACAAGTGGTAGAATACCAGCCATGAGTGAAAAAGTGAAAGGCAAAAGAAAATAGAATGGACTTCACTGTATAGAATGGACTTCACTGTAGTACTCTTCTTCATCTCTCGTTGCCACTGACTTCTAAGTTTCTACCTTTTTACTGCTTTTCTGTATCTTTCGTCATCTCTTAACAATTTAGAACTTGCACATATATTAATCATTTAATACTACTAGGAATCCAGTGATATATGAATTATTACTTCCACTTTACTGATGGAAAGTCTTAGGTTGAGAAGTACAACAATGTAGCAAGGGTCACTTCAAGTGATAAGAAGGTTAAAATCGAATTGACACCAACTACAGAGCTTCCTTTAGTTCCATGGTTGCTGTGTGATGCCCTTAATAACAATAAAGATAACATCATGAAATATTACACAAGCCAGAGCAGAGGGAGGGGGCTGGTGCTTTCTGTTTATGAATTTAACTCTAAGTGCATTTTCTCAATCAATATCAATTCCCATTTCGGGCTATCCAATACTTGGTCTTATACACATACCCAACTGTTCATTTCATTTTCTAACCCTTTTTCCTCCTCTTGAGAGTGCTGTACATGGCATGTGTTTATTTTTTCAATTAAAGCAAATTAAACTTAATTTTGTTTTGAGAACTTTTTAATTTTTTTTTTAGAATTTCACAGCCCACAGTGAGATAATTGAGACCCTGCTGTTTTTGGAAGCACTATTTGGAGAGCGCAGGTCTAGATTTGGCACAACCTTAAAGGAAGCCTTCTTCAATCCTCCCGTCCCTCAGCACCAGTCTCTATACTGACCTGCCACTGTGCTCATCTAGATGAAGTCTTCTGTCTGGCATCTGTAGGTCATTACCGTGACTTGCAAAAGGACTGCCATATGCCATATGCCACCACCCCACACTTCCTTGTCTTTCTAAATCCCAAATCTGATGAAATAATGCCTATCTAACAGTTATCAATTCTTTTCTAAAACAGATTACTTCTTCTGAGTCCTGAGGCCTTCTATGCCCTGCCGCTGGAGTCTTCATCTAGCCTTTCCCCTTAGCTTGTTCTCCAGTCTCTCTGAAATATTTCCCCTCCCACTCTCCACCCAGAATGGTTTTCCCAAACAATCCAACTCTGCTACTCAGCCTGCCAGACATGCACCTGTTCCTCAGTGTTGCCTCAGATGGCAAATTTTGTTTTTCTGTTGGATAGACAGTGGCCTCAAATGAGGAGAAAATCCCACTGATGGGAGATTTGCCACACCCTAGAATATAGCAGCTCCTCAAAAAATATGTTTCGGAGAAATGGATGAGGAGAAAGCAGCAATATGAAAGAATGGAGTAAGGAGAATAAGAGGAAAGAAAACGCAAGAAGGTAGTGTGAAAATGCAGACAAAAGGGAAAGAAGGAGGAAAGAGGGCAAAACTTATATTAACCTGGGAAAACTTCCTTCTCACTCTTCTTAGACATTTCTCTTAGTATAACCACCATTTCTGAAACAATATAGAAATCAGAAATGATTAAATTAAAAAAAATCCATACCTATAATATTCTAAATCCATACAGATAATATTCTAAATCCAATCTATAATAGTTCTGTTTCATGTTAGAGCTACCTACATATTTTACAGGACACTATTATGAACTAATGATGGAAAACATAAAAATTTGACATTTTTACAGAGTTCCTTCTATTACAGGACTTTTCCTAACCTTCAATATGCTTATGTACATTAATGATTTCCAAGGAAAGTGTAAATCATGAATCCTTCCCAAAATGTATTGGACTACACAATACATTCTTCTCAAGTCTCAAAGAAATACTATGATAAAACATTGCTGATCAGAATCAGGAGAATGGGGTCCTAGACATAATGTCCCTATGAAGAACAAATGTGACACTCGTCAAGACCATCTAGATTTCATTGTCGTTCAGAACTGAGGAATTGACCTGATCGCTCCTAGGACTTCTTCCAGCTCAACAAGATCTGTGATGAAGACAGATGCAAGGTTGGAGTCATGCCTTTGGGATTTACCATTTCATACAAATGAAATGCTCTCTTCCTCTACTTTCACTTGTCCAGATTTGACCCACTTCCTGTGCCATCACCTGCCTAAGCTCTTCCTGGACAGGTTGGACTAACATGATTTCAGTCCTGAGGTTTCTTGTGCAAGCATTCCTCTCTGAGGCCATCTTCAATAGGGCACACCGTTCCACGAATTTGGTGGTCAGAAAATATATGTCATACATGGCGATGACAATATGGATGTTGTCACAGTCTTACAGCTCCATTTGCTTCCCATGAGCCCTTCAGAGATATGCCTAAATCTCGTTTGGCCTGCAAAGAGCTCAGCATAATAGTTTAATCTAAGATAGTCTCTGTTATTCAGAAGTCCCCTCTAGTGACCCTTTATAAAGTTAAACACACACACACACACACACACACACACACACACACACACACACACACACACACACACACACACACACACACACACACACACACACACAGAGATTTCAAACCACTTTCTAAAGCCTTGCTGGGGACCCCTTATTTTGGAACAAGTATAATAAAAGCGGAAAAAGCAAAGCTGCTCTCATACAAGTGGCAAGCTGGGCAAGATACCAGTTCTAGTCATTCCAGATCTGTCATCTCTCCCTGCCTCCTTGATGGGCTCCAGAACATCTATAAAAACCCTACTGGATCTCAAACCTTAAGTTTTCAGATGAGGAAACTGAGTTCTAGAAGAGTACCTCATGTGCCCTAAATGTATAAAGGGGAAAGCATGAGAGCAAAAGGCTCCTGCTGCTAAGGCAGTAGCCACTCAGCGAGGCTCCAAGTCCTTCCAGTGCAGAAAATGAGCTAGGTAATGCACAGATGCACTGTGGTTAGAACTTTTCTTTTAAAGATGTGGCAGCCGTTATCACATACATTAAGAAGTATAAATCACTCAGAACATCTTCAGTGTTTATGAATGTCATTGCTCAGGCTAAGGTCAAGTGAGAAAAAGAACTGAGTCCATTTAAATGTGATTTAGGATGAATGACTTAGAGATGTAGATAACCCCATATAAAACATGCTCCTCTGCGTTAGGTTTTTTTTTCTCTTACGTACCATGAATTGCTCACTGATCTCCACTTCTTACTAATTAAAATGCTGATTACCCGGGTAATGTATTCATTATAGAATATTAAGAAATACAGGTAAGCATAAAGAAAGGATGAAAGTCATCCATAACCCATTAGCCAAAGATAGCTACTCTTAAACAGGTGCATCTGGCAAAACAACCATGATACAAGTGATAAATTTTATATGATATGGTTTAAAATGAGCCAAGGAAAAGTAAGTCAACATGGGGAAATGACCTAAGTGTCATTTACAGAGCATTTACCACATATGAGGTATACTGCCAAGTGCTTTTGTATGTGGTGTTCATCCTTACATCATTTCACATGGGATATTGCTACATACATTCTACACATGAAATGTACTGTCTTCATTCTACATCATTTGACATGTGATATTTTTACATGCATTTTACATATGATGCTTCCTGTCTTCATTCTTCCTTCTACCGTATACAGAGCATTCCTTCATAAAGTTCATAGAACATTCCATTTAGCGGCTTTGTTTGGGCATGTGTTCCTCCCTAACCCCCAAACATTCTGATAGAAGCCCTGCTTGAAAGTTGGTGCACATCCAATTAATCGGAGAAATTTCTTAAAATCAAAGCATCTCCATCTTCTTTTTAGGGCAGAGACAGAGGTAGAGATTGAGATAAGAGAATCACAACCAAGATGGCGCACTTGCTCTTAGCCCTTACTTCCCAGTGTACACTCTGTCCCCGTCACACTTTCCATGGGCTCATATGTCAGCACAGCCACTGCTGAGCACAGCCCCCACCTTAGGAACATAATTCTTGTGGTCTCTGCCCCTATTTGTGCACCTGTCTCTCTTCCTGACCTCGCACGGATCTCTGCTCAGAAGTCAGCATCCCAGTGGGGGTTTCCCTCTATCATCTACACAAGCCATCAAGCCCTCTCCCACCATGCCCATCTGTCACAAATGCCTTCTTTCCCTAACCAGGTTCTATTTTTCTCTATTGTGCTTATCACCATCTGACGTGAGGTATTTTTACTTGTTTATTTATATATCCTCTCCCTCAATTAGAACATTGGTTCCAAGATGGGGATGGGGGTCTTAGTTTTGTTCACTGCTGTATTCACAGCTCTTTCAACAGTGTCTGGCACAGACTAACAAATCAAGAGACGACATTTGCTTTCCCCCTGGATTTTGTAAAGGAAAAAGAAATAAAAGTAACGTTTAATCAAAAGGTTCTGCATTCAATATACATTTTGACCAACATACTGAATGTCCTTTTCATAAATTGTTGTTCCAAATCGCATCTACCATTTGATAGATAAGCGACAAGAAAACAAGCAAACGAATAAACAAAAAACATTTTGATGATAGCATTTGGTCTTACCTTGCACTTGCTTTTTTGGGAAACAATGTTTTGTTTGTTTATGCAGTTATTGGCCACCTGTACTCCATTTGTACATAAAAATTTTAGCTTCATATTATCTTCTGATAGCAGGAGATTTACCATGTCTGATTTCATGTTTTATTACTAGGAAAGCAGGAACTGGCTTCGAACAGTTTTGCCTATAACTACTTCTCTTCTTATCTATTCTGAACCATGTTTGATATTTTTCTTTCTCTCCCTTTTCCTCTCCCTCTCCCTATCTGTGTAAGTGAATATAGGAGAGAGATTCACATAGAAATATAATGCATAATTTGCAACACTGGCTGAGGACAAATGCCTATCACCTCCACCCTATTATTTCATGATCTGCTTTAAATGTGCAAAGTGTGTTAAAGGTAAGATCTTGGCACTGGGATCTGGCTCAAAGAAAGTAATTTATCCTTGGACTGCTAACCCTGGTCTCAGGGGCACTTGAACTTCTACTTTTAAGGCATGGATAAACAAGCCAAGCTATGTTTCCTATTGAGGCATTCTGAAGTAAAATTGCTATTTTTAGAGACTCTGAAATTGGCAGCCAGCATTCCCTGGAAGAGTAGAAGATATCCATGACGCTGACAGACAAAGAAGGAGACAAAGTAAAATTTCAGACTGTTATAAAGAAGAGGTAAGAACACCTCCCTCCAATGGTACCATTTATAACATCTCTTAGAGCAAGTTAAGATGGATATCTTTCTCAGTGAGGCCTGTGTGAGATTGGTAATGAAGACAAAACCAATGTGAAGATTTGCTGTGACTGACCTGTCTCAGGACCATAGAGATCAAATAGCAATCATCAGCCTCAACTGTGGGAAGCCACCAAGTTGATAACAGCTAGACAATGCCTTAGACTAATAGAAGGAAGGACAATACAGTGAAAGAACACAGCATTACATGTGTAGCAACACACATGGGCTTGACGTCTGATGCTGTGATCCATCTTACATGGGAGAGTACGTTTTGGCTGCTCTTTGTCACAATGTCCTTATCTGGGAAATGGGGAGGATACTGCCAACTTTAGAGTCACTATACAAATTAGATGAGATAATATAATGTCAGGACATGACAAAATAAATGTCACTTCCAATGCAGAACGGAACCATGAGGACAAGATAAACAGCGTCCCCAGGGTGTCCAGCCTTCTGTCCATCATCTCCTTTCCCAAGTAGTTCTACTATTCCAGGTGACTTCATAAGTACAATGAACCGGACGTCAGGACACCAGGCTTCTTGAACCAACTAAGGTCAGGTTTGATTTTGAAGGGAAAAAAAAGTATTGGTAAAACAAGACAGGGAGAAAATCAAACCGGACTATGGGGGAGATGGCTTCCAGCTTTGATGGTGGATGGCCTTATGTTAATATCTGTGTCTTGACCACACAGTACAAAGAATTTCAGAATCTTAGCAATCTGGAGATCAGTCCAAAAGTGAAACTTAGATCTCCCCTCTGAACCAGTGGATACCACTCTTGGTCAGTTATCCAAAAGATTACAATCAGGATACAATAAAGACACATGCACATTTGCACACCCTGTTTGTTGCTGCACTATCCAATACAACCAAGCTATAGAAACATGTTGTATGCCTAACAATAGATGAGTGGATCAGAAAAAAAAAATAATGGACCTAAAAAAGTTTATATGTAGTGAAGAAAGTCAGGCTCAGAGTAACAAAGGACACTCTGTTTGCTATCATATGCTAACCTTAGGTCTAAATTATAATAAACATATATGAAAACATTTACAGGGCCATATGCGCATATACACCAAGTTGACTGAAGTAAGGTATATACAGGGAAGGATTCTGGTGGTATAAGTCCTTTGAACTTACAATTAAACAAAATGAATATCAGGAAGTAAAAAAAAATTTGTCTAAGGTGTAGATGACCTATTTCATCTGTGAGGTAATAAATGGAGAAGGGAATTGTGAGTAAATACAGTCATAATATTCAATTTATATATGTAAAAATGGACCTAGGTAACTTGAGAAGATGGGTAGAGTTGGGATTGATGTGGAAGATAATGATGGACGGGGTGACACTGATCAAGATGGACTGTATTCATAAATTGGATTAAAACCTATTAGATTAAAACCTCTCTGTACAACTAACTACTTAAAGATAGTAAATGGAAGCCAGACACTGGTGGCTCATGCCTGAAATTCTAGCTACTCAGGAGACTGAGATCTGAAGATAGCTATTCAAAGCTAGAACAGGTAGGAAAGTCCGTGAAACTATTATCTCCAACTAACCACCAGAAAACTGGAAGTGGTATGGTGGCCCAAAATGGTAGAGCACTAGCCTTGAACAAAAAGAGCTCAGGAACAGCACCTCGGCCCTCAGTTCAAGGCCTATGACCAACCAAAAAAAAAGTAATAAATGATAGACGACATATAAATAGAAATAAAAATTTAAAAACCTGCCTTAGTAAATTTTTATACTTCCATGTCCTTTCCTATTTTTTTTCAATCTCAGGTTAATCATTGTTACATAAAGAAGTAGAAAGGAGAGATTCATTGGTAAAAAAAAAAATGATTCTATAACTCCCTGCACAAGAGTACCTAAAACTCAATGATAACATCACTCAGACATAATATGGTAATGCTATGTGGTTTTGACAATCCACTGGGCATTTAAGACCTCGATCATACAAATTCAATATATCCCCATGTGTCTTCTCCGCTGAGCTGCTCCCATTATGCCCATTTTACAGATAAGGAAACTGACCTGAGAACTTCAGGTAAGATAGCCAAGGTCAGAGAACACTGGCAAGTGTGAAAACAAGCCTTTGAACTCCAGCACTGAAGCTTTCTACCACTCTTCTTGGATTCAAGTCCTCAGCAGCATACCACAAATTCAGGATAAAGGCTCAGACACATAGCATTACTGTTCTGTGCCTTGGTTTCCTCCTCTTTATAATGAGGAACACTGATATTGCCTTTCTGAGATTATTAGACCAGCCAGCAAGTGTCCATTGCAGCACAAGGAAGATGAGACAGGCTCAGTACTCCAAGAACTGCTTTATAATAGCGGCATTTCAGCAGTCTCTACATGTTGCAAGCAATGATCTTATGCTCTATACCAATGTATAATCCTTCCTGTCAGGAAAGAAATGAGAAGACAAGCAAAATTCTGGCTGACCTGGTAGTATTTTCAGCCATCATTTGTAAGGCTTCACTGGACTTTGAATGAAGCTGTCCTGTTGATATGCACTCAGAATAAAATTCTTTATGACTCACCCCCCTGAGCCCTCCCCAGCTTTGGCCATCCCTGGAAATGGCATTTGATGAGGACCACTTCATCTCAAAGAGCCATCTCTCCAAAATGTGTCCCGGCAGCAAAACTGTATTACCAACCCTTGCCAGGTAATCTATTTTTCAATCTTTCTCTTATACTCCTAAACATACCAAACTGCTGATTTCTGTTTTTTAATGGCCTCTTTGCTTGTACAGATTTTTTTATATAGTGTCAGCAAGGCTCCTTGTAGATCCTTCCCCTATACTGTACCTATAAACTCCAAAATCATTGAATTCCACAAGAAATTGAGCAGATCCAATTTGGTATACATAGAAATGTTCTTTCTTATGACTGTTGTCTCTGTCATGGGATTCAGAGATGCTCTCCTAGGTTTATCTGGGGGCTTCCAGATAGTGTTGGGATTCTACAGCCCAACAGACTTTCCTCTACTTTTGCAGACTGCTAGTTCTTAGAAAACAGACTTTGAGAACTCACCACTCAGTGTGGTGGGTGCCCTAAAATGTGATTATTTCTTGGATGTGTGCCCTGTCATCCTGAGTCAATTTGTAATCTGCAGCCTGTCTGCTCCATGTTACCCCCCAGGATTCATTCTCCTCGAAGTTCCCACTGGCTCACTTTCAGGGTCTTTGAAAGACTAGATAAATTATAGCTCAGAGACCCTTTGGGGACAATACTGGATTAACCCTTACAGAGGGTTCTAGCTATTCAGATGGGACATTTCCTTTCTTAGAGCCCTGCCATTCCCACCTTGGTAGAGTAAACAAAATGACTGTATCTTGCTTTTTTTTAACTGCCTTCTGAACCTATCTTCCACCTTCGGTGGTGTGAGATGCAATCACTTTGCTATTCCCAAGATGGCTCCAACACCGTTGCAGAGGGCTGAGCACCCTGTGAGAAACTCGCATACCCTGAGAACTGAATTTATTCAGAATTAGAGACCTCATGTTGTCATCAGCCTTTATATTCTGGTGTGTGGACAGAAGCAAATCTGGTCATTTACCATTCTTAACTTTCTCACACTCAGTCTTATTCAGACTCTTCCCTTTAAAGCCACCTGCAATCTCTAAAACACAGATCCCTTGAGATAGACAAAGATCCCCTTTACTCTCTTAGAGAAAAAATTAATTTCACTTTCTTTCAGCCTCATTATTTTCTTAATTGTCTTCTTTGCCCCTCATAGCAAAGACTGGCTGTGGATTTTGTAGACAGCCTTGTGGGCTGTGTTCCAGGAGAATTGGGTTTCAGAATCACCATTTATCAGCCACCTCGTCTTGAATTACAATCTGTGCTCTGAGGTATGAATTCTTTTAGATATGCTCATTGTTGAAAGGACACCTCCACCTTATGATGAAGCACAGGCACCATGCATGTCTCTCTCTGCTTTCACAAGAACTTGGTCATGCAGCATTTCCACAGAGCCAGGCAATAGCTCTTCAGTGAGACAATGCATAGTTTGGTCCTTCACAATTTCCAGAAGGCAAGCTCAGAGAGGAGGAAAGATAGACTCATAAGGAGTCCAGATATATAGCCATAGGAGTCTGGATTAGAATGGAGAGCCCTATGCTGCTGTGCGCTTGCGGTATAAAACTTGGACTTAAAGGAGATGTCAAATGAGAAGATGCAGTCTCTGATCTTCCAAAACATTTTTCCTCATCTTCATCACTAACTCCACTGATGTGTCCTTTAGACTTCCCCACCCCCAAATGCTTTAGGAATTCTGAAATGACAACGATCAGTGTATTAGGAATGGTCATTATTGATGGGTTTGCATCTCTCTTCTAGTAAGTGACCAGTACCTAGTAGGATTCATCAGCTTGTACCACCATCATTTTATTCAAGATGCGTTTCACAGACAAGATGCATAATAAGTATTTGCTGATTCAACTGATTCTAGTTTTCATCTTCTATTACCTAATTTCATGTCAGTTATCTGTTCCCCATGCAGTCCTCCTCTTCCACCTTTTTTTCTGTATTTACTATTGCTTCCTCCCTCCTTTTTTTAGACTTAGGTATTTCTGGTGGGCAGAGGGGGGAGATAGTACTCAGAGCTGGACTTGAAAGATTAGGAGAATTTGTTGAATTGTTTGATTAAAACTGGGCATGCTTAAAAAAATTTAAAAACCACAATCCAGGGAGAATATCTAATGATGACCTTCTGTGAGTTTTCGAACTGTCTTCAATCTTCACACTCCCCACTAGGAATACGGTCAAAGGAAAGATGTGGAGGGCTTCAAACCCGTTGTGATTTGACTGAGCTTACACCTCTCATGTCACTCTCCTCATTTCAAAGCTTTGGCCATGCTGCATTGTAACCCATCATTTATGCTTTCTGACTCTTCCCCTGTGTAATAACTCCATTTATGTTTGTTATCTCAGCCTCTAATATTCTTCCTTTCATATAACCAAACATGGCTGGCTTGTTCTCATTTAAATCATGGGTATAAAATGACTTCCTCAGTAAAGGCTTTTCATGACTAACCTGTCTAAAGCTGTACCATTCACATTCTTTTCTAACACCATTCCCCAATTATTTCCTGACATTTAATAATAAATGAATGCACTAGCTTGTCTATTTGCTTGTTCCTTTGTTATCCATCTCTCTCCACTCAGTCCAAGCTCCATTGAAAATAGAAACCCAATCAATCTACATTTCTAATGTCTAGACCAGCACGGTCTATAATGTAATCGTCACTGGCTAACATGTCTACATATTAAAATTTAAAATCGATAGCATTAAATAAAATAACAATAGCCATGCTTCAAGTGCTTAGTAGTAACATGGGATTAATAGTTTGCTAGGTTAGACAGCAGAGAACATTTTCATTGTTCCAGAAAGTTCTATTTGATGACACTAACTTAAAGAGTTGCCAACTAATAGACACCCAAAAGCTATTTACTGAATAATTGCATGAACAAATGTTTTCTTTTAACTGTCACCCAACTTAAGGCCTTTTGCTCCCTCCCCTAAAAGAATGATGAACTCAACAAGGGTCACAGAACCATATTGACATGGGAAGGAGTTTCTAAATAAATGTCACAGGAGATACTGCTGTGGAAATGCAAGCTTCTATTTATGAGCGAACATGTAGGGTGACATGAACATACTTTCATGGTATATAAAGAACCAGTAACTAAAAAAGAAAATAATTTAAATCTGTGTAACTTCAGAGGCTTACAGACAAAAGGCAGATTTAGGGCCCAAATAGGGAACTAGCCTATGAATCTCTCCAAATACAACATAGGGTCTTTGTGTGGTCATGAACTCACTGTTGGTCTATAATATATCCGCTGTTGTCACTATACTTGATTTTGGTACCCTGCATCTTGTATATACATTTGCCTAATTTGGGGAGGGGAAAGGGAATAACTTAATGCTAAACCAAGGACACAGAAAGACCCACTGCAACAATGATACCAACAAGAAGGTATATTGGAGATGAACTTTACAACTGGGAGAGGGAGGAGGGGAGGAGGGAGGGAGGTGGGGGAGGGAAGGACTGGACTCCTGGGAGAACAAGGGAGGGGGTAACAATGCTTGACAAAAATATACTCATTGTCTTACTCATGGAGCTGTAACCCCTCTGTACAGTATCTTTACAATAAAATATAATTTTAAAAAAATACAACTGAGAAGCTGATTTATTATATGCCTGTTCAAAAATATTTTTTTGTTTTTTTGATTCTTCAACAAAGAGGAAAAAGTCCATTATTGAAAATTCCTCAGAGGTTTGTTTCTTGATTTGTTTGTTTTTAGATAAACCTCAGGGAAACCATTGAGATTTCTTTTTAATCTAGCAACATGGCACCTTCATGGTCTACGGACAGACAAGTCTCCTTGGCTATCTTTTTAACTCAATTATACACTGGAAGAGCAAAGTTTAGGTAGGGGGGACTTAGTTTTCTGTCTCTGTGGGTTATGTGACCTTGAACAGTAAAAGGAACCGGTATGAGCTTCACTTTCCTCTTCTGCATGGGGGTGCTGAATCTGCCTTCCTGGGTGAGCAAAGAGATAAAGGGAGAGAACAAAACTAAAGATCCTGGCACAGAGCAGGGGGCAACTTTCAGTTCCAACTTTACCTGACTGCATCCTCACCCTTCTTCCTACATTGTTGGTATAAGTGGTGTGCTTTTGAAGCCATGATGGCATTGCTTTGAGCAAATATGAAGCCATTGTTAGAAGAGTGAGAGGCAGAGACAGAGCATGAAATGACAGTTGCTGCTGAAAACTGGACGTGAAATGCAAAAGCAAACATTGACAGAGCAACACTGTGTGTCAGTCCCTAAAGATAGGAAAAAAAAAACTCCTAAGAAAAGCATACTGAAACATACAAAACATACTAAAACTGTCTTCCAATGGAGCTATATTGCAAATCAAATTGAGACAAAAGCTAAAGAGAGTTTCTGACAAAACTACATTGACATATGGAGGAGAGACATTACTGATAAAATAAGGTTTGGGGAAAGATTATTTGGAAGGGGTATTTGAGTTAAACAAAGTAGAAAGAGGTAGAAGGTAGTGAAAAGAATGATAAAGATGCTCACTATCTTTATTAACAAGGGATTAGAATGGAAAATAAGGAGGGGATGACTAGAAGAGTGACACAGGAAGATCTGTCCCCTTCGCATGACCTCCATCTTGTGAATGTGGCTCAGTAGCTGATGTGTGAAGCCTTGGGTTTCAGTAAAGCAAAAACAATGAGAGAAGAAGGGTATGGTGTATAAAACCTTAGTTTTATTGATATGTAAGAGTAACTTCATCTAAGAAACTGAGTGGGGGTAGAAGGGAGAAAGAACACAAATAAAGAAAATAATATGTAGCCTTATCCAACTGAAAGACCTTTTGGGAGAAATAGAGGACTTTTCAGTCAATAACATGAACTTAGAAGCACTAAGAAGGAGGTGTTGCACTTGAATGGAGTAGAGAAGAGTATTTTTACTATCCCCACCTAAACTGCTCCAAATATATGTTTATTATAGCCTGAGCTGGGCCTTCTAAGCTCAAGAGGAGCCCAACAGCTGATTTGGAATCTCTAAGCAGTTTCTCCTCAGTTGAAATGGAGTCACAGCTCCCCCTTCTGGGAGCTAAAGTGCTATCCAGTCCCGGAAAACCCTACGTGGAAAAAGGCTTTATTGCACATGGGCCAAAAACCAAGAATATTTTTTTCCCTACTAACTTGCCTGTACCCCAAAAAGAGCACCTAGAATACAAGGGAGAATACTGTGAATGCGCCTCACTCCAAATTGTCAAGGTTCTCTGATTCAAAGTGCTTTATATTTCCACTTCCCAGGAGCTATATCCAGTCTTGAGTGATGCCTTTACATTTGGAAACCTCAGTTTTGTCTGAAGGCTGCAATTCTCTTTGGGGGAAATGTAGAGGGTGCCTCTGTGCATGGATATATGTGTACAAAGGAATGCATGCATGTGAGTCTTCATATTCTCCTGTACCTGCAATATAAATGAATGTACAGAGGTAAGATTCTAATTAATATAAAGAAATCAATTTGCTTCAGGTATTTGCTTTAATGGGTGAGCACACTGCTTTCTAGAAAGAAAAGTTTTCCTTAGTAAAGACTTAGGTAGAGTCCAGATTCTTTGCTGGGTTTTGTTTTATAGTCCTACTCAGTATTAAGTCCCTGCTTGGGTGTAATTATCAGAAGGTATTAGAGAATTTCCTTTTGCTTTTACTCTTTTTCTCTTTGTGTGTGTGTGTGAGTGTGTGAGAGAGAGAGAGAGAGAGAGAGAGAGAGAGAGAGAGAGAGAGAGAGAGAGAGAGATGGGGAGAGCAAGGCAGAGAGGGAGGGGAGAGGGAAAATAGACATATTGGACCCTTTCTCTCTGGGGTCCTATTTCCACATGAAGAAGGTCAGAAATATATCTCAGAGATGAGAAGTTTGATGAAGGAAAACAAACTGTGTCTTGAATGGAAGCATGGTGGTAGGTTAAGGAGTGAGTTCCTGAGCAGAGTAGTAGAGTGCAAAGAAGCAACCTGAGTTCCAGTTTTCAGTATGCCACCAATTCACTAGAGAATCCTGGGAAGTCCTTATCCCCTCTCTGAGCCACAAAGTCCTGTCTGCCTGCTTTGTTAATATTAATTCCAGCTCCAATCCTCTAAGAAAGGGAAAACAGGAAATCCAAAGAGATTCCAACATGGGAGTCTCTTCCTCTCCCTTTACAAACACCATCCACCCCCCACCACACACACACACACACACACACACACACACACACACACACAAAATGAACCAGGAAGCTAGGTTCTAACCCAAGTGTTCAGACATAGATTCTCTGGCTGTTCCTTTGGCCTTGGCCGTGGCCGTGACTGTGGCCACATAGGAAGACTTTCAGCCCCAGGGATCAGCCTGTAGCCAGAGAACGGTATGTCTGCAAGTGTCTGCAGGTAGATCAGCCATCAGCAACCCACCCTACCCCACCGCCAAGACAGGCTTCTGCAGAGATGTTTGCCTGCTTTTCTCTTCCCTAAAAGGCACATAGGTACACGCACAGAGATACTTTTGGAGGCAAGTATGTCTATGTCTAGCCCTTTTCCAGAGGCCTTTTCGGTGCTTCCTTCCAGAAGCTGCTGTGAAACCACCATCATCTCATCTCTCAGCCTGTCTTCTAGCTTCACTGCCCATGGGCAGAAAGCACGAGCAGCTGCCGCTTACCTTGAGAAAGTAAGAGAGCTGCCGAGTGTGGAAGCCATGCTAAACAGCAGTAAAACTCAGCGTTTTTTGCTGAGTAGGATAAGCCTTTAAGAGACAGCCGGGAATCAAATCAATGGCTGGCCTTAGAGCCTAAGCCCAACGCTACCATAGCCACAGTGGCCAAAGGACTTAACCATGGAGACTCCTAAATAAAAGGCAGGGAAAATCAGAAAGAGGGCTTTAAACACCCAAACTGTCTTCTTAACAGACCTTCCCATAGCCCTCTACCCTTGGCAAGAGAGAGAAAGAAGATACAAACCAGACAACAATTTAACTCAATTACCAACCACATTCTGTCATGGATTCTCTGCCCACCGTCCCCAACTGTAGATGTCCCTCTGTATGGAAATGCACACACACACACACACACACACACACACACACACACACACACACACACACACACACACACACACACACACACTCACTCATCTGCTTTTGCCCAGTATCCTCCTAACTCCAGTGGAGCCACTGGGAGGTAATAGTTTTAGAAGAGATTCCCTGGGGGCTCCCCCAAGCCTGGCTGAGCTCGCGAAGAGAAGACTCTGTCTTAGGTCCTGTCCATCTCCTGCCCCCGGATGAAATGTCCCTGAGACCCTGTAGGACCATGCTGAACTGTGCCATGTCCCCTGGGGACACTTTCCCCTGAGAGGATCCACACAAACTTGCTCAGATCCTCCCTCTCGCCTCCCCAAAACACAAGAAGCAGGAGGTGCTGCCAGGGAGCTCATTTCTGACTCCACTAACCCTGGCTTCCCTTTTCTCCCATCTCCAGCTAACCCAGAGGCTCTCAGTTCCCATCCGAATCCTGGAGTGGAATTTAAAGCCACAGCCTCTCCTTCGCATGGAGCTTTGGACCTGGTCTCTTTCTTATTTATTTAACGTCAGGTCCGAGTGTGCAGGCAGGATTCCAATCTTTTGGAGGAATTTTCCTTCAAGGGTACCCTCTAAATGGGCTTCATTCGATGCCTTCCATATCCCCAGATCCCTAGCCTCGGAGGCTCAAGAGGAAGCCCAAAGAGAGGATTTCCTGATAGCTACGTGATCCTGTAGTACAAGATCCTTCCGTGTAGACTGGGGAGAGACCTAATTGAAAAGACACACAAACGCATACATACAAACATGCACACACAAACACACACACACACACACATACACACAACGAGCTGTAAGTAGGTTATAGGACCTCTCTCTTTGCCCCTTCCCCTGAGCACACACACACACACACACACACACACACACACACACACACCACGCAAGCACACACACACACACCAAGCATCACAAGCAAAGGACGCCCACACATACACTCACACCACCACCACATCATCAAGTTCCTCCATGGTGCCCATGTCGGGAGCGCGCGGGGTCGGAGGGGGACGGGTGGAGGGTGGAAAATGCACACGACTTACTAAAAACCCGCATTTAACCCTTCGAGCCCCAGGTACTGGGGGACACCCCCCTCCCCTCCGGCAACCCCCTTTCCCCCCCTCTCCCCGGCCCAAGCCAACCTGAGTAGACTTGGCGGCCAGAGGAAGCAGCTGGGATGTGGTGGGTGCTGGGAGGGGAAGGGGGGAAGGGCGGGGAAGGCGAGGGCGCCCCGATTGCGGTCCGGCCCCCCTCCAGCCCCCCTCCATCCCGCAGCAAGGGCAGAGCGAGCGGTTGCAGGCTTTCTGCGCCGGGGCCGGCGCCGCCTTACCTGGAGTCAATGTCCGTCCCGGGCGGAGAACTGCGGGCGGACGCTTTTTATTCGTCTGGATGGGAAGTTGGGAGAACCCTGCGTCCAGCTCGCATACCGGGGACGGCGCGGGGACTGCGGGCGTAGGGGTACCTGGCTCCTAGCAGCCTGGCTCATACTCAGCCCTAAAGTCCCCTTGGCTCGTCCCGAGGACAGGCATGAATGCCGGCTGCAGAAGGCGGTCACTACTCCGTCTGCCTCCCGGCTCTCTCCCTCTCCCTCTCTCTTGCTCCCAGCTCGCGCTCTCTCTCTCTCTCCTCTCGGGCTCGTTCTCTCTCTCGCTCGCCAGCGCTCTCCTCCTCTCCCCCCTCCCTCCCCGCAGCCAGATCAGTTCGCAGCCGTGGGGACCCGGAGTGGAGCGCGGCGCCTGGCGAATGGAGAGCGAGGGCCGAGCGCGCGCCGTGCTCCCCCGGCGGGCGGGGAGCGGCGGCGGGGGCCGGGCTCGGCTGGGGCGGGGCTTGGAAGCCGCCAGGCCGAAAATGAATGGGGGAGAGGCTCCCGGGAGGAGGGGAGAGGCAGGGGTGGGGGTGGGGGGTGGGAAGGAGAAGCCCCAGCATCCCCGGTTGATTCCAAGGAGGGTTTGGTACATCTTTTAGGCGGAGGAGGGAGAGGAGGAGAGGAGGGAGGGAAGGTGAACGCCTGCGGGGGGGGGGGGGGGGGGACGGCCTGGGTGGGTGGGCTGAGGCTGAGGCACTGCGGAGTCTCACGGGTCTGGGAAAGGGGGTGCGGGATGGGTGTGTGTGTGTGTGTGTGTGTGTGTGTGTGTGTGTGCGCGCGCAGCGCGTTGGCCAGTGTGTACCTGGGGTGTTTCTGAGTAAGGGGTGTCTGTGTGGATATATCGAGGTGCAGAATTTGTCTGAGGGAGGCGCACCCCCTCCCCGCTCCACCCTTATATAGGTCGGGTTGTGTCTGTCTCTCTGTCTGTCTGTCTCTGTCTCTCTCTGTCTCTGTCTCTCTCTGTCTTTCTATCTCTATTTATCTATATCTCTCTGGAGTCTTTGAGACTGTTTTCTCTCTGCGCATAGGCGACAACCCACCGAACCTCCCAGAAGGAAGCGAGTGCTTCTCCTACGTGGGCAGGATGTGGGAGAGGGAAGCTGAAAGGAACTCCAAAGTTCTCTGGGGACCACCAGAAATCACAGTGAGAGGGACTAAAGCATGGATATGGAGAGCCTGCGAGACCCCCCACCCCCCTGCATTCTGCCTGGGGTTGCGGGAGCAGAGGGCTGGCTGAGGCTGGGCCTCTGAACCAGTCAGAGTAGGCCCCTCACCCCACCCAGTGCTCCCCCAGCACACGTTCCCTGTGTCCACTGACTTTTTACTTTGCTGCTGGCTTAAACTGCATCACCGGAGGTGCAGATTTCCAGCCTCGTGAAGATGATAAACAAGGGGAATGGGGAGCAAGCTACCAGATGGAGCGGAGCGGGCAGGGAAGCTATAATGGAGAAAGCATTGAAGAATCTCCTGGAACTCAGATTCCGTAAGCGGTGTCGGCTCTGGAGGGGTTGGAATCTTGTTGCTATGCAGTCTTGGCCAAATTACTTCTCCTGTAAGCTTCAACTCTCATCGGCCTGATAGAATTTAAGTGAATTATGATGGAAGTTGAGTGAATTAATGTATGTAAAAGCACTTAATGTGATACCTCCCACGCAGTGAATATGCCATGCATGCGTTCTGCTACACCGATCTCTACTATAAATAATCTTTTTTGTTGTTGTTGCTGCTGCTGTTATCCAGAGGATTGTAAGAGAGAAAGGTGACCGCTAGGAAGACCTACGAGTCAGACAACTAATTGGAGGGAAAGGAGTCTGGAAACTAAGTGTAAGAGAAATGCTTGCATGATGGACTGAGAACTTGAGAAGGTTAGGCAATTAATGAAGAAGGGAGAACGAGAGTAGGACAGGTAGAGTTCTTAAGATAGTCTGAGTGAGCACTGGGTGTCTGGAGAAGAGAAAGAGGCCAGAGGCAGGCTGTTCTGAGCCCCGCTTCAGCTTCCTCTTCTAGGGGAGCGAAGGTCAGCACCATGGACAGCTCTCAGGCCACTGACCATCCCAGGGTTTTACATCCTGCCTGGGGGGAACCTCTTCCTCCTTTTGTTTCTGCAAGTTTTGTTTGTTTCCTTTCTCTTAGCCTCTGTCCCAGGCTCAGATACTGACCAGCATTTCCTCAGGAAACTCTGGCTTTGATTCCAACCTACTTCTCTCATGCATGTCAATAGAAGACAGAGGATGCTCTCTCTCCCCTTATTCCTCTAAACTTTCTCTTTCTGTCTCTTTCTGTTGCTCCCCCTCTTCCCCTCTCCCCTCGTCTCTCTCCCTTTCTGTCTCTCCATCTCTCTCATTCATTCATTCCTCTCTGCCTTCCCTTTCCTACCTTTATTTCTCCATGCCATTTTCTCTGTGTCTCCAGCATCCCCCGACTCAAAGACTTCTTATTCATCAAAACTACATGACAACAGGCTTGCTGGTAATGCCTTCTTGAAAAATAATAAGCAAAACAACTAATTAGGGCAGCTTCAAATAAAACCAAGGTACTGAGGGCTTCCTCTTCCTAGCTCTTTCCTCAAAATTAGTATCCGAAAAGGAGAAGATTTTATACTGTAGAACATTTTATTGTCTCTCTCCTCCAATCCCATAAAGCAAATATTTCAGTCAGGAAACACACAGCCTTTCTGAGATACAACTACAGTTAGAGAGAAAAAGAGAGCCCAGAGAATTGGTGAAGTTTTATTAGGCACAGAACGTGTTTGGTTATGTCTTAAATGTTTTATGATAAGGCATAGCCAATAGCACCACATTGTTATATAATAAAAGACAAGTCCTGGAAAAAAAAACTTGAGTGGCATGCCAAGATACAGTGAAGTCCACAGGAAATGAATTCAGGAATTCTACATCCATATTCGAGACCAACATTTTTATTCTATCTTCAGGGACTAATCAGGAAGCCCTAGGGTCATAGGAAGATATTGAGATTTAATAGAGTTGCTGCGCCCCGCGCTAAATACAAACTTCAGTGTCTGAGACTATGGCCCAATCTGTGCCCATAGAGGATTTAGTAGCCGTTGTCGCCCAGAGAAGGTGAGAGCTTTACATGGACAGATTTAAGGCTCACCAGAGCTGGCTGGCTTCTGAGTTTTGCATATAACTCCAACCTTTCCAGTTCTTAGTTCATTTGCATTTGGCTCTATTTAGTTTCCCTGTTTCTATGAAAGAAGGCTAAGAGGGCCATTAAAAAAAATGTCCCCAAAGACTCCTTGGTCATCAGAAAAGTTCCGAGTGCAAAGCATTGCTAATGACTTCTGGAGAAAGCAATCAGAAGCATATGGATAACATTTTTGCAGAAATCTACACGGTGGGGAAAGGTTTAGAGGCCAAAAATATATTTCTTTTTTTTTCTTCTCTGCCAAAGAAAGAACATTTAAGGCAGCTTGAGATATGTGAGAAATGTCTTGTTCTTTCTTTGGGGTGGGTGTTGGTGAGCAGCTGTTTGCTATTTCTACTGAATTTACCAAGGGATTGCGTAGGGAGGACTTACCAACGGATTAGGGTAGACTTAGGAAAGAACTTCTTGCCTGTAGATCTTGGGGGGTGATTCTCATATTTATCCAGTGGCATTTATTTCTTTAAAAAAAAGAGGTGTTTCACATCATTCCATTCTTGCTGAGATGGATTAGATGAACGATGGACACTATTTTTCTTTTTTAGAGTCATGGCTCATTTTAAGAACTTGACAATTACCGTATAACTTCTGGGTTGTGAAAAAGAATGTGATTACAAAAATATCCACAATATTTTACGTGGAATTTTATTGAATTCTTCGGTGCCAATCTTATTAATAAATGTCTATTCATGGAAGTCAGCTTCAGCACCTCCAGAACAGATGACTTTTCCAGCATCCCACCTGACCTTCAATTTTATAGATTGCTTCATTTAAATTTGAGCTGAAGGAAATGGAAAAAGAAAAACCATTGAGGAAGTGAATAAGCAAACAAACAGGTTTTTTGTTGGTCTGGAAATAGAGGAAAGATATAGATAAATGCACAGAAGTTAAGATGAAGGTTCTACCTTCTCTTCCTTAAATAAAGATAACTTTTTGTCCTGTTTGTGAAAGACTCTGAGCACCTGCTGCTGCCTCCAAAGCTTAAGTTTACAACTCAGGCTAAACCTTACCAGAGTTAAAAATCCCTTAATCTGAGGTACATTGGGTTCAGAACAGCCTGAATAACTACACGAGGATGTCTGCATTTCTTAAGTGCCTAATGAATGAGAGCTGGTATGACTTGCCTGGTTTGTATCTTCAAGTATCTAGAGCCCACAGCAAAACCATACTTATTTATTCCTACATAATCAAAAGAAGCCATCACAGCATGTGATGTTAAATCTAGCTAGCATGTTAAATCTTTAGGAACTTCTGGGAAAGCTACAGGAAAAGAATTTACTTCTGCATAAGGAATAGCATGTTGTAGCTACCCAGAGCTGCTTTATCCAGTCTTTGTAATAGTCAGATTCATAAGAACTAATATTTACTGAGTAGTTGCTGTATGTCAGAGACATCCAAGCCTTTCGTGTCTTTCATCTTGATTGATCTGCACATCTCCTCACTGAGTAAAAGAAAAAAATACTATTTGGCTCCTCATCTGTTTCTCTCCTCCCTCATTCCTCCCTTCCTCTTCTCATTGCACCCAAAGTTGTGCTGATGCAGTTTTGTTGAAAATAAAATTCTCATTCATCATTCCATGTGTCCAAAACCTGGTGGATGTTTAACTGCATACCAGAGTCAGAACTGTTCTGCCAAGAATCGAATGCCTTCCATCACCTGGTCCCTGGGTGCCTTACTATCTTGCAGGGTAATATGTCTCTTTATCATCCTGTGCTTTCTCTGTCAGGAAAAAAGTAACTGTTCTCCTGGTTCTTAGTACCTGGCTTCTGACACTCTTATGTGCCCTTACTCATGATGGTTCCTCTACCATCATGTCTTTTCTTCTCCAGTAATCATTGAAACCCGAACAAAGACATCTGACCTCTCCTCAAATACTGAGCTCATGTGCCACCTCTTTTACCATGTCGATGAGCATAAAGTACATTCTACTCTGTGTACAAAGTTATATGTGATCTATCTCCAATGTTCTTTCTCCAATCACATCTCCCTTCCCCCTGCTGGAGCTCACCAAGGCCTTTCTTTCCCTAGACTTTCATGCTAGCAAAGTCTGTCTCAGCCTTCATTGTAAATGTCATTTCCTTGGCCCCCAGACAAAGACGCAAATATCTCCTTCATAACGTGTATCATCATTGTAATGGAATAATTAACAATGACATTATTTGTTTAACAAAATTAAAACTCACAGACATAAAAGATACATTCATGATGAGAGCTTGGGTAGCTAAAGGCACAATGGAAATGTATGAATTAGTCCCCATGTCTCAGTGTTTACCCCCTGTGTGCTTCACAGACATGAATTCATTTAACCATTTAAATACCTCTGTGCTGTTACTGCGACTATGGTTATCACACCCACTTTCAAATGACAGAAAACAGAGTACAGAAAAGTTAAATTATCTCAAATTTTATATACTAGACACAGGACTCCCTGATACAAGAGCAGAGCATTTGATAAAGATTCTATTTATCCCTTTATGTGGTCATGGCCAATTGTGTATCATTCAACAAACAGAGGCTTTTTTCCAATCCTTTCAATCTTCAGCATATTCTGTCTCTTTTGAGTCTGCAACACACTGCACTGTCCTTAATATTGGTTATTTTCATATGTCAACACTGTTCTTGGTATTCCCAGACATTGGCTATGATCTTCCAGCAAACATATTGATATTCTGTAGCCATGCTGCTACCTTCTAACTCCTTGACTGCTAGCTGCCCCTGTCTTGTTTCCCCATAAGACTCCCAGCCATAGGAATGGATGTGTTTGAACATGAATACAGGCAAACTGGTTTTGCTAGGCATGCATAGCTTGCATTCTCTCCCTTTTCCCATTCCCTTCCGTATTTCCAAAGTTTCACTTCTGTAACCATAAGCCTGACCAGACTTTACCCTGCTGATATAGGATTGTAAAAGGGTGTGAGAATAGGA
Source organism: Dipodomys merriami (assembly GCF_024711535.1). NCBI lineage: Eukaryota > Metazoa > Chordata > Mammalia > Rodentia > Heteromyidae > Dipodomys > Dipodomys merriami. Next base: position 34,270,344 of record NW_027202382.1, read on the forward strand.
GTTCAAAAATATTATTTTGTTGTTTGAGATTCAAGAGATATCCTTATTGCAAACACATTCAATATCCTATTTGAATTAATAATTCAGTGTAGGTAAAGCTTTGTGAAATCTCAGATACTTTATACCTTGCTCTTTCCTGTTCTTTGCAGACTTGCTTTTTTTTTTTTTCTTCTTCAATGATTTAAGATGAAGAGTGACCCAGCATTGTGCAGAAGAGAAAACCTCATATCAGGGCCGAAGAATGACTTGCATTTGGATAACATTTTGCAATAGGAGACCTACAACTTGGACTAACGGCTGGTGGACTGGTTCTCCCTTTATTTCTCTGTGAAGCACTTGAGGTTGTTTATAATCTTTAACATTTTTTAGACCCTTCCCTTTTTCTCCTGCCAGGCAGTTTACATGTTCCACCACGGACCACTAGGGGGAGCCCTATATAGGCTATTTTTAGCTTTTGCTTGCGTCAGATCCATCTTCCTCCACTGCTGACAGAATCTTTATTTCCCCTTTGGAAGCCTCTGTTAAGTCTTTTGCTCCATACACTTCAATATAAAGACGCCAACCTTACTCGTAGCTTCAGGACATAGGACCTGAAGCTAGAGGGTTGTTTTGGCCAGAGTTTTCGGTATCAATAGTCATTGCGATTAAGAAATGGATTTGATACAAATTGATCCAATCAGAGCCAGGCTCAGGATCTTTGTTGGAACATTTCTTAAAACTACTCCATTCTTAAAAACTGATCCATTCATCTACTGAGGGGCATCTGGGTTGGTTCCATATCCAAGAAAATGTGATATATATATATATATATATATATATATATATATATATATATATATATATATATATATATATATATGAATTCTATGCCTCCATCAGAAAGAATGACATTGCCCCATTTGTTAGGAAATGAAAAGTCTTGGAAAAATTATATTAAGTGAAGTAATCCAGGCCCAAAGTAACATAGATCCCATGGTTTCCCTTATTTGCAATAACTAGTACATGTGTAGGACAAGCAGAAAAGGCCAAAAGCTATTTACATATGGCCATAGAAGATGATATTAAGCAAAATGAACCCCAAGATAAGGACACAAATATCTTCTTTCTTGCTTGCTATTGTTTCTAAAGTATTTATAATGTACCATGTGATTTTTTATTGCTGCTCTGTATGTTCTGTTCCCATGGTATAACCCCTGTTTTCACTGTATTTGATGTGGGTGCCTGGCATTTTGTATATACACTTCTCTAATTCAGGGAGGGGAAGGGGAAAAAAACCAAAATGCTCAAATAAGGATACAGGTTGACCCATTGTAACAATGAGATGTACAAAACATTATGTTGAAAATGAACTTTACAACTTCAGCTGGGGGAGATGTAGTTGTGGAGGTGGGAGGGAAGGGATGGTAGGGGGAAAACAAAGGAGGAGGCAACAATGCTCAATAGGAAATGTACTCATTACCTTGCTCATGTAACTGTAACCCCACTGTACAGAATTTTCACAATAAAAGCATACAACAAAGCTCAAAAAAGTACTAACTGTATCAGTGATAATGAACATATTTAGGTGGTAAAAACCAGACAGAAGTTCTGGGCTTCAAGCACAATGAAGGAAGTCTGGCTGGGAATGAAGGCAATGTGGAGAAATGTGGATCCTGAGATTTTTGAAATAAGCCACATGCTTGACTTTCTGACACAATAAGCATGCTTTCTATTTAAACCATTGGATTGGGCTTTCTTTTTGGTCACTTTTTCTTTAACCAAATGCATTCTGAAAGATCATTCAGGTGCATGAATTTCATGTACAGAAGCTTGAAGCATCTGTCTTAGAGGCTTCAGATGTCATCCATGCCAGAAGGATTACTTGCAGTAATAGTCTAGTAGAGAAATAAACTTGGAGCCAAGTGAATAACAATTAGTATTGCTCTTCCTTTTATTATGGGGGTCAAGTGTTCACAATCTATGCAGCAGGCAAACATCTAAACTGTCTTCCAATAACCCTTGGCGTTATTTAATCATCTCTTCTTTGAAAGTTGATGAAACCTGTGAATAAAATGATATCAGTGTGATTATATCATTTCTATAGGGAAATGGAGACTGTCCTCAGCAAGGGAATCACATTACCTTTTAGAAGCAGAGAGCTTTTACTGACTGCAAAAGAGGAAAAGCTGAGCGATTCTTGCCAGCTAATGTATAAGAAGCTGTTTCTGCAGGTTGTATACTGAATATGGTAGTCAAGGGACAAGAAATGATGAGTGGACCTTAGATGTAGGTGTCCCTCAGCTGACAGCAAATCAGGGGATGGGAACCTTATTTCTACAACCATGTGGAAATAAATCCTTTCAACAACCAATGAACTTAGAAGAGGACACCAAACCACAGATGACAATGGCAGACCTAAGTATGTTGAATTCATGAGGATTTGTTGCACATCAATGTTTACCATAGCCAAGATATGGAATCAACCTAGATGTCTCTCAGCGATGATGAGTCAAGAAAATGTGATATATATGTATATATATATATATATATATATGTATATGTGTATGTATACAATTGGATTCTATTCATGCATCAGAAAGAATGATATTGTAACATTTGTAAGGAAATGGAAAGTCTTGGAAAAAAATTTATTAAGTAAGCTGGAGCCAAAGAAACATAGGCTATATGGTTCCCCTCATTGGTGGTAACTAGAATGTGCCAATAAGGCTACAAGTAAATACACTGAATGACTAAAATAAATAAATAACACTAGGACATGATAACTTATACAGGACCCTCCTCATTAACTTACAGAGGCAAAGGAGGGGGTAGACAAAGGCCGATAGCTATGGACAGAAGATCATATAAAATAATATTCTACGAAATGAACTCCAAGAAAAGGAAACAAGAGACATCCTTTAGTTGCCTTTGTTTTCTTTTACTTTCATCTTGTTTGCTAGTTTGTATTTTGGAGAATAAGGGAAGGCACATAAAAAGTGGAACAGGGCTGAACAAATACGCACGATGTGGAAGATGAACTGGATAGCTTTTAGTTGGGGACAGGAGGGAAAGATTGGGAGAGTGACCAAAGGGGAGACATGGTTCAAAAAGAATTGTACTGATAGTACCTGACTCATGTAACTGCAACTCTTCTGCATATCAACTATACAAAAATAATAATAAAAAGTAGTAAACAGGATGGTAGGAAAAAACAAAGGAGGGGTAACAATGCTCGATAGGAAATGTACTCATTACCTTATTCATGTAACTAACTGTAACCCCTCTGTACAATATCTTTACAATAAAATATTAAAAAAATTAATATAATTTATAAATAGAATACCAAACTCAAATAAACTTTACAGTTTCCTTCCTTAGCTTTGACATCACACTATCAGGTGGTAATATTTACTGGTACTAACCTATCTGGTACATAGGTATTATTCCTACAATACTTTCTAATGCTTGTTCATTCATAAATTCTCCCAGCTAAAGAGAGAAAGACTATATCTCATGCTCTTTTTACAAATCTATTCCACCCAGAGACTTCTCCATATAAACTCTTTCCCTGTTTATATATAATTTGGAAGTTAATCACATCTAGCTAAACATAATGATTAGTGATGGACAAATGTGAAAATGAATTTTCTTTGACTATACACCTTAATCGCAGTAAAATGGTGTTCTAATCAAGTGACATCGTTACGGGAGGTATGAATAAACACAAATGATTTTCAACTTAGTGAGCATAATGGCTATCAGAAATAGACTCTGGATTTAAATAGATTTGGACCCAAATCTGGAATCATCACATCCAAAGGAGACATGTAGTAAGCCTTAACAGGAACCCTACATGCATCATTTTTACTCTGTCAAATCTTGATGTCTTTGACAAGTGAGGAACAAATAGTTTCCAGAATTTATTTATTTATTTATTTATTTATTTATTTATTTATTTATTTATTTATTTATTTATTTATTTATTTATTATCAACTCTAGGGCTTGAACTCAGGACCTGGGAGCTTCCCGGGAACTATTTTGAGCAAGGCTAGTGCTCTATCACTTTGAGCCATAGCTCCACTTCCAGTTTTCTGGTGGTGAATTGAAGATACGAGTCTCAAGGACTTTCCTGCCAGGGCTGGCTTTGAATATCAATCCTCAGATCTCATCCTCCTAAGTAGCTAGAATTACAGGTGTGAGCCACCAGTGCCTGGCTTAGAACTTAATATTTTGAGTATCTTCTCATAGCCAAATATCTGGTCTATCACATAAACAAACTATTATATTTTGACACATATTAGTCTCATTAGAAATGAATACTTATCGCAATAAGACTGTTGCATTATAATTAAATCAGATAAGTGCTTAACATGGAGTGGACATACAGCTCAATGAATAAGTCATGCATATATATATATATATATATATATATATATATATACGTACTTACCAATGAGTATGATATCAATATTAATAACAGCATTTATACAGTACCAACATTGGGGCAAGATTTCTCTAAGTGTTTTCCATGAATTATTTCACGAAATTGTCACAAAAAATACCAAGAGGTAGATGTTGTGACTAATATTTCCAATAAGAGAAAACTTAGTAAGACTCAAACTAATATTTAAATTCAGATCATTTGTTCACAAGTTAATGCACCTAACCATGATTTCCTACCAACTCTGACTGTATACTTTGAAACCCAAATGAATAAAAGACTGTAGATATTTTTTGTTTGTTTCCTCAGTGGTAAAATTTTTCCACACACACGGAGGTATTCCACCTCCGTATCACGAGGACCCCCACACATGACAAATTCTGACTAAGTTACCACAACTGGCGAGGAGTTAGACAAATTTGAATGACTAATTCTGCTCTTGTTCTCTGCTGCTTTTCTTTGCTTGCTGTTTGTTTCATGCTTATAATGTTCCAGAAAGTTTGCTAAGTGGTTCACAAATACTGCTTAATTTGATAAATTAGGTAAATTAAAACAAACTTTAAAAAAACTGTGAGTCATATATTATTCCTATTACCACAGATGAAAAAACTGAACACTGAGATAAAACAATCTTCTTAAGACCACACAGCTGATAAAAGCTAAATCTGGGCTTGGAACTCAATCTTGCAATCTATGTTCCCAATTGTCAGGTTCTGTTCACAGCAACATTACATTTTGCCAAAGTATAGAAGATAACCCAATGACTACAAACCTTTGTCCAAAGCAACAGCCCACTATTGCAGAAACATAGTTTCTGTGATAATTCATTTTTAATTTATCTTTAAGTAGTTGCACAAAAGTTTCAATTGGACATGGTTCTTTGTGAGTACAATGCATCCTGAGCAACCTCCTACCTTTCATTATTCTCTCTGATCTCTCCCCAACTCAGCCATCCCTCCACTTACCTGCTTCCATTTTTCACATATGTGCCTGGAATATTATGATTGTATTTGCCTGCTCTTCCTCTCTTTATTTGTGAATATTTGTCTCCAGTCTAGGACTTTGACCCTTCCACCTGACAATGAATGTTCTAGACTCCTGGTACTCATTTTGCTAAACTATAAATTACTTGTTCCAAGATATCAAATCATTGGAATGCTCATGTATGTGTGTGTGTGTGTGTGTATGGGTATGTGTATCATACATTATACAAATGTTTGTGTATATATGTATATGACTCTGTATATGTTTACATATATACTTACACTTTAGAGTAAACTTCCACATTTGAGAGAAAACATGTGTCCTTGGTATATATGAGCCTGACTTACTTCACTTAACATAATGTTTTCAAAGTCCATCCATTCTTGTGCAAATGACATACCATCATTCTTCCTAGTGCATCAATAACATTCCAGTTTGTTTTTTTTTTACAGTTTCAAATCATTTTGAGACTGGCTTATTTTACAACATAAACTTCTTGTGCCTGTTTATAATTGACTACTGTTGCAATTAGCTTGCATTCATTTGATCTTTGTTTGATAATATCACATGTTCATTGATTTTCATTATCTCACCTCTCTCCCATGCTACTTCTTTTCCACTTCTAACTTGGGGCAGCCATTACTAACCAATCATAGAATCCTCTTGCAAAACCCCAAACACTTCTTAGAACAACCCTGGATCAGCAACTGCCAATCAATTCAATCTGGCACTGAGGACAAACCCAGGCACCAGTGCTACTTGTTCTTTTCTGGGGACAAATGAAGGCTCTTTGTAGATTTTAGAGATACAAGCATGTTTGTTCAATGGTCAGATCAAATAGATCTAACTTGTGAATGAACCGTCTTTACATTTCTACCCTAATGGTCAAGTACTGAACAGTTTGTCTCATTATCTGTGTGATATTATATACAGCAGCACAAAAATAAAATTGTTCACAAAGCCCGAGTCCCTGCTGATGCATGTACAAAATACAATATTCATGAAATTCGGACTTATTTGTGTATATCACTCTTTTGTTAATATGTAGCCAGTGATAATTTTATTCGGGACAGGTATCTCTACAAGCAAATTAATGTCCGGCTGATTTAACAACATGAGGATAAGCAAAGCCATGCTTAATGAATTTGGTCATTGTTTTTCTGTGCTAGGACAGTTGTCTATATTAGGCTTCACTGATAATAACACTATTAAATAATCAGACCATGATACTGCCAAGCCATATACTGCTCCACACTAATCATCTTGCAGGGTTGCAGTGTCACTACTTACTCCAGGGGGTGCGGCAACTTCAGACAGATCTGCAAGAGTACATCATACTTGCTGTATCAATTAGCATTCTCTTGCTTGTGAAAGAAGAAATTCTGAAGAAGCTAATGGAAGCAAAAGAGAAGGGGGACAAGCAGAAGGAAGAGAGAAGAAAAGGAATGCATTGGTTCATGTCTCTAAAAATTCAAAAGCTAACTGCCCTTCTGATTTGACTCCCTGTCACCAGTATTATCCCTGCCTCTGCCAACTTTCTCTAGATTGTCTTATCTCTCAGGCAGATATTGTTTCCATACATAGTTTGAATGCCAATGTATTAGTCATAACCAAAGTCTTAAAGATTGTAACTAACTGGCTATGATTCAGCTGGATTTCTATCACTGAATCTCCATTACAGTTCTCTGATGATGCAAGTCTAGGGGGAAAAAAATAACTCAACCTCATATCAACTAGCTGGATTAAGAGGAAAGAAAGGTACTACTGAAGAGCAATGGGGGATGATATTCCAGAAATGTGAAACACCAAGAGCTATAAATCAAGAAATAGCCTCATCATTATCCTCTTTGACCCTAACTAAATCTTTCTATGAACTGCATGTAGGCATACACACAAACAGATCATTTTAAATATCAAACAGGTGTCTTAAACTTTCTTCCTGAAAGCTCTGGGTAAAACTTGAGATAGTCAACATTAGGCCTACTTGAGTGATCCTCAGCAGTTTCCTGAAATGCCATGCTCATTTGCAATGTAGAGCTAACATACTTTCATATAGCTTTCTTACTGTTGCTTTAAAATGCCCAAAATATTCTTTTTCAGAAAGATCCTTAAATATTGCTGACCCTTACACATTTGACAATTTAATGTTCACAGTAAATCTTGAGTATTTTTTATGGCGTTCCTAAACATCATCGCAGATTGTAAAAAAAAAATATGATTCTATTCATTTAACTTCACATGCCCAAACTCACTAGCATTATAAAGAACAGGAGGAAGTAAATGTGACTTGTAAGCAGAACCTACAAATGTTATTTCTAATTGCTTCTTTTCTCTTGCTCAAGTAAACTACAGAGCATCATTCAGGTATCTATGTATTAAAATAACAATAAACACTTGGACAATAACCTGCATAAGCTACTTTTCCATTTCTTGATCTCTAACCATAAGTAGCTTCAGTATAGTGCTTTGTTTAGCACACACTGATGACCATTTCTGACCAATATGTTGAGAGATCCATGAAGTAAGTGATTGAAAGAAAAGAATGCAAGGATTAAAATGAGAGAGTATGCTTTCCTATGGCTGTCTCTTTGAATCCACAGCTCTATGAGGATTAAGTATACTTGGCAATAAAATTGAGGCTCCCACATTTTTGGTCAAACATGGTTTTGAATATTGCAGTGAGAATGTCATTGGATGAGATTATCATTCAAATCATTAGACTGAGAAAAGCCAATTGCCCAGTCTGATTTAGGTGGCCCTCAATCAAACACTTGAAGAACTAAATAGAACAGAAGGTTACCCTTCCTTTTCCCTACTTTCTCTTGCAGTACAGAATTCCGGGTGGGTGAATGCAGCCATCGTCCTACTCAAGGTATATGTGTGAAAATGGAACAGGTACATTGATGGACCGGGTTGGGGTTGAGAGTGATGGGGGAGGAAGGTAAGAAGTGATAGCACTGATCAATGGGCATTGTACTCACAAACTGACCTGTTGAATTGAAGCCTTTTGCTACAACTACTGAAAATAATTTTTTAAAAAGAATTCTGCCTGCGTGATTGTCTTTCAACTAAGAGATCAGCTATTTCCTACCTTCTCATTAGAATCATAACCACTCTTAATGACTTAGCCTTTGGATTCAGACTGGAACTACACTATTAACTTTTCTGGGTCTCATTCCAATACTGGGATTTGATTTGATAATGGGACTTGTCATTCATCATAGATACATGAAGCAATTCCTTGCTATCTATCTATCTATCTATCTATCTATCATCTATCTATCTACCTACCTACCTATCTCTGTTCATATCTATCTATTCCTCTGGATGATTATGGCTAATTCAGACCTTGAGACTATTATTTACTCCCTTTGTTTCTTCGTTTTCAGAAGACTACAGGACTAAGTCTTTAAAATACCTTCTACTTCTGCCAGCTGTTGTGTCCCTGGAGTTTTGGCATGGACTTGGGATCTAACTGCTGCACAGCAGCTGGCTGTAGCACATCCATCTAGGAGCCACAGATCGAGGACCAGGTGCAGCACCAACTCAGCTGCCCAGGTCTCAGTTCTATGGCAACAGAAAATCCTGGCTGAAGCTGTGACTGGATGCACTGAAGTTAAAGAGGATGGAGCGATCCACTTTTTATTCTGGCAATCCATCACTGGCTTCTGAAAGGACACCTAGTGGGTGTATTCTTGAAGCTTCTCAGTCTCAACAAGAGATATTTTTGGTTAATGTGGGAAATTAACTACATCACTAGAAAACATTACAAAATAACAGCTTTGTGTGGTTATTATAAGACTTTCACTTAGTGGTTAAGAGCATACTCTTTACAGGGAGACGAACTCTGCCCCTAGTTCAAATGGTCCAGGATGTTTCATCTCTAGGAATCTCACTTCCTCCAAATGAAAATTGTCCCCATAATATTTAACTGGGAGAATTAAGGAAAATTAAAAAATATTACTGCTTGGTATAGTACTTGACACATTTATTCTCAGCCAAGTAAATGACTCAATCATGTTGCCTCTTATCTGATGGCCAAGGAAATTAAGAAAATGTATTGGCCATCCTGAGTTATACAGAAGTTGCAGAGTCAAGATTCACACCCAGACCCTATAGCTACATCTAGCATAGAGCAGGCTTTCAGTCCATGTCTTTTGACAAAGTAAACGGAACTAAGTGAACACACCTAGGCTCACCTCACCAATACGTAGCCTAATCGCTTTGTCTCGGTCTCTTTTTTGAAAGTACTGGGTATTGAACAAAGGGCCTCATGCTTGCAGTCCCCTTTTGTTTTCCAGGTAGGGTTCCGATTTATGTCTGGGTTACAATGATCCTCCTTGTGTTTCCCTGTGTCTGTGGGGGGTGACAAACCCACTCTGAAACAACATGCCCAGCCAATGTGCTTCCTTTGTAGCTACAATAACAACTGCCCTCCATTTGAGCCCTGCCATTGGCTTATACAGAATCTTGAAACCTTCTTTTTACTCAGGCTGGCCTCGAATCTTGCTCTTCCAATCTAGAATTATAATCTTTAGCCAACATGGTGGGCTCCTTTTTCTCTCCTTTATTTTGTGCACAAAGACATTAGAAAATATTACCACAGCATGAGAAACCAGAATATATTTCCTTTTTGGTGCATTAAACTATTTGTGACAACCAGTCAAACAAAGAAACGTAGTTCCCTTTATGTGCATTACCATTTTTACAGCATCCCAGGAAGAAGGTCATGGATACATAACCTGTTTTGTAAAATAACCTTAAGCTTCATGCACCTGTGAGGTGTAAAAATACCCAAGAAGAATTCCAGCACTGGCTGGTTCTCCTAGTCCCTAAGATGTCCCCCAGGGTGGACCGACATATGTCCTGCCTGCTTTTCAAGTCTCCTTTGAAGACAGTCTATGGGTTCCCTGAGCAAGGGACTCTGGGTTTCCATTGATATTCTGTGGACCAGACCTACTGCAAAAGCACCTTCATCGATGAGCTGGAATCATACCAGCTTCCTTGTTTTTCTCACTGTTCTCTCCAAATCCAGCCGGAGGTGGTGGTGGTAGTGTGTGTGTGTGTGTGTGTGTGTGTGTGTGTGTGTGTGTGATTGCATGCAATCACACACACACAGTTTCCCAGCCCGTTTTCAGGTGCTTGCAGCATTCATCATTTTCAAGGCCTAATAGTTAGGCTGTTCATCATAAGCTCATACCTAGTTGAATATGCTCCTGGAGATCAACGTTCATATTCTGCTGCTCTCTGAATCTCTAGTGGAATGTGAATTGTGCTTCTCCCCTGTAAACAAATACCTGTCTAAGTGGTGATCCTATTTGACTGTGCCAGGAATTCATTGCACAAGCCTCTGTCTCCTGGGACGGTGCCATCTACCTTAGATAAGATCAGTGGCCTCCACTGCCTGCCTACAAAATGATCATGTATCTGCATGTCTCCCATAGACCCAGGCAGGAACACAGCGATCCAGGCCTTACTCAGGGATGCTGTGCTTTTAGAAAGTCAAGTGCACCTCTCTCCACAATAATAGCCATAGATTCAGTTGTGACAATCTGGTGCTACAAGGTCTTCAGTTTAGCCCAGAGACTTAGGATAGAATGTTATTTCATTAATGGAGAGAAGAGTCTCCATTTTTTTGTTTCTTCTATTTTGCAATTGCTGATGTTATTTTTTTAAATAACAACCATCAACATTCTCATCCAATTTATACTGCATAATCCTCCATGCCTTAGTGAGCCTGCCAAGTTTAGGTTCTGGTAGACTGAGCAAGCGTCTTTTACTCCCAGGAACATCTGCATTCATGTTGCACAGACAGAATTCCTTGGACTACAAAGGCATTCTAACTTCTGGATCTGGCTGGCTGGAAATAGAAAGGCACAGATAGTCTAATCTGGTATGGCCCACTCTCTTCCTAGATGGTTGTTTTTAATCTGAACAATAGGGACTTTCTTGGGGACACCGAGCCAGGGCTAGAGCAACATTTGAAGGTGACTTTCCACATTCCATCCCATCCCATTTATCAATCTTTTGTTTCAATATCAAAAATCAGGAAAGGCAGGTAAACTGAATCACACTTTGAAACTGTGCTGGTGCTAGGCCACCTGGTGGCCATTGCTAGCCAAGGGTGACTAACAGGAATGCATCCAGTTCATAGAAGGAGAGAAGGTTGTCTCTTTTAGGACTGACTGTTGGCATGGGAAATAGCCACAGGTGTCTGTTAGGCAACTGAAACATGGCTTTTCTGAATTGAAATGTGTGAAATACACAGCAGATATTGAAGGCAGAGTATGGTCAAGGGTTTCCCTTATTTGCAATAACTACTGTATGTCTAGGATGACATACCAGGCAAGCAGAAAAGGTCAAAAGCTATGCATATTTGACCATATAAGATGTTGCTAAGTGAAATGAACCCCAAGATAGGGACACAAGAGTTTTACCTTTATTGCTGTTGTTTTTAATGTACTTATAATGTATTATATGATTTTTTTGGTTTCTTTTGTATCTTCTTCCTCCATGGTATAACACCTGTTTTTACTGTATTTGATTCCGGTGCCTTGCATCTTGTATATCATTTTTCTAATTTGGGGAGGGGAAGGAAAATAACAAAATGATGAAACAAAGGTACAAGTTGATCCATGGTAACAATGAGATGTGCAAGACACTATGTTGAAAACAAACTTTACAACTTCAGGGGCAGAGGAGGGAGAAGCTGGGGAAGTAGGGAGGGAAGCTGAGGTAGGGAGGGAAGGGATGGTAGGGGAAAAACAAAGGAAGGGGTAACAATGCTCCATAGGAAATGGACTCATTACCTTACGCAACTGTAACCCCTCTGTACAGCATCTTTACAATAAAAATATAAAAATAAATAAAATATCTATCATCAATTTTCTGTGTTGGTGACATGTTGTGATGATACTATTTTTGATATGTGGGATTTAACTAAATGCTGTCTTATTTAACTTCACCCATTTCATGCTGAAAAACATCGAAGCAAAGGGAATCATCTCTTTAGGTGAAAAGTGGGAAGGGAGAGAAGAATGTAGCGGTATAGCCCTGAGGCAGGAGAAAAGGGTAAATGATAAATGCTAACCTTAACACCTGCAACTTTATTCTCACTTTGGTATGCAAACAACTCCAGGTGAAATGTTACCTAACCGAGGGCAGTCAAGTTGGAGTGTTGTGAAAAAGACCTACCACAATATACAGTAGAATGAGGAGGATAAACCCAGGTGTCTCTCTATGCTCAAATTCATATTCTTCCCCTTACACCAAAATAGACTTCTCGAAAACATATTCACTTTACTATAGCCAGTGGGCTAAAGATTTTCAGTTCTGATTCTTGATCTTCACTTCTTATCTCTTTTTCCCTGTCACTTGCAGGACTACAAACAGGATTTAATATTGTTATTTTATTTACTATAACCATTTCTGGCCCCAGTACTCTGCTTGATGCAGTACAGAAATAGTTTGCCCTTTGGGAAGAGCACGCTAGGTCTGTGCAACCTACATGTCTGTATCTGTGTTTATGAACTAGGCAGGGTGGATGGAGGTAGCAAGTCAGTTAAGTATGGCTCCAGGGGGAGCAGATTGCTGGCAGAGTTGATAATGGAAAATGGAGAATTCCATCTCCAGGTCAGTGACAGAACTGAGTCCAGTCTTTCACTCTCTGCTCTGTGTGATTACTTGGTGGAGAGCAGCAGGGATTTGGACATCCTTTCCCCCCCAAAGTTTCCTCTATTCTCCTAGGGCTCACCCGCACTCCTTCTGTCTCATTTCCATGCTGTCCTTTTAGGCCCATGTTGCGCCAACATTTTCTGCTCTTTAATGGAAATGAAACGTTAATTCCCACTGACCTCACTTTCTTCCATACTCAAAGTGAAAGAAAAATAAAGGACAAGTGATATTATAAAAAACAATTGTGCCCAGTATTATCTTTTCTACATCCTAATATGGTATCTAATATGGTATCCTAATATGGTATCATAGCATACTTTATAATATAGTATTATAGCATACTTTATGAGATTTGTTTGGAAACTAAGGTTTTAATTTTCATGGTTTTTTTTGGTAGGAATGGTAAGCTACTTCAATACATTGTGCTACAAATTTCTCTTTGAAATCTCTTCATCAACCTCTTAAATAATCTTGCTCTGGAGAAATAATGCCCCTGATACATATTCCATGACTCTTTCTTGCCCCTTTTAACTAGGTCAAAACCCTTAATGATTAACAGAGATAGTTATTTTAATTAAAGTATACAAATACCAATGGCTGATTTTGGCAATGTCTCCATATTGATTGAAAAAAGTCATATATTCCTCCAAAGCATTAAAAAGTGGAGTTGCTGAAGGACATTTAATGTTATAGTGAAAAAAAATACACAATAAGTGGACAAACCAAAAAAATTCCCTAGATCAGCAGATATAATACGACCCCTTTCAAAGTGTCTATCTACATCCACCCATGAAGGATTAACAACTATGAGAATTAGCTTTTTATAACTACAAACCAAGACAGTATAAAAGACAAATTGAAGGCAAGGCTTTGAACAACGAGCAGCTCAGGATTGTGGAGGTCAGCACTATTCCTGCTTCCAAAACTTTACAGGTTGTAGAAAGGGGAGGGAGAACAGAATTAGGGCTTGGAACTTACTCTAACTTGAGAGGATAGTGATTGGACTATCCAAGATAGCCAGACAGCACAGTACCAGAGAGACAGGAACTCTGACAGAGAATGACCTCTGGAGACCTGCATAAAAACTCATCTAATGTACTCAGCTGAGTATGCCCTCTACATGCTGAGATGCTTTCCAGTGAGACAGAGGAAAAAACTTTGATGAGCTGTAGGCTGCGCCTCCAGATTCACAGGGACCTGGGAGTAATGCCTGTCCTCAACAACTAGAACACAACTGCTAATCCTTTATAAGGAGCCAAACTGAGAATGGTACCTCAGAATACCTTCAGAGAAAGATTACACTTAATCTCAGCATAAATACTGCTCTGAACCAGTCCTAACACAACTTTGTTTTTTATTGTGAAAATACAGTACAGAGGGGGTTACAATTACATGGGCAAGGTACTGAGTACATTTCTTATCAAGCATTGTTGCCTCCTCCTTTGTTTCACCTTCCCATCCCTTCCCATCCCCCAACTTCCCACCCCCCCTCCCACCCTCCAGACAAAGTTGTAAAGTTGTACAAGTTCACATAATGACTTGTACATCTCATTGTTGCAATGGGTCCACATGTATCCCTATTTAAACAATTTTTTCCCTTCCACTCCTCAAATGATACCAACTGGGATTACATGAAGTTGCAGAGCTTCTGCATGGCAAAGGACATAGCTAGCAAGATTAATAGAAAGCCCATAGACTGGGAGAAGATCTTCACTAGCCATACAACGGACAAGGGTTTCATATCTAAAATATACCTGGAACTCAAAAAATTAAATCCCCAACAACAAATCCTCAAAGAAACAACCGCCCGATAAATAAGTGGGCTAAAGACTTAAAGAGAAACTTCTCTGAGGAGGAAATAAGAATGGCCAATAGATACATGAAGAAATGCTCAACCTGGGCTGGGAAGTTGGCTCAGTGGTAGAGCACTTGCCTTGCATGCTCGAGGCCCTGGGTTCGATTCCTGAGCACCACATAAGAAAAAGCCGGAAGTGGCGCTGTGGCTCAAGTGGAAGAGCACTAGCCTTGAGCTGAAGAGCCTGAGGGACAGTGCCCAGGCCCAGAGTTCAGGCCCCACGACCGGACCCAAAAAAAAAAAAAAAAAAAAAAAAAAAGAAATGCTCAACCTCTCTAACCATAAAAGAAATGCAAATCAAAACAACACTGAAATACCACCTCACCCCAGTTAGAATGGCTATAATCAAGAACTCTAATAACAACAGATGCTGGAGGGGATGTGGATAGAAGGGAACCTTACTTCATTGTTGGTGGGAGTGTAAAGTTGTTCAACCACTCTGGAAAGTAGTATGGAGGTTCCTCAAAAGACTCCACATAGAGCTCCCTTATGACCCAGCAATCCCACTTTTGGGCATTTACCCAAATGATCACAAACAAGACCATACTAACAAAACTTTTAAGGGAAAATAAACTGATTTTAAAATTTAGCAATGTATGCTAGGAAAAAAAGAGAACCTGATGGAAGTTGATCCAAAAGGGTAGAATCCAATGATCAAAGTTCACAATATCTTGCATCTAATACAAAACCACCAGTCATGCAAGAAGTAGGAAACTAGTGATAGCAAGAAGACAAAAGAAATGAGTGGAGCCAGATATCTAACATGAATAATCAAATTTGAATGCAAGGAAGTTAGAGTCAGTATATTACAAATATACTGAATACGTTCAGAAAATTAAAAGAAGGGATAGATATTTTGAGTAGAGGACTGAAAGATTAAAAAATAGATATGAACTATAAAATTTTAATCATTCAAAAAAAACCCAGAACAATGATCTTGAAGCATAGTAAATGGAACTCTCCAAAACAAATACTGGAGAAAAGAAGGAATAACAGCAAGAAAGATATTAAATAGACTTCATATATTAAATAGACTTCAGTGACTCTGGGGCAATCAGAACACATGAAGCAAGGTAACAGGAAAGAAAATATTTGGATAAAAAAAAAAGAATGCTTTAAAAAAAACCCACAGTTTTAGAAAAATCATACACTCAAAATTGTAGATTAACAAATCCAAAAAGAAAAAAAAAGTAAGACCACACCTTAGTATATCCTGAGCCTATCACTGAAAACTAATGATAAAGAGACTAAATTAAAGGCAACTGAGAATCCCAAAGAAAGAAAGGTAAAAAGTCTAGCTCACAGTTTCTTAGAAACCACGGGAGGCCAAAGACAAGAGATCTACATTTTTTTAAATTGTGAAGGTGATGTACAGAGGCCATACATTTTTATGTAAGTAAGTAAATGATTACAATTCTTGTCGAACATTGTTACTCCCTCCCTCTTTTCCTCCTTCCTCTCCCCAACTCCCCAAGTTGTAAAGTTCATTTCCAACCTAGCGTCTTGTGACTTATCACTGTTGCATTGGTTCACTCTTTGTCCTGTGTCTCACCATTTCTGTGATTCCCTTTCCCATTCCCAAATCAGATAAACTTATATTCAATACAAAGGGCACAGAAATCAAAACCAGTGACAAGGGAGGGTAAAACAAAGAAAAATGTAAAAAATGAAAGAAAAAAGGAATAACGGCATACAGTTCACTAAGAAAAATGCCTCTTCTTTCCATATCTTGTAGCTCATTTCAATTAGCATCATTTTATTTATTTTTAGTAAGTTCTTATTGTGAAAATACTGTACAGAGGGGTTACAATCACATGAGCAAGGAAATGAGTACATTTCTTATCAAGCATTGTTGCCTCCTCCTTTGTTTTTCCCCTACCATCCCTTCCCTCCCATCTCCACAATTACACCCCACCCCCTGCCTAAACTGTAAAGTTCATTTTTTGACAGCGTCTTGTACATCTAAGGTCATAGGTACATAGATATTGGGCTATTGTGATCCTCTGCTAGAACTATGCTAGACATATACTAATTATTACAAGTAATAATTAGGCAATTAATTAGGCAAACAGGCAGCTTCTGTTTCTTTGGGTCTGGCTTGTTTCACTTAATATTTTTTTCCAAGTCTTTCCATTTCCTTATGAATGTCATTCTTTCTGCTGGAAGCATCGAATTCCATTGTGTGTATATATACCACATTTTCTTGATCTATTCATCCACTGAGGGGCATCTTGGTTGACCCAAATGACCATAAACAAGGTCACACTAAAGCTACCAATACAACTATGTTTATTGCAGCATAATCTACAATAGACAAGACATGGAATCAGTCAAATTTTTAAAGTGATGAAAGCAAAGAAATCGATACCTAGTGGAAACAAATACCTTAAAACTGCATGATAATGAAAGAATTTCAAGTCAAGGAGAACTGAGATAACATGATGTAAGCTGATATAGCTTATAAGAAATTTGAAAGGTTAGAATAAAGGGAATAATATATTATGTAATTGTAAGGTTTACATGTAGTATGTGGTTTAGCATATGACTTGAAGTTAGCCTGCAATAAGCATACAATAATCACAAATCATTGACTTTGTGACAGACTATTACAGGGGAAAAGGGACACATTTCCTAATGATAAAAACCTAAGTTGTTTGGGAAAAAGTTTCTGTGACTAGACATACAGCTAATAAAAAAAGAAACCTTCCAATAATTGAAGCAAAATTTGATAGGAAGATATATGCAATCTTACATTACGTATTGGGTTTCTCTATGCTTCTCTTTTAATAACTGTTGAAATAAGGACTTTATCAACACTGAAATTATTTGTAATGAAAACTGAAAAGTAAACTACATGTGCCTGTCTTCACAGAGATCAGGAAGATCACGGTTCACAAGAAATTCATTAGAAGTGAAACAAAGAGTCTCTATATCCTGATTATAGGGATTGCTACATAAATTCATTGGATGTTATATTTAAAATAGGTAGGTTTTTTTGTATGCAAGTTGTAATTTAGTAAGAGTAAAACCTAGGTGGATGTCTGTCTATCACTTATGAACACTGGCTATTTTTGTGTTTTAGGTGAGGTTTTTATTTCTTTTGGCTGGCATTCCTTTACTTACTAATATATTCAGAACCTTTCTAATTAGTCCCAGACACTGTACACATCATTGGTGACAGAGTGCTTGGGCAAGATAAAACGTAATTTCTGCTTTGATGGAATCCATACAAGAGCTACGCCCCTGCATTTCCTAGTCTTTCTGCAGTGCACATGTTTTGTTTTGTCATAGAAGGAGAAAACTTCCTCAAAACTTCATGAATCATCATGTCATCAGATCTTCTTTCGGTATGAGTCTGCTTCTCGGATTCTTTTCTACATTCCTGATCATGAGCATATTTTCAGCATATAGACCACACTGTGTAGGTCAATGGCTGTCACTTCACACCAAGAATCTGACTGCTTCTTGACATGTGTTAGAGCAAACACACGATATATTTCCCATTTATCCCCGCATGAATCAATATTGGTATTCTAAGTAGTGACATTATTCATATAAATAAATATCTGATTTAGGTAATCTATTTGAGTAAGAAAGAGGAGGGAAAAATACATGCTGATATATCAGGATCACATATGCTGTTCTTTAAGATTACACTTGTTCTAATAGTCATTTTAAACTTCCTGTAAAGTCACAGATTATTTCTGCAGAATGAACCAACCATTGACTGTGTCCTGAATTTATAGACCTATAGTAACCTTTGAGGAGAAAATGAGCTTTTGAGGGCCACACTACTCATTGCTGGAGGAACAAGAAATAGAATCCAGGTGGTACAGTGGCTCAAATTCCAGAATACCTGGATGATTAATACTTCAGAGCCTTGGGTTTACCTAAGGCTTAAGTTATATGGAACGCCTATGTACTTTCTTTCTACCACCACCACTCATTCATGTCCCTGACAGACATTAGTAACCAATTGCTGCATTTGAAAGACCCTGACACAGCTTCAGAATCCTTCCTAACAGTAGTCCTCACCTTGAGTATGGACAGATCAGAGTAAACCCTTGAGGAGAAACCAAGTGCAACACCTATACACAGACAGACACATCCTTTATGGTGTAGCCAATAGCCCATCAACAAGACCAAACAATTCTACCTGGTAGTGTTCACATGGTACATCCCACTAATATCTGCTATTCTAACTCTGAATAAAGATAAGGTGAAATAGTATAGGTCAAAGGACTTAATGAATTACAGCATTAAACAATGGGTCATTCTTTTCTCCTCTCCCATCCTCCATCTCCCTTTCTCTCACAAAGCTTATGTGGCTATGGTATAGAGAAGGCATATCTCTTTTTAAAAATGTTTCTCTTGGGCTGGGTGCTGGTGGCTCACGCTTCTAATCCTAGCTACTTACTCAGGAGGCTGAGATCTGAGGATTGTGGATCAAAGCCAGCCTGGGCAGCAAAGTCCATGAGACTCTTATCTCCAATAAACCACCAGAAAACCGGAAATGGTGCTGTGGCTCAAGTGGTAGAGCGCTAGCCTTGAGCTGAAGAGCTGAGGGACAGTGCTCAGGCCCAGAGTTCAAGCCCCCCAACCCACAAATTAAAAGTTTTTTTTTAGGTTGGACTGTGGTCTGAAATCATGACCTCTTGTTTTCTAGATAAATGGTCTCCCAATTATGCCATGCACTTTGTGCTTTAATATCTTTTATGTAGGTGTCACACTTTGATCCACCTACTTATTTATAGCTTCCTACCTACAGCCAATCATCCTACCTACAGTATTGTTATTCCTTTCTACAACTTCATGCATAGCTACGATTATATGAGTGCATCATCTCATTACTGTCCAGTTTATGGTTTGAGATGAGATCTTATTAATGTTTTGTCCCACTGTCTTATTACCTCTATATTTCTGATTTCTTCCTCTCAGTACCTGTAATTACAGTTTGGGGCCACTATGCCTGGCCACAGAAAACTTATTTCTTCTGTCACTATACTTTTTGGCATGTGTTCGCTTTAGAAGTAATCTATAGTGAAATAGACTTGTTGAGGTTAGTTTTCACTTTCAGAGTTTGTGTTCTATTACATTCATTGAAAAGAAATTATAAACATGGGAGCTGAATAAGATGCCCTAAAAATACTAATGGACAAAATAAGTTGGTGGTGGGATGGAGAAGTGTTTCTAAATGACTCTGGCTGTGTTCCCTTGTCAATATGACCAACTGACCAATGGTTTTGTTCAGCCATGAGGTGGGAGAGCATTGCTATTGCTTGGGTTACTTTCTTCCCACATGGGTGATGGAATCAAAGTTGCTCTTGGATCATAAACATTGATCTTGGCAGTACCTAAAGGCCACTAAGAATACCCAATCTCTCTCTTTCTATCAACACTTTTTCTTTTTCTTTTTTACAAGGATGATGTGCCTGAGAAGAATAGAGCCCTGGGGCTACCTACCCATTCAATTTTACAGCTAAAATTATTTTCTAATGGGAGAAGACAGTAGTAAACATTTATGTCAATTAATAGAACAAAATAAGAAGCATACACTAGAGTTGGAAAAGAAGCAATAATACAGAGAGACAAAAACATGGTAAAAACTGACAGATGGACAGAACAAACCCCATTGAGAAAACGCTTTTTGTTTCATGACCTGAGATATTAGAAGCTACTGTGGAAACTGATAGAAAGAGAGAGGAAAGGAGAATTAGAAGAGAAAGAAGGCTGGACCCTCATGGCTCATGCCTATAATCCTAGCTACTCAGTCTCCAATTAACCACCAATTAACTTCCACTGGAAGTAGAGCTGTGGCTCGAATATTAGCCTTGAGCAAACAAGGCTCAGGGAAAGCACCCTGAATCCAAACCTAGAACCAGGACAATACAAAAGAAAGAAGAAAGTCCAGACTTCGAAGGAGGTTGGTGCAAACAAAAATCATAATGTGGTAAATATGGCTGATCGTACAACACCCAGTTCTTTTTTTTATTATTGTGAAAATACTGTACAGAGGGGTTACAATTACATGGGCAAGCATTGTAGCCTTCTCCTTTGTTTCCCCTTCCCATCCCTTCCCATCCTCCACACCCCCCAATTCTCCCCGTCCCCCCTCCCCCGCATCAAAGTTGTATAGTTCTTTTTGACATAACGACTTGTACATCTCATTGTTGCAATGGGTCCACCTGTATCTCTATTTAAACGATTCAACACCCAGTTCTTCAAGTGGAGAACAGGGACAGTGTGCAGGGGACATCTAGGAGCTATTATTATTTAAGTAAAACCTTACACAAGATGACAGGAGTGTGGGTCTGAACACATCTGAAGTGTTATAATCTTTGCATGGTTTGTAAAAGGAACATCGACTCTTTGGCCCTGGAAAAAAACGGACCAGAGGAATGCTTTAAAAAAATGCTGGGGCTTGCTTTTTTCTGCAACAATGTAGTGAGAATACAGTCTCGTCTTCTAATGTGGCTGTTTTGAGCCCAACAGATCTGTGTGGGCTCCGATAATCGCATGGAAATGTAGACACATAAATAAACATCATTCTCCTTTCTTTAACAAGGTCTGTGCTACCTTTAGTATAAAGGTTTGGCTTCACTCAGCGAGGATTAATTGTGGTTGCTTGGAGGACGGGGTATGTTGAAAGTGAATTAATGTGATTCAAGGGCCCTGTGTCTGACTTTTCATGTTGTCTAAATTTGTAACCTGCAAGACTGTATTTCCATAAGTTTTGAAATGCAGTGTGTTCTGTGGCGCTCGGAACTCGATCGAGATGAAAAGAGCTTTAGAAAGTAAGATGTTATTATTGTATTTGCCTTCACATGAGAAAATAGTCAAAGGAAGACAAACAGAGGAAGGGGGAGAAAGATTCTATATAGATTTGAGCACTCCCACACACCCTGAAACCTGGGAGGGAGGAGAAAAAGAAAAGAGAAAGAGAACTAGAAAAACCTGGCATAAGAATAAACCTTATCAAAGATTGAACACTACAATCAGGCCTCTATGTGGGGGAAGTCTTACCTTTTTGAACCCCGGAGAAGAAAATTATACTCACTAGAGGAAGAAAAAGAGTTATTAACAAATCAGTTATCTGATGTTTAAATAATACAGCTTCTAAAATGAGCCTTCTAAGTAAACCTGCAGTGGAGCTAATTAGTTCAGCATTTTGCCAATAACCTCATCTCCTTTAGCTTCAGCTTAAAAAAAAAAGATAGGCTCAAACTATTAACACATAACACCGAGTATGTGATTTAAAAAAAGCGTATTAAAAGGGATAAATTTGGTGGGTTTGTCTTCAAAGGTAACTGCTCTTTAAATAGTAGGTAAACTTGGAACTTTCATTAAGGGTTCTGAGCAAAGCTAAATTCAGGAAACTGGAAACCCTGAGTTCTGAAACTTGCTCTGTCATTTTCTACCCAGGTATCCCTATATTAGATACTCAGCCTTCCAGAGTACAAGTTGTACCAGCTTTTAAACGGAGATATTGAGACCTATGTAGCTTCTCTCGTAGGTTGTAGTAATGATCAAATAAACACCATCAGTGAAAATATTTTTATGATGCTTAAGTAGCATGTAATACAAATTTTTTTTTTCCGGTTATGAGACTTGAACTTTCGGCCTGGGTGCTGTCCCTCAGCTCTTCAGCTCAATTCTAGTGCTCTTCCACTCGCACCACAGCGCCACTTCCGTTTTTCTGGTGGTTTATTGGAGCTAAGAGTTTCATAGACTTTTCTTCTTTGGGCTGGCTTTGAACTGCAATCCTCAGATCTCAGCCTCCTGAATAGCCAGGATTACAGATGTGAGCCATTGGCACCCAGCCGTAACACCCATTTTACAGTTAACAAACGAGTACACTAACAAGGCTACATGTTAGACCTAGGCAGCCACTGAATGACATGGGATTATGCAGAGGTTGACAACTTGAACTGCTAAAATTTCAATTTTATTTCATATTAACTAATTTCTGCTTGAAATTAAAAGCTAATATTTTAATCAAAGCATCTTACTGATGTTTGGAAAAATACAAAATTTAAAAATCCCAAATTGTGCTTAAAAGTATTCAGTGGAGACTTCCAAGCCCTCAATTTATACATGCTGCAAGCTGATTTTGAAAATGTAGAATAAAAGGAAAAATTTTCACTAAGACTTTTATCTTGACTCTCTTTTGGACTGAGAGTGTGGTGCATATAATGAATTAAGTAAAATAAATATTTATTTAAATAACTCTATTAGTACATTTTCCCCAGTTTTTAATTATCTTTAAGTAGTTGTACCAAGGAGTTTTAATTCAATATGTCAGATTATGAATACAATATCTTGATAAATAGCACCCCTTTCATGACCCTATCCCATCTTTCCCAACCCCATCCATCATCTCAAGTTACCTGATTCCATTTTCACATATGTCCACTGAATATTGGGCATAGGGTGTATGTTTTCTCTCCTACATGAAAGTTAGATCTAAAGTGTAAGCATATATGAAAACATACCTATGCATATAGACATAAACAGATTGACTAAACTATGTAGTATATACATGGGAGGGTTCCAATAGTGTGTCTCTTTTTAACAGCAAACTTACACTTTAGTAAATTGAATAATAGGAAACGGCAGCAAGTGTGAGAAGCAGGTACTAGGTCAAAGTGAGACAGACCAGATGAATAAAGAGTGGAAGGATAGGGGAACTTGAGATTGGGGCTTAGAACCAGCAAATCTAAATGCCCACCCAGCTTGATTACCAAATCTCTACTGAAGCTGCCTGAAGACAGAGTCTGCTTCTCCCTACCTCAGGCTCACGTTTATTCCAATAAACATGAGGCCCACAGCAAAATGTTCCGAATGAAATAAGTATGTCACTGGTGAATGTGCAGTTGGTTTAGAAGGCTCACAGACACAACAGTGCTATCTATAGCTATTTATCAATGTTGAGTATATTACAATTACAGTAAAGTAACTATATTTATATTATGTGGAGAACTACACAATATACTTATCATGTGCATCATTTCAAGGATCTTAAAAGGTAGAGGGAAAAGAAGTAAATTTTAACAAAGTACATTAGATGCATGTTTGGGAATACTACAATGAAACTCATTTGTACACTTAGTATACAGCAATTAAAAATCAATGTAAAAAGCCAAGTGCCACTTACTAGCAATTCTAGCTACTCAGGAGGTTGATATCTGAGGATCCAGGCTCAAAGCCAATCCAGGCAGAATAATCTATGAAGCTCTTATCTCCAATTAACCAGCCAAAAGTTGGAAGTGGAGGTGTAGCTCAAGTTGTGGAGACCGATGGCCTTGAGCCAAGAAGTCAAGCAAGAGTGTAAGGCTCTGAGTTCAAGTTCCAGTATGGACTTACATTCTCTCTCTCTCTCTCTCTCTCTCTCTCTCTCTCTCTCTCTCTCTCTCTCTCTCTCTCTCTCTCTCTCTCTCTCCCTCTCTCTCTCTCTCTCTCTCTCGCTCTCTCTCACACACATTCAGTGTAAAGAGTGAAAAAGATATTTGTTAATACAAGACAAATCTAACAAAATTCTCATTT
The DNA here is from genome assembly GCF_024711535.1 of Dipodomys merriami. Classification (NCBI taxonomy): domain Eukaryota; kingdom Metazoa; phylum Chordata; class Mammalia; order Rodentia; family Heteromyidae; genus Dipodomys; species Dipodomys merriami. Next base: position 34,294,821 of record NW_027202382.1, read on the forward strand.
TACAGCTAGTGCATGCTCATTGTCAAAACTTTGAAAAACAAAGAACGTTGTTAAGAAGAAAGTATAAGCTGTTTTTTTTTTAACCTCAATGTTATGAGAAATTTCTAGGGTTATTAAATATGCATGAGAACCAATGAATCAATTTAGCTTTAGACATGGAAAGATTTGAAGAAAATAATCAAGACGAGTACACAAATAGTGAATATAGGAGAGTATGTAAAAACCTGGAATTTGGGAAACCTCTAGAAAATGTGCAAGGTCATTTTGAGCTTAGATGTTTTGGCAACTTGATTCCAGAAGGCAATTTATTTCATGGAATGCAGGCTTCCTGGGAGACAAGGAGAGAGCAGCAAGTACAGGTGTCAAAGTGGGAACTTTGCCCTGCCGCATTCAAAGGAGGAAGAAGATGCTCTATATACATAGGAAAGACCCTGGAACTCATCCTTACATATCACTTTTGGCTAGGTTCCAAGGAATGGAGCCTACATAGGCAGGCAATGATGGAGAAAGAACATCGCAGGTGAACTTCCCCAGCTTTGACACCCTGTGGCTTACAAGGAGTTTTTGGAACCTAGTATGCCCCAGGCACATCTCAAAGCATGTGTTTGTTTAAATGGAACCAAGGTAGCAGGTGCCTGTCCTCTGCTTTCCTCCGCTATGTAAATAATATCCAGCATCCCTACTGCAGGCGAATTCAGATCCTGACACAATGAGCTCCAACTGTGCCCAATGGACACCTACTCACACAGAAATTTAAATAGTAATCAGTGCCTCAGCATCAACACTCTACCAGCATGTTTGCCCTTCATGCAATTGTTCTATGCTCTTCCAGGTCTTGAAAATAAATCAATTCTACTGACAGCAGGGTATCGTGTAAATGGTCTTCAGCAGGAGGCTAGATCTTTTGCCTAACTCTTACCAATTAGCAAGATGACCTTTGTCTTACACCCATGTCTTACGTCAGTAGTTGTGGAAAGCCCCAGAGTCACCATCCTCAGGAGTAGGCTGAGCCTGTTTCCTCGATAAGCCCTGTGCTTACTTTAGTCTGGGGGGAAAATGCAATTGAGTAAGCTGCTACAGAATAAGTCAGGGTTGTTCTGAAGTCTTGTTCTATGTTCCATGAAGTGAATCTTTTGATCTTTTCATTGATTCATTCACAACTACTTTTAGATTTAAGTGCCAGGCACTATTCTAAGCTCTAGAATAGATGAGAGTTCAGTCAATATGATAGCTAGAAGCTGGGTGTGGCTTTGGCACATTCAAATAAGTTGCCCTAAATTGACCTGTTCTGTCATTGTAAAATGTGCACCAGATTTCAAAATCCAAGAATGGAAAAAAAAATAAAGAGTGTAAATATCAGCACTATTCTCTATTGACTAAATATTGAAATGATAAAAAAGTTCAGAAGCATTTGTTCAAATAAAATATGACATTAAAATTATTCTCATACTTGACTTTTTTCTTTTGATACTAGGTTTAAACTCTGGGCTTTGCCCTTGTTAATAGGAGCTGTAACCAAAGCAAGACTTTGGTAAAATAAGTGCAGACCCAGGAAGAGATTGAGGTTCAATGGGCTGTTTAGTGTGTGTGGCTTCATGTTCATGGTAAGCCTCAGACTTTTTACAATATCAACAAATAAAATTATACAAGAGTATGGTAGTGTGTATGTGTGTGTGCGTGTCTGTGAAGCACTAACTTTTCCAACCTGTCTTATATGTACTAAATGGGCCGCCATTTTGTTTTGACACCCATAGGGTTATAGTGATATTAAATCTTGGCTCCTCCCTACCTCTTAGTACAGCTGGGCTTTTCCATCTCGCCAAACTTCCCAGAACTACAATGACTTTCTAGGTATGGACAAGGCAGTTAGATACAAATACCAACAAATGAGAAATATAATGGTGGGTCAGTCTGAAAGACCTGCAATGGAGACATTGAGAAGAGTTAAGAATCAAGAAATATTGATTATTTCCTGACCTCAACTAAATCTCTGCCTCCGCTCATTGGTTTAAGCAACAGCAAAACAAGGGTCAGATTAATTCTAAATTCTCTTTTAGTGTATTCAGCCTTGAACACACATAAGAACTCCCTGAGAGCAAGCATTTAGATCAGAAGCAATTAGGGTTAAGTCCCCAGTTTCTCTAGTGATTCCAAGGTTAGGAACACTTGCTGCAGGTGTATCAACACTTTCTGATGAACTAGTTGAATAGTATGAAAAAGCTAAGAGGTCATTCTGAAAAGTAAAAGCCATGAACACTGGTCTTGGTCTGGGAAGGGGTACAGTACTGAGGGAACAATGAGCAAACTCACCATGGCTGGGAGACTTTCCAGGAGAGTACAACCTTGTCCAAAACTAAAGAGAACAACATATATAATGAGACACCTAACATTCACATCTTCAAAAGCAAAGACAAAGTAAAATGAATTTTAATAAGCCAGGCACTGGTGACTGAAACCTAAAATCCTAGCTACTCAAGAGGCTGAGATCTAAAGATCTTGGTTCAAAACCAGCCCAGGCAGGAAAGTCCTTGAGACACATATCCTCAATAAAAAATCAAAACCCTGGAAGTAGAGGAAGTGGTAGAGCACCAGCCTTGAGTGAGAAAGGCCAAATGAGAATGAGAGACCCTGAGTTCAGACCCCAGTACTGGCACATAAAAAATTAATTATAATAAAATATTCAATCCAATATAATCAGTGTGTATAATTAAATATTTTTCTGATATGGCCACACTCAAAAAAATAAAAACATGTCATGTTTTAATGACATTTTAATAACACTTTATTAAATCCAACATATCTCAAATATGAATATTTTAATATGCATGCAATTAGACATTACTAATAAGCCATTTTGATTTTTCTTCTGCCTAGTTCTTCAGAATCAGGCGCATATTCTATAATGATATTTACTTTGATTTGAAGTAGCCTCATTTCAAAGGCTCTATTTCCACACATGGCTATTCAATTGGACAGCACAGGTTCTGCCTTGTTACTCAAATGTGGTTTGTAGTCCTTACCTTGTTATATACTAAAAGGTGAGATATTTCTGTCCTTTTCCCCAGCATTGCCACCTATATAAATATATCACCCTCCTAACCCAATCTCTTAACTCCTTGAGATCTGTTCCTCCCTTGCATTGTTGCCAAATTCACCACCAGTTATTTTGCTGATGACAATGAAATGCCCTCAGTGATAGACACAAGTCAGCAAATCCTGTATTTCTGAACATTTTATATGTGATTTCTTCTAGGAATTCTCACCAGTTGCATGGCCCTCCCCAACTTCTCATGACTCCATCCCTTTTCATCTTTTAATTCTGATGTCCATGTCTTGGGTTCATCTCCATAACTCATCACATGAGTGTTCACATCCCCTCCATTCCCTTAGTTCCTTGTATTTCTCTTTCCCCTGTCTTTTCCATTTCAATTGAAAAATCCAAATTCCTGCTTGATGAGATTATCCATGGAGATAAAGTCATCCTATGTGTTAGCTACTCCTCTAGCCCAAGCATCAAGCACAGGTCTGGTAGCAAGGGGTCAGTACTTTTTGCTTGGAAGTGAGGGAGGATAGAGGAAGGTAAAAAGCAAAAAGCAAGGAAAGAAAGGAAGGCATGTAACTCCCCATGTGGAACTGAAATTCTATTTAGAAAGTTAATATAGATTGCTATAGATTGGGAAATAAGGGGATCATGTGAAGTAAAGGCTTTAGTGCCATACATTTTACAGACCACGTCTGCCTGAGAATTAGACTCTTCAGGTTTCAGGACCAGTCATCAGGACAAGTCATCCATTTTTTTCTGAGCTCCAGCTCTTTCTCCTCTGAATAGGAAGGCCAATGCCTACATCAGGTGGCAGTCACGAAAGATCAGCAAAAAGATATGTCCTTGGTCTTTCCTAAATTGTAAAGTGCTACAAAAATGTTAGGAAACCAGAAAGAATCCTCATTCAGTTCCCCAACAGCACCACCTCTCACCACCTCCTCTCCGGGCACCGAGTTTCATTTTCCACTTGAGTTTAGAAGTCAAATATTTAGCTGTGTTAATGGGGTATTGGATCTTTTCATTATGGCCCCACCACTCAGTATGTGCAGCTTTGCCGAGATAATAAAAGATGTTAGGCCTGGTCTCACAGCTGCTTAATGCAGAAAATGCTGTGGGAACACACCTGGGGCGCGGCGTCGAATGGAATCAATGGTGAAGCCAGCCGCATCCCCAGCAGAGATAAAAGCATTAATATCCTATTTTACCCTCAGCCCGCACTAGCATGACGTTGATTAAAATTATTTTCTGCAGTTTGACTTCTTTTTTTTTTAAAAAAAAATGTTGTAAAGGTGTGTGTGTGCATATGTGTGTGTGTGTGTGTGTGTGTGTGTGTGTGTGTGTGTGTGTGTACAAGATAGATTTTTTTAACATTAGTTGCATTTGATGGCTCCGCTTGATGTCTGGCTTCAGATCTCATTTTAATGGTATACATTTTATAGTCCCATTGCTTAGATAAGCCACAGGGAGGTTTTGTTAAGGCACTGAGCCTCCTCACCCCCACCATCTTCTACACTAGTAGGTGTGTATGCCTGGTTGTTCAAGCCTGTTGTATCCAGGTTAAAATAGAAAGCCTCCTTTACCCAACTGATGTGTTTAAGGAGATGTGCTGACGAGAGTGAATCCATAGGTATTTATTGAATATTAGCTAAAAATCGGGCAATATACTGGCAACCCAACACAAGACATGTAATCTCATTATAAAGTTCGTAGTGTTCTAGCAAGGTTTCTCAACTGTGTCACTGCTGATATCGTGAGCCAGATAATTCTTTGCTAAGGGGACATAATTGTACATTTGGTGATATCTCTGGTGTCTTCTACCTAGGGATAGAATCTACCAGCTGTGACAACTAGAAGTGTCTCCAGACATTAGAAACTGTTCCCCTGGGATTACAAACAAAATCACCATGTGCTGACAACCAAGGAACTTATGGGAAAATATAGATGTTAAAGACAATGCTTTTAAAATGATTGCATAAGCAAGCACTCATTTGCAAAGATCTGAGTAGAATTAAGGTATTTTAGTCAGTCTGTCAAGGGGTGGGGATGCCCAGAAATGCTTTTAGTATGCTGGGATGGAAAAATAGGGCATGAAAGACATAAAGAAAGAGCTGGGCAAAGCAAATTGGTAGAAATAGTCTAGAAATGAGTGGTAGATGGAGAGGCTCTTGTGGAGAAAGGAAAGAACATGACTCATGACAGAGTAACTGGGGGGCAGCTCTAGGGACTGAGTGAATGCACAAGAACACAGGGGAGAAATGACACATGTTCCTAAGCAGGATATATGCCACTTGTCACCCGAATCTGCAGCAGAATGTGAGTGAAAGCACCCAGGCATCAGGAAGAAGCACTCTATGGTTCTAAGACTGTTCTGCATCTCTGACAATTTTGTGGTTATCAGGGCAGATGTACAGCAAAAAGAGTCACTATTCTGCTTAGAAGTGGGGACACAACAGAGCTAGTACTATTGTGAGATCTTTTCAATGTATAACCATTGTCAATTTACATTTAATATCTTCAATTAACCAACAAATCACAGACAACATTAAACACATCTAGGCCTTTCACAATGGAGACTTCCAAGGTCTTTTCTTCAACTTAGTAGAAATGGAGATTCTGAGAACTGAGGAGACCTGCCTACCATTACACAGCCAGACCACAAGAGAATGGGGATTTGAACCTACACCTTGCTGAGCTACACGCAGCTCTGGGAAGAAGGGCCAATGTGCCATCTATGAACAAGTCAGGCCACTCTTTCAAAACTTGCAGCTATGCCACAGAATTTTTCCAGGGTCCCTGCTGTGAGGTTTCTAATCCCATCCAAACTCCTGAATATCACCAAATTTGTCAGCAGATTTTTATGTTTTTATCCTTATACAATGGCGTTCAGGGAAAGTCAGCCTCATCAACGGTATAGAAGGATTCCATTATGAGCTTTCCGTTCCGCCTGCCAGCCTCATTTAAACTCTCATAGAACAGTCTTGTTCTCTTCCATCTCAAGTCTTTGTCTGTGCTCTTGTCCTGGTCCCTTTGCTTTCCTTTTTTGCTTTGAAATAATGGGTTCTTGATACACACTCATTGAATATATATGTTTTATTTTTAAATAAAGATATGACCATATAAGATGATGTGAAGTGAATGAACCCCAAGATAGGGACACAACTTGATTTTTCTTTCTTGCTATTGTTTTTAATGTATTTAAGATGCACTATGTGGGAAGTGGTCCTGTGGCTCAAGCGGTAGAGTGCTCTCCTTGAGCTGAAGAGTGCAGGGATAGCACCCAAGCCCAGAGTTCAAGTCCCATGACAGACAAAAAAAATTAACAGAACTAAAATGTAGTATGTGATTTTTTTTCCCTTCTTTTGTATGTTCTTTCCCCACAGTATAACCCCTGTTTTCACTGTATTTGATGTTGGTGCTCTGCACATTTTGTATATACATTTTTCTAATTTGGGGAAGGGAAGGAAAATAACAAAATACTGAAAAAAGGATATAGGTTGACCCATTGTAACAATGAACAATGAGATGTACAAAACACTATGTAGAAAATGAACTTTACAACTTGCAGGGTGGGGGAAGAGAAGGGATGGTAAGGGAAAAATAAAAGAGAGGTAACAATGCTCAATAGGAAATATACTCATTACCTTACTCATGTAACTCTAACCCCTCTGCACACTATTTTTACAATAAAAACATAATAAAAAAGAAGCACCCATACCACTACCTCTCTGTTTCTCCTAAAATGTACACTGAGGGAATCCGTTTTGTATTAAGTTGTCCAGATACAAACCCAGATCTATCACTAATTAGCCTTGTGATATCAAACAAGTTAATGGATCTGACTTTTTTGCTTAAAACTGGAATAATAATACCAACCTAATAGAGCCATGTGTATTAAATGAATTAATAAATGGTCATGTTTTGAACAGTCCCTTTTACATCATAAATGTTGTACACTAAATGTGTATTATGCTCTACAGATAGTTTCAAATATATGTGTATCATTGTAATTATTAGTTTCACCCCCTTCTTTGTCTGGAATGGCTTCAAAGCTTTCTTGCTTTTTCTTTGTTAAATATTTTTAAGGAATTGTCATCCAACAAAACAGTTTACGAATACAATGTGTCTTGATCAATGTTATCCCTTTTAACATTCTCACCTACCCTTCACAATCCACCCCTTCCCTCACTTTTCTTAATTTTATAGGATATACATTGAATTTTTTAAACTGATACAGACCCTCTTGCTTATGAGCTAACATGTTTTTATGTTTTCAGATTTTTTTCGTAGCTTCTCCTGAACATTGATTTTCTGTAGCAGCTAGTGACAATCATCTAGAAGATCCTGTCATAGTGTTCATTTGTATGTGGGGTTTGCACAATAAATATAAATTCAGTTAGCTCAATTTCCCAACATCTGCCCTCTCTGTTCTAACCTAGTGATATCACACACATTGGCTTCCCTGGGAACAGTGATAATAAAGGTGAGGGAGAGAATGATGTGGTGAGGAAAAGGGGCATACAAGAAATTCTTAGCATGTTTCGGGTTTTCTGCTGATGGTTCATTAGGGATTAAGAAGACATGGAATTTCTTTACAGAGCTTCTGAGTTCATGGTATGGTGAGGGTTTAGGTGAAAAGTAAAGACACAAAAGAGAAGTTTTGTTCCATTGATAGGATCAGAGAAGACATTTTAAGAAAGCAGGCAGTGGATCTGGGTCATGAAGGGTGATCCATGTGTGTGAAAATTTACTTATTCTGTCATTTTAAATTCAGCTATAATTATTGTCTAGGGATTTGTGGTAAGCATTGGGCATACAGAGATGATCAAATTATATGTATGTACCTACAAACACAACCTAACAGTGCAGAATAAAACACAACAAAAACAACACAGAAATGGATGGATACACAAGGTACAATGGATCTCTTATGGAAACAGCATGTAAGTTTACAGAAGTCACAGAAGGAATATTTGAGCTACATATGTAATGAAAAGGAGCCCTTTACTGAGTCCTTTCTATGTGCCAGGCACTGTGTTCCACATTTTACATATATTAAACAATTGAATGCTTATCATAGCTAGGAACTCATGGGAACAGCCTCTATTTCAGAGAGAGAGGGCAACTGGAAACTATTTAATAATATTTAATAATTAATAATATTTGAAAGGGGTTAGGTAACTTTTGAGGTCTGTAGATAGTGTATCAGAAGCCAACGTTCAGGGTATAAAGTAGCCACTGTTAGAAACCCAGGAGAGAACCAGAATAAAGAGAATTCTAGGCAGAAGGAATTGCACACACAGAGTCAGGGCCATGTGGAAGAAGCAGCAGGTTTGGGAAACCACTAATCAATGTTGTTGTTGGAGACAGGGTTGGCTGGTGAGAGCTGAAACAATCGATGTGGGAGATGAAGAGGGGGCTCTGGTTATGCTGGCGATTTTTTTATGCTACGTTGAAGAGTTTGTATTTTATGTTACAGAGAGGTACAAAAAGATAAGGCCAGACCTGACCGTGAAAACATGGATAAAGATAGGGACAAGGGGTTTTGTAAACCAAGCTAAGGAGTGTTTGCAATTATGTGCAAAATGTATTACAACGGTTAAAAGAAACCCTCTTTGGTGTTTTATTTTGCTCTCTTCCTGCCAATTTAACCCATTGAAATGGAAGTTCTTGAGTTTATTTCATTGCAGGAAAATGATAGATTCTTTATTTTTTTTTCCCTCTCTATCTTCATTTTTCCCTCTGGACTGCATATCACTGCATGCTGGGGCCTGCAGATTCTCTGTTGCCATAGACATATGTACCGTTTTGGGGTTGTTGGGACTGTAAAACATGAAATTAACCAGTGTCATATCTTTCACCCGGCCTCCCTGCTCACCCAGGAGCCCAAATTAAATTTCACACTGAACAACCCAAGCAGCTGACATGTTCCGTACTCACAGGCACATGGCTTTGAGAGTCACATGGTGGATGCCTCTCTCTGCCACCAGGTTCCATGTCAGTTCTGCCCACTCTGTTTTGATGACAAAATTTGAGACCTGGTTTCAAGCTGCCGTAATCTCCTCCAGGACCAATCTGACCTGTCCCTAAGCAGGTAAGCGTGTGCATTGCTCTTTCCGGCTTATTAGCAGCAGCGTTTGTGCAAACCTACTGAACTGACCACAGTGGGCAGATTTTTTAGGTTGGGAAATCAAGGCTCTGAGCTCAGCACAGTCTCCACTACAGCGGAGAACTTTGGGACATGTGGCAAGTCGCTTCTCACTTTTAAAAAGAAGGCCTATGAGAGCAGGAAGGAAAAAAATCCCAGTGAAAAAGTCTTAGGGTAATTTCACAGAGCTTGGAATTCTCACCTATTTTCCTTTCATTGCCTTACTCTCTCCCTGTCTCCAGCTCAAGGGCTCTCTTGCCACTCCAACTCTATCAATTTCTTCACCCATGATGCCTTTCTCTGGAACTCTCCTTATGCTACATCTTTTCCATCTTCATTCCCAGCTAAATTTCTCGATCAAAAATACAGTTTCTTTTTTCTCACTATGAATAATCTCTCCCCAGGCCAGGCTTCCATCTACATGGACTTCTTGAGATACGTTTCTTACAGACTGCCTGAAGCCAGGGGCCATGTCTGGTTCATGATTGATCTTTATACAAAGGAATGTTTTGCATACATACACTAAGTTTTAAAGAAAAAAAATCATTTTACTGTGGTTCATCTTCCAGTGCATTTCTGAGAGGGAGTATCTAAGTTGATTTAAGAGATTCCTCTGATAGTCTACAGTTAATCTCATGAATAAACTGAAAAGAATGCATCTGATGGGTGCTAATAAGTAGTATTTCTTCCAGCGTCTATTTACATTTTATGTCACATAGCATAGTAAGATAATAAACTTTGGATAGTGGAAAGTCCAGTGGGAGAAAAAGATAGAAAGCAAGTCTTTCCAGTGGTGAAGAATAATCATGCAGAAAAACACTTTAATATTTATCTATTCTTTCCAAAATGTAATGTCTTCTACATTGTACTATCTAAAATACTTTCCTCTTCTATTGTTGTTAAAGCTCCTGAAAGAGGGAGAGAATTCTCTTATAAGACACATCCTCTCATAATGGAAGCTCATTGCAAAATACACTTCCTCAATCAATCCTAAAGTTGTATTTCCTCCCGAACACAATAGCTCTAGTCCTATTATCTTCAAGAGCAAGCCCAGATATTCCTTACATGTCACATGCTTTTAAATATGTAAAGATAACTTTCATATCATTCTCATTTCTCAGTGTTTGTACTCTACCCATTCTATAGGAGATCACTCTGAGCTTTCTGGTACTGAAATTTATCTATGTACTATGCTCTAAATGTTGTTATTCATAAAGTTCTATCTTAGAACCAAATACCCAAATGGTAATAGCAGGTTAGTCTTTAAGTAATAATTAAGCTATAAAGACTCCACCTTTTTAAATAGTGAGATTGATGCCATTCTAGAGGAGGATAGAGTGATCTCCCTTATCTCTTCCTCCATGTTAGATGCACCAATAAAAAGGAATCATTTAGAAGGTACAAGCCCTCTCATCAGACACCAAATCTGATGTCATTTTATCTGAGACCTCACAGACTTTAGAACTGTTAGCAATAAAGTAATGCTGTTTATCAATTCCCAAGTCCAAAACATTTTTTTTGGTATAGCATCAAGAATAGACCAAGTCACCAAGATCACAGACGTTAGGACCATAGCAAGTACCCTGGAGGCCATTCTAGCACATGATGTGAATTGTCAATGTGCCAGTTTTTTATGTGTTGGTTTGACGAGGCTGTACCATGCAATTCTACACTTAAATAGAAATCTATGTTATTATGGAGAGACATTTTGTAGATATGTTTAGATGTATAATCCATTGATTTCAAAGGGTATCATTATTTTTCTGTTGGTTGTAAGGCTTGAACTCTGGGCCTGGGCACTGTCCCTGAGCTCTTCAGTTCAAGGCAAGTGCTCTACCACTTGAGCCACACGCCACTTCTGGTTTTCTGGTGGTTAATTGGAGATGAGAGTCTCACAGACCTTTCCTGCCTGAGGTGGCTTTGAACCACAATCCTCATATCTCAGCCTCCTGAGTAGCTAGGATTATAGGCATGAGCTACCTGCATCCAGTTTCAAAGGGTATCTTTTATAATTGGTCTCATACAATCAGTTGAAGACATTTAGAACAAGACTGAGCTTTTCCTAATGAAGGAGAAATGCTATCAATGGCATTAGGTCTCTTGTTGGAATCTGCAAGCTTCTGGTTGTATGATAGATAATACATAGGTAGGTAGGTAGACAGACAGATTGATTGGCTGATTGATAGATAGATTGATAGATGATAAATATCAAGACAGTCGTGGTGTGTGTGTGTGTGTGTGCGCGTGCGTGTGTGTGCGTGCGTGTGTTGTGTGTGTGTGTATGTGTGCGTGCGTGTGTGTGCGTGCGTGTGTATGTGTGCGTGCGTGTGTGTGCGTGCGTGTGTTGTGTGTGTGTGTGTATGTGTGCGTGCGTGTGTGTGCGTGCGTGTGTTGTGTGTGTGTGTGTGTGTGTGTGTTCTACTGGCTTGGATTCTAGTCTCCTTTCTACTTTTATTTCTTTATTTGAACCCTGATAGAAGGAGTTTTATTTAAAGACTAGGTTATATAGAGGAAGATTTCACAACTCAAGGCAGGACTGAAAGTAGAAATGCTGTTTTCAGAAAGGCAGCCTCTGAACTTCTTTTACTGGCAAACATGGAAGAAGCTATTTCCTTTAAGTCCTGGGCTCTGCAGCTGCCCTGGGTAATAATGGAGCCCGGTGCCTTCATGAAGGCATGTGAGAAAGAGCCACACCCTTCCAAGGCTCCCAGAGAGGAGTCAAGTCTGATTCCAGTGACAAGCATACCCTTGGCTCTTCCTCCTGCTGTGCCAGGCTGACTCTAGGAGAAGGGGCAGATCAGATGATGTTTCTGCCTGCAGCTAATGAGATATATCAGATGCAGATGACACTTGGGTCAGGTAAGCACCTGTTCTTCTGGGGCCTGAGGCTTTCTACTAACTGGGGGAAGGAATTTGCTGCTGCAGAAAGGAGTTAAAACTCGGAATGCTTTTAAATCTCCCCCAGGACACCAATAAGTGAACAACTCATGTGGGTGGGGTGAGGTAGAGAGAGGAAGGATCAGATTCTGTAATCTACTCTCTTCTGGCTGAGAGACAGTAGAGTGAACAATACACATTTTGATGTTTATATGTAGAAGATCTCATTCTAGATCTCTCACTAATTCTCTGACCTCTCTGAGAATCCTATTCCTCATTTGTAAAAAGAACATATGAATTCAAATTCCTTAGAGGATTGCTGTGAGGGTGAATAAACATGTGCAAACCCATGTTACATATAAACTTCCTGCTGCATTAGTGTTCGATAAATAAGCACTATTATTATTGCTACTCTTTTCATTCTTAAAGAATTTGTTGCTTGTTGCATTTGTCCTCGGTCATGAAAAGAAACTATTTCTCTTAACAGATAAGATAGTAATGGAAAGCATAATCTATATTACCACGCAGATAAAGGTCTATCCTTTGCGACTTTGAGCAAATTATTTGACTGTTGTATCCATTAGTATATATAAATATAGAATAATAATACCTAGGTTGTTGTTATAGTCTAATGAGTACAAGAGAGCTACTAGGACAAAGTTACTAGGGGCTTAAATCCCAGCTCCATTACTTGATACCAGTATGGCCTTAGGTAAGTAATTTAATCTCTCTTTCCTGCAGTTTCCTCATTTATAAATGAAGTTACAATAGTGCCCATTCCACAGGCTGTTATGGGTATTAAATACATTAATATGTATAAAAGATTTGGAAGAGTGCCCAGCACTTAGTAAGAACCTGATAAATGACAACTATTCCCATTTGACTCTGAGAAAGGTTTAGATGAGATAGTGTTTATAAATGTGATATGTGATACACAACAGGTGCACTAAAATAATAGTGACTGCACTGGTCATTGTTACTTATGATAATAACAATAACACCACCATAGTCTGACTCTGCAGACCTGATACACAGGTTTATCTGTCAGTTATCCATTTTAATCTCTTTTACCTTTCTAGATGGCTCTGACTGGATCTGAGTTCTATGCAACTTTTCTGTTAAAAATGAAAAGAATTCAATAGCTTCTGCCTATGGAATAAAGTCCAGCCAGCCCCTGGGCTTTTTTAACCTCCACAATCCATAATCTCTACTTGAATGGGCCTTTTGAAATTTATTTCCTAGTCTGACACCGGTCCTCATCTTTGGCTTGCTTTTACTGCACATTCCACAGTCTGATTCCCTGTGAGCATGCAGTAAGTATCTCTAGATGGATGAGAAATTCTGACGACCAATAGACCAGCCCGTCTGAAATGGTATCAGCCTGGACAATCTAAGGATCATATAAGCCATCCTGGCAATAAAGTACTGTGTCTCACACTCTAATGCAAATTTTCTTTCTTTTACTCTTGAATATTTTTATTATCTTTAAGTAGTTATACAGAGGATTTGCCTTTCAACAAAGAAGTTTATTAATACAGTGATTCTTGATCAACATCACCTCATTCAACACACTCACTCTCTTCTTCCAAAGTTTCCTTTTAAGGTTGTTATTCACATTGAGTCCTGTGAGGCAAGAATCACTTCTCTCCCTCAGTAGATGAGGCATCCAAGGAGCAGCCAAGATATACAACTTGTACAAGGTGCTTCAACAAGCTTGTTGGCTTGTGTTGCTCATTAGTTCTCCTGTCTTATATCCTTGACTCCATGTCCATCTATAAGTGTATTTATGTTAAGTATAAAATGCTTCCCAAAACAGACAATATCATAAATGCTTGTATTGATAAATGTTTATAAAGTGATTGCAACTGAGCACTGACACCAAGAGAAAATACAGTATTAAAAAAACATCCTAAAATTCATATGTAATCAATAAAGGCTCTGAATAATCCAAGAAATCCCAGCAAAGGACTACAACTAGAGGTGTCACTGTACCTGATTTCAGATTATACCACAGAGCCAAAATAACAAAAACAGCATAGTAGTGGTACAAAAAAAATACATGAAGATAAATAACTAGAACAGAGGACCAGTTATAAGCTCACACAGCTACAACCATTTAATTCTCAACAAATGCACCAAAAGCATGCTGAAGAAAGGGACACCTTGAACAAATGATGCTGGAAGATCTAGAAGTCCACCTTAATGAGATTGAAACCAGATTGCTAATACCCACTTTGTATAAAAAATCTCTCAAAATGTATGAAAGCCCTTATATAGAACCTGAAACATAGAAACTACTGGTAGAAACGATAGAAGAAACATCTGAAGAAGCAGCCATAGGCAATGACTTTTGGGTATGACTTCAATGCTTCAAGAAATAATAGCAAGAAACGACACGTAAAAGCACATGAAACTATTCTGAAAAGCCAAGGAAATAAATACTAGTGTGAAAAGAAAGCCCAAGGATATGAAAAAATATCTTGTCAGCTGTTCATCCAAGAGGGGATTCATATCCAGAATATATAAAACACTCAAAATGTTAATCAAAAAATCAAACAATTCAATCAATAAATTGTTTAATGAACCAAAAAGACAGTTTTCAAAGGAATATTTAAAATGGCCAGTGGTTACATGAAACAATAGTTGATATCTTTAGCCACAAGTGATATAAAAATCAAGAGTGTATTGTGATTTCATTTCACCCCATAATAGAATTGCTACTATTGAGAAATCAAACAAGTACTGGTAAGGTGAGTGGATAGAAAAGGAACCCCAATTCAGGTAGAATGTAAACTCCATGGTGCAGTCATTCTGGAAACCAATATGGAAGTTCTTACCAAAGCGAATACCATGACCATACAATCTTGCTTTACCACTTCTGAGAAGATAATAGAAGTATATAAATTCTGATTAAAAAAAAGAAAGAAAATATTATAAACAAGACCTCAAAACTGCTTTTGATGATCCCTCCTGTTATCCTCCCTGAAGTAACCACAGGTGCAATCATGGATTTTTGCTGCTTTTATATGCATGGAATCATATACAAGATATTCTTTTGTCCTTACATTACCACAATACATATATGTGAGACAGCCTAATTTCTGTCTTCGAAACATTCATGCTCATTCCCAGAGAGGATTTCACTTCAGCAGACTTCCATGTTCAATGCTGGATGGCTTGACTGCATGCACAGCTTCCAGACTGAAAAGTCTGAAGACACATCACAACACTTAGCACATAGAGAGACAGGACTGGTACTAGAAGTACAGTATACAGCTGTATACAAATGCATTGTGAAGTACGAAAAGTAAGCATAAGCAAATACTCTTCAAGCTCATCACCTTATACTTGTATATTTGAAATTTTTATTGTGATAAGAACATTTAATGATATGGGGAAATAAAGGAGTAGGCAACAAAGCTTGATAAGAAATGTACTCACTATCTCGCCCATGTAATTGTAACTCCACTGTATGGTATTTTCACAAAAAAAGAACATTTAATGTGAGATCTATATTTTTACAGAAAGTGTCTAATGAGATGACCTGCTTACATGTGGTTCTCAGTGTTGACGTATTTCAGAAGATTTCTTCACTCGTGACATTCAGTTGTATATCCTATGAAATTAAGAAAATTGAGGAGTTGGGTTGAGGAGAATGATGTAAACAGAGACAAAGATGGAAATATGTTGTACATATCAACTGATGTATTGGATGGTAACTCTACTTAAAGATGATAACAATATAATTTAAAAACAAGAAGATATCTTCAGAAAGGTATAAACTACAAATAGAGCACTTGTTTCTGCTCAAGAATAAAGAAATCTCAACCTTTCACATTGTTCTTGTTTCCCTGACTCTCATCTCCAAAATCTGGATCCTGCGTGCCTCCCTTTGATGCATTTATGATGAGCAGCCTGAACTCAAAGCTTCTACTAAGAATGTTTTATCTATCAACCTTGGTTTATCCTCTCCACTTCAGTGGGCATTACTGCAGCTTCTGTTTCTTCAAGTAGAACTGCTAGGATCATCTTCTGTCCCAAGGATGAATTTCTGGCCTTGTATAAAGATAGATAGATAGATAGATAGATAGATAGATAGATAGATAGATAGATAGATAGATAGATAGATAGATAGATAGATAGATAGATAGATAGATAGATAGATAGATAGATAGATAGATCGATAGATCGATAGATAGACAGACAGACAGACAGACAGACAGACAGACAGACAGACAGACAGACAGACAGACAGACAGACAGATAGACAGATCTGTAATGTTTTATCTGTAGGTTGGAACTTTTATATAACTATGCTGTTTGTGATTTCTCCTTTAATCGAGCAGAGAAGTGAGAAATGGGCAAACAGTTCCATGCAGATGAAAATCGCTTTATTTTCTCTGACAAGAAGCCTTTTAAAAAGGTTGAATCTAGTGGCTAGTTTCTGTCACAAGAATCTCCTCTGTGTCAATTACATAAGTAAAAGAGTTCGGGTTTTGGCAGGCATTTTCTAACATCTTATAGAGAGTTGTGAATTATCTCCAGTCAACAGGTCAATTTCAACAGCTGTTTTATGGGACATGGCAAATTCAAATGCAAGCCTATCAGTATGTGGGGCTTTTTAACTCTCTAATAATGACACTTATATGTGCAGAGCAGTTTATAAGCTAGGAAACACTTTTTTCATGTGTTTCTGAGTACAATGTACACACTCTTGTATATGTTTTTTTAATCAGTCCTTGCTATGCAGTATTTTACAGACCAGAAAACAGGCTCAGAGAGTCCCATGTTGCCCAAGTTACTACAACTCTGTTGACAGCAAATGTCCCTTAAGATCTAAAAATACTTTTTCTTATCTCTTTTTGCCTAAAATCAGATATTTTCTTGAGTGCCTACAGTATCCTTCTTTAGATAAAATAATGGGTGTGGAAGTTTCTACTGATTTCTCTCTGACTATGTAGATATATGGTACCTCCTTAGCTAATCATTTATCTTTCAGCAGGCTGTATGCCAGCATGACTCTATGAAATCATACAATAGCAAATTAAAGAACGATCCCAAGACCAGATGTGGTCATAAGCACCTGTCAACCTCCAGAAGTGGAGGTAGGAAGATCGTAGTCTGAGGCAAGTCAGAACAAAGTAAACAAGCAAAAGAAATGGACATGTGACTTAAATAGTAGAGCACTAACCTAGCAAGTGTTAGGCTCTGAGTTCAATCTCCAGTGTACCAAAATAAGTGCATGTGTGGTGGGGCAGGGGTGGAGGGGGAATCTATGCTTATAGGTTCCACTCTTTACAAAAGAACTGGATTTCCTAATTTCCATCTCTAATTCTATTAATTTCCCTTCTTGGTTCTTCAACATGACTTGCCTTGCCCTCTAGAATATCAGTAACTGACCCAACGTCATGCTTGATTGTCTCTATATCCCATGGGTTCTTCTACTTTTCAAATGGAATGTATTTTTGGCTTTTTTTTTTTTACTATCCTCTTACCTGTCTGTTTTCATCAGTATTTTTTCATCCCTGTAACAAATACCTGAGGCAACCAGCTTGGGGAAGGATTGATGTTGGTTGGTGACCGATAGGTTTTAGTCCATGTTCACTTGGTTTCATTGTTTATGAGTCATGGTGAGACAAGAACATGGTGTTCAGGAGTAGGAGAGAAACAGGAAGGGGCTGAGGACAAGTCCACCCCTCCAAGGACATCCTCAATGACCTACTACCTCCGAACAGGCTCCAACACCCACACTCTCCAATTCCCAAGAATGCAATCAAATTATGAATCGACCAAATTGATGAATTCATTAAGTCACCGCCTTTATGCTCTAATTACCTTTCAGTGATTAGTTAGACCTACCAGCTGGGAACAGAGCCTTCAACATATGAACCTTTTGGAGGATGCTTCACATGCAAACAGTAACTTCATCTAAAGGCTAAAGAAAGTTCAAAGCTCCCTTTTATTGGTAAATATAGATATTTTTTGTTTCTTACAGTTATCCTTCTGTCTATACCTGTGGTTTGGGGGATGGGATCAAAAGACCCAGTCTTAAATTATTTCAATAGATAGTGATTTTCTTCTGATTCGGTGTCTAATGCACAAACTTTTGTATTTGAACAACTTCCTTGTCTATACCAAGAGTTAGAAAAGTAAAGAGCAACTATAGCGAATAGTTTATGCGTTTTTAGCCACTTGGTGTGGGAACAACTGTTTCACAACTCTGCTACGATAGCATTAAAGCATCTATTGACTACACACATATGAGAGAGTGTGGCTGTATTCCAATATAAACTCCAAAGGTTGGCAGGAGGCCTGATTTGTCCTATAGGCTACAGATGTAAGACCCCTGATCAATAGGACCAATTCTGTTTGAAGAAACCTACCATCAATTTACCGCAATCTAGATTCTGCCAAAGATGAGTTATGACATCTAGATTTGACAGCGGAGTCAAATGGCCATGTTAATTTCCCTTCATCTAACTCTCTCACATGATAGGCAGCATGCTGAGTTGATAAAGCTTCAACATGACTTTTCTGCATTGATTTTGAAGGCAAGAAATGCTTAAGGGCCAGACAGGGTAAAGGAGAAAGCTAAGATGTTTTCAAGCTATAATAATATTTCTTTGACTAACAGTTGGCCCAACCCCAAGGACATTTATTACACATAGAATTAGACACTATCAATTACCTTCAGGATTGCTTGAATGACCTTGAACACATTGTCAAGGATAAGGGATCTTTACATTTGTCTACTCTTTTACCCTAACAATATTGGCTTCTCCTGTGTCATCAACTGGTGTCAGATAAGTACAGTACCTCTAACAATCACATCCTGGCAAGTCTGCTTCCAATTAAGGCAAAGAACTGAGCAAAGGAATCTTCCTTTTGTTTAGATTTATCTTTCATGAAAAAGGGAAACTTTCTCCTGGGAATCTTCCCACAAGACTTTTTTTTTCCCCTGAATTAGACCAGATTAGTTAGGTCCCCTTCTCACCTCTAGCCAACCATGACAAAGAAAGATGGCTCAGAGCTGTGACATAAAATAGGTACAACCTCTAGATTTTTAACCATCCTCTTGTAATATACCCCTGCATCTAATCTGAGTGTTGAGGAGAGAAGGAAGTAGGGTGCAAGGAAGGTTGTAGAGGAAAGACTTTAAAGAAGACATCAAAACAACACTGTAAAGCTGGTGGCATGAAGATAAGAAGAAAATGAGTGGGAGCTTGAATTTGAACTCTAAAGGGCACATGGTTCACAGTCACTGTAGTCCTCAAGAACCAGGTTCATTACCTTACCCATGTAATTGTAACCCCTCTGTATGGTATTTTCACAATAAAAAAAGAACCAGGTTCAAATGTGCTACCTTGGGCCTCTGCCCCAGAAATTCTGGTTATAAAGCACTCAGGGGAGGAGGAAGGAAGAATGCTTTCTAGTAAATTCTCCAGGGGACTTTGGTGCAAGTACTCTGCCTCTGGCACTAGAGAATCAATCACTCTGTGATTTTGAAGCCTTGATGAGAAGAACACAGGAGGCAGAAACAACTGTCATTTCAAACTCCCGGTTTGTCTTGAAGCGAAGAGGCAAATATGTAAATATTGGGAGCTCAGAGCATCCCTTTATGCTGAGAAAAGAATAGAAGTGGACTTTGTCAACCACATGACTCTCAGACTAAGGTGCCCATATTAAGTATAACCCTACTATGCACATACAGAGCACATGATGTTGTATATAAGTTGCCTGGTGTTTTACACAGACTATGTGAACAGGTGTCCTAGATCCAGAGAAACTTTAATTTGATCCCTAATATAATAAATTTAGACAACAGTTGAAACATCTTGCCTCAGAGCTTACTTCTACAGAATAGAGGAAAACATTTTCCTTTCTAGCAATCCTAATGTGATACATTGGAAATTATTAAGAGAAAAAGTTATCCTTGCAATGCATTTATCATGGTGCTTAGTGACTTATGTACCTAATAAATGTTAGCGTTCATTACCATCTGTGTCCTCCTCGGGCTCATGGTATTCATGATGGTTTTATTTTATTTACAAATGCATGTAGGTATTACATTTTCCTTAGCACGTTTCTCAGTTTACAGACATGAAACCAATTTCCACAGAACTGATAATAACTTGAAAATTTACAAAATTATTTGGCTATGTTGAATCTTGAACTCAGCCTCAATTCTTGATTCTCTAATCAAAATTTCTAATAATCCACCTTACTAAATTCATAATGAACATATGAGTATGACCCAGTTTCTTGGTACATTAACAAGCACCTCACTCCAGGGAAGACATTCATTCTAGGTATATATATATATATATATATATATATTCTCTCTCCTCTCTCCATTCTCTCTCTCTCCTCTCTCTCCTCTCCCTCCCTCTCCCTCTCCCTCTACCTTTCCCTCTCCCTCCCTCCCTCCTCTCTCTTCTCTCTCTCTCTCTCTCTCTCTCTCTCTCTCTCTCTCTCTCTCTCTCTCTCTCTCTCTCTCTCTCTCTCTCTCTCTCTCCCCCCACCCCTTGTGGCTGTTATACAGAAAGTCTACTGGGATAAAGATCACTAGAGTAATTAAAAAGAGGAGTTGAAGTACTCATGGTGGAATCAGGAGACAAGTTGCTGTGGCTCAATCTGCAGGGAACTGACTGCAATCAATTTCTCCAACAGCCTGTCCAAGGCTACAGCTCTAAAGTGTTCAGTGTGCTGATCAATGGCGGCCTTGATGAAGTGAAGGGGGAGACAAAGTAGAACCTGCAGCCCCAGGTCAGTCTGCTGCCAGCAGGCCAACCCAAGTCCAAGGACAGCAGCCACTGAATCCCCTTTCCCTCTCCCCTTTCTACCTCTGGCAAAAGTGTCAAAACAAGATGAGATGGCTAAAACCAACCTAGCAGCTCTGAAAGAAAGAAAACTCATTTGCTAAAGATAATAAAAATAATAATAATCTCCGATTCATCATCATAGACATAATGACAGTGGTTGTAATAATGACAGGGCACCTGATTTTATCTTCTGCTCTCTGAACGTGAAAGTACATCTCTATATACAAATGAAAGTCATTTAAGAGCTGTAGTTTCCAGCAAATAGAAATCATCGCATTTAATAAAATGCTAATTGAGGTGGAGGGAGGAAGCCCCGGGTCTTTGTAGTTTTATACATTTTATACATTTGTTCATTAAAGAAACAATGAAGCATTATGCTATTTTAGGATGAAATACATGAAATATATCTACCTACAGTAGATACTATCTTCATTTTTTTAAACTGTGCCAGGTAATGTGTTGGTGCCAGGTTATAGATTGTGGTTAAACAATGAATGAATAAAGTGTGCCCTTCAATGTCAAGCTGTTTGCATATGAAATGTAGCATGTAAACAGAGAATTATTTTGATAAAGACTGGAATCACATGACTAAAATTCAAAAAAGATGGGTTCATTCAGGTCATACAAAGGAGTGAAAGAGTTGAGGGAAATTTAAGCTCTGAAAATTGTATATGAACTTTCCAGGTAGAAAAATGCCATTCAAAGTAGAGAGAATAGCACTAAGTTAAGGGATTATGCAGCAAGTTTCTGAGTGGTATGCAGTCTTATGTGTCTACAATATGGAATACTTGAAGGAAAAGTTACAATAAAGATGAGAAGGTAGGTGGGAATGCAGAGGAGAAAGTCTTTCCATACAAAGAAATTAATACTTTCCCCCCTTTTACATCCTTTGGGTAGTTGGAACCTTGAAAGATTCTTTGTAGATAATGTCCAGTTTTTGTCTGGAAATGGGATTTTCATAAATAAAAAAGTGAGTAAATGATAAATGGCACAAGAGAAGACAAGCTTAAAGAGGTTAACTAATTTGCTCAGAATAAACAAGTTAATGGTACATTGTGAGCCCAAGTTTTTGCCACTCAAATCCTAGTTTGTGTTTTCCAATTCTTTAGACTATAATGACAGATAAAGACTAAACCAGACAGATCTGGTTTAAATCTTAGTCCTGCCCCTTTGGAATTCTTAAGTAGCCATGAGCATTTTAACAAGCCTCGCTTAGGCTCAATTTCTCCACCTGTTAAATGGTAGTTAAATGCTTGTATATTGGAGAACTTGTAAATTGAATGAAAAAATATATATGTAAGTATTGCAGCAGAGTTCTTGTCATAGTGTAAGATTTTGATATATGTTAGGTTCCATTATCATTAATATTAACTTCAAATGCCTTTCTCATGTTTCCTTTCTGAACCTTTCTTCCACTTCTTTTGACATCTCTTTGAATACTTTAGTATCTTGGATTAATTTTAGGCATGATGATGGACTATCAAAAAAGCTATTTTGGTTTTGAGGGACTTTCCCTCACCTTTTTGAACACACCACCTCGTTGGATGTTATATCTCATATGAAGAATGGCTAAGGGAGATGAGAAAATTTGGAAAGGCATGAAAGCTACATTCAAGTTTTTTTTCAAAATCTGTCAGTTTTAAGAGATGAAACTTATTACTGTTTGGCTTCTAATAAATAAAAGTTTGAACAGTATATAAAAGTTATGGAGAAATTTCTTTATATTCATTTAAAAAAAACTTCTAGTTATTAGGGATGATGGGGAAATTAATTGTGGGAACTAAGTTTCCGATCACTGGAAAAGATTCCAATTGGCACTGGTAGATGTAAAAGGTATTACAGCTAAGATTTAATTAGGTAATCATGAATAAAACAATGATACAGTTAATTCTTTATAAAAATAAGCCATTTATAAATAGATTGATGTTTCTAAATGACACACTTGATAACATAAGGTTTGTATGTTGAAATGGAGGAGCCACACATCCAGACTGTCCAGTGCATAGGTGTATTTGTGGCTTTCAGAAAAGTGGTAGAGCATATTCTTTTCAGTGAACCCAACTCCACACCATTCCCCATTCTCTTACTCTAGGGAATATTACCATTTGTTTTCATTGGCTGAACTTGTATGAAAAGTACTCTAAATCCTAAGTCAGAAGACTCAGTTTTGTTTCCTAACTCTGTCAGTAACTTGTTCTGTTATTTTGGGTCAGCAACTAACTCAAATTAGCCTTAATGTCTTAGCTATCAAATAAGAGAAATAGAGTGCCCTGTCTCAGGAGCTATTCCACTCCAGAATTCTCAAATCTATTATTGTGAAGAAAAAAACAATCCACACCAAAGAAAACATTTTGCTTCAAAAAAAAAACCAATGACTAACTCTGAACCCCATAGAAATCTATAGATGCATATATTATTGTCATTTATAAAAAGTGAAATTGTTAGTAAAAGTGAATAGAACTTACTTTGATGGCTTTGGCGAGATCTTACTTTGATAGTCTTTACTTTACTGAATAATGAGATGGAAATATCCAGATATTGCCAATGTGTTTCTGTTTAGATAAACTTTCTATGAGTATGGCTAAAATCTCCCGTGTTGAGCTAAACAATTTAGCAATGCGGAGATTGATTTGTTGGTTTAATTGCTGTAGTTCCCCTACAGAGACTGTCAGTTAAACAAGGAGAGGAATGACAAGGAAAGAAGAGAATTTCTAAGACTGGAAAGCCAAAATTAAAGCTCAGTAATGGAAAACACTAAGAAATGAGTATATAAAAGAGGTGGGGTATGGCCCAGGAGAGAGGGGTAGATGAATGCAAAGGAGGAGGGCATACAAAATGTAGATAAGAATCCCCTGTATATCCTGAAAAATTAAGAAGAGTGAGGGAAGGGATGTGTAGGGGAGGGATGGGTGAGAATGTTGAAAGAGGTGACACTGATGAAGGAGTATTGCATTCAGATCTGGGAATGTGGTAGTGGTAGAGTGCTTGCCTAGCATGCATGAAGCCCTGGGTTCGATTCCTCAGTATAACAAGAACAGAAAAAGCTGGAAGTGATGCTGTGGCTCAAGTGGTAGAGTGCTATCCTTGAGCAAAAGAAGTTCAGGGACAGTGCCCAGGCCCTGAGTTAAACCCCAGGACTAGCAAAACAAAAGATATATTGCATTCATGAACTGCTTTGTTAAATGGTAACACCTTTGTACAACAATGTAATGATAATAACTTTTCTTAATATATATTTTTTATTTTAAAGATACTGAACACAGGGGTTTCAGTTGCATGCCACCCCCTCCTTTGTTTTTCCCCTACCATCCCTTTCCTCCCCACCTCCCCAACTCCTTCCTCCCTGCCCCATGTTGTAAAGATAGTTTTCAACATAGTATCTTGTACATCTCATTGTTACAATGGGTCAACCTGTATCCTTGTTTCAGCATTTTGTTATTTCCCTTCCTCTCCCCAAATTAGAAAAATGTACATACAAAATGCAAGGCACAACAACAGGGGTCATACCATGGGGGACAAACATACGAAAGAAACAAAAAATCACATAGTACATTATAAGTACATTAAAAACAACAGAAACAAAGATAAAACCTCTTGTGTCCCTATCTTGGGGTTCATTCATTTATATGGTTATATGTGCATAGCTTTTGACCTTTTCTGTTTGTCCTAGACATATACTAGCTATTGCAAATAAGGGGACCTATGTTTCTTTGGGCCTGGCCTACTTCATTTAGCATAATATTTTACAGGTCTTTCTATTTCCTAACAAATGGGGCAGTGTCATTCTTTCTGATGGAAGCATAGAATTCCACTATATATACATATCTTCATCCATTCATCTAATGAGGGGCATCTGGGTTGGTTCCATATTTTAGCTATGATATAATAATTTTTTAAGGACTAATGAAATGGAAGTTTGAAGAAGAATGCAATACAGGCCTGGGGAACAGGGAGAACATTCACTTTGAAGCTTTCTGTGTCTGTTTCTCTCCTCCAAAGAACCACTGAACTGTGTAAGTAGAATCTGCTTGTTATTTGCTTGTCGTTGGTCACCCTTCCTAACCTCAGCACAAGAAATTCCCTCTTACTGGATGCTAGCAGGATCTGCAATTGTAGGTTAATGGAACCTTCAAGAATGTTCTACTCACTAGGAGGGTCTAATCTATAGTAGACATAAGTCATAAAACCAACAAAAATGGAAAGCATCCAGAAATTGATTAGTCAAAGATGAACATATTGAAACAATTTTTAAAATTCAGAAAAGCCAAAGTAAGATACTTGCCTAAAATTCACACAGAGGCAAAGAGCATTTTCTATAAGTACTTGTAGACTTTTTTCTTTTCAACTGTTTCCATTTATATAATGCAATTATGTACTATATGTAAATATATTTTGTGACACATGTATGCTTATGTGATAGAGTGCATATGTTTGTAACATATACACAAAAAGGTACTATAATTCAGTTGCTTTTAATGTAGATTTTTATTCATTTATGAAATACATATTTAACAGTATTAATTATATATTATAATTTGACTGGCAATATCAAATGTCCAGTTATTGCTAAGTGTAACCCATGTCACACTTTTTTTCTACAAGGATAATATAATTGTTATGTACTTTAAAATGTGATAAATAGAAAATCAAACCAAAAATGCAAGTAGACCATATATAGAGGGTAACATTAGAAATCTTAGAATCAATCATATCTGAATTTAATCCCAAATTTGCCTCTATGGACTGTGTGATTGCAAGCAAGTTACACCATCTATCTGAGCTTCCATTGACCCATTTACAATGGAAGAAATTTTTTTAAAAACCGATTAAAGATGATTAGGATTATGAAGTCAATCCAATTCCATATAGCACTTTTTATGGACACTGTCCAGAATAAGTTCTTAATCCATGGTAGCCATCATCATCATCATCATCATCATCATCATCATCATCATCATCATTATCATCATCATCATCATCATCATCATTATCTTAAATGCTTCATACTATTTTGAATGCAAGAAAGAAACCATATTCTTCAACATTCCATCAGTTATTCTGAAATTCTTGTTATCAACACTTTAGTATGATCCCTCACTTCTGGATACAAAACCTAGGGATATCTCATTCCATATACCCCTCCTACAAATAGCTCTACTATTATAAAATAGTGTATCACAGAGCTTTCTTTGCTCAGTTGCCTACAACAGAATATAATTGTCCTCATATTTTATTTTTAACAACTTTACTGAGATACTATTCACAAATTCCCTAATTCATCTGTTTTAAGAATAATACACACAGGGCTGTGAAACCAAGATGATGATCAATTTTAGAACACCTTCATTGCTTCCAGAAGAATCTCCATGTCTATTAGCAGTCACTCCTTATTTGCTTCTGGCTTTGTGAGGAACTGCAAGTCTATTTTCCAAAGTGATATTACTACTCTATATTACAACAGCAGTGTGTGAAGATTTCATTTTCTCCTCATATGTTCCAACAATCATTATTATACATATTGTCTCCTATAGTCAGCCCAGAGTTTGTAAAGTAGACTTCTAGTGTGGGTTTTGGTTTGCATTTTTAATTGTTAACAGCTTGAGTTCATTTCTTTGCTTATTGGGCATTTTTATGTCTTTTTTGGAAAAAGAGTCTTTTCACAAAGTTTACCCAGTTTTTTAAATTAGATTACCTTTTTGAGTTGTAAGAATCCTTTATGTATTGCAGATATGAATATCCTACCAAATATGCTATTTCAAATATTTTTCCAGTCTGTGAGTTGTCTTTCCAAATTCATCATGGTGCACCTGGAAAATAAAACAGTTTCGCTTCGATTAAATACAACTTATCTATTAGAAACCACAAAACTTTAATCCTAGGCTTTCCTCTCTAAGAGTGTTATAGTTGTTTTAGCTCTTTATGTTTTTATCTATGGTTCATTTTAGTTTTGTATATTAGACAGGGGTAAAATTCATTCCTTTAGTACAGCTATCTAGTAATTTCAGCATCATTTGTTGAAAATAAATGTCCTTCAATGAATGATTTGTCAGCTTTATCAAAATATCAATTGGCCAAGGGCAGGGGAGAATGTAAGCAGTAGTGGAATATTTGCTTAGCATGCATGAGTCCTCAGATTTGATCCTCAACAGCAAGAAAGACTGGAAGACAGAGAGACAGGTGCAAAGAAAGAAATAGGGATAAAGAATGAATGAGAGAGAGAATAAAGAGAGGAAGGAAAGGGAGAAGAAAGAAAGAGAAGAAAGAAAGAGGAAGAAGGAAAAGAGAAAAACAGAAAGAAAGAACACAAAAGCAGACTGAATAAAGAAAGAAATTTGAATTCTAATTTGAATAATTTTATATTTTTCCTGAACACTCTACATATAATTTTAATATAACACTGACTGAACATGGTGAGTAAAGACATTCTCGTCCTATTTGTGATTTTGAATGGAAAGCTTTTATTTGTTCATTTGTTTATTTATTTATTTTTGCATTATTATGGCCATTCTGTGGGCTACTGTTGCTGTTCCTAACAAGCTGAAGAATTATTTGCTTCTTCAGTGATTTTATAATGAAGCCATGTTGGATATTCATCTGATAGTTTTTCTGTCTGTTGAAATTATTGTATAGATTTCTTTTTTTATTTTCCACTACAAAATGAATAATTGATTTTTATTTTTGTGTGCTGGTCCTGGTGTTTGAACTCAGGGCTTAGGTGCTGTCTTTGACAGATTCTTTTGCTCAAGACTAGCACTCTACCACTTGAGCCACAGCTCTACTTCTGGCTCTTTGGTGATTAACTGGAGATAAATGTCTTACAGACTTTCCTGTCTGGGCTAACTTCAAACCATGATCCTCAAATCTTAGCCTCCTGAGTAGCATGACTTGAGGACCACTGGCGCCTGGCACATAGATTGATTTTTCTTTGATGCTACAACTTTGCATTCCTCTCATTTAACATAATGATTTTTATATTTTTAGTAGTTCAAAAATATGTTTGACTCTATATTCATGAGGGATACCTTATGATGTCTTTTCCTGAATTTACTGTTCAAATATTACTTGTCTTATAGACTATAATTTTCTTCTTCCTTTTATGTTTTCTGGAACTTTTATTAAAATATTGATGTTAATAGTTTCTTTTTAAAGATTGGATAACATTCATCAGTGTTAATAGTTTGATATGAAATGCCCAGGTGTTACAAGCTTGGTGCTATGCTGCTGCTGCTATTGAGAATTGTTTTATCATAAGTGTGCAATAATTCATTGATGAGTTTATGCTTGAATGGACAGTGAGAAGTTGTGCCTATTTGGAGGAAGTAGGCCTTTGTGGTCAGGACTTCTGACAGTATGCCTTTGTCTTTGGTCTTTCTCTTACTCTGTTTCCTGTTTGCTTTTTTGGGTACCTTTCTTCTGTCATTCACTTTTACCATAATGTCTCTGCCTTGCCACAGGCCTAAAAGCAATAGAATGAGCCAACTATGAACTGAAACCTCTAAAACCATCAGTAAAAACAAGTATTTCCATCCTTAAGATGTTTTCTAAGGGGTTTTGTCCTAGTAAATAGAAAATCAGTAAATCTTGTACTGGGTCTTTCTTCATGGGACTATTGTTGCTGTTCCTATTCCATCACTTTAAGTTTTATATTTTCTATTTATCTTTGAGTTCGTTTAGTTGGATGGTATGTTTCCAGGACACTGTTTATTTATTCTTCCTAATTTGGCCGTATAACTGTTCATATGTCCTATAATTATCCTTTAAATTTCTATAAGGCCAGTAATGCTACTCTTCTTTTATTCCTGATTTTAGTAATTTGAGTCCTGTTCTTTTTCTGCCACAGTCTAATTATGTTTGTCAACTTTGTTGATGTTGGTAAAGAGTTTATATTTGCTCTTGCTGATTTTTTTCATTCCTTTGACATATTTGTCAATATTCTCCCATTTATTGTTAATTTGAATTTTGTTTCCATATCTTGTTTTTGTCTTTTTCTTATTAAAATTTAAGTCCAAATGTTGACAACTGGTTTATGAAACATATTTAATGAATATATATATATATATATATATATATGTATTAGTTGAACTAACTGGTAAGGTCAGAAGTACTTCATGTTTGCTCAGGTCCAAAGTTGCATGTAATATTCTTAGAGCTGATTCCTGGGAATAAAAATTCATTCTATGAAAAGCAAAGCATTGGAAGGGAAACATTCTCATGGAACTTAACTTTTAAACATCACTGAAAAGCAGATCATTATCAGTATTCTCTCTCTCTCTCTCTTTCTATCTTCACTTCTTCCTTTTATCTTCATACTACTACTATGGGTTATATGGCCTCTCATCTTCATTTCTATCTACACTTTGGCCTCCTGAAAAACAGTCTCTTTTAATTCACTGTAACCCATCATGGCTTATCACAAAACAGTTGCTTAAGACCTTGAGATAATTTGCTATTTTAGTGTCATTGGCCGTAGCAAACTGAATGTTCTCATCTTGTTAAGGACTTCAAAGTACAGAGTAAAAGACTATGATTGGCAGGTAGCACAGTAGTGCTTTTCTGAACTAGCTATGACCAACATGGTGGAGTTATATGGTACATAGATATGATATCTTTTCTCCAGCCAGGGTGGGAAATATATGACCATTTTCATATTCTATGTTTATTTGTTATTGTTTAAATTATCTATGTGGATATTGGAGTTCACATGTATACTAAGTGAGGCTAGATGGTCAGATCTTTTCCCCAATATATAGAAAAGTTATTTAAGATTGATTCCCTGTCATGGGTGCTGAGGTAGATGCCTCGGTAAAGTTCCTTCTGCTTCATGGACTGGGAAATCTACCTATCATCCATTTATGGGACATTCAGCCTAGAGAAGGTCTCTTGCCTCCTGCTGCTAAGGAAATTGCATTATTGGATTTTTAAATAAACCATTGGCCAGAATATCTAAGAGCCTTTCTTGCAGACCTTGACAGGTTTATTTTTTTTTAAATTAAAAATCCCAGCCTAGGGCAAAATGAAAATGTCTTCAGATTTGCAATCAGTGCTTGTGTTTCATATTTGTGATGTGTTAGGAATTGGACTTTGGTGTGACCTGATCCACGGACTCCATTCAGCAGATTGCTGACTCCTTTAAAGTTAGGGGTTTTTTGGTTGAGTCCTGTACTAGAATAGTACCAAGGGCAGAGAAGACAAGATACTCAGTTATCCTAGTGTATAAAGATCACTTTTCTACTTTTTCTTTCCCTAGACTGACTCTAGGCAGTAAGTGAGAAAATAAAGGGCACACAGAAGATCATAACAGCGTAGAAAGCTATTGTTTTTGCTAACCAATCTAAATCACAAGAAAATATGGCTGTGTATACATGCACTATCAATATTGACCAAGGACACTAAGAAATGTCAACATCAAGGCAACAAGTCCACGTAACGTGTTACTTATGGATTCACTTTGTGTTTGAAATACATTAAGTGACTAGAATATAGGCATTAGTACATATAAGGATATATGCTAGCATTTTTCAGAAAAAGGTTTGGATTTCACACACATAATTCATAAGCTGTCAAAAGGTAATGAATGCTTCAAGGGTTGAACTACAGAGTTTTATCTTTCACTGTAAGAAGCTAAGTGAAGAAGCTCAATTCATGTGTGTGCTTTATTTACTTGTTTACTAGTAACTTCCTGGATTCTCACTAGATTTTTTAATTTCCCTAGGAGAAATTCTATTTTTATATTTATACTTAAGCCAGAATTGTAAAGCAAGATAAAGACAGTGAAGGATTCTCTCCATATGCATACTGTCACAGACCTCTTCATATCTACTAAAAGAAAAATTAAGGATAGAAAGTGTAGCTCAAGTGGGTAAGCATTTGCCTAACAAGTTTAAGGTATTGAGTACAAACTCCAATATTGAAAAAACAAGAAAAATCAGATTTTGTCATAGAAAATATAAAATATTTTACTTAATCATCAAAGAGAAAACTGAAATGTAAGGGAAAATGGAAAATATATATATGAAAAAATGGAAAAATATATGAATGAGTTATCCTTTAAGCCTAGAAGAAAGTGATGCAAAGCATTCAGATTCCAAATTGTAACAGGCTATAAATTGTCATGAAGAGGCAATTCAGAAATGAGAAAATATAAATGCTAAATAAACATATGTTCTCAAAAAACAAGCAAATGAATGCAAATTAAAACAAAGAGCAATTACCCTCACCTCTCAAATTAGCAAAACTGGAAGAAAAAAAATCTCAAAATAGAGATCTATGAGATAAGTACTCCTCTCTACTGCTAGAAATACAAATCTCTACATCATTTGAGAAAGCAATTTAACAATAGTAGCTAGAGACAAATACTCGCAAATATTTTAAAGCAGTGTTCCTCTCTATATAAGATCTAAAGAAAAGAATTTGAAATTCTAACAAAGAAATACACAAAGGTATACATTGCAGAAATTAATGTATCTATGTTTATGTGTTTTTAATAATAGTACATTTAGAAACAAAATCTTCTCTGAAAGAGAATTATAAAGAGTCCCATATGATGGAACATATGTCATCAGTGTAAATGAGGTTTGGAAAAGAATTAAAGAATTTTAACACCTTTATTAAAGTATGAATATAGAATGAAAAACATTATAAGTGTGAAATTCACTGAACTTTGGTAAAGTTATGGAACTGTGTAACCACAAACACACTCTAGTTTTATGACATTTTCATTACACCAAATATTTTTTTCTTATATTTGCAGTTAACCCCATTGCACTCTCAAACCTAGAAAACTACTGATCTATTTCTCCTCTCTGTAGACTTGGTTTTTCTGGACTTTTCATATGAATGGAGTTATATTAATATAAAGACTAAGATTTTTCAACTTGAAAAACATCTGCTTCAATATTCTGCTTTCAAAAGTAAATGAACCCCTCCATGTAAGTTATTATTTTAACTAAGCTAACACAGGTACCCAAACCAGCTCAAACACCAAATCTTTGTCAGTAACTGAGTGAGAATTATGAAGTGTTTCTTATTTTATAAGATTTCTATGTTTTTAATCCATGCATATAATATATATATATATATTTTTTTTTTTTCATACTTGAGAAAGAAAGAGACAGAGAGAGACTGAGATATGGGAATAAACATCTCACTGTAATGCAACAAATGCTTTGGTCAAGGTCATTGATTTGATCAAGGTCATTGCTTTGAGAACATCAAAAACTAAGATAGGAAGGCAAGGAGGAAGCCTTTCTATGAGAGCTTTAAGAAGTTGGCTCTTTATGGAAAGATGGAAAATTGGCCTGGGCAGGGCTCACTTTATTACCAGGGAGAATTTAGAAAATTATATGCTAATATGAAAGATGCAAAAATGTAAACAAATAATCTCCTGGTTGGAGGGGAAAGTCTGGAACGTTTCCTGTAAACTTATGTGAAGTGAGACACAAGTGCTTAAACTGTAAGCCATGAGAATTTGGGATAGAGAAAATGACCTTAAATTCCCAGCTAAGCATCCTCTTCCCAGTTTTAATGTCTCCTTCCATGAGATTGTACCCATATTTTAATGTACATTCCTCTGTTCTGACCCTTTATAAAGGTTTGCTGGACTTCTCAGCCCCACAAGGCTCTTCAACAGAGATAGGGAATGATGCACTGGTGTTATTTCTATTGGTGTTGTTTCTCTCAACACTGCATTCAGTTATGAAGTTTAGGGTGCTGTGCTTTTGAGAAGTTTTCCATACAACTTATTTAGTTTTAGTCAGTCGTGGGGCTTGAACTCCAGGCCTGGGTGCTTTCCCTGCGCTCTTCAGCTCAAGGTGAGCTCTCTACTGCTTGAGTCACAACACCACTTCCAGTTTTCTAGTGGTTTATTGGAGATAAGAGTCTCATGGAGTTTCCTGCCCAGGCTGGCTTTGAACCGTGATCCATAGATCTCAGCCTCCTGAGTAGCTAGGATTACAGGCATGAGCCACCGGCACCTGGCCTTATAACTTTTTTGATGTCCTTCCACCAGAGAAGGTAATTTTATATTCTAAGCCTCCTCTTATTTTTGTTAATATTTACTAATTGTACAAGTGGGGGATTAATTGTGACATTCCCATACATATATACAATGTATTCTTGCTAAATATCCCTTTCAATTTCCCTTACCCCCTTGTCTTCTTCCTTAAAACAAACCCAAAGTGATTCATTATCTTATCCTATAAATGAAAATAAACTACTTGGACCACCTTCATTCTCATGAATTCACCCTAAGTTTTTTCTTTAAGTGAAATACTATTCAGGTTGATGCAGGATACAATTATGGATGGATAGCAGAGAATTCCCCATTGAACAAACTTATGGTCTACCTTACTGGGTTACAGATTTAGCCATCCATGTTATCACCATAGGAATTTCAAGAATACTGTGGCCTCTACCACACCTAAAAAGATCCTGATTTAGTTGTTTTGAAGTGTGATCTGGGCATGAGGCATTCTAAAAGCTCCCTGGGGGACTTGTATGGACAGTTAAATTTGGAAACTCTCAAGGATGGAGAGTATCTGTCCCTGGAGCCTTATAACATTTGAGAAATCATTTTGTACATTATGGGAGAGATACTATGTATATTCCTCATATGCTGTCTGTAGCCTCCTGCCTGAATTGACAATTGTGTATGATCCATGAATGATGTTATAAATATCCAGATTGCCCTTGACAGGAAGAAAAATTTACCTACTCCTAAAAGGAGTGAAAGACAAATGTTTACTTAGAAAACAGTCCTAATGGTATTAATTTCCCGAATCCTATCCTTAATGGCTTTCTTATTGCCTCTAGAAACAAGTTCAAACATTTATGTGGCATTCAAGGCCATACAAAACCTAGTTCCCATAGAACCATATTGCCTTAAAAACCTTCAAAAGAAGGCCTGGTGCCTGAGTCATTTCTGACTCTACTCTTGAAACAGGAAATGGCCTGATCTGTGCCAACCATAACCAGTCACAACTGGCACTCTGAAAGAACATACAATAGCGCTCAATCAGGAAAAATGCCAGGGCCTATTAACAATTTTTGCCAGTGATCAGGACATGAAAATGTATAGTTTGAATGTTAAACTTCTGTCATCCTAGCATCTGTGTTCTTCTTGAGGTTTTGGTCTAAGTAGGCCCTTCAGATCATCTTTCCAAACACAGCAAGAGACCATCTTCTCCTGGAAGTCTTCTCATTTTCCAAATTCTGAGTATCATGCTTCACTAAGTTTAGTATGTCTTTTATGAATCTCCATGTGAGCTTTGTTGTCACTTAAAAAATAGAAAGCAATATTAGCTTTTCTGTATATGTCTTAAATACCTAAGGACTGAGTGAAGTGCTTAAGCTTTAGTTCACATTAGACTCACTGGGGAGTATTGTTGAGTCGTGTTTCTAGAGTTTCTGGTTCTGTACCATTGAGGGAAGAGAATTACATAATGTGACCTTGGAAATCAACTTTTGAATGAACCATTGTTCTTTGACAAGAGACTCTTCTAGAAGAGGTTCTTGTGAATTAAAATCTTAACAGCAGCCAAAACATAGTAAGTGCTTACTTTTCATTGAGTTAAAGTCTAGCAAGCCAAGACAGATATGCTAAATGAGAAAAGATTTGTGTAGGCATACAATGGAAGAAGACATGCTGATTTGGGCTGATAAAAAATACCACTCAGATGATCAATTATGTTTCTGACATGAGAAAAGTTGGAAAATAATTCCTGGCACAGAATCTGGAGCTGGGAGGTCACCACAGAGATGAGGAAGAATTTTAACAGAGAGGCCATACTCGTAACCTAGAAACATATAGCTATTGTTTTCATCAGTCTAAAGCAAGCAAGCAGGCCCTGGACTGATTGTGGAAGAGGCTACAAATGTGATCAAGAGTGAAAGGAGACAAATAGGTAACCAACAGAAAGAGAAGCAATGGAGGAAGAGACCAAGAGGATTTTCATTTTGTATTGTTGGAAATATATCTCCATTGACTTTATTGAAAGCCAACCCCAAGGCAGGTGGGGGAGGTAAGAGAGCCATTAGAAGATGAATGAGATGGCTCACTGGGAAAATTTCCCTGGCTCTCACCGGGTCAACTGAGTTTAAAAAGCCATTTCAGCAATAGTTCTGAGCTGTCAGATGTCTCTGTCAGATCGATAGGTTACTGTGGAATTTGCCCAGACTTTTGCCCAATCAAAATGTAAATTCCAGATACATTTAATACATAAACCAACCTGTCTTCCTCAAGCCATTTTGAAAGTCATGAAAAGTAATTTGACTTTTCCTCATGACTGTCATATTGGAGATGCTTTTGAGTCAGGGTTAAGCATTTAGTTAGCTTCAAAATTCACATGAGGTCCAGTAGAGGCCACATGGGGTAAGGCATAGACCAATTTGTGGTCTATGCTTCAGAAGGAGCTAGAAAGTTCAATAATTTGAATACCTTTATGAGAGATATAAAAATTAACATGCAGATATGTGTTGTCAGCATGCTCATAAGAGTTTACAGTGGCTAGTGGAATGTGTGATTAATGTTACGAATTCCTCATTTATATCTCTCCAAGACTGCCTTATTTTCTAGAACATACAATATGTGTCTGCATGCATGATTCTGTGTTTGCATGTTGCAACCCATCTTTCCAAACAAGAGCTGTAAATTTTAACATTGAAAGAAAAGATTTATAGCCCAGCTAGGATGGCTCCAGGCTCCTCAGGGAAACATGCTTTAGAGACATGCCCTAATTTTTCATATTAAAAAAATTCATAATGGACAAAAAAAAGCATGTAGGCAAAAGGTAAAAGACTTTGAACTCAGGAATGTCTAAAGTGGGGCATTTTCATTAGAGGATTTATCCTGAAGTCATTATATTACAGATGCCTTACTTTTTCTGTGATGTTGGTTTATAGAACACCTTCCTATCCTTGATGGCATTGAATCCAGATGCTATAACTATCTTCTGAAGTAATTGGACTGACCTCATTTTCCAGGTGGTGAAATCTAGGCTCCACAGGTGAAGTGGTAATGACCATGGTGATACAGTACAGACAGCGCCATGGCTTGAACCCAGGTATATAGTCTCTATTGTACTTTCAGATACTCTTTCCACTTCTCTCCACCTCCCAATTCCATCCTTTAATGCATTATGTTAACTGAGTTTTCTTGCGCTAGTGTTATATGTCTGCTATCATACGGTATCATGAACTTGGAAACTAAAGCTAACAAAAATGTGCCACATCTTACAGTTTGAGTGACAAGAATTCTGAAATGTGTTATCCCTGGGCTAAGATCTACATATCTATAGGAAGGTGTTTCACCTAAAGGCTCTACAGGGAAGTCTGATTCCTTGTTTCTTCTTACTTCAGTGGTCACATGTTTTCCTTAGTGCAGGGCCCCTCCAAAGCTTGAAATGTTCAGGTGAATTCGTCTCATCCTGCTGTCTCTCTGGTTTAATTTTTCAGTCTCCTTATTGTTTCATTTTTATGGGCCTATGGATAACATCGAGTCTACCCAGATAATAAGATAAAAATGATCTCTTTACCGTAAGGTCAGGTGATTAGCAAGCATATTCAGCCTTGATTTTCTTTCTGCCTTGGAGCCTAGAAAACCCACAAGTTTTGGACACTTGGACATTGGCATCTTTGAGAAGCTAGTCTTCTGCTTTCCCTTGCTTCCTATCTTCTGAAAATAAAGATCAGCAGGGATGTGACCAAGGTCTATTATTTATCCCTTTGCTTATTTCTTTGCTGGACTTCATGTCTATGAAATTATACCATTTTGTTGACACCAAAAATCTGAGAACTGATGCTTTCTTACAGCTGTGTTTTTCTCAGATTTCTAGCAACCACTCCCTCCCTTGGGCCTGTCAGGCCTGTGATGTTGACCATATTATTTTACCATTATCCTTAAGATGCTTTGCCACCTCTTGGTGATTCTGTCTCCAAATTTCCATCACTAATGTTTTTATTAAACTATCTTCAACTACTCCATTAAGTGTGGGATTTGTTCCTTGCCAGGACCCTGGCTGATGGATGAAGGAAATATCTTCCAAGGCCAGGATATGTTCTAAAATACAGCTGCCTAAATCAATAAGATAGCATCCACACTACAGAGCAATAAAGAAGATGCTTGGGTTACAGCAATAATTTCCATTTTTTCCTGTCCTAGGTATAAAGTCAGAGCAATATAGCATTGTGGGTTTTTTCCTGACATTCTGTTTATTTGATGAAATAGGTCCCTCTGGAAAACAGAAAAATAATTATTTCTGGTCTAAAGTGATCCCATTAATAATAGTTATAATGTGTTCATTATGTACACCTGTTCAAGGCGAAAACTCAGGAAAAAATGATGTCCTCTGCTTATTCCAGTCTCATTTCCCATTCAGCTCTGCGGCTGACTGTATAATGGGAATTAATATCAAGACCCCTCTGCTGACTTCAAGTTCTACTTGCTCAGATCTTGTTTACCTCCCCCATCTCCTCTCTTATCACCTTCTATCTACCTCCTACCACTTTACCTTAACCACTTGGTCTCCTATCCATTTTCTACATAAGAAAGATGGCACTCACTAGAAGCTTTTGCCTTTTTCTAGAAAGATCTCTAGAAAAATTCTAGAAGAAACTTCTGGATCCAGATATTTCAATACCTTCCTTCTGAAATTTGGAGTTCTTACTAAAATACCAACTGTTCAAGGAGATCAACCTTGCCCAACCCAAATAACCACTCTATTTCAATATACAGTTGACTTTATAATACTGAACATCATACCAAACCACTCTGAAATGTTTTCTTTTTTTATTGTGAAAATACTGTACAGAGGGGTTACAATTACATGGGCAAGATAATGAGTACATTTCTTATCAAGCATTGTAGCCTCCTCCTTTGTTTCCCCTTCCCATCCCTTCCCATCCTCCCCTCGCCCTCCCCCCTCCCTGCACCAAAGTTGTAAAGTTCGTTTTCAACATAATGACTTCTTTCGCAAGTAGAATACATATTCCCTAAAATGTAATGGCCTTCAGGTCTTTTTCAGTGCGTTATCTCAGCCCCCAGAAACTATACTAGAAACAGTCAGTCATTACAAAACTCTTAAATGTGTCATATTAGTTAAAACTTATTTGATGCTATGTCTCAGATACCACAGTCTGTTTTATGTACATCTATCTGTCATTCTATCTATCTGTCTATCATCTATCTATCTATCATCTAGCATGTTCTATCTATTTTTGGCAGTACTAGGGTTTGAATTCAGGGCTTTAAACTTGCTAGGCAGACATTTTACCACTTTAGCTGTGCCTCCAGGACTTTTTCTTTTGGTTACTTTTTTTGGTCTGAGACCAGCACTCAAACTCAGTATCAGACACTTAATTTCACTCATTGGTTTGTGCTCTACCACCTGAGCCACGCTTCAAACTTCACTTTTCATTACTTTTAAGATAAAACCTCACTTTTTGCCCAAGCCAGCATAGACCATAATAAATCTATTGGTGCTTGCAGAAGTAGCTAGAATGACAATTGTCATCCACACTCAATTTTGTCCATTGAGATGACATCTTGTCAACCCTTTTGCCTGGACAAGCCTGTAACCACAATCCTTCCAATCTCAGTTTCCAGTGCAGTGTTAGGATTCTAGGTCTCAGTCATTGGTACCTGATGGATTATACATTTTTATTTTCCACAACACAATAAACTTGATATAATTGGTACTCGTATTTCATGCCCAAGATAATAGAATCTCCTAAGAATCATGGGTTTGATCATCTTGATTTATGGATGACACTGATGATAAATAGGAGGATTCTGAACACAGGCAGTGGGCTGAAGATCTGTATTTTAATCGTTATATTACATTCTCTAACCCCTACATAAGGAAGTACTTTCTTGTATGTTTATTGTAAGTCATTCTCCATCTCTGCACTTTGAATATCAATCAAATGTGGCCTACAAGTTAAATCTGGATACTAATGCCTGACAAAATTCTTCCTTTTATTATCATTCTATTTTATATAGTCTACATCCCAAATATACTATATTTTAAATCATATCATAAGCAGAGGTTCATTTTCTACTTGTTTCTTGATTGAGAAAGAAATCTTCATGTCATCTGACTAGTGCTCATCAAAAGCACATGTAGAAACCATATTTAATTTCATTATATATATATTTTTAATACTTGATTTTATTATTTTTTGGCAGTATTTGAGCTTGCACTCAGGGTTTTGTGCTTGCTAAAGCGTGTACTCTACCACTTGAACAAACCCAACCAGCCTTATTTTTATATAGGTAATTTCCAAGATAACTGTTTGTGCTCAGGTTGTACTGGAATGTGATCTTCCTATTTGTGCATTGCTTTGCATTGGGATGAATGGTGAATACCACTGCCTTTAGCCATTGGGCTTTCCTCAGAGCTTGGGATGACATACATGCCTATTGGTTGAGAGGGACCCTCTCCATACATTTTGTTACAGCATTGATTGAATCCAGGGCTTTTTACATGTTAGGAAATGATGTTTCATTAAGCCATACTTCTGGCCTAGGTACTAAGTTTCATATTCTCAATAGTCATTGAATAAAGACACATCTTTAAAGCGATGTAGTTTGGTCCGAACACTTGGCCATTTTGTCCCAAATGTCTAAATAATACAGGAATCAGAACATTTCACAAGGGAAAGATGAGATAGCATGTAGCAACAGTTTAATGGGATCATTTCTGACACTAAGATCTGGAAGGAGAATATGTCCAGAGAACCAGTGACACTAAGATCACTCGGGAGAGGTGAAGGATAGTGACAGGGAAGGAGGAAATAAGTTACAGGAATGAACTCAGTAGCTCATCCAAGCAAAGTAGGGATTCCAGCCTTAGATATCAAATAAATCTCCCCTTCATCTAGCTTTCCTCCACATTGGCTGTCATCAAGAATTTGCTTTTACTGGTCCTATTGTTTATGTCTAGGTCATTTATCTTATAGAGTCTTCATAAAAAAATTCCGTAGGGGTTAATTAGACAACATGGCTTCCATTATGTAACTGTTGGCTCTAAACTGAGGATATTTCAGAAATGAGAATGCTGAAAAGAGAAGAAACTGTTGGTGATTGGATGATTCATATAGCTTCTTTGTTAGCATTTATTTGGTTTATCAACACAGTGGGTGAGAAAGCAACAAGAATGGATTAGAAATATGCAGGAGTTCTGGAGCTTGAGGTGATGCTAAGAAAAAGATGGGTGAAATTAATCATTGGATTTGCTCAGCGATGTTTATACTTTATTAACACATAAACATCCAATTTACAAATGAAACAATTACCCTAATAATAGCAATAAGAAATCCATATTATTGCAATGTTTATAAGGAAATGTTGTGTTGTGATGAAGATGAAATAATTCAGCCCTAGGAATAAAACTTCTCTACAACTAATAAAATGTGTCTATTTGTTGCGGGGAGATGTCTCAAGAGTCTAAATGTCTTTTCTTTTCCAGATCAGGCTGAGAGCCTTATTCTGTGTGGCTCAGCTTAAATTTTTCCTTGATTTCAGCTCTTCCTATTCCTCTCCACCAGTTTTCCCATAGGAAAAAATCTAAAAGTCGTTATTTGAAGGATATTTATTTATTGCATGCAATTTCTTTAAAAAAGATCATGAACTTGCAGAAAAGGTTGAAGTTCTCTGGCATGCTCTTAACTGCAACATGGAGTGTTAAGGATGGAAGATTGTCAATGAATGTAGGTTGACAGGAATTAAAAGAAACTTTGCCAAAAATCTCTGCAGAATGCTGACAGATGTGGAGGTATGTTGTGCTGTAGGAAAGGGGTCAAGGTCTCTAGCCAAATGCATCTGGGAAATCCTGGGTTAAACAAAGCTTAATAAGTTTGTTCCCTATAGGTATCCTTTGTCCCTTTGATATATAAATGTGTGCTATGAATCTCCAAGAAGGGGCTTTCCCAGCCAGAATGTCCAAAATATATTTGCTACAAAGCCTTTGCTTTACAGAGGAACTTATAAAATTAGTGTTCCACTAAGTACACTTGAATTTAATTAAATAAATTATAGATCAAGAAGAAATCTTCAAGATTGCTTTTTCTAATCCCCCGTCTTTTCACATGAAAAATGGAAGTGATAATGTAACATATTTCAAGAGGTTATTATGAGGATTAAATAAATGAACATATTTAAAGGACATAACATATCATTAAATGCTCACTGTTGTCATTTTACAGATGAAAATATTCATTTCCATTGCACAAGGTTTAGAGATTCAAAGTCAAAGCCTGTGTATCATGCCAAGGCTCAGATGACTGACATGACCTTTGCCAGCTAATTCTCTCTTATCCTTCACTTTCCCATCTGTAAAACGGGGCTGAGTAGTACTCACTTCAAAGAAAGATTATTGGGAATGAAGTGGACATTGTTGGTGAACAGGCCCATCTTTAAAAGCCTATGAGTCTAGGACAACTAAACAAACTTATTCCTCACATTCAGACAGAGAAGAATTCAGGCAAAAAACTGGGCAGAGTAAAGGTGATAGGAAAGTTTATTGGCAAAGAATTATGACAGAGAAAGAAAGTATGCATCATAGTCATGCCATGGGAAAACAACTCTTCAGCCCATCTCCACCTTCTTGCATTGTCTTCTTCATTACAGGACTTGGCCTTGGGTTAAATGGTGTGATTTTCTGCTTCCTATAACTCTGTGATGCCAGAGATATACTGCCCTGTCCCTATTTTCTCACTCTTTTGTAGCCCCAAGCCCCCAGTTCATTGTCAGGCATGTTTTGGTTGACCAGTTTTTCCTACCACCTGCAAGATCTGTACAGCTGCTTTTCTGTTGATCCCTATCACATCTAGTAGATCTGACCCTTAGTTATAACAGTATCAAAGTGTCCTTGCAGGTAAGTGTTCCTCAAGGTTGACTTGTTTAAATACACAATCATAAAGCTTCAGAGGTAGGTATGTGTTCAGCTTCCTTTATCAGAAATTGATTTAAACAAAACAAAACTGTCCCAAAACATGTAAGTAAGAAGCAAGAGAGAGTTAAGACTCATATCCCATTAGGCTGAATCCAGAGCTAGTGTTCTTAGGAAAACTGAGGGGAAGGGTTAGATTGAGAAGGACGGGGAAAATGATAAAATGGGTTATATCGATCAGGAGGCACAGTACTTATAAACTGATTTGTTAAACAGTAACCCCTTTGTACAACTATTTAGAAATAATAAAAACATAATTGAACAACAACAACAAAAAACAAAGGAAATGTTCTCAGCCACTGCAGTTCTTCTTGTTTTCTGCATCCTACCCTGGTCCCCTAAAATGAAGGGTCCTGCTTGATGTCTAGTACTTCACTCAGGCTTTTTTTTTACTTCTGCCAGGATTACATCAGAATGTAATCTGCTAAGTATCATCTTAGCCCTTCAAGAGTTTTGATGAAGGTTTCCTGCATGTCTGAGCAGCTCCATTCTTGTCTCAGGCTTTGAGGGTTACAGCTAGGTGCTATGGTATATAGAAACTCTGAGTTAAATCCTATGCAGGACTAGGGCCTGAAGGTCTTTCCTGGGAGACTGGGGGATACAGAGGGAACAGTGTTTGCCCATCCCTGTCCTGAGAGGACAAAGACCTGAGTATTCACAGTCAATTCAGTTTGGGTACCCTACCAGCAACACCACATAAGGAAGAGAACCCTATCCTCGATATCTTTTCCAAAGGAAGCTTGCATTGAACCCTGACCCACACCTATGACTCAGGCAACTGTTCTCCCTCTCTGGGTAGACAAACAGAAGCAAATGTGAGTTACCTGTGTCTCCTAAGTCAATAAGTTACAAGGGGGGATTTGAACTTGTTCCAAACCTTATGCTTTGTACATTTCCAGACCATGTGCTTAGATCCATCCAGTGGTAGATCGATGGCTGTGATTCAAAAGTTCTTGGTTTCACAGATACCTGGGAGTCCATAGATGCTCAGAGAAAGAAACATCCGTACGGCCACTTCACTCTAGAGTTATAAGTTAAGCTAGAGACATTCATCTCATTTTCTCCAAAGGTGTCACCATATGGTAACTGGGGTCACGGCAGCTTTCCCAGGAGATGTACTTAGGCAATACTTTCATCAAGGAAGGTCACCGCCAAGATCCCACAGCAGGCCTGGGTCAGGCCACTGAAGCATTACATCATCTCTTGAACTGTTTTGGAAAAAAAAGGAGCCAGAATTACAGAAGAAAGGGGCCAGGATGTGAGGAGGAAAAATAGCTCACCCATTGAGCAGCTAATGTATGCTGGATTCTGGACCTTGTGCCACACAGAAATGATCAAATTTAACCTTTACACTAATCCTGCAAAGTAAGCATTAAACACCAATTGTACAGATGAGAAAACTAGTCTGAGAGGTTAAAGTGCTTGGCAGGAGGTCCTACAGCTTGGCCCATGTGTGATAGAGATTCAGACCTCTCGGACTCCAAGGACTATACTATTTGCCTTTTGTCTTTTGTCTCTCTGCCTTTGTGTCTTTGGGGCACAGTCTTGATCCTCTTTGTTTACTTACTGCAGCCAAGCCTCCTGTCTCTGTTTCAGATCAGTTATTCTAGAACAATTTCAGGGTTTAGAGTCTGTAAGGACATGAGGATGAGAGATTAAAGAGTTTTGAATAATGCAACAATAGGTAGATAGTATTTTACAAATAAGAATGAGTTATTAAAAATAGAACTATGTCCTTTATCTGTCTTTCAGAGTATGTACAGTCATATTCTGCATAATTATATTTCAAAGGCCAGTCATATATATATATATATATATATATAATTTAATCTAGGACTGTAGGTATGATATCTACATTTTGTTAACAGACACCCATAATGTTCATCCAATGACAGAAATCACCCAAGCACACAGCTACACATTTCCCCAAATTCTTGTCATTAAATGAATCATGATTCATTTAATGATTCATTCATTTAATGATTCATCATCATTAAATGAATCATGTATATATAGCCATATATTGTTAACTATACATATATATTACATACATATAACCATATATTTATATTTGTATGCTTGGACATAATATTGTCAGTGCAAGTCTTTCCCCAAAGTCACTCATAAACCATCCAGCACTGTGTGCTCCCTTTTCTAAAATTCTGCTGCTTTTTATGTTTGACTTTTTTGAGAGCCTATGTTTTGCCATCACTCAATACTTTATGTTAGAAAATATTTTGTTGCTCTACCACTTAAGCCATGCCTCCAGTCCAGTATTTGCTTGATATTTTTGAAGATAGAGTCACACAGACTTTTATGACCCAGCTAGTTTTGAACTTTAATCCTCTGGTTCTAAGCTTTCTGATTAGTTAAGATGACAGGCATATGATGTCAGCACTCATCTTACATTAAAAATTTTTAACATTCCTTTGAACACTCCAGTCTCCTTTGTATGGCTGAATGATTTGTCTTCTTGGTTTTGTATGAATGTAGAGTACTTCCTGTGTTTAGTGACTTATTCCTTCCTATAGGAAGACAAATGTTGAAGATGCACAGTTGTCATGAAAAAGAAAAGGTCCCTACAGATAGTCTGGGTTCAAATCTTGGCTCTCCACTTATCATTATGTGACTTTAAGCATATTTCTTTTAGTTGTTTTTTCCTCTAATATAAAATAGGACAGTACTAGAAGTTAACCTTTCAGGTGAGAATTATAAAATGAGATAATCCATGGAAGGAGCCAGCAGATTATTTAGCTTTGAAAATGCCTAGGAAAGGTCTGAGTAAACATTTGTTTATAATTTTATGAAAATGACTTGGAAATGTCCCAGAAGGACATGTTTCAATGTGTTGGAAAAGGAAATACATAATATTCATAGTTGTCCATATTTGCTATGTTTCTCTTCTCTTAAATTGTGTACCACTTTACTAT
Organism: Dipodomys merriami; assembly: GCF_024711535.1. Lineage (NCBI taxonomy): Eukaryota > Metazoa > Chordata > Mammalia > Rodentia > Heteromyidae > Dipodomys > Dipodomys merriami. Next base: position 34,339,583 of record NW_027202382.1, read on the forward strand.
CTACCCATACAATTGGCTTTCTTTCCCCTCCAGAGGTATGAAATATATAAATTTATTTATTAGCTTTAAGTAGTTGTACAAAGTGTTCCAATTCAACAAGTCAATTCATAAGTACAATGTATCTTGATCAATGTCCCCTCTTCTATAAGATCTGACTCTCTTACCAGCATAATGCTTAAGTCTTATGAAGTTCTCATTCTGTCATTTTCAAATATTGGATTGATTTATTCATCTCTCACAAATATTATAATATGATAAAAATATTGTCCACATTTTATCAGCATGGAAGCTGAGCTGCAGTAATGTCAAGAAGAGACCTGTCCAGGGGATGGAGGAGTTGGAGAGGTGAGGAGGGAAGAGACATTGGGGAAAAACAAAGGAGGAGGTAACAATGCTCCATAGGAAATGCAGTCATTACCTTACCCATGTAACTGTAACCCCTCTTTACAGTATTTTTACTGTATGTATGTATGTATGTATGTATGTATATATATATATGTATATATATATATATATATATATATATATATATAAAGAAGAGACCTGTCCAAGATCATATTGCCTCTAAATGGATAGGAATACATCTCAAAGTCAAGCAGATGCATTTAAATACCTAAATAATGAAAACAGCTCAATACACTAGAGCCCAGACATTTTCTAGAATAATACTATGTTCTTTAATACGGAAACCTTGAAAATGGAATAGTCACAATGAAGAACTCAAAATAACATGCCTCTGTACCATAACTATGATTGTGTGCAAAACTCACAGAAGTTTACAGAAAATGAAAGAAAGGAAATGATGGAGTATAGGGAACAGAGCTGAAATTTTTCCTCTGTTTACTTTTCCACATTTCCCCCAGCATAGTAATATGACATTCATTCACAAAATATACTTGCAATTCAAACCAGATGATGCTACCTGCAAAACATGGAATTAAATTAAATTAAAAATTAAAAAAGAGCTGGAAGGAGAGTAGACTTCTAAGAACTTCACCAACATGGAAATTTGAAGCTTCAATTTTATTGGTCTTTTTTAATGGGCAAATTGGATATCTAATATGACTATCCAGATGAGGACAAACCCATCATATATGAAATGTAAAAATCTCAAATGAAAACTTTTACTTTGATTTAACAGCCAATAATCCAATGTAAACACTATCCAATTAGGGGAAATATGATTTGGGGGCCTCGTGACTCTGTACGATTAGTTACACATCCCTGACAAACTTGCTAAATTTCCATAAATACGTTTTTAATGATCAGATTATATTTATCTAATGCATGCAATCTCTCACATTAAGATGAAATTAAATGCACTGTTTGCTGTGTCATATGCCTTCATGGCTTCAACAATCTCTCTTTTTTTCTCTTTGGTGTTCAGATAACAATTTGCAATGCAGCTTTGTAACATCTGGTAGCTGAAACATGATATTGGAGAGGCTTGATGGGTCCTGATCCATGACAGTAAGCCATTTCCCATCAAGGTTTTGTTTTATTCCAGATGCCAAAAGACATCGGAGGAAAATGTGCTTTGGAAAATATCCAAGTGCCTGCCATTTTCCCCATTTCTTAGCAATGGAATTTCCCTACAAAAAGTTAAAATACCTTGTTACAGTAGAAAATAAGAAAATACAGCGGTCTCACTAAGAATGTTTTCATTTATTAGCAACTATCTTATCTCAGAAGAGATAATTCAGGATGAAGTATCCTTGTCTTTTGGAGAGATGGGTGATAATGCTATGTTTGTTTGGCTGGAAGGCATTATCATAAGACACTCTGATTTAACAAGAGCTCCTTGAAAAAGGAGAGAAGACAACATGGGTGAACATTCCAATTGTAAGAAATCTTAACTTTAGGAAAAAAAGAGTGCATTTCAAAATGGAGAAAAGCAGATATCAGATATATCTAAATTGGCAAAATGTGTTTGTGCTGTTTCATTTCTTTTTATTTCCATTTGTCCTGAAAATGAGTTTGTGAGTTGATTTTGAGAATTTTTTTTCTTTCAGATAAGAGAATTGAGCCTCAGAGAATAAGGCTCTTGTTAGCAGAGGTAAGGTTCAAAATATGGCTCTATCAAATATGGTGTCTTCAGTTTAATGAAGGAAATTCTCCTTCCTTAGCAATAGAATGAGTTAGGCTGCTAGGTCACTAACTTAGAGGTACAAGGAATTTGTTCCTACAAGTGGCTGTGGTTGGATTGGAAAAGAAGCTGGCTGCTTGAATCCATAGTTATCTTTAGTGGCATAGTTACTTTTACGTTCATGAATTACTAATAAAACCAATGCACTGAGATTATTTGATATTCTCCAACTATCTAGTTTTGTGTTACTCTTCCGACAGAAGGGAATAAAAGTGGTTACTAACTATCTAATACTTTCTACATGTATTTGAGGTGATTATATTTGTTTATCGTCACAGCAGCTCTACAGGATGAGTTTCTTTTCAAATGATATGCACGATTGATATCCAGATGTTTCTGATTGCATAGTAGAGGTTTTTCTTTTTCTTTGTTGTTGTTGTTGTTTGCTTATTGATTTGTACTACTAAGATTTGAACTCAAGGCCTTGCACTACTACTTGATCCATGCCTCTAGTCCCCTTTCTGTAGTTGATTTTTCAGATAGGGTCTCATATTTTTGCCCATACTGACCTTAGACCAGAATCCTTCAGCTTCTTGCTTCCTGGATAGCTAGCATTGCAGGCAAAGATGACCAGGTCTGAGAAGATTTTTTAAGGAATATATTAGTATTCAGCACTAGGGGACATTTTTGCTATACTTTAGGAATTTGAAATATAATTATTGGGATAAAATTAAAACACATGTGTGAGGAGAATAAAATGTCACCTGGTGATATTGTCTTCCCAATTTCAGACAAGTAAATGAAGGCTAAAACTATTAAAAATTAGTGAGATTGAGTTCAAACCCAGGATTGAAGAACCCTTTTTGCTCTAATTTTCTTTCCACCTGTACATTGTACCTGCCATCTCATTTCAGTTTTGAAAAGGAAGTTAGGGCTAAATGATATTTCAATAACTGTCCCAATATGAAAGGTTTATCAAACTTTGATGAAATGTGCCCAGTGATTTATGGCTGAAATTCTGAGGATAGGCTTTGACAACTGAACAGCTCTTTCCTTTAGATCCTCATATTTCTTCCATCTCTATCACTTCCTGCCTAGTACTCACTCACCTCTGATCATAAATACTGCCTGCCACTTTTATGACTATTGGTGGTTAGATATGATGAATTCTGATACTAGTCAACTGTGGAGGAGATATTAAATACATTAGCTAATCTTCCCTTAATGCCTCATCCAATATGAATCAATATTGGTTTAATAATTAACATGTTTAAACATTTTATGTATATTTCATGATGAGATGATCTATGTTTATTTTATGAAGATGAAACATTTAGCTCCTACCACCGATAGCAAAACCATTTCAACTTGGAGCTTTCTCTTTAGGCCTGGTCTGGGGCCATCTTTGCAAGTCCTAGGAAAACTGGCTGGTTCTTATTGTCTGCAGCCCACAGAGATGCTAAGTTCATAATGAGAACCTGAGAGCATCTGCAAAGAGGAAAGTCTATATGCTGAACTGTGAGCTCCGTGAGGAGCCTACGGGGGTGATGGTACCAACTACCTTCTTTGTCTTAGTTTGGCCTCAATCTTAACATTTTTAGGATAAAAATACATAAAAGTCACTTCTCTCTTTTGATAAACAGTATATGGGGGCATAGATGGAAGCATAGTTTATAGAAAGTGAAGTAATTCTGTTTTATTTGTCCATTGTGGGGCTTGAACTCAGGGCCTAGGCATTGTCCCTGGGCTCTTTCTGCTCAAAGCTGGCACTCTACCATTTTGAGTTACAGCTCCATTTGTGGTGGGGTTTTTTTGACAGTTAATTAGAGATAAGAGAGCCTTGCTGACTTTCCTGGGCTGGCTTTGAACCAAGATAATCAGATCTCTGGCTCCTGGGAATTAGGATTAGTAGTAGCTCCTTAGTAGTTAGGTGAGCCACCATAGCCTGGTCAAGAGGGGAAATTTTGGTTTTCTTGGCATGAGGACATTTAGCAAGGTCTAGAGATCATTTGGGCAGCAACCCTGTAGGTTTGGCCGCTGGTGGTTAGTGCATAGGGGCTAAGGACACTACTAACCGTAGGAGAACCATAAAATGCCAGTGGCAGCAAGGTTGAAAGATCCTGCATGACACTCCCACATCACTAGGCTCAACCTTTTAGTTCTTCTACATGTTATTACATAAACTCAGAAAGTTTCAAGTCCATATTTTCCACACCTCTAAATTAGAACTAAAATAACAAAGACATCAGGAAAGTATGTTAATTGTAGAGCTTTGTTTTAAAAAAAAATGGCTCATGCCTGAAACCCTAGCTACTCAAGAGGCTGAGATCTGAGAATCACGAATCAGGGCTGGAAGCTAGCCCCAGGAGGAAAATCTGTAAGCCTCTTATCGCCACTAAACTACCAAAAAAAAAAAGCTAGAATCTGAGGTGTGGCTCAAATGGTAGAGCAAAAGAAGTGATTGAGCAAATAAAAAGAAGCTCAGAGACAATGCCCAGGCCCTGGGTTCAAGCACCAGGAACAACACACACACACACACACACACACACACACACACACACACACACACACACACACACGCACACACGCACACACGCACACACACACCACCATTTGGTACTCTTACAGATTAAGTGCTTGTACTCTTTCAGATTTCATAAACTGAAAATTCTAACCTTCCATGTAGAACTGGTGAAGACTGGGAGTTGAGCAGGCTGTGAGAGTGTAGTCCTCATGGGCCACATAATGATACAATAAAAAGATGACCATCAGCAATCCAGAAGAGAGACCTCACCAGACTCCCACCACTCTGGCCTGTGGTATCTCAGGCTTGCAGCCTCTAGAGCTATGAAAATTCAATCCCTTTTGTTTAGACTGTGTATAATAGTACTTTTGTTATAGAGTTGTATTATACTTTTATACATATTTTCTCACAATTTTAATTATAGTATGTTTTGTGACAAAAGCCTAAACCACCAAGGCAGGGACATAGAGGCAATCCCAAAATAGACAACTAAATCTGGAAAGCACCAAGAAACTATCTACAAAAGGGGAATGAGTTAAGTTACTAAATATATTCACAATTCTTGGTTTCTTTCTACATCCTACACGACACACTGGTAATGTAATTTTGGACGATTTTGAGTCTATTATTTAGAGCTTTGGTTGAGGAGGTTTGGGAACTTTTATTCATTCTTCCAGAAGCTTGCAAACACTGCATGAAAAAGTTCTTGAGACACCTTCTGAATCAATAGTTGAGTGCCAGCTTGTGTACCAGCCATCCTAGCAGCAAAGGGGAAGTGCAAAGAGTAGGACCACAGTTTAGGCCAGCTTGAACAGAAAGTGAAACTTTATCTTGGAAACAACCAACATAGAAAGGAGCTGGTAGAATGGCTGAGGTGGTAAGGTCCCTGTGTAGCATGCATGAGACTCTGGGTTCAAATCCTAGTGTTGCCAAAAATAGATTCCAAATATATTGTCTTCACTTTAATTATTCTGCTCTATGCCAGACACTTTTACCTGCATACCCCACTTGAGCTTCAAAGCCTTATCTTTATCCATATGAAGTATAGACTATGAAGGGTCTTATTTATCAAACGCCTGTAATAAGTCAAGGGAAGTTGATTATCTGTGCAAGATTGAGGGGGCTGAGATCACTCCCATTGTACAGAGGAAATAACTGAAACTAAGAAGTAATTTGTTTAAGATACACTACTTACAGTATAGAAACAAGGGTTGAACTTAGCCATGCAACTACAAAACCTGAGGTATTGTCATCCATCATCATGCCAACAATAAATCTATTTAAATAGTCAGAAAATATGTTCTTTCTGAGCACGGAGACCCACAATTTCCTGAACTTTTATACCAGCAACCACACAAGGACTTGTGTATAAATTATTCACAGATTCCACACAGCATCATAATACATGCTACTTATGGTACACTTCTTATACAACAAGCAGTTCATGTACATTCTGTTCCTTATAGTAATTAATTAAAATAGGCAATCTTACCTATATTTATTAGAGTTGGAAAGATTTAGCAAAATTAAATAAGTTACCTGAAGATATTTTGTTTACTCACATATGCAGTAATTTTTGTGCATGTGTCAGTTCTGGAGCTTGAACTCAGGGACTGAGATGAACTTTTTGCTCAAGGCTAGTCCCTGAACTTTTTTGTTCAAGCTAGTATTCTACCACTTGGGGGACAGCTCCAGGTCTGGCTTTCTGGTGGTAATCAAAATCCAGGCTAGCTTCAAACCATGATTTTCAGATCTAAGTAGCTATTATTACAAGTGTGAGCCATTGGAGCTTGACTTATTTGGTGAATTTTGACCTTCTCCATAGCAGGCACTGCTCTAGGGGCTTGAAATGAAATAGAGAAGTAAGCTTCTGCTCTTACAGAAAAAAAGATAGATTATAATGAGCTCAATTAATCAAATAATCAAATGAAAATCATGACTACTATGGAATGGAACAGAAATAAAGTTTAAGGATACCAGTATGAGTGTGAAATGTGGAATTTTTAATAGGATTGTTCACAGAGGCCTCTCTGAAAGACACAGTTGAGCAGAGACCTGGAACTAAAAAGAGATCAAGACACTGGAAACCATCTGGGATGAGAGCGTGGGAAGCAGAAGGAATGGCCTCAGCTAGAGTTGCTGGGAAATGGGGCTTGTAGGAACTAGGAACAGCAAAAGGACAAGTCAGGCTCAGGCCGAGTGTGAGTAAGAGAATACGTCATTCCCATGAAGTCTTGCGGGTCCCACATGGTACAGAAGATGACGAGTCAGTCTTAGATCACTTTCTATGCTTGACAAGATGGGAAGCTATTAGTCCAAGAGGGGGCTGAATGGTGAAATGACAGCTACAGTTCACATTCTAAAACAAGCACACAAACAAATAAATGTCTTGCGTGTTGGCAGGAGAATAGAGTGAGGGAGGTAATCAGGGGGAGCAGTTAGGGAGTGGTGGCTGTTTTCCTGGAGATGGGATGGAGTTGCAGAAATCGTGAGAAGTGTTCCCATCTTGAGTGCATTTTGAAGTAGAGTTAGCAGGATTTTGTGATGTATGGAAACAGACTGTGAGAAATGGAAGAAAAAAAAAAAAGAAGTTCAAAATAAGCCCAACTTCTGGTCTAGGATTTGGGGAAAGAGAGCAGACACTTATTGTAAAGGAACAGATCCCAGTGGACTTAGCAACTGAGGAGCTTTGTTAAATATGGGAGATATTGTATTATGGGTTTTTTGTGTGCTAACTAAAAAGAATATTCAGAGAGAAAAAATGTGATTTGGAGAACTCATGATGATTTCAACATTTTCAGATCAAAGCCCTTGGGTGGAAATTAGACTGGATGTGAAAAAATACACAGGTAGCATCTAGAAACAGGAAAAACAAAATTGACTCCAGATAAAAATGCAAACAATCAGTTAGTAGTATGAGGAAGAAAAAGATGAGTAGAGGCTCAAGTGTAGCAGACTGGCCGTGGTGATGGATTTGTAAACATTCTCACTGATTTGCTAGTCAAATTGCATATTTGGAACACAAAATGAAAGGGATGAAGACTAATTATTTGAGGAAAACAGGAAGTGAAAGATCATGATAGAGAATGAAAATATGGTAGAATTTGCACACAGATATATTAGGTTCTGACATCAGTTAATTCCTCATAAGACATATGGCTTTAAATTTTCCTGGGAGATATATATATATATATATATATATATATATATATATATATATATATATATGTTATTCCAACTTCACAGATGAACAAGTTGGAAATCTTAAGAGTTTTTTAAGGTCACTCAGCTTGTTGTGTTGCAATAGCAGACTTCTAACAGACTTCAAACAAATAACCCACAGCCTCATGAATCTACACACAATTCTTCCTGTATAGAAGTCGTCATCAAAAGACAGTGAAGTAAAGCCTCTTCCCACTTCACCTCTAGAATGGTGATGTCTTTGAAAACCACCTGCTATTTTCCCTGCACAGTGGCCATAATACCATCACCCAATCTCATGTATTTACTTAATTTGCCTCCATTTTTTTTTCAGGTCAAGTGGAAAGAATAGTGATAAACTCAGCATTAAGTGAACTTATGAAATGAGTGACTGAAATAAGATATCTCCATGCATAATACTGTGGTTGGGTCATGTTTTTCACTATACATACATGCATCCATGTATGTTTATATGCATATATATGTGTGTATATACTTCTGCAACTTCTATTTCATATGAGCTAGATACACCGTGAATCTTCAATCATTTATATCTTTATATTTTACCAGTATGTTGCACACTGTGTAATTTGTGTGTATGTATATACATGTATAATGAATATAGTTAAATATCTTTAAGTAGTTTTACAAAAGAGGTTTCATTCACCATAGCAATGTATGAATACAAGGCATCTTGATCAGTATCACCCCTTGAGGTATTCTCATCCATCCCTCCTGCCATTCCTCCCCTCACTTTCTTAATTTTGTAGGATATGTAGTTTTGCCATTTAACAAAACAGTTTAGGTACACAATGCATCTTGCTCTGTGTCAGCCCTCCATCATTTTGATCCCCTTTCAACACACCCCTTCCCTTATTTTTCTTAACCTTGTGGTACATACAACAAATTCTTGGCTGCATTCTCTTTCTCCCTGCCTTCATTTGTGTACCCTTCTCTACTTGGATCCTCTTCCTTTGCAAGCACCCATTTCTTGGTACTTATTTTGTTGGGTTTTGACTTATACTTTCTAAAGAATTATACTATTTGAGCTCTTCATAGAGTCTATTATACTTCTGTCAGTTCATGTGTGGACTACTTTTGTGAAAAGGTTGAACATTCTTGGTGAAGATGGAATTCAAATGGAACCTATGTGTGCTCTCTGTTTCTCTGTCTTTCTCTCTCCCCCTCTCTCTTGTGAATTTTCTTGATCAGTTTCCTTTCCTTCCCTTTCTTTCCTTTCTTCAACTTGTGAGATGAGTCACAACTAAATGTACCACTTAATAGAAATTCTGTAGTCTAAGTAATCTTCTGAAGTATTACTCATCAGTGAAAGTTGAAAAAGACCTTCTAAATCGCCATATTTCATTCTTTTGGTTGTTCAAATGAGGAGAATGAGAAAGGACACTACAGCAAAAGACAAATATACAGGCCCAGGATTCCCAGCTTATTCAGGCACAGCCAGGGCTGAAAGAAGGTTCTGCCAGTTTGTATATTCTTCCTCAAACTTGGGAATAGCTCATTCAGAGTGAAACAGGATTCACAGTTTTGCAACCAGATTCCTCAGCCCTAAAATGACATTTGAAAATAGCATTGGGGAAAACATTTTTCTCCATGTTTTTGGTTATTTAATGTTTAAACTTTCTCTTAAAGGTTGTATTTCTAAAAAGGTTGAGTTCATGGGGAGGCAGTGACTCAGAGACAGACTGCAGGGCTATTTAAAACCTTCTGTGGCTTGTCTCAGTTACAAAAGGGAACTGAAGTAAAGAGAATGTGGGGAGACAGAGAGAAACAAGGTCTCCAACATCTCAGATGACCTGAGGGTGTCAAGCATAGCCCCTCAATTCATTGCCTCTCAACCTATCTTGAAGCAAAATTGTACCTGCATTCCCTCCCTTCCTTCTCTCCTAATTCAAGATGTCTTGTACATCTGTCAGTATTTTATCTTCTCCAAATCTTTGGATCCATTGTGCTGCCTTTCTTCTACAACTTTCGGCCATCCCCAGCCAGACCTTCCATTTCTGGGATGTTTGCTTTTCCTTTCCACTTCCGCCTTTCTTTCAATAATCATATCTCTCCCATGGCAGCTCAATCTGAACACCATGTTTGTCTTTTGTCAGTCCTTCAAAGATGAAAGGTTCCTGTCTTTATTATTCCTATGTCCTTATCTTCCTTACATTCCCCAACCGAGGGGAATTGGATCCCTTCACCCAAAATTTCTCTCCCACTTCTCTTGCAAGGGACAGTTATAGTTTCCTAATGTTAAGCACTCCACAGAAATTTTTAGGTTCTATTTTTATTTAATATAAATGTTATTTAACATTGGTTATTTCTTTCTTGAGATGGAATTTCCCCCTTGGATTCTTGGATTCCTCCTAAAATTCTTCCTCTTTTATGGGTTTTGTTTATCCAAAGAATCTTCTCTGGTTCTTTCCTTTTTCTTCAAAGTTTCTTTCTTATCATTTCTTTTCTCCTCCAATTCTTTCTTTTCTTCTCCACTCTCTTTTCCTTCCTATTTTGCTGTTCCAACAGCACCTAAACTCACCACTTAACTCATGACTTGCTCTCAGACTTCTAAAACCAACATCTCCTTCGTTGCCCCTTCTCTATATATTAGGCATATTTTTATGGAGCGTGATCAACTACTTTCACCCTACACGAGATTATTTTCATGAAAATAAGTCTATTGTTTTCAGGCCCTCCATGTCATGGCTATTCTTGTCTCCAGCACATAAAATTATTTACCAAATGTAGCTCTTGCTACCTTCTGCTAGCAGAATGGCCTGGTGGAACAATTAGCAAGTTGTTCAACCAAGGGTGGTCTGGTTTCTGTCTGGCAGGGGATATAGCTGAGCTGGAAACTGCAGATTGGGGGTGATCCAAAGCAAAGAGCACTTTGAGTAGATGAAGTCATCGAACTAAAGGCATAGAAGAAAAATTCAAAACCCTGAGATTCAAAATGGTTCTTTAAATCACAATTATATTAACATAATCCAGAGTCTTGATTGAGATTCTGAAAGATATCAATGGACCATAGGATTCTAAAGACCCCCTAGTTTAGGGCTAAAATAAATTGATATAACTTATGTATTGCAAAAGAATGAAGGGTAGAATGGCTAATCTGACAAAGGTAGGATTACATATTAGGCTTGGTGTTACCACTGACAGACTGAGGGGCATAAGAAGGGTCCCCAGGCCTCTAGGCTCCCATGCAGCCTTTCCACATCGACTCACACTGTCCTTGGCACTTCTGGGATGGCAGTCTGCATTCTTGTTGTAATGTCTGCCTACTCTTCTACGTGGTAATCTGCAAGAGGACTAGGTCTGTGTTGCTCACTGTTGGACAGTGAAACTGAACAAATAAAATGTACTGTCCCCTGATCTCCCTCTGGCCATCTATTTTACTTTCTGGACTTCAGATGTCTATTTGTCCATATTAAGGGTTCATTTTTCACAATTTTGTTTTTCAAACATGAACACTCAGGCATAATGTTGTTCTTCTCCACTCTTCCATCCCCTGAGCTTACTGACCTCAATCTCGGATTCTTTCAGTCAAGAAGAGCAAGAGAGCAGGACGAGTTGTAGCAGTCGGTTTTACTTACCAACACAAAATAATTGAGATAGCTATCTTATTCAATAAACAGATTTGTTTAGAGTACAGTTACAGAGGCTAAAATTCCAGATGGTGGGATACAGGCTAAGGAAAGACTTCTCTTGGCTAGATCACCTCCCGTTGGATTGTAAGGGCAGAAGCACATGAAGGAGCAAGAGACATCTTGATACAGGAAGCTGGAGGGAAGAAGAAGGCCAGCATGCCAGAGTGTCTCCTTCTATAACAATGCTTTCAAGAGAAACAGCAAGGCTCCCACAAGAAAATGCAGACATTTTTTCTGGAACCATGCTCAGGAAACTAAAACCTTTCTGTTCAGTTGCCTCCTTCCAATGATCATCATCATTCCCCAGTGCCACTGTATTGTGAACTAAGACTCCAGCCTGCAGACCCTTAGGGCCACCCAGATAATATACAAATTGGAGCAGAGGTGTCATTAAAATAAATTATGATACTCAGACCATTTCTAAATCATATTGGAAGTGCCATGGTAATAAATTGTAATGATAAGACCGAAAAATGCTAAGGAGACAGAGTGGAAGATCAACCACATCTGGACATTCTGGCACAAAACCATTTCCAGGACAGCTCCTGACCTAGATCACATGGATGTAACCTGGGTATTGGCACCTTCCAAAAGGCATCTGGTACTAATCATGCTGCTTGCCTGCCTGCAAGCCCAGAGAACTCCTTCCAGACCATTTCAGATACCACTTGATTTCAACTCAGGTCTTACAGTTTTATTTTTTAAAAAGAACCTGCTTACTATGGTATATAATTTTCAAAACTACTTGCTCACCATAACAAAACAGTCATTCCCAGCTCCCAAGAGAAGCATCACTCTGTCTGTCATCCCCTTCCTTCCAAACTCATTGTGTTGGAAAGAATGTATGAACTAGAATTGAGCCTGCCTCACAGCTTTATTGCTTATATCTGTAGGTAAAACTACAGATATGTCTTTTAGATGTCTTTATAAAATTATTTCATTACTTTTCCTCCTCTCATGCTTGGTTGGAATGGTATACCCTCAACATTATTATTATTGTTTTTATTATTATTGGAGACAAGTTCTTGAGATTTTTATCTCTAGATAAATGCCAGTAGCTAGCGCCTGTAATCCTAGCTACTCAGGAAGCTAAGATCTGAGAGTCACCATTCAAAGCCAGCCAGGGAAGGAAATTCTGTGAGACTCTTACCACCAATTAACAAACAAAAAGCAAGAAGTAGAACTATGAGATCAAGAAGGGGGGAAAAAATCAAAAGAACAGTGTCTGTGCCTTTGTACAGCCCAGTACTGTCACCAAAACAAACAAATAAAAATATAATCTCTACTCCTTTATATTATTTCCTGTTTAAACCTGATTAACATGATGCATTTAAGAGCAAAACAAAATTTACTATTTGGAATAAAAAATCTGGCATTTGAAATCTAACTTTTCCAAGGCAATGAGAGGATCTATCTGAACCTTAGAGACCTTAGATTTAGATTTGAGACAGGACCAGGAATTGTGCCCTCTTAATTTGCTTCATTTAATGAGGTTTAGATCAGAATTCACTGGGACAAGTGTTTGTGCAAACTGAGATTCTCCGTGTGAGTGAAAGCCAGTAGTATTTCTTTCATCCTTTATGACATGTGCTGTGCCTGCCATTTTGTTGTGAGAATTCATTCTCCATCCCTTTGCCAATTTGTTTAAATAGGGATACAGGTTGATCCATTACAACAATGAAATGTACAAGATGCAGGTGGGGGAGGGGGTGGGAGGTGGGGAATGTTGAGGGGGATGTAGTTGTGGAGATGGGAGGGAAGGGATAGGAGAGAAACAAAGGAGGAGGCAACAATGCTTGACAAGAACTGTACTCATTACCTTGCTCATGTGATTGTAACCCCTCTGTACAGTATTTTCACAATATAAAACTTATTAAATAAAGAAATTTAATGAAGCCTCTTAAAAGTGATCTTTATGTGTAGTGGATAGTTGTGGTATATTTCCATGAGATTTTCCTATTCATATTTGACTTGAAGGCTATCAATTCTTTTTAAGCAGGTATTCTTCACGCTATAACAGGCCTACATTATGATCCTTGACTTCATGCAATGAACTTTCAACACTGTCTGTAATAGTTTCCACTTTGATGGTCCAGATTCTTTCATCGAAGAAGCAGGAGAGACTTTGAGGAAGCCAATTTCTGGAGGAATTAGCTGTAATTTTTAGGAAATTATACTTCACCATGAGCTAACCTGCGTCTTTCTGCAGTTACCATATTTTTGTATTATTCTAATCTCCAGTGATTTCCCCTACAAGTATTCAGACATTTTTATAGATATCTGTGAAACTACTTCTCAGAATATTTCCTTGTTCAGATTAAGAGCCAGAGCAATGCTCCAATTGCGCTGTGTCTTACTGACCATTCCGTTCCTTCTTCAGGCCTCACCTTCATCAGTTATGTTGAAGCCTCTACTGAGATTGCATTCAGGATTAGAGATGTGGTTACTTACAGTGGGATTATTGTATGGGTTCAAACTGTAACAACATTTGCATATTCTGCTCAAGTTAAAGCTCACTATTGACTCAAGTCACTGCCACACTTACATGGAAGCATAGTCTCTGATTGCAACCTGTCTTTTTCATTAACTATTTTCTCCCTCATCTTGTAAATATGGTTGGATTTTGGGACCTGGGAGAACACTTGATACACATTGAGCCAAAAATTGGTCAACTTTTTCTATTTATATTTGACCCAAATGTTCTTTTTTCTCACTGTTCCAAAAAGCTATTAAATTCTGATTATTATTCAGTATATTGGCTGTTCCTCTGAGCTCAATAACATGGGATACTCTAATCAATAAACTTCCCACATACTCCTATTGTTAGTTAAAACGTTATGAATTACAGTTGAGAATGAAGCTTTGCTACAATGTAAATACATACTGGCTTTATTCTTGTTTGTTAATCTTCCAAACATAAGATACTGTAAAATAAATAAGGATTCAATAAGTACCTTTTATGTGACTAAAACTAAAAAATGTTTGTCAAAAGCTTGATTTTTTAAAATAAAGCAAAAAAAAATATACAGGACAAAACTTCCATTCAGTTTTGTAAGCTAAAGTACAGAGTTGCAACAACAAATTAAATTCTGAAAAGAAGTCAAAAGCCAAAAGATGTAAGAGTATCAAGATGAGACTAAATGACCTAGAACTGGAAAAAACATCTAGTGTTAATGGCCTTCTGAGCATTCTTACACATTTGACTTACACAAAAGATCTTACACAATCAAAAGATCTTACACAATTTGATGTGTTGACTACAGTTAATCCATAATAATTAACTAGAGAGGAAGTTCTGTTGACTCAAAATGCAAAGTAACATTCCTTAAAGTCAAATAAAGGGCTCTGGGTGCTGGTGACTCACATCTGTAATCCTAGCTATTCCAGAGTCTGAGATCTGAGGATGAAAGTTTGAGGACAATCAGGGCAGATATATTAACCAGCAAATGACCCTGCAAAAAGCTAGACATGAAGATGTTGCTCAAGTTGTAGAGTATCAGCCACCAGCAATAATGCCAGTGAGAATGAGAAGCCCTGAGTTTAAGCCCTTGTACTGGAACACACACACACACACACACACACACACACACACACACACACACACACACACACACACACACACACACACACACACACACACACACACACACACACACACACACCTGTAAAGTGTTTGGTCTACAGTCCTCATGTGATCCTCCAAAGAGCCTGATTTTGGTAGTCTAAGCATCTAGTTTCCTAATCTTGTTTCTTTGATCATACTTTCAGAGTCTGGTCTTTTATCTATACCCTATATCCTTGCTAGGTTTTAGATCACCATCTAAGTAGATAATACTAAGTTCATTGCCTTGGCTCACCCTCCAACTTCATATTCTCTCCGTGTTAGCCAACTAAAATAAATTCTCGGTGATCCACTTATAACCTTACCCGTGCTTTACCCGAGTCAGCCCATCTCGTCTGAGGCTGACCTACTGCAATGTTCAAGATGGAGTCTTACAGAATCAATGCTGACACTGTGAGAAGGTGGCTGAAGACAGGTAAAAGGGTGGTTAGGGAGGGTAGATATTTATCCATAAAGGAAAGCAAACACAAAAGTGAAAACAAACTAAGAAGTCAATGCAAGACACTAATCTCAGGCAGCCAGCAGAAGAAAAAAGTATTAGGTTTCCAGCAGAATATCAAGCACTCTAGATACTTCATCATGTATTTATGGAGGGCTTACCACATGTCTGGAACATACTGAGGATATAACAGCATGCAAGTCGGAACCAAGACTCCCTGTCCACTGTGAGACAGAGGCAAGTATGGAAACTAGACATCAGAATATCTTAATGCCAACATAGCTCAAAGCTCACCTGGGTAAGTTACCATACCTTGCTGTGACTCAATTTCTCACCTGGAGCTGAAGAGATGATAAGCAACCAATGTCCCTTTAAGCAAGATGGTTTTTAGTTTTCTCGATACTTATTTCCTTGACATTTGATTTTCAGTTTTCAACATCCCATGTTCCCTCCCGTTGGCTTGTCTCAGATGTGTCCTTGGTGGAGGGGGTGGGGAGACGGCCTATTGGAAAACTTCCTTCTTAGTTTCATAACAGAGTTATGCACTCCTGTCTGTAGGTCTTTCATCTTCCCACATTTATCCCATCAGCTCTGTCTCTACTGAGCCCTTATCCCAAGATGTTTGTCTACTAAATTAAGAGTTTCGCAGAAGGAGAGAGCCATTTAAAGGCTGTAAATCACCTGCCAGTCTTTGAGCCACTCTCTACTCAGAGATACACTGTCTTATTCTGCATTCGGCGTGCTGCTGCTTCCCCTCAGGCTTTGGATCTCAAAGATAGGCAGCTCTGGAGAGTGGAATCTGTACAGGCATGCCTGTTCTCAAACCCAACCCCAGGTCTGGGGCCAACTTGTCTTGAGGGTGAATTGATAAGGAATTTGTATGATACTTTGATTAACTTTAAGGAACCCCAAGAACAACTCATCGCTCTTTCTGTGTCTCTCTTAACCTCCTATTCTAGTGGATTTTTGATGGTTGGTTTGATTTCCTGGCAACTTGTGGTTTGAATTCAAAACACTCCCTAGGCTTTCTACCACTTAAGATGTGCTCCAAACCTCTTTTGACCTAAGGCTTTTATTTTATTTTATTATTTTTTCCCTAGGATATTTTGTTATTATTAATTTATTGTGAAAATACCATACAGAGGGGTTACAATTACATGAGCAAGGTAATGAGTACATTTTTTATCAAGCATTGTTGCTGCCTCCTTTGTTTCCCCTTCCCATCCCTTCCCATCTCCCACTCACTCACCTCACAACCGCCAAACTTGTAAATTTCATTTTTCGACATAACAACTTATACATCTCATTGTTGCAATGGGTCCACCTGTATCCCTATTTTAACAATTTGTTTCTTCCCTTCCCCTCCACAAATTATACAACATCAAATAAAATGACAGCAGGGGTTATACGGTGGGGGAGGGACATACAAAGCAACAAAAAAAAATCTTATAAATACGTTAGAAGCAATCGCAAGAAAGAAAAACCATTTGAATTCTTATCTTGGGGTTCATCAACATGTCTGACCTTTTCTGCTTGTCTCAGACATAAACTAGTTATTGCAAATAAGGGAAACCATGGGACCTATGTTACTTTGGGCCAGGTTTGCTTCACTTAATATAATTTTTTCCAAGTCTTTCCATTTCCTAACAAACAACAATGTCATTCTTTCTGATGGAGGCATAGAATTCCATTTTCTTGATCCATTCATCTACTAAGGGACATCTGGGTTGGTTCCATATCTTAGCTATGGTAAATAAAGCTGCAAAAAACACAGTTGTGTGGTAGCTTTAATATGATCTTGTTTGTGATCATTTGTGTAGATGTACAAAAGTGGGATTGCTGGGTCATAGGGGAGCTCTATGGGGAGTCTTTTGAGGAACCTTCATACTACTTTCCATACTCCCACCAACAATGCAGTAAGGTTCCCTTCTGTCCACATCCCCTCCAGCATCTGTTATTAGAGTTCTCGATTATAGTCATTCTAAATGGGGTGAGGTGGTATCTCAAATTGTTTTGATTTGCATTTCTTTTATGGCTAGAGAGGTTGAACATTTCTTCATGTGTCTATTGGCCATCCTTCTTTCCTCTTTAGAGAAGTTTCTCTTTAAGTTTTTAGCCCACTTATTTATTGGACAGCTGTTTCTTTGAAGATTTGTTGTTGGGGGATTTAATTTTTTGAGTTCCAGGTATATTTTAGATATGAGACCCTTGTCCGTTGTATGGCTAGTGAAGATCTTCTCCCAATCCATGGGCTTTCTATTGATCTTGCTAACTATGTCCTTTGCCATGCAGAAACTCTGCAATTTCATGCAATCCCATTTGTCCATACCTTGCATTTTCTCAGACCACAAGGGAATAACATTAGAACTCAACACCAAAAGATACCAAAAAATGTCCTGTAACATATAGAGGCTGAACAACACACTGTTGAATCACCAGTGGGTCATGGAAGAGATTAGAAATGAAATTCAAATGTTCATGATATTCAACATAAATGAATACACAAATTACCAGCTTCTCTGGGGCACAGCAAAGGCAGTACTCAGAGGCAAGTTTATAGCTCTGAGTTCCTACATCAACAAATTGGAGAGACCTGAAACCAACAATTTAATGAAACATCTGAGCCTCCTTGAAAAAGAGCAGCAAGATAAACCCCAATCCAGTAGAAGGAAAGAAATAATTAAAATTAAGTCAGAATTAAATGAATTAGAATCCAAAAAGAAACATAAAAAGAATCAACAAAACAAAGAGTTGGTTCTTCGAAAAAAATTAACAAAATAGACAGACCCTTAGCAAATCTTTTCAGAAAAAGAAGAGAACACACCCAAATAAATAAACTCAGAGATGAGAATGGAAACATCACCACAGAAACAACCAAGATTCAGAACATTATAAGGGAATATTTCTCAAAACTTTATGCTAATAAGTTTGAGAACTTGCTAGAAGTGGACCTTTTCCTAGCAAATATCGACATGCCTAAACTAAACCAATATGAATTAAACCATCTTAACAGGCCCATATCAAGTACTGAAATAGAAACAGCAATAAGAGACCTCCTACCCAAGAAAAGCCCAGGACTAGATGGTTTTACAATGGAATTCTACAAAGCCTTCAAAGCAGAGCTCACACCAATATTCCTCCAACTCTGCAATGAAATTGAAAGTGAAAGTTCACTACTGAACTCATTCTATGAAGCCATCATATCCCTCATCTCAAAACCAGGCAGGGACTCATCAAAGAAAGAGAACTATAGACCCATTTGATGAACATTGATGTAAAACTTTTTTTATATATATTCAGGCCCTTGCTTGTGACACCAGTTTGGGTGGTAATTCCTCGACTATATTCAAGCCCAAGATGACAGTGTAATCAGAGTAGCAGGAAAATCATTCTTCTGTAACTTTTATTTCATATGATCCTGATACCCCATGCATCATTTATATCTTCATATTTTACCTTTAAGTTGTGCACTGTTGTAATTTGTACTTTACTGATAAAGATTTCGAGGTCAAGACAGACTAATAATAATGTACTGTGTTTCTTTTTTTAAAAATAACTTGGTAATCAAACAGATTTTTTTTTAAGTCTGAAGCTGTTTTATACTAAAGCCTGCAATGCAAATCATTAACTCATAGGTGTTTTTGGTGTGACTATTACACATCACACCATATTTCAGGATAGTATTACATTGGTGATCAAGACATGTAAGCTTTCCATATTTTCTACAACATATAGTTTGTCCTACACAGGTCTTCATTCTGTCCAGTAAATCACAGTCATTGATGTAAGTTCTTTTATTCTTCTTCTGAAACTGGTGATGAGATTTTTGTTGCAGACCCTCATTCTCTCCAAGGTACAATCACTTTCTACTTCTCGACCTGTCTATCTCTCCAGCTTTTAAATAATTGTCATGCACTATCTTAGTATGCTCACCTTATTATGATATGTGCATACCAGATGTGAGATTGGTTTCTCAATGCTCTGTATCACAATGTATGGTTTTTTTACCTTGCATCATCTTCACTGTGCTTCCTCTGTGACAATCTCCAGGTCCCACTCCAACCTCTGCCTGATACTCCAAAGCAATCACACACAATGGTGAAATTCAGGGACAATAACAATACCTGTGTTGTTCTTTTATGTAGCCCTTTCCTCAAGAACCAATTGACCTCTGCCTGCTCCTAGAAACTGGCTTTCCTGGACTCTTTAGTTTTGTCTACTTAAAAATTTCCTTTTCCATATTCTGTCCTTAGCTTTCTCTAGGTTCATTAAAAAACTATCACAGGTTAAAAATGACATGAAAATTTCATACTATTTTATACAGAATGGGAATCAATTAGGATCATAGATCAGAAGGCTTGATTTAGGTGCCAATTCTATCAATTTCCAGCTGTGAAATGGATTGTATCTCATGCATACTCTCTGGAAACTGCCTTTCTTCATCTATTAAATGGAGATATATTTATATAATGGGTCCACAGTACATTATTAGTATCCAAATTCCCACTTCCTGTATGTTTCCATTTAGATGAAAACAGGAGCAAAATATATAAGCTCATACAGTGCTTCAGTCTTAAAAATGAATAGATGCCTATCTTTTTGTCTTTTACTCAGTAACTTTATTTTAACTTTAAAATACTTCTTATAAATTTTAAATTATAAGATGTATTTTAAATGCATGACTATCTTCAAAATTCTCATGCTTGATTCCATCTTCAACATTCTTTTCAATGGAAATTATAGCTGCTAAGTTACTTGTTTTTCCCTATCTTTTCATGACTTTAAATGTATGCATCTATCATACACCTTTACACACATATAGTTCTAATATTTTGTAATGTAGTTTGCTCTTTTTCTTGACTATGGCTTTATCATCTTTTCATTTTAGTGTCCTAAATCTATTTTTCCATTAGAAATCTAATATTCCCAAGTGTGAATGTACTAGAATACACTGAACAGTTGCTGCTAATGATCACTGGAATTCTTCCAGATCAACTTGATAAACCCAGTATTGACAGACAGTGCATCTCCATGCCTGTGAGATGAGCACATTTCCTGTGATGTCAGCACCTAACCAATAGCTGAATTGGAAAGTATTTACACTAGTTGAAATTTTAAAAGGTAACTGTCATACTTTCTTAAAAGAAGCCTTGCCCAAATTACCAACACACAAGCATTTTATGTGAGTGCTATTTCTTAAATCTTCACTAACACAATGTCATCATTTAAAAGTGTGATAGCTAATTTTATGGGATAAAAATTATCATAAATGCTGTTATGATAAAAGGAGGTCAAAGAATATAAGATTTAAGTACACAATTTATTTTTTCCCTTCCCTTCCACAAATTAAATCAGCATCAAGACATTATGTGGGAAAATGAACTTTACAACTTTGGCTGGTGAGTGGGGGAGAGGATGAAGTAGAGGGGGGGAATGGGGGAGATGGGAAGGGGTGGGAAGGGGAAACAAAGGAGGAGACAACAATGCTTGGTAAGAAATGTACTCATTACCTTGACCATGTATTTGTAACCCTTCTATATGGTAATTTCACAATAAAATAAATAAATAAAAGAATAACAAAATATATCTCTGCTATGAAAAGAACATTGTAAGTATACTTAAATCTTTTTATTTATTGTGAAAATAGCGTACAGGGATGTAACAATTACATGGGCAAGATAATGAGTACATTTCTTATCAAGCATTATTGCCTCCTCCTTTGTTTCCCCTTCCCATCCCTTCCCATCTCCCCCCCATCCCCACCCTCCCAGGCCAAAGTTGTCAAGTTCATTTTTCGACATAATGACTTGTACATCTCATTGTTGCAATGGGTCCACCTGTATCCCTATTTAAACGATTTGTTTTTTCCCTTCCCCTCCACAAATTATACCAACATCAAATACAGGGAAAGCAGGGATTATACCGTGGGGGAGGGACATACAAAGCAACAAAGAAATCCTTAAAGCCCACACAAAGAAACTTTTTTTTTTTTCTGATACCATCCACAGTACAAATTCTCCCAAGGCTGTAGGAAACTGGATTGTGTTAGCCAGAATGATAATCCCTTAAATATGTCAATATCCTAATCTGTAGAATTTACCACCTTCCATTATACAAGGAGAATGCAGGTGAGATTGTAGTTAATAATCTTAAAATGAGATTATTCTGCCTTAGCCAATTCACTAACATGTTTTTGGTCTCTACCACTGGAGTCACATCTCCACTTAGAGATGTCCAATTAGAGATGTCTATTCAGCAAGGTTCAGATGCACATTGTTAGCTTAGAAGATGGATGGAGGAATGAACAAGAACACAGATGCTTTCCTAGAAACTCCAGAATGGCCTGCAGCCCTGCCAATGACTTCATTTTAGTTCCCTGAAATCAATTCAGACTTCAAAACTACTGCAATGTCAGATTAAAAGAAAGATTGTGCTGCTTACATCAATAAGTTTTGAATAATTAGTTACCTTAGCCATAGAAAACTAACATAACCACTGTCAATGTTTATATGGTAGGGAAAAGAGATTAATGCTTACCCCTTCTTTGTTTCTTCTCCATGAATAGGCACTACTCTTCTACCTACCCACCATGTAGAAGAAGCTGACCCCAAACCATATAGAAGGAACAAAAGTCTTCTGTGAGTATCAACAGTAGGCTGGTTTTTTAAAGTTTGTTCAGTTTCCATCCAAGTAAAAGTTACAGATGCCATATTAGGGCCTGTTTGACTTAATGAAAAATAATATCTCAATTGTGCTTCAATTTTCATTTATTTAATTGTGAAGGAGGCTGAATAATTTTTCATGTATTAATTAGCCACATTAAACCAGCAGGCTTATCACCTTGACTAATTAATCAAATGGATTGTTTGCTTTATAATAATGACATAAAAACTCTTCTGAATAAAATATTTGAGGAAATAATCAAAAGTTTGCTCAACTTGGTATAGGACAAAAACTTAACCCTTCTACCAACTGCACAATAACATTAAAAATATAGAAAGAGAATTATAGCAGTTTCCTTCATGAAGATAAAAATAAAAGTCCTTGCCAAAGAATTCAAAATCAAATATAATACCCCAAATCTATAATTTGTCATGAGCACAAATGGATTATGCAAGGAATAAAAAATTGATTTTATATTGTCTGAATTATCCACTTTAAAATAATTAATTGTATAGTATACATAATTTATCTCAATAAAAATAAAACATGGGGCCTGGGAAGGTGACTCAGTGGTAGAGTGCTTGCCTTGCATGCATAAGGCCCCGAGTTTGATTCTTCAGCACCAAATACGCAGAAAAAGCCGGAAGTGGCCCTGTGGTTCAAGTGGTAAAGTGCTAACCTTGAGATGAAGAGCTGAGGGGCAGCACCCAGGCCCAGAGTTCAGGCCCCACGACCAACCAAAAAACAAAACAAAAACAAAAAACATGTAATTCACCGCATTAGCAGATTAATATACTACAACTATGATCATCCCAGCAGATATAAGGAAGGCAGGAAGGCAGGAAGGCAGGAAGGCAGAAAGGCAGGCAGGCAGGAAGGCAGGAAGGCAGGAAGGCAGGAAGGCAGGAAGGAAGGAAGGAAGGAAGGAAGGAAGGAAGGAAGGAAGGAAGGAAGGAAGGAAGGAAGAAAGGAAAAGAGGGAGGGAGGAAGAAATGAAGGAATAAAGAAAAGAGAAAATGTGTAAAAGGAAGAAATAGCTAAAGCTCATTTTGGACATGACAAGTAACCCCTCTGTACAGTATGTTCACAAATAAAATAAAATTAAATTTTAAAAAAAGAAAAAAAGGAAGAAATAGCTAAAGAAATAAAATTGTCAGTGTGGAAATGATGTATTCAATGACAAAAATTGTATGTAATCTAAAAAGCTGCTCAAAGAGGTACAATGTAAAGTTAGCAAAATTTCAGAGTATATGATTTTGTTAAAAAATCCACATGTGATCTGTAAAAGCCTATTAGAATGCCCCAAGTCTGGAAAACTAACAATACCAAAGCTGAAAAGGATGTGAAAGGATAAAAATTCTTATTCATTGGTAGTAGGAATAAAAATGGTGGGATACTGTGGTAATTTCTCATAGAGCTTAGTAGATAATATGGCAATCTTCCTCAATATTTATCTAAAGGAGTTGAAAAGTTCGTATACACACACACACACACACACACACACACACACACACACACACACACACACACACACACCTGTACATGAATGGGTACAGCAGCTTTATTCATAATTTTCAAAACTTGGAGACAACAAATTTGCCTTTCAGTGGTGAACAGATAAACTTATACATAAAGATACAGGAATATTCTTCAATACTAAAATGAAATATGTTATCAAGCCATGTAAAAGCATGGGGGAATTTGAAATAAACATTACTTGTGAGAAGCACAGAGAGACTCAACCAAAGCTGATAATCAATAAGGAGATTAGAAGAAAGAGAAATCGACTCTATGGGTAGGTGGGGACTAGCAGGAGAGGGTGTACCTGTGGGGAGGATAAAGAAGATTAAGTACTGTGGAAACAGATTATTTATAACAATAACAACTGAACAAGAAAACCTGTTGGGAACACTATTTCATAGAGGGCAGAGGGCAGGGAGTGTATTAGAGAAGGTAAAATTGATTGAAATACAGTGTAAACATGTGTAGAAATGTAACAATGAGATCCTCTCCTGTATAACTGATATAGGCCAATAAACATCAATAAATACATAGACTAAATGAAAGAAGTAGTCTGAAAGTCTATATAATGTTTTATGCTGATGGATACATTAGCAGGCACAAATACAGTGAAAGTAAAAAGATCAGAATTTCCCAGGGTTTGGAGGTGGTAACAATGAATAGACAAGACATTCATAGAAGGTTGGATAAGGAAATAAAAATACTCTAGATGGTGTATAATGCTATATTCATGCTATTATATATTTGTCTAAAATTATATAAGATATACAAGACCAAAAGTGAACTCCAATCAAACTATAGATTTGGGGATACAATGACTTTCCAAAGTAGTTTTATCAATTGTTATAGATATATACTATTCTTGGAATGGGTCTTGATCATAAGAGAGGTTCTTCATTAATGAGAGGAAAAACAAGGTGAGAGATCCCTGTGATTTCTTCTCCATTTTTCTATAAATCTGAGACTTCTCTAAAAAACTAAAATGTGTGTTAAAAAGTAGTTTATGTCTGGAATTCATGAAGCTGTTCACAAATGCTGTTTGCAGATTCCATATATTGTTATACTTTACTTGAGAAAATCTAGTAACCAAGTTTGGAAACATCAGAATGTGAAATTAAAGCAATTCGCCTTATAATTGCATCAATATGTAAAATACTAGAAAAAAATGTCAGTACATGCACAATATCTTTACTATAAACTTACAAAAACATTATCAGGAAAATCATAGAAGACTTAAGCTATCAAGATATTATGACACTGGCACTGGAATTTACAATTAATCAATGTAGTAGAGAGTCCAATAGTAAGCCTACACTTCAGGGTTATTTGCTTATTTATAACAAGAACACTAGAGCTATCCACTACTTTAAAAAAAACTTAGAAACATAAACAAAAAACATTTTAGAAGTATGAGAGATTATCTTCATAATGGAATGTAAGCACAGATTTCTTAGACAAATCATAAAAGCATAACAATAAAAGAAAAAATGATAAGGCATTACACATTTTAAACATCTTATCAAAGATATTATTAATAAGATGAATAGGTAAGTCATATATTATGAGAAAATAATCATACATATCCAATGAAAGACATAAAGTAGGTAAATCATTCTTATAGTTCAATAATAAAAATGCCAATAACACAGTGAAAAAAAAGAGAAAATTTCTTTGTAAGCCTTTCATATGGTCAATGTGACATACAAAGATGAAATACACCCTGTTCTTTGTCATTATGGAAATGTTAATAAGAACCACCATTGTTCATGACTTACTCACTTAAAATGGCTGTAATGACATATAGTAGTGACATTAAATGTTGGAAAGGTTGCAGACCAATAAGTACCTTACATACTTAGAAAGAGCATAGTATAATACAACTACTGTGAAGAAAAGCTTTAATACACAAAAGATTCCAATACATATGAGTATGTGTTTATCTTACAATCCAACAAATCTAATCATAAATAAAGTAAGCATTCACATAAAGACTAATTTTTTTATTGTGAAAATACTGTACAGAGGGGTTACAATTACATGGGCAAGATAGTGAGTACATTTCTTATCAAGCATTGTAGCCTCCTCCTTTGTTTACCCTTCCCATCCCTTCCCATCCTTCCTCCCCCCCCCACCTAATCCTCCCCCCCACCTCCCCCCCCCAGCCAAGTTATAAAGTTCGTTTTTGACATGACAACTACACATAAAGACTTCTATATGAGTGATCATTGAGGCATTATCATTAACAGCTAAAAACAAGAACTGAACCAAATGTCCATCGAAATATGGGTATATATTCTGTATAACAGAATACTGTGTAGTAGTTGAATATACCAAGAATAAATCACAATTCTAGATTTAGTGAAATAAGTCTTACTTTTTAAAGGTACAGATTGTACTAGTCATTTTCTAGAATGTCACAGAATGAGACAAATCTGATCTTTAGAGGGAAAGAATTAAGATAGTGGGTGCATCTGGGGAGAGGGTAAACACAGTGATTAAGTACAGTCGGTATGAACAGATGAGACTAAAATAGAACAAAGAACCATCTGAAATTGTTTTAAGAAGGGGAAGAGGAATGAGAGAGGGAAGTAGAAAGGGCAATTTTGATTATGGTGTAAGGTAGGCATGTATGGAAATATCACAATGAAATTCCCTTTGTTACAAAACTAATGTATACTAATAGAAAGTCTTGGTTGAAAAAAATATTCAAGAGATTCTATCTCAAAGCCAAATAAAACAAACCAAAAGAGAGTCAACTTTGTTACGGGTGTTTTTCTGCGGGTCAATTACTGTTATTACCGTTGAGAATGTTAATTCCCTGGTGATTTTTATTGTATGGTCCCTTTTGTGTTCTGAGTTGGATTTCTTCAAATAAAATAAGCTGTAAAGAACCAGCACTTGCCACTTACTTGAAAGCTGAAAGAGCCTTATTTCTATCCGGAGCTGTCAATGAGAAGCCCCTTTTAGTGAATGCCATCATAGCATCCTCGCTGGAGGAACTTCCATATTACTGTGTGATCTGCTGCATGCATAGCACTTGTAAAAACAAAACAAAAATACAAAACCAAAAAAAAATCTGTCTCAGGAGGCCTTGCTTCAGTCATGGCTACTCCAGTCTGCACCGGAACCAGACAAACTTTACCTCAATTGTGACTTCCCAATGATCCTGCCAACAGTTTCTCCAGAGAATCCTGCCCAGAATATTCTAGATTTGTAATAACAGTCCTCAACAAGGTTGAGGGAGAAGAAAGACCTCCTTTAGTTACTTGGCAAAAAGTGTCTGATTAACAGAAAGGAGATCATCATCTTATAGGAGAATTATGACTGAGAGAATAACAATCTGAGCATAACCTTGACACTTTCTTCTGGCTTCTATTTTTCAGATTACTCAGGGAGGCCTTGCTCTTGCATCGTATTTTATCCCAGTTAATGCTTCCTACCTCTACATTGCATCATCAGGATCAATAAAAGCTTCCTCCAAATAGTCTTTGCTTAACTGTGGTCACAGGTAGAGAAAATAAGCACCTTGCATGAAAAGACTCCAAAGCTTTCAGGTCTATTAGCAGCAGCAACAGCAGTAACAAGGAGTTGAGAATGTAGTTGATGGTTCCACAGAGCCACTGAGAGCTATGGACCCTGATAGCCAAAGCTCAAAGCAGTAACATCAAGAAATGGTTAAGAGTTCCAAAGAGTGCCTGGGGGCAGAAGCTAATACTACCATGGAAGTAGTGTGAAATAGAGAGGCAGTGAAGACCCAAAGGCAGAAGCTTAAGAGGATTGTGAACCCCAGGGACCATCAGGGGCTGAGAAACTAAAGGTCCCTATTCCCAGAACTCAGGATCCATAACTAGTTGCTAGATGTTGGCATTTAAGGCAAGAGCAATAAACCTCTGCCTTGAGCAACTAGACGAGTTATCCTCTAGCTTGGAAAGCCGGAAGCCATAAAGCTCTGGTTTTTAAAGATAAGAGATGTATGACCCTAGATTTGGAAGCCCAGGTTGTGAGTTTCTGCAACTCAAGGATTTCAACAGTGAGGGAGCAACTGCTCCTTCCCTCCTTCACAATTTCTATCTAGACAAAAGAATAGAATCTTTATCCATACATTTGTCACTGAAACACATTGGGATACGAGGATACTCTATATCTTAACAAGAATATGGGACATAGGCAAATATATTTGTCAGTTCTCACCACATTCCCAAAGAGTTGGACATTCCTTGTACAAAAAGTTCACAATAAAAATGTGTAAACAAAGGTTGAGTCCTATTAGTTAAATCAATGCCCAAGTTTTAAGACTATGTGTATACATTTCAATTTCCTTTGAATTCTCACATCTGTAATCTTAGCTGCTCAGGAGGCTGCACTCTGAAGATCATGTTTCAAAGCCAGCACTGGTAGAAAAGTCCATAAAATCCTTATTTCCAAGTAACCACAAAAGTCAAAACCATAAAAGCTGGATCAAATGGTAGACTGCACAAAAGGGACAGAACTCAGTTCAAGCCCCAGGACTGGCAAAAAGAAAAAAAAATTCTAAAGAAAAAATAGTAAAGGAATTTTATCATGGATGGACATATACAACAAACTATTAATGGTACTTCTCAAAGAAGTGTGATAGTCCTCAAAGTGTTAGACAGAGAGCACTTGCATAGCATGCATCAGACTTTGGTTTCATTCCTAGCAGTTCAAAGAATAAATAGAAAAAGGTATATCTCAAGATAAATGCAAACATGTCCAAAAATTGTGCACAGAAAATGTTCATAGCAACATTATTTGAGACAGCCAAAAAAAAGTGGGAACAACTTGTATCTACCAACTGATGGTTGAATAAATATCATGTTGTATATCTATATAATTATTTGACTATAGAAATGGTGAAGTTCTGACAAGTTTGAACTGAATGAGCAATCTCCAGAGTGGTTTTATGGACCAGTACTGACATCGTTTCTTTAACATGTCTTTTCATCTATAATTGAAATGTGTCATCCTTCTCTTGTTTGTGATTAACTGTTCTCTTCAATATTTTCCACTGTTGGTTTGTTTAGCTAACTGGCAGCACCAAAAGTACTCCAACTAGTATGAATGACAATGGAAAGCAATGTAAATAGTCTAATGCCAAGTAATGTGGTAGTTCATACCTTTACAAATGTACTAAAATATTAAATTGTATACTTTAGAGGGATTATACATTATATGAATTCTATCTCAATAAATCTGTTAAGAGTCAAATTGTCAATGAAAACAATCTAGATGTTCAGTAATTAAATGTTTTCTCTAAAGTTACTTTAATTGTTCCGCTGTGCATTTGAAAACTTTTTTTTAGCAAAACAATCTTAATGTGATCTTGACTATAATCATCATTAAGTTTAGAGATTATATGGAGAAAGCTGTTAGTTGAACAATGTGGATTCTCTTCAGTTAAAAAAAAAAAACAGCCCACCTGCTATTTAAATACCTTTTCAGCATCCTTGAGATGCAGACTAGTTCTGATTTCTGTGTGCCAATACCCACTGTGTCATCACTGAAAAATTCTAGATTGGTGTGAAGCCCTTCCTTATATACATAATGAGAAAAATCCTTGTCATTACCTCTATAGAAATCATTCTTAGTTTCGTACAACCTCTTTTACATTTTATTCTATCCTGTATGAAGAGAACAATCAGATATCTAAGATGCCTATTTCTCAGGTATTACCTGTCTCACCCTTTCAGTTATTTTCCATTTGCATAATTTTGAGACCTTACTCACACAAGTAAGCAAGTTATTGAAATTTTTCATTTACTCTTCCAAGTCCAGGTATAACAAGAATGTCACAATATGGCTCAGGTAAGGTCTCATTAGCACAAAGTAGAAATGTGTGATGTCATCTTTCATCCAAAACATTTTGCATCTGCCAACTCAAGCTGGAATTACAATAGTTTCTCCAGGCAGCTATATAACTAACTCACTGCTAACGAACTTCAAATCCTTTAGCCTGCTTCCATGAATTGATAAATACATGATGCTTTTTTTTCCATCTCTACCTGAACTCTTCTCTTTTAAAATTCAAGGACTTTCCTCAGCAAGTGTTTTCAGAGTGTGAAGTGTCTGGATGCCTAGTTTTAGTGGCCACCTACCTTTGGGAAAGCTGCTTTTTGGGATTTGCGTCACTTTCGTGATGAATAAAGCATGGAGAATCACTCTCAGCTGGTTGCGATATTCATAGACTTCCCAGATTGCAAGAGACCTTAAAAGACCGGCTCATCCCTCCTCCTGTCGCCAAGCATAATGATATCTACACTCACCCTCTTCAGAGAGAGGGCAGCAGCTGTCACCAATCTACCCAGATCTCTAGGTTGTCCCTCTGTGACCCAGGATCAGGTTAGCATATTCCTGTTGATTAAGAGTTTTGAGAGCCTTGGATGAATGCAGTACTGAAATTAGCAGGAAGTAGTGGAAATAATTCTCCTGCACTCAGCGTCTTCAGCTGATAGCATCTGCCAAGCCAGGGGAATTGTGGGCAG
Source organism: Dipodomys merriami (assembly GCF_024711535.1). Classification (NCBI taxonomy): domain Eukaryota; kingdom Metazoa; phylum Chordata; class Mammalia; order Rodentia; family Heteromyidae; genus Dipodomys; species Dipodomys merriami. The sequence goes on from NW_027202382.1 coordinate 34,369,792, forward strand.
GCAGAGATGCTGTGTACACCATGGGTGATGAAGGGGCTTGGGGCTCCCAGCACCAGGGGCAGATAATTACTTACTCCCAGCCATCCACTTGGAAAGGATACTATGAATAGAACTCCACCTCACCACGTGCTCCTGAAAACCCAAGAAGGGATAGATTTTTTTTCCAAGGAAAGTAGGTCAGCACAGTTCCTAGATAGAGGGTCATTATCCCCATGTTTGAGGCCAATCCCAAAACCTAAAGTCTCTTCCTAGCGAAAGCCTGGTATTGGCAGTGCGGGGAGATTTACCTTGTTCTCTTGCGCTTCGTATTGAGGCCACATAGCATCTTAGTTTTCAAAATATTTTTGTCGTAGTATTACAGAACTAGAGGCAAGATGTGGGTCATGAGCCTGTAAACTTGGCTCCACCTTTATGCCAGGCTTTTTCACTCAAGACTGGTGAGCCGTACCTCTAGTTCTAGTTCTTGGCTGGATAATTGGAGATGTGGCTCATGGATTTTTTTTCCTGCCCAGATTGGCTTTGAACTGCCATTCTAATATCTCAGCCTTCTGAGTTGTTAGGACAACAAATATAAGCCACCAATCTTTAGCTTGCAAAATTGGTTCTGGATTTACAGGGTTCAGAAATATTAGCCACCATGACTCTGGCATTTTAACATCTCTGTACAACTATTTGAGTCTTCCCTCCAGGAAGACTTCATTCCCTGCCCTTTGAGTGTAGGAAAGACTCACTGATTTGGTTCTTAAGAGTGGGAGTGTAACCTGGGCGCTGGTGGCTCATGCTTGTAATCCTAGCTACTCAGGAGGCTGAGATCTGAGAATCGCAGTTGAAAGCCAGCCCAGGCAGGAAAGACCCTGAGACTCTTATCTCCAACCACTAGAAAACCAGAAATGGCACTGTAGCTCAAGTGGTAGAGTACTGGCCTTGAGCTGAAGAGCTGAAGGACAGCTCTCAGGCCCAGATTTCGAGCCTCACGACTGACAGAGAGAGAGAGAAAAAAGAGAGAGACAGAGACAGAGACACACAGAGACACACAGAGAGATACAGAGAGAGACAGAGAGACAGAGACAGAGACAGAGAGAGAGGGAGTATAGCAAGGCAAAGTGGTAAGTTCTGTGGGAAAATATGGCCAATAAAGGAGAATTATAGTGAAAGAGTTGACATTAACAGCAATGGTAATGGTGATACCATGCATGCAGAGACCCATGTAGCCACACAGCTCCAGTGCTCAGTACAGGTCTGGATTTGTTTTAATGCTCTAATTTTGGCATTTTAAAATCCTTAATAATTTGTCTCTTAACTTGTGTGTTGTTAATGAAGTGTAATGGGAATGTGGAGCATGTTTTTGAACAGAGGAGAAAATGTACAACATGAAGGACTACCATTCCTTCCATCCGATTCTTAGGTACCATTTGATTGTCTGCTTCATGAACACAGGATTCTAATAGGCCCATAGTTCACTGAAGTTCAGTGAGACTCAAAGAAACTACAAAATGAATGTGGTACCTGGGTACGAGAGACACTGAAATCCCTTAGAAACCATCCTTCCTTTCTAACTTACATTGAGGAGAGAAGCAAGCCAATGTTATTCTATAATGAAAACAAACCACCATGAAACCTATTTCATCCGTGTGTGTGTGTGTGTGTGTGTGTGTGTGTGTGTGTGTGTGTGTGTGTGTGTGTGTGTGTGTGTGTGTGTGGTGATGATGGTGGGGTTTCTGGTGCTTAAACTAAGAGATTTTGGATATTTTTGCACAAGGTTAGCACTTTACCACTTGAGAAACTCTTCTACTTTCTGGCTTCTTGCAGGTTAGTTGGAGATAAGAATCTCATGGATTTTCTTGCCTACGCTGGCTTTGAACCTTGATCCTCAGATCTCTGTCTTCTGGATTGTTAAGATCATAGGCATGAGCCTCCAGCACCTGGGTCCTATCCATCCTTTATCATGCTATTTCTGTATTTCAACTATGGATTATACTGAAAGTGGAATATAGGGCAAAGAAAATCATTTTTCTTTTAACAGCTTTGTTATGCTTCATCATACCCAAAGTAGAGAGTTCTGGTCAGGTTTGTTTATATCATATTGTTGGCTCACATCTATAATCCAGCTACGCAGGAGGCTGAGATCTGAGAATCACAGCTTGGAACCAGCCTCAGCAGGTAAATCCCAGTAACTCTCTCATATCTGGCAAAAGCCAAATATGAAATCCTGGCTTAAGGAATTAGGGACACACTAGGAGTGAAAAATCCAAGTAAGAGAAGGAGTAAAAGCCTCAGTTTTAGCCAAAAAAAAAAAAGGAAAACAGTAACTTAGTTTAGTTATGTGCAATATCTTGGCTTGTTTGTTAAGAATAAATACATACAATTGCAAACTTCAAAATATAAGTTATGTAAATGCGGTGCTTCTGCATATGAATTAAATGTTCTTGTATTTGTACTTGAAACTGTCATAGCATGTCATAAAGATAAATGATAAAATTCATGCTAATAATTTAATTTCTTTTTCATTTAGACTGACACTAAATAGCAAATAAAAACACCCTGACAAGTTGAGAGATAAATTGTGGATGAAAAGGAAATGGTTTACATTTTAGTAACTTTATGTTTTTTACTGCTTTTTGAAGAAGAGATCTCACATTTTCATTTCTTATTGGTCTCTGAAAATTATGTAGCTAGCCTTGAATGCACTTCTGGTATTTTGTGATTGCTTCTTTGATATTTCTTCCAAAAATACTTAACTACAATATAATCATAAGTCAATATCAGATAAATCCAAATTGAGGGATATTCTCAAAATGCTTGAAAAGTACTCTTCAAGTTTTCAAGGTCATGGAAGGCAAGGAAAGACCAAGCAACTGTCATAGACTGAAGGAGATTAAGGAGACATGATGGCCTAATAAAATAGGCCATCTTTGATGAAAGTTTGGAACCGAGAAAGGCCACTAATGGAAAGACCGGTAAAATCCAAATAAAGCCTTTGGTTCAGTGAATAGAATTGTGTTCATTTTAATGTCTTAAATTTTAATAAAGGCCCCATGGGTATATAAGCTGTGAACATTAGAGTAAACTAGATGGAGTTATACAGAAACTCCATGCAGTATCATTTCAACTCTTCTTTAAATCTAAACTTCTTTCTAAATTGCAAAGGTTTTTAATCACTTATCTCAACTTGCCTGTAGAGAATGAAAGTGTAGATGCCATATATTTATATAAATTCTCCTTATATCCTTTAGCAAACATTATAATGTATAGACATGGCTCTCCATTGTACAATGAAAATAAATTCATAGTATCAGAGTGGCTATTAGAAATAATAAAATACTTAAAATAGGCAACCAAGTCCCAATTCCAAATCCAGTCATCTCTGTGTTCTGAACTTATTGTCTCCTTAATTGTCTCCCAAATAAAGTTCAACATTATGAACTTTGTAATTCTTTTTTTTCTACTGAAGTATATAAATGAAAATTCAAAATTATATATTTAATGTGTATAATGTGATGATTTGATACACACATTATATCATAAATTGCAAGGGGTGGCATTGATGAAGATGCACTGTACTCATAAACTGCAGCTCCTTTGTACAACTACTAAAAGGTAATTAAAACAAATCAGTTAACACAATCATCAATATTGACAGTTGGCCTTTTTTGTTTTATGGATAATTGTGACACTGAAAAAAATCTATAATCAGATTCAAGTAAAAAATGTAGTATTATTAACTATAATAAATAAGGATACAATGGACCCATTGCAACAATGACATGTACAAGATGCTATGTCAAAAAATGAATTTTATAACTTTGGCAGGAGGGGAGATGAGGGGGAAGTGTAGTCATGGAGATGGGAGGGCAGGGATGGTAGGGGAAAAACAAAGGAGGAGGCAACAATGCTTGATAAGAAATGCACTGATTACCTTGCTCATGTAATTGTAACCCCTCTGTACAGTATTTTTCACAATAAAAACTTATTTAAAAAGAAATAAAAAGAATAAAAACTTTACAATTTAGGTGGGGATAGGAGAGTTGTAGGGATGGGAGGGGAAAAACAAAGGAGAAGGCAACAATGCTTGATAAGAAATGTACTCATTACTTTGCTCATGTAATTGTAACCCCTCTGTACAGTTTTTCACAATAAAAAAAGTATTTAAAAATCAGTATATGTCTGAAACAAGCAGAAACGGTCAAATAATAAGTTGATGTTAGGGGAAATGAACCCCAAGATAAGGACTCAAATGATTTTACTTTCTTGCTATTGTTTCTAACATATTTATAAGATGATTTCTTTGTTGCTTTGTATGTCCCTCCCTCATGGTATAACCCCTGTTTTCACTGTATTTGATGTAGGTATAATTTTGGGAGGGGAAGGGAAAAAACAAATTATTTAAATAGGGATACAGGTGGATCCATTGCAACAATGAGATGTACAAGATGTTATGTTGAAAATGAACTTTACAAGTTTGGTACAGGGTAGAGTGGGAGTGGGAGGAGAGGGGGGAAGGGGAGAGGGAAGATGGAGGGAGGGTAGAGATGGGAAGGGATGGGTAATAAGGGGAAGCAAAGGAGGAGGCAACAAAGCTTGAACATTTTTTTTGTCAGTCATGAGGTTTGAACTCTGGGCCTGAGCACTGTCCCTGTGCTCTTCAGCTCACGTCGAGTGCTCTACCACTTGAGTCACAGCACCACTTCCAACAATGCTTGATAAGAAATATACTCATTACCATGCTCATGTAATTGTAACCCCTCTGTATGGTATTTTTACAATAAAAATGTGTATTTGATACAAAAAAAATCACTATGACATATGTTATGTCCTCCAGAACATTTTCATTTCATAGCTGCAACCTTTGATCAACATCTTCCCAATCACTACACACAGACAACCACCATCCTTCTCTCTATTTCTATGAGCTCAAAGTTTTTAGATCTCCTAAAGACCAACATGTTTCAATCATGCATCCTACGCTTAGATGTCAGTATTATTGACATCTGAATAAACTCAATCTCATAGCGATAATCATGGTTTAGACAAGGTTATAAGTCAATGGTAGAGGTGCATTTGAGTTCACCATCCCACTCCAGGACTCTCTCTCCCTCAATCATGTGAGACTGGAGCTATATCCATTTTCCTTCATGAATATCCTCATCTTACCCACGTCTCTGGTAGAGTACCAAGACAACAAAAGAGCGAAGATCTCCCACTGTCATTGGGAAAAATGCCTGGGCTATCTTTGTTTTGGGAGATTTATGGAAAAATAGCAATAGTCTGCAATCTGTAATCCTAACTATAGCAAGATTAGCACCACCTGGAAACTTGTTCACACCATAAATTATTGGATCCCATCTTAGCTGAATTAAATTAATAATTCTGGGGCATGGGTCCCAGCACCTATTTATCGAGCCTACTAGATAATTGTGCTAGCCTACTTGGTAAAGTTTGAGGGAAATTGTACTAAGGAAGACTCTAAGGCACTGATAGAGAGGTCTGTTACCAATGGCAACAGTTCTGTGGGTATTCTGGACTAATTTAACTGCATTGTTTGTTTCATTAGACACCCGTTTTCCTTTCCATTAATAGATTCTTACCACTGGTACTGGAATTGAAAGGAGCAGGTGAGAGGAGCATTGCTAGCTAGAATATGGTCAAAACCTTTTCTTTGGCACCTCTCTCTTTTGAATGAGGTTTTTCAGTGTAAAAGGTTATTGCAGGGAATGTACAAGATTCCATTTAAGGATCTCAGAAAGTTAGTCCACATTTCCTTACCCTGAGAGAGTATGTAGAATTGTGCTTCAAAATGATCTGTTTCCTTGGAATAAGACTGCTTTGCTTTTATGGTGCCTCTATCTGTTGCTACAGTCTACTTTCCTGCTCAATTAATGTTGACGTTGTCATGATGACTTAGTTTGGCCAATGGGATATTAGCAGGTGTCATATGAGGCTTTAAACTTGCTAGTACATTGTTTCCTTTTTAGCTAGTTTAAATTGACATTACAAAAATGCCATTAATTAGGGCCTTTAGTAGCAGACATATGTTTCTTACATTTCTGGACACTGGAAAGTTCAAGATTTAGGTAGTAGATAAAGATTTATCTAGTAGATAAAGTGCCTAATAAGGCACTTGTCTTGGTTTGCAGATCATTGTTATTGTTTTTGTGTGTATCTTCTTACAGGGCAGAGAGAGAAAACTCTCCTGTGACTCTTCTCCTAAAATCACTAATCTCACTATGAAGATTCTATTCTCTGACTTGATTAACTCTTATGGGCCCTGTGAATTTTAAAGAGCCACACATATTCAGTCCAGTCTTTAGTATATTTCATAATCCTGTTAATCTCCTAGACCATCCACAATAAAGGCTTGTACTAGATAGTCAAAAAGATGTGCATGACATCCTAGATCATAACTATAACCAACTTTTAGCTTAAGAGTCAAGTCTAAATGATTTCTCCTTGAAGGCTCATGAGTGCAAAAAAAATAAATGTTTGTTTTAAACCATTAAGATCTGATATGTGCATTATCTTGCCCATGTAATTGTAACACCGCTCTACAGTATTTTCACAATAAATAAAAAGAAAAAAAAGATCGGATATGTGTTACCAGCATAACTGATGAATACACTGAGGTTGCCTAAGGAACTACTGAAGCCTTCAGAAAGGGTGTCAAATAAACATGAGCTTTCCTAGTCCTATTGAAGAAGTCTTCAATTAGAAACTTAATGACAAGAAGAGAGAATTCTGTGGATGTAGAAACTCCAGGTAGATCATTCATTACTCCCACAACTAAAACGAATAGAAAATGCTACATATATTTTAAAGATGTTAGCAAATTGAAATAGTCTAAAACAGCTAAATTATAGAAAGAGTGGCACCTGAACACAAAATAATGGCTACTTTCTTCCTGGAAACTTGTTTCATGTCTACTCATGAGGATAGAAAATTGTACCTTCTGAAGGCTGAGAGGCTTATGTGGAGCCATCCTGAGCCAAAAAGACTTTTTAAAAATACGTATTATCCTTAAGTAGTTGGACAAAGGAGATGCCATTTAACAAAGCAGTTCAGAATTATAATGCATCTTGATCAACATCACCCCTTTCATCAATCTCACCCATCCCTCCCAACCAATCACTTCTCTTACATTTCTTAATTTTTGTGTCTGGACATTAAATTTTTGATTGCATTCTCTCCTCCTTTCCATTAGTTTAGCTTTCCCCTCTAGCCCCATCACACACCTTGCAAGTGTCCATTACCTGGTGCTTACCTTGTTAGGCTTTGGCTTTGCCTTTCTAAGGAATTACACTATTTGAGTTCTCCGTTGAATCCACTATATTTCAGTTAATACATTTGTAAATACTTGCATAACATACAACATATTTGCTTCTAGGTTTGTAAGCTAAATTTAGATTTATATACAAGGGAAAACATATCTTTTGTCTCTCTTGGCCCAATTTACTTCACTAAATATAATTTTTTCTAAGTCTATTTCTTTATTAATGGTATGATATCATCCTTCTAGTGAATGAGTAAAATTCCATTATGTATATAGCATCGTCCATTGAATGGAATCTAGGCTGATTCCATACCTTGGTTATGGTGAATAGTGCTGCAATGAGCATGGTTGTGTTGGTGGCTTTACTGTATCCTGGTTTGTGATCATTTGGATAAGTGCCAGAAGTGAAATTTCTGTGTCACGGGGTAGTTCTATGTTTAGTTTTTTGGAGGAATCTTCATACTACTTTCCAGAGGGGTTGAACAAGCTTACATTCTTAGCAATAGTGTATTAAAATTCCTTTTTTGTTACATCCTTGCCAGCATCTGTTACTATTTGGGCCTGGATAGTGGCCATTCCAAGTGGTGGAATCCCAGTGTTATTTTGATTTGCATTTCTTTTTTGGCCAAAGATATTGAGCATTTTTCCATGTGTCTGATGGCCATTTTTATTTCTTATTCTCAGAGGTCTCTCTAGATAATTATCTCATTTAGTAATTGCCTTGCTGGTTCTTTGGGGGTTTAATTTTTGAGCTCTATCATCATATGGCCTGATATTATGGATAACATTCACATTTGTGAGAACCAACCCCTCAATCACAAACAATACATCACTAAATCTCTCACTGTTAAATCCTGCCCCCAACATGATTTGGGGTGGGTGAGCATTTTAATTGAATGAACTTCAGAGCTGAGGAGGAAAGTGGGAAACCTGACTTTACTTGGAGATCCTCAGAACTCAAGATTCTGGCTCTACCAGTAATCTATGTACAGTATAACTTGACCTTAGACACTTGACACTGGGGAGGGGGGAGTAAATAAAACCACAACCCAGATGTGACCTAATTCAACCATGATTAAATTTAATTGAATTCTCATCATTTCCTTTCTCTAATTTATTGACTTAGTAAAAGGTTTGCCCTCTGGGGTAAAATAGTACTTGCTCCAGGCTCTAAAGTTGTTTAAATCACTATATCTAGCAGCAGTAAAATTTCTAACTATGTAAAGAAAGAGAATACTGTTATTCATAAATAAGAAGCAAAAGTAGTAACCAAAATAAAACAGGAAAACAGACTTGTGCACAGATAAGATACTAGAATTAACCATAGCTTTTAAGCAAGAATAAAACACTAAGACATTTAGAAGAATGAAAAAGATAAGAAACATAAATTTAATGGATACTAAGAATGTTTAACATGCATCCAAATATCCACTCTTAAACTGAAATGTGCAATACCTAAAACTAAGAATTAATTGGATAGCCCTAACAGTAGACCTCATACAAGTGAATAAGGGAACAATGAGTTCAAAGACAAATCAATAGAAATTATCCAACTTGACGCACACAGAGAAAAATAATGAAAAAAGACACATGTGGAGCAATAACAAATGATGTAATTGGAGTACCAGAAGGAGAGAAGGGTGAAGAAATATTAGAAGAATTAATGGCCAAGGATTTTCCTAAGCTGATTAAGTAGAACAATACACAGATTTAAGAGTAGCCTTGAAACTTATCCAAGTTGAAGATAATGCTTGCCAGTTTCAAGATGCCAGAAATAGTGAGTGGATATTCTCACTTCCTCTTACACCCAAATCTTCTCCCTTTGTTCACAACCAGGTACTGACTTTCTGATCCAGTAGCTCTGAGTGTCTTACAACACCCTGCCCCATGCTAAAGAAATTCAACATGTGTGCTTATCAAAACCTCCATCAATATCATCACCAAATTTAGACTAAATCTGAGTCCACTTAATGCTCCCAAGTGGTGATGCTGTTATATATATGTGTGTGTGTGTGTGTGTGTGTGTGTGTGTGTGTGCATGTATGCAGCCATATACATGTATACAAATACATGTATACAGACATATACATGTATATATTTGCATGTATACAGACATATACATGTATACACACGTACATATGCACAAATGACACCACTTGTATGGTGAACCTGTTCCAAAGACAATTTTTTTCATAAATGTACAATCATGCCTGGTTTGCTATGAAGCTGAATTTCTGCCCAACTGAAGTACTCTCAGTACTCTCAGTTAGCTAAACAAACCAAGAGGGAAAAAATATTAAGGAGACTAGTTAATCCTAAACAAAAGAAGAATGACACATTCCAATTAGAGATGAAAACTCATGCTAAGGAAATCATATGGGTACCGATTCATAAAACCACTGCAGATGACTAAGTCATTCAATATATGCTTGACAAAGAGCCTTGGTTTTTATATCTATCTATCTATCTATCTATCTATCTATCTATCTATCTATCTATCTATCTATCTATCTATCTATCTATCTATATTTGAAGTTCTATAACAAATACTTCTAGAGATTTTCTCCTCTTTGCCCACCACAAATGACTGGCTCCATGATCAGTTTAGCCTGGGATCTAATTCTGCCCACATAGGCTACACCAATGTTCCAATGGCTTGAAATCCTATTTTGGTGGAGATCTGGAATGTCCCCCCAAAGTGTTCTATGCCATTGGCTTGGTTTTCAGGGTGGTGCCATTAAGAGTTAGTAGATGTTCGAAGTTAGGGTTACTTGGAGGCCCTTAGTTCCTTGAAAGCATGTCTCTGGAGCAGGAGCCCTTGTCTACTTCCTCTTTTTCTTTGGCCATGAAGTGAGTGAGCAGTTTTTCTCTGCCATGTATTTCTACTTTACCATGGACCCAAAGCAATAGGTCCAACCAGTCATGAACTGGAAGTTTCAAAATTATGAAGCCAAATAAAGTATTTGCTTTTTATACATTGATTAACTCAGGTATGTTTGCCATTGTCAACAGAAGCAGACTAAAAATCATAAACCGTAAACTGGGTAACTCTTTTCTCATCAACCCATACCTTAGGTCTGAATGATGGGAGCTGCTCCCTGTCATGTCTCACCCCTTCCCTACTGCATATACCAACCTCCAATGCCCTGTTTCAAGTATGCTATTCTGGAGTTAATTGAAACCAACAAACATTAACTGAACAACAATGCTGTGCAAGCCACGGTACTACTTGAGGTAAATAGGTGCAGCTTATAAATTTCTTTTGTACAATAAACCCAAATAAAGAAGGAGTAGCCTAGGGGAACTTTGTTATAAAGGATTCTGAGACTTTCCAAACATTATGGTAGGGAATGTTGTGACTGATAATCAGTACGTCCCTGAAGCAAGGAATGAGGGAGAGGCAGGCAGAGCATTACATTCCTGCCCTCTTAGCTATAGGAAATAAACATGCATATTAAGGGCGCTGTGGTCTCAACAGAGTTTCTCAATCTAATGGGAAGGACAGACAAATACATAAATAGCTAAGCCAAAAGACACAAGGGCCAACAGTGAAATATTAACAATAATATTTTTGAGAAAGAAAAATATATTTTGACAGTAATGACTAAGAAAACGTATTGTAAACGTAACAAACTTTGAGCCAGGTTTTAAGTGGAATTAAATTATCTGTGAGTCCAACTGAAAGTTGGACAGCGAGTGGGTTTTGGATTCAATTTTGTATTTTTTTCCCTTCCTTTATTTCTGAGGACCTAACATTTTGTTTTGGATTTTATGTTTTTCCACTATGGTTTTATGAGATTGGAGAGAGTTAATGTCAAATATTGAGTCCAGATTCCTTCCCTAATATTTTTCAGGACATTATTTCACCGTCTTCCAACCCATGCTTTGTACATCCCCATATTCAGCCTATTATTTTGCCCCTCAACCATGTTTAGGACTCACAGAAGAAGAGGATTTCTTTCTAGCTCATAGCAGCCTGGCTGGCATATTACTGCCAATTGCCTCCCCTGAAATAAGAGGTTTTCCTTTCCCAAACCACACTACGTCTTTGAAATAAAGTGATACTTAGAGATTTAATTCATAACTCTTTCTTTTGGCTCCAAGTACTATTTGCCTATTGAGTTACAGGTATAGGGGTCAAAATTAGTTAAACTCCCCATCATTCAAATGAAACTGAATTAAGAGCAGAGACCTGTGTCAATATGATGCCTCTGATTTGCTCTAAGACATCCAGAAAAATCACAGCTCTGGGTCTTCATCTGATCATGAGTCAGGTGAGAGGGTTTGTGAACCTCTATGATATCTGTGTGCTATTCTAACATCATCTTATGTAATGTCTATAAAAAGGATAGCATTATCAGGCATTGTGTGATGAGAAAAGAGGTGAGGATCTGTTACTTAGAAGCTGCTTCAAGTCACCTTTCTCAGGCCAATTGAGAAGTCGGTTATTCTTACTAGAAGTGTTGGAAGGTATAAGCAGTTCTTCAACTATAGATTTCAAAACACAGAGTATGTACCTAGCCTGAATACACACCCAGCTGTAGGCAGGAGAGAAGTGGAATAAAAAGTTTTTCCTGAATCTACTAAAAAAAACTAGCATCTCAATTAGACATCTTGATGGTAAGCGTATGAGTGGCCATAGGAAAAAAGAGAGAGTACCACTCAGGAGCACCGAATTTTTGACACAGTAATCTTCCTCACCAGTAAAAAGTGTTGCAATGAATGTTCTTGGGAGATCTAGGAAAGGAGTGAGCAGATGGTCAGAGACACAGGAAGAGAGAGGATCTCCCTCCCTCCCTCTCTCTCTCTCTCTTGGTCTCTCTCTGCGTCTTCATCAATCAGTTTTAAACTCTATCCTCAAATTAAAAGTGAGCCAGTCACTACCCAAGAACTTGGCATTTCAGAACTACAGTCAACAGTTATTTCCATTTTGAAAGCACAGAACGAAAAGAAAAACCATAATAACAAAAATCAAAACAAAGTGTTATATGAATCAACTAAGTGTAATTAATTAGTAGTCTTTTTTTGATTACTTATGAATGTATTTGGAATTCAGAAAGAAAAGTCCAATTAACAGAGTTTAACAAAGGCATTCCAAATGAGGGTGGATTTGAATTGTTATTGAAGAATGGGGGATGGTATTGCAAAGTGCATATTTAAGCTTCTGAAAGTAGAAAACACAACATGAATGTAACATGCACATTTCAACAACGGGCAAATGCTACAATCATATATTGCATGAAAAGCAATATGGTAAGCAAATCCACAGAAGTAGGTCCCAATATGGACTTGTTTAGAGAGGGGAAACATACCTTTTATGTTACTGATAAGCAGGTAATACAGACAGATCTTTAGATGGGTGAAAAGGAGGTTGATTTTGGGAAGGCATTCAAACCAGACAGTGGAGTTTGGGCTTAACCTTGAAGGCAGTATTAAGATTTGTTAATAGGCAACAGGAAACAGGGAGTGACAATGTGAGAACTGGATTTGCAGATAATGCGATAGCTCATGAAAGAGGAATTGGCACTGGTGGCTGATTTAGAGATGGTTACTGAAATACAGCCAGGCATATTGAAGACCTATAACACATGGTTAGATGCTCAAAATATCTAAACCAAATGGATGAAGCTTCAATTGCTGTTTCAGGAATGGAGATAAAATGTCAACTCAGACAATTTAAATGAATAGATGTCATCTCTTCATGAAAACTTTGATACACAAGTGAATAATTTCAGGAAAATCTCTCTAGATTGTCTACATGTACCTTAAATGTTTCTGCTCTCTAATATTTGCTCAAGGGAAATGAATATATAAATCCACTTTGGAAATACATTTTCCATTGAGTCTAATACATACAAGAAAGATAGACAACTCTTCATAGTACATCTTGTTCTAGCCAATTGAAGTCCCATAAAACTCATGAAAAATTGCTAGGGGGTGTTTCTTAACCGATTTGTCTGGCTTCTTCATTTCAAAATCCCCCCCCAAAGAATTCACCAAGTCTGAATTCTATAAATGGAGAATTCAGAAAGAATTTGAATTTTCTTGAGGTATTTGATACACATTGGCCTATGTAAACTTCCTCTCTGTCCTTTTTATGTGACATGATACTCTTCTCATTTAATGACAAATGAAAGTCATAAAGGAGGTAAGGTTTAGGCTATCCATACCCAGCCAGGTTGTGGATGTCCGGGAATTCAGGTTACCTCTTTTGGAAGACATACTTTTTTCTCTTTATACCATGCAGGGACTATGCCTCCAAAACCAGAACATTTTATTCTTTGATTCAAAGTGACATGCTGTAAATAACTCTCTCTTTCCAAGTGCTCTGTCTCCATACTTTACAAATTAAAACCAAAAATCCATAAACATAAAACCAAGGAGTTCCTACAAGGACAAGACTCTCCTCGAGTGTGACTTGATCCCAAATGAAATCTGAAGAAAGACTTTTGTTCCAAGGTCTGGCCTTAAGAATGTGGTTTTGTTTTGTTTTTATTATAAGCTGCAAACACATCTATTCCTTGGTCACTTTTATTCACTTCTTTGTTCAATGAATGAATGTTCTGACTCATGCCTCAATTGATTCGCAAGAGATTTTATGTTTAGACTTAGCTCAGCTGGATTCCAAGGACCATGGCCTAGTCCTTTTCTGGAAAATCGATTATGGAACTGCAGCACTGGAAAGGGAGGAGATGTGGTGATACTTTTAAATGTAGCAAGGCCACCTTTGGTGTCCCCATAATTCACAGTTGCCAGATTCTATTTCCAAAAGACTCCTGGATGTAAAAGCCAGGGCTTGGAGGAAGGAGACAGGCAACAATAGGCACAGAGAGAAGGCAGGAAACATGAAAACACTGCCCTGGTAGAGACTAGTAACAGTCTGAGTAACAAAGGACCTCACAAAGGTCCTCTGCTCCAAAAGTCTGGAGAACATACCAAGCCAAAAGGTAATGGCTAGTCCCTAAATGTGTGTTGGGAATAAAGATGTGCACAGACTGGTTGGTGCAGGGGTATGGTATAAAAGGTCGAGAGGGGTAATAGGAGAAGAAGTTCTATTCTTCAATAAATATTTGTGGACTTTTCGTATGTGTACAATGTGCAAGGCAGCAGAGATATAGTGGAGCAGACACAAATCCAGGTTAGAAGCATCTTCATCCTGTGATCATACAAATGTACACATCACAAACTGCGTTTAATGGAAAGGATCCATAGAGCTGAGCATGTGCATGAAGGTGTTCTGATTCCCTGCAGGGTGGAAGCATAGAGGCAGGAGGTGCTAGACATGTGAAGTTTTTGAAGAGAAAGTAATTCAATGTGTTCTAACACTATTCTAACCCCCAGTGTGAATGGAGGGCAGAGTGGAATAATTCAGGACCAGAGAAGGAGGAGAGAATCAACTCATACAGTATTTGGTGGGTAGGCTACTTAGAACATTTTGATAAGGGACTGATAGCTTATTATGGACAATCCGTTAATGATTGAGCACCATGGGTAGATTTGAATGAAAGAGTAAAGTGGCCAGATTTACAAGTTTTAAAGGTTGTCAGAGCCATACATATATAGAGAACTTGGCAAGTTACAAAGTTAACAAGTAGATTATCAGATCCAAGTAAGATCTGCTGAACCTAGCTTGTCACTTGTTGGTAAGTATGGATAGTGAAAAAAAGAGGAGCCAGTTTTTGCTTAGCATTTTGTATCATATCAGGGATCATAGCAAAAACTTGTCAATTCTCCTTTTAATGAATCCCTGTGACATGTCTACGAAGCAGAAGTATTTCTGATGCTTGACAAGTCAGAACATACTAACTTTAGATAAATCCATGTATCCAGTAATTCATTTAGGCATGTGTCTACCCATCTATTAGCTTAATTATTCACACAATTTCCAATGTCCCATGATGATAGCTCAGATATCATACTCAAGTACTTACAACCAGTGCTTATCAGAGCCAAATTCTACATCCAGGAAGGTCTTCCTTTATCTGAAACCCACATGGTTTTCATCGTAACCTACTGTGTAAATCATTACTTGGAGCCTTTGGTAAACTCTTGATTGAATCTCACTGAGGCCTGGTTATAATACTCTGGATGAATTAGTGCAAGGAAAGCCGGCAGACTCCAGCCACCCTCTCCCCCATGACTATTTGTGCCTGGAACTACTCCAGAACCTTTGTATACTTAGACCTCCATAAGCATCTTCCCAGGACAAGACTGCATTTAATGAGTTCTGCCATGGTAAAGGGGCCCTTGGCACTTCAGCCCATAGAAACGGCCTCTTAGGCCAAACCAAAAAATGAAGTGTACAGTCTGCCAGACTTTTGGATCATGAGGAAAAGAAATCTGGATTGAGTGAAGAAGAGCTATTAATTATAAACTCAGCTCAGGTCTGAGAGTGGGAAGAAGTGCTTCTCACAAAAATCACTTGTCTCAGATACAAGGAGGGTGCTGCCACGCTCCTGTTCATCTCAGAGACCCACAGAGGCCTCAGGGCAGCATGAATGCACACACATCCACATACATATGCTATTTGTACAGGTACATGCTTTGCCAAGCATTAGTTATGTTCCAGGCAAGACTTGGTAGACTAGTCTAAGAATACAATGTATGCTTACAATCTTATTTCAGTGTATTCCTACAATATCCCTTCATTGTTATCATATATGCTCTCCAGCAGTAGAGAAAAAATTCTACAGTCTCCTCCACTTCATCCTCCACATTTTTTTCCCAGACTCCTTTCTGACTTTTATGAGAAAGGGCGAGTTACTTATAAAAGACACTATTTTACATTGACATCTTTTTCCCTCCTGTGATCCCAGGAAAGGAGCCAACATTCATGACTTGGGCCCTTCCAAGGAATTATGCTACCCTGTCTCTCTGGGAAGACCCCAGGAAATGGAGAAATGGCCTTTCTACTGGGAGGGGTGGGAAGAATAGACTATGATTAAAAGAGTCTCTGCTTCTTTCTTTCAGGAAGCACAGCTAGGTAGAAGACCCTGGCCTGACAGGCATCCTGTTCAAGGAAACAGAAGTGAACTACCCTTCCATGGTCAATCTAAAAGTCTTCCGTGCAAGGCATCTCAGAACCCTGCACGGGAGCTGTGTCTTGGAAAGAGGAAACCAAGAATAATTGAATAACCAAAGGACCAGTCTTTCAGAGGTACACTGCAGGGACTATAGTGATCTCATGTTGGTTTCTTCCCTGATTTTTGATATTCATTCCACCCTCAAGGCAAGAGAAGTGGGTAACTTGCATAATTCCATAACTATTTTCTTAGACACCATTCATAAACCTACAAAAATGATTCCAACTCCTGCATATGTGTACACGTGCATCTGTTTGTGTGCACAAAGTCAGGGGTATACATGCTGTAGGGCCATCTCTTACAGATTCTCCTACAGCTGTTTGTGAAAGTAATGGACTTCTTAAAAGCCCAAATTAGCATTATTGAATGGCGTAGAAAGCAGGGAGGGGGGGGGAAGGAGGAGACAGCTAGCAAGTAAAGGCTTCTTGATTAGGGGCCAGGATATCTTTTACCAAATGCAACATGAAGACCATGTTTAGAGTAGAGGCAATTGATTGCGTGGCATATTGGAAAGCTCCCTTTCCCCCATAAAAATCTCCCCTCAGCAATTCTTTAACACCCTGAATCTTCTTTGACATGTTGCTCTCTTATAAAGTGGTTTTGCTGGTTGTTGTTTGCATTTGAGGTTTTGTTGTTGTTATTACTGGTCCTGAGGCTTGAAATCAAGGTCCTGGCATTGTCTTTGAGCCTCCTTGTGCTCAAGGCTAGCACTTTACCACTTGAGCCACAGCACTACTTCCAGCTTTTTCTGAGTAGTTTATTGGAGATAAGAGTCTCAAGGACTTTTCTGCCTGGGCTGGCTTCTAACCCCAATCCTCAGATCTCAGCCTCCTGAGTAGCTAGGATAACAGGTGTGAGCCACAGGTGCCTGGCCTTGCACTTGAGTTTTTGTTATCCTTTTATATATACTGTGCATATGGACAACTGTCTGCAGGGGTGAACCTACCATGGTGACGAAGGAGGATTGAACAAGGAGAGGAAAGTGAGGTGGGAACTGAGTCAATGCGACCATCATCATCACCACCATGAGCAACAGCATCCCATATCCACCTCCACATCCTTTGTACAATGTGGCTGAAGATCATTAGGAAAAGCAGAGCTGAGTAAGGTCATCAGTCCATGATAATGGAATGGCAAAGCCTCCTATGGGTGTGACTTGGGGATAAGTAGCTCTGCAACATTAATAGTTCCTTTAGCCTCTTCATGCTTTCTTTTATTTGGGGGGGGGGGTCCGATCGTGGGGCCTGAACTCTGGGCCTGGGCTGTCCCTCAGCTCTTCAGCTCAAGGCTAGTGCTCTACCACTTGAGCCACAGCACCACTTCCAGCTTTTTTCTTTTTGCTTATGTGGTGCTGAGGAATCGAACCCAGGGCCTCAGGCATGCAAGGCAAGTGCTCTACCACTGAGCCACCTTCCCAGCCCTCTTCATGCTTTCTTAAAAGAAATCTGTCAGAATTCTGACAGATGTCTGAGTCCGATGAGTGAATGCTAGGTCCCAACCAGTGTTCTCTAGTCTTTGCAACCTGAGAGATCCAATGGAGGCTGCCTGCAGGAAGAAACCTCTCATAGAGGAGCATTTTGGCTCAGAGAAGAAAGAAGCTTGTCTGAGGTCCACACATCAGGCCCAGTTTTGGAGTTGGGACTGAAGCTCAGCTCTCTAGATTCCATTCCAGAGCACTTTTCAGTGCCATACTGTCACAAATCAACCTCGAGGACTAAGCAGAGATAGAGGCATGCATGACTCCTTTGCTCCCTTGAGAAACTCACCTTAGTCATAATCCCATTCCTAGCTAATGGGTCCCTTTGGGGTATTCTACGCTTCCTGAGTTTGGGCAGTGGTGGCTGATCTAGACTGTTTCTGAGGCTCCCTTTAGTTTTGATGAGCCAGCTCACATACCATGGAAGCTGTCAGATGTCCCAGTAGGAGGAGGAAGATGCAGCATGACAGGTGGTGTCCCTGACTCTGAGGGGGACTTGGCAGGACTTCCTCCCCTGATGAGGAGAGGGAAGGCCGGGCCTAGCAGGAGGATCTTCCCACTTTGGACAAAAGCTATGATTCACCAGGTGGAAAAAGGGTAGGAGGCAGGCACACCAGTCGGTGGCAAGGGATGCCACAAAAGTTGTTTGTGATCTTCTAAACCCTGGGGCCTCCAGACTTCATTGTGCCCAGAGAGAAAGGCTGAGGATGACTCAGGCAAGCCCCAAAACTGTAATTCACAATGTTCTCACACAGATTCAAAGAGGACACTATTTTTGAGATTTAAAAATATATATATATTTCAGGATTATTCAGCATGTTTTAATGACTCGGCGCTCAGAGGGGTCTTCCTAAAAGAAGAACTAGGTCATGGCATCTTCTTGCTTAACATATTTCGGGGACTTTCACAACACTCGCTGCAGCCTCCAGAGTCAAATGTGTTCTTCGCCCTTGCTCTGATTTCCTCCCAGCACCCCCTCCACCCATCATGGCCAGACTCTATTCACCATGGTCCTGTACCTTTCTCCAATAACCCGGCTCGTTCCATTCACCCTCAAGGCTTTAGCACATGCCCACAGATCTTCCTTCAGGTCTCTGGTCAGAAAGGTTCTTCTTAGCCTTCTCCAATCTCAATTAGGACCTCCTCTGTCATTCTTGCCTATAAGAGCATCATCTTCCCCCTCTGATCATCTACCTCTACTTGTAATGATATACTTGTTTCCCCAGTTATTAGTCTCATCCCTGGTAAGATCAAGGGTCACATTTATTTTTCCATCCCTCACACACCAGTCCCTCACCTTGTGCCTAGAAAACAGAGAGCCGTGACTAAAAGATTTTCTTTTGCTTTAAAGAAGAAAATTATAATCACTGAGTCCAACTATCAGGAAGAAGTACTATAAAATGTGGAATGTCCATAGTCTTTTTTTCTGAAGTGCCTTCAGGTAAATCTGTACATATATGTAACTCAGTACTTGGTATCACCCCTCCAAGGGGAGGGCTGCTTCAACTCCACAAAATGTAGAGACTGGTATAGGAAACCTGGAGGTTTCCAATGCTCTTTTAGTAGTGAACAGGTTTGCTTGCCCAAACTTTGTTTAACTTTTGTCTATTACCCATGTGAGATCAATGATTTTGGCAATGTAGGACCATGGCCCCAAGGAAAAGGTTTTGGTAGAATCCTCATGTTTTCCCTAATGGAGCATCTTGGCTTGGACAGTGAATGTGGTTTTTATAGATGTAAACAATAAAAAGTTAAGAATGAATAAACACAAAACAATAATAAGATCAACTAAAATGTGTTCCCCTTATCAGTCAGTTCTAGACAACGGTAATGATAAGATGTTCTTCTCTGCCAATGCGATGTTCCCTTCTCCCCTCCAATATTTCATGTTGCAGATCCCCATGTCTTTTCTCCAGGCAAGACTTATCCAAAGCCCTCACTGAAGAAGTAGCTGATTTGATCAGATGGTCTGAATGTCCATAATGGGCAGCTTCAGAAAGAAGACATGCAAATGGAATTTAAGTCAGCCTACAGGAAATCAGAGCTCTAGTGTTAACCTGTTGGGTAATCCCAGGACAGAAGCCATGTCACTGATAAACAGGATTAGACAGAGGTGAAGAGACAAAACAGTGGCGAGACACAAGACATTCAAACCCAAGAATTGTAACAACCTACATTCAAAGGCAAGTTGTGTCCTTTAGAAAGGTGTTGAGACCCCATTACTGATATAACTTCTTTAAGCCTACGTTGTTATCTATAAAATGGGGACAACAAAATGACCTACATTAGAGTATGTCTTTGATGATTAGAAAAGGAAAGCCAGGCAAATTGTTCAACTAGAGAATAATAATCAAGATATGCAAACTAGAGTCATTGTTTGGAATTTCTATATCTAATATTCTCCTTCTTGTGATGTCTGTTTGCCAGCTTTAAAAATACAGGTGATTTCAGAGTATCTTAGACACCAATATTTCAAGGTCACCTCTCTTCATCTGAGTAAGATACTTGGCAAGGGATGGATATACAAAATGCTCAAGCCCCCATAAACCCTTGCAAATCCTAAAAAAGGAGTATGAAAATCGTTGCTTTTCTTGCTGAACATGATAATACAATACAACAAAGAGTTGAAGAAATCGAACTGGGGCAATTGCTACTCTCTGGAAACTACTTGTATGTTCATAAAATAGTAATAAAAACTAAAAAGAATCCTCTTAGAATTAAGACTGAGATACTAGCTAGTCTCTCCAATGTTAACAGGCCTCATGAGTTCCCTTGGACCAAACTAATTCCCTGTCTTCTAACTAATTCTAAAATCCCTAGTAAGGATTGAGCACACTAAGTCTATTAGGAATGGAGATATTTTACCCTGTACCACATATCTTACTGATGTATTTGTGATTTCATAGTTGTAGAGAGAGAAAAATGAGTAGAGGAAATACCATGGGCTGCATGACTGCCAAGTGTCTAGCCCTGTGCAATACACTTGTGCAACATTTTACTTTATCCCCAGTTATCTTTCCAGACATTTCTATTTCTAGTTAGACTTGGAAATGGATGCTCAAAGAGGCAAAGTAAGTTGTCCAAGATGACACAGGCTACAGGGAATAAATTAAATAACACTCAAAGCCTGGTATTATACCATCTGAGCCATGCCTCCAGTCTCTAGAGCACATGTCAAAACTTAGGTCTGAAAAATCTCTTTTCACAATGTATCTTTCAAGGATTATTCCTTATTCAAGTAGGCTGGGGATATGTGGGTAGAGAAAGAAAGACCTCTAAGGGAGCAATCATATTAACTACTATCACATAAGAGTCTTAAGGACAAGTTAAATTAAAAAGGTACAAAGACCCCACTACCAACATAGTTTAATACTTGGGGAGGTTTTCAAATCATTTGTAATTCTTTGGTCATCTTTTCTGGGAAAATGGGAAGGAAGTATCATGGAATGTAAATAATTTTTGGTGCCACGTTTCTCCATCTTGCATCTTGAGGACTTTTGAATTCTTCTTTAATGAACTCTGCTTCTGAGTTTTCTTTTTTTAATAATTTTTATTGTGAAAATACTGAACAGAGGGGTTACAATTACACGAGCAAGGTAATGAGTACATTTCTTATCCAGCATTGTTGCCTCCTCCTTTGTTTTCCCCTACCATCCCTTCCCTCCCATCTCCACATCTATATTCCCCCCCACCCCCACCTAAATTGTAAAGCTCCTTTTCCAACATAGTGTATTGTACATCTCATTGTTGCAATGGGTCAACCTGTAACCATATTTAAATAATTTGTTTTTTCCCTTCCCCTCCCCAAATGATACCAACACCAAATACAATGAAAACAGGGTTATACCATGGGAGAAGGACATACAAAGCAACAAAAAAAATCATGTGGTACCTTATAAATATGTTAGAAACAATAGCAAGAAAGAAATAACCACTTGTGTCCTTATCTTGGGGTTCATTTCGCTTAACATCATCTTATCTGACCTTTTCTGATGAGTTTTCTGCATCAGCTTTGTCTGGATCCTGGTGGCATGGCATTATCTCTCAAGTGGAGTGGAATTTTCCACTGACAATAAAACTGGTTCTGAGTGACAACAGCCTCCTACCCAGAACCTGGAGCAGGCCCAGGAATCAAGTTCCTGGAACTGCTATCAAATCCATAAGCTCTGCTGTCCGGGGGCTGGACCACCATGCCTTGTGTGGGTAGGTGCCCCTGCTGAAGCCTAGCTCTGAGAGCTGATGGGTGCGTTCTGCTCTAATAGCAGAACAGAGCACACAGAGAAACCCACTCCCTTCTGCAGGCCCTGGAACACATTAGTCATAGTGATGACTAGGGCTGATTCAAAGCAACGAAGGATACAGTACAGAACAGTGGAGGAGGAGGAGGCCCTTGGGGATGGCCCAAACCAGCCTCAGTAAATTCCTCATAAGGAAACTGAGGCCTGGAGGGTAGCAGTGACTCTTGGAGCTAAGCACAGCTCTTTAAACCTTCACATGTGTAGCTGTTAGAAGAAAGGGAGTATCACCTTCAACACATCGTATGAATTGCCACCTAAACCTTGCAGTCATAGTCATTCATTTATTCATTCACTTACTAGTTTATCTGTTCAGTTCACTAATACTAAAACAGTGCCCACACACACCAACTGTACTGGGCACAAGAACCTTAGGCTTTACAGATTCTTCTCAAATGTCACTTTCTCAGTGAAATTACCTCTCCCCCCCCCATGGTACATCTTCACACAATGATAGCATACAATAATTTACAAATAACTATTTTTAGAGCTACTTTATTAGCTCATTCAACCACTGACAAACATTTATTTACCATTTTCTATATGCAAATTCCTAGGCTAGTGTTTAGTATTCAGTGATACATACCTCAGTGGTCTGTATACATTTCATCTTCTTAGATCTAGTTCAGACTCTTTGATGCTGAGAAGGACTTCGTGTCGCATGTCTGTGTAGATTGTTGGCAGGCAATTGCTACATTTGGTGTATGGATATGGCATGCTATGAGTGAGATTGGATAGAAATTTCAAAGTCCATACAAAGATGACTGGAAAGAACAAACCCCAGAAATGGGAAAAATGATGAGGTTATTACATGAGTCTTTCAAGAGATAATAATCCAATTTATCTCATGCAATGCCAACGACTCCTTACTTTGGCTAACAATGCCCTGTGTAGATTAACATCTGGATAGCCTTCTTAATTCCTGCTTCACTCTGCTACATTCTGCCCACTACCTAAGGAGAAGACACTCTGGCTTCCTTCTTAGTCCCAGATCTTTCTCAGGAATTTTGTTGATGCTTTTCTCTCTGTCCATAGTACAAATACTCCTCAATTTATGATAAGCCCATCTTTATGTGAAATAAAGTCCAGTACCGGATGGATTTACAGCTGAATTCTACAAGACCTTCAAGCAGAACTCACACCAATACTCCTCCATCTCTTGAATGAAATTGAAAGCAAAAATTCACTACCAAGCTCCTTTTATGAAGCCAGCATAACCCTCATCCCCAAACCAGGCAAAGACTCATCAAAATAAGAGAACTATAGACCCATTACTTTGATGAATATCAACACAAAACTTCTCAACAAAATCTTGGTGAATCGACTTCAACAACTCATCAAAAGAATCATACACCACGATCAAACAGAATCCATTTCAGGGATGAAAAGCTGGTTCAATATATGTAAAACAATTAATATAATTCATCACATCAACAAGACAAAGATAAGAACCACATGGTTATCTCAATGGGCTGGGAAGGTGGTTCAGTGGTAGAGCGCTTGCCTTGCGTGCATGAGGCCCTGGGTTCAATTCCTCAGCACCACATAAGCAGAAAAGAAAAAGCTGGAAGTGGCACTGTGGCTCAAGTGGTAGAGTGCTAGCCTTGAGCTGAAGAGCTGAGGGACAGCGCAGAAGCCCAGAGTTCAGGCCCCACAATCGGAGATGCAGAAAAAGCATTTGACAAGATCCAACACCCCTGTATAATGAAGGCTCTGAAAAAACTAGATATCCATGGTATATTCCTCAATATAATAAAGGCTATATATGACAAACCTACAGTCAACATTATACTGAATGGCAAAAAGTTAAAGCCATTTCCTCTAAATTCAGGAATGAGACAAGGGTGTCCACTCTCACCACTCCTCTTCAACCTAGTATTAGAATGCCTAGCTACAGCAGTAAGACAAGATGCAGACACAAAAGGGATCCAAATAGGGAAGGATGAAGTAAAACTCTCCCTCTTTGCAGATGACATGATCTTGTATATGGAACCAACCCAGATGCCCCTCAGTAGATGGATGGATCAAGAAAATCTGGTATATATACAAATGGAAGTCTATGCCTCCATCAGAAAGAATGACATTGCCCCATTTGTTAGGAAAAAAAATTATATCAAGTGAAGTAAGCCAGGCCCAAAGAAACATAGGTCCCATGGTTTCCCTTATTTGCAATAACTAGTATATGTCTGAGACAAACAGAAACTGTCAGACAAGTTGATATTAGGCGAAATGAACCCCACAATAAGGGTTCAAATGTTTGTGGGTTTTTTTTGCGATTGTTTTCAACATATTTATAAGATGATTTCTTTGTTGCTTTGTATGTACCTCCCCCAGGGTATAAGCCCTGCTTTCACTGTATTTGATGTTGATATAATTTGTAGAAGGGAAGGGAAAAAACAAGCTGTTTGAATAGGGATACAGGTGGACCCATTGCAGCAATGAGATACACAAGATGTTATGTCGAAAAACAAACTTTACAACTTTGGCGGGGCGGGGGAGGGGGTGGGGATGGTAGTAGAGGGTGGGGGGCAGGGGGTGGAGATGGGAAGGGATGGTATGGGGAAACAAAGGAGGAGGCAACAATGCTTGATAAGAAATGTACTCATTATCTTGCCCATGTAATTGTAACCCCTCTTTATGGTATTTTCACAATAATAATAATTTAAAAAAAGAAAGAAAAAGAAAAGAACCCTATAGTCTCTACTCCCAAGTTACTTGAGCTGATCAGAAACTTTGGCAAAGTAGCAGAGTACAAAATTAACCCTCAGAAATCAATGGCTTTTCTGTATGCCAATAATGAGAAGAGCACGGTTGAAATTAGGAAAACAACCCCTTTTGTAATAGCCCCACAAAAAATAAAATACTTAGCAGTTAACTTAACAAAAGAGGTGAAAAACCCGTATGACAAAAACTTTAAAAATCTGAAAAAGGAAATTAAAGGAGAACTCAGCAAGAGGGAAAACCTCCCATGCTCCTGGATTGGAAGGATCAACATCGTAAAAATGGCAATACTGCCAAAGGCTATCTACAAATTCAACGCGATACCTATCAATATTCCAACCTCATTCTTCAACTAAATAGAAGAAGCAATCCAAAAGTTCATATGGAACAATAAAAGACCCCAGATAGCAAAAACAATCCTTTTGTTCATGCCACTCCTTTATTTTTTTTTGTTTTTTATTTTAATTGTGAAAATACTGTATAGAGGGTTTACAATTAAATGGGCAAGATAATGAGTACATTTCTTATCAAGCATTGTTGCCTCCTCCTTTGTTCCCCTTCCGAACCCTTCCCATCTCCCACCCCCTCACTCTCCAAAGAACAATCCTTAATAGAAATAGAGTAATATCAATTCCAAACTTCAAACTCTACTACAATGCCATAGTAATCAAAACAGCTTGGTACTGGCACAAGAACAGACCTGAGGACCAATAGAATAGGACTGAAGACCCAGAAATGAACCCACAGACCTATAGCCACCTAATCTTTGACAAGAGAGCTGAAGAAATACAATGGAAGAAAGACAGCCTTTTAAGTAAATGGTGCTGGCAAAATTGGTTAAACACTTGTAGAAAACTAAAATTAGATCTGTATATATCACCCTACACCAGAATCAACTCCAAATGGATCAAAGACCTCAAAGTAAAAGCAGACTCCATGAAAACATTACAAGACAGAATACGAGAAACTCTAGGGCTTCTTGGCATAGCCCGAAATTTTCTTAATAGAGACCCAGAAGCAAAACAAACCAAAGAAAGGTTGGACAAATGGGACTACATGAAACTGCAGAGCTTCTGCAAGACAAAGAACATAGCTAGCAAGATCAACAGAAAGCCCACGGACTGGGAGATCTTCACTAGTCATACAACAGACAAGGATTTCACACCTAAAATATACTTAGAACTAAAAAAACTAAATCCCCCAACAACAAACCCTCAAAGAAACAACTGCCCGATTAACAAATGGGCTAACGACTTAAAGAGAGAATTCTCTGAAGAAGAAATAAGAATGACCAATAGACACATGAAAAAATGCTCAACCTCCCTAGCCATAAGAGAAATGAAAATCAAAACAACATTGAGATACCACCTCACCCCAGTTAGAAGCGCTATAATCAAGAACTCTAACAACAGATGATGCTGGAGGGGATGTGGACATAAGGGAACCTTACTGCACTGTTGGTGGTAGTGTAAACTTGCTCAACCACTCTGGAAAGCAGTATGGAGGTTCCTCAAAAGACTCCACATAGAGCTCCTTTATGACCCAGCAATCCCACTTTTGGGCATTTAACCAAAGGATCGCAAACAAGGTCATTCCAAAGCTACCAGCACAACCAGGTTTATGGCAGCATTATTTACTGTAGTTAAGATATGGAACCAACCCAGATGCCTCTCAGTAGATGATGAATAGATCAAGAAAATGTGGTGAAATTCTATGGCTCCATCAGAAAAAATGACATTGCCTCATTTGTTAAGAAATAGAAAGACTTGGGGAAAAAAACATAGTAAGTGAAGTAAGCCAGGCCCAAAGAAACATAGATCCCATGGTTTCCCTTGTTGCAGTGACTAGTACATGTCTAGGACAAGCAGAATTGGTCAAAGGCTATGTACATACGACCATATGAAATAATGTTAAGTAAAATGTACTCCATGACAGGGACACAAGGTTTCTTTTTTTCTCTTTCTTGCTATTGTTTTCAATGTACTTACCATATACTATGTGATTCTTTTGTTTCTATTGTATGTTCTTCCCTCATGGTATAACCCCTGGATTTGATGCTGGTGCTCTGCCCCTTGTATATATATTTTTGTAATTTGGGGAGGGGAAGGGATATTGCAGAAGGCTTAAGTGAGGATACATGCTGATCCATTGTGATGATGAGATGTACAGGACACTATATTGAAAATGAAGTTTACAATGTCAGGGTAGGGGGGGTGGGAGGAGTTGAGGAGGTGGGAAGGGAAGTGATGGTAGGGGGGAAATAAAGGAAAGGGTAACAATGCTCACTATGAAATGTACTCATTACCCTACTCATGTAACTGTAACCCCTCTGTACAATACTTTTACAATAAAAATTAATAATAAAAGATAAAAATATTAATAAATAAAATAAAATGAAATTCAGTATGTACACTAATCTACCAAACACTGCAACTTAGCAGAATACTACCCGGGTGAAGTACCTGTTGTTTATCCTCTCGTGATGGTGAGCTGACTGGGACTTGGTGATCACCACCACTGCCAGACAACATGAGAAAATATCTACCACATATCATTAGTGTGGGACTCGATCAAAATTTGAAATTGGAAAGCAATGCTTCAACTCAATTCATATCACTTTCGCAACACTGTAAATCCAAATCATTGTCATCCTAAGGCAGGGACCATCTATAACAATGTCATCTACATATTATGTTTCTTATTTCACTTAGGTGATTTTTTTAACCAGGTGCTACAAATTTTTATAAAATAACCTCAATTTTAATCCTGTCATCCTGGTTTATTTTTATTTACAAAACTTACACTACCGGTCACTATGGCATACTCTTTGCTGTTTAATTCATAATTATGTATCTTTTGAAAGTAGGAAACTTGTCTTCATTCATGCCTGTGTCCTAACGGCCTACCCATTCATTATATACACTTGGTAAATAATTTTTGTTCCCTGAAAGACTGAGTGAATAGTTTTCTTCTATCCTTAGGTCATAGGAAGGTGATTTATGGTGGCATGAAAACAAAGAGTGGTTCCTATTCTTGAAAAATCTTACAACATAACCTTTGAAAATCTGGATACAAAAGCAGACTCTGAGAACTCACACAACAGGGAAAAAAGCTTCCCTGTAGTCAAGATATCCACTGTAAAAGAGAGATTATTGAGGTGAAAGGAAGAATTGGAGTAAAGATTCTGAGAATAAGACAACATCAAGCTACTAAGAACCTACCAGAAACCTGGTGCAGAGCAGGCACTCAATGAGCACTTGAAAAGCTATTGAGTGAATGACACATCTTGTTGATTTCCTTTTTATTTATCTATTTTATTTTTATATTGATATAAATTGTATTATCTTTAAGGGGTTGTACAGGGGATTTCAATTCATGAACACATCAATGTGTGAGTGTAGTACATCTTGACCAATGTCAACTCTTCCATCATTCCCCCCATCTGTCTCAACCACACTTATTCCTTCCTTTCTCTACTCATCTTCCCTCTTACTCCTTGACTTCCACACCCAACAACACATTTCAGCTTCCTGTAATTCAGTGTTTTAAACTGCAAGTTAGTTGTTCAAAGAAGCTACAGCATTGCAATCATCTCTTGTATATACCAAATTTAATCAATACATTTGTACATATATACATATATATATATATACACACATATACATATGAGCCATATATATGCATTATATATATGCATATGAAACTTCTACATATGACAGAAAGCAGGTGTTGATTGTCTCTATGAACCTGATTTCATTTAACATAATTATTTTTTCTGGGTCCATCCATTACCTTGCACATGACAAAATTATCTTAATGATCAAGTAGAATAGTGACTCCAAAGACATAACAGAGTCAGGAGCAATGTTAAGAGGAAGACATAGGCATACACTTTAATCTATGAAGCCCTATGTATGCCATTTTCCTCTCACATTTAAGTAGCTGCTTATATGATATGATATTAGAAGTGCTGGAACACCAATACCTTCTATTTATAAATTGGCTGTCTCTGAGGGGCTCAGAACATTGTATAGACATGGTCTCATTCATGCTGTCTCCATTCTCCTATTTGATTTCAGAATGGTTTGTTTCTTTTGGATGCATTCTTAGAATTAGCCATTCTCTTGTTACAGGTTCAAGGATTACAAATCACCATCAATGGCTCCAGAATTGCTCTCATAAGGAAGAAGGTGGGTGGAAATGAAATTTTTTCTGAATTTGTAATTTATGAACTCATTAGATAACAGGAAGTCATTCTTTGTATACTCCTCTTTAAAATGAAGGAAAACATACACTGTGACTTAGATGTAGCCAGGTAATGTGATAATAAAGTCAGGGAGGAAAAATATTAATCCCCTACCACATTAGCCAGGTCTATAAAAATAACAGTTAACCGGTGTCACTGAGATGCAGGATAATCACTGCCAGAATAGATATGAAAACAAAGGGGGATATGAACATACATGCGTGCACTAAGAGTTGTTAGGAGTTGGCTTTTCATTTGCTCTGCTCTGAAATGCACTGTGAGCTTTCTTAACAAACAGGGCTGAGTGATCACCAAGTTCCTTCAACCTGTGTGTGTGTGTGTGTGTGTGTGTGTGTGTGTGTGTGTGTGTGTGTGTGTGTGTGTGTGTGTGTGTATTGGTATTCATGCCATGCTAGGCAGTAACCACAAATAGTAAGAGTCAGTGAGTTGCCCACACAAATTCTTTAAACAAATCAAATAGAAACACATGCTATGCATACAGGGGTTATAATACACATCTAAGGCTATAGTGTTAGTTGGACTTATTACGGGTAAGCAGCCCAGCTGTGTATCAGTCACTCATCCTAGCTCAGGCATTCTTCTTGATTTACCATGCATTTGCTGTTGTGTTCCCATAAAATGGGAGGTAAATAGAAGATATTTTTTAAAGAAATCTTCAATGAGACAACTATGTTACAATGGTGGTATTTGAGCCTCTCTGTGCATCAAGTCAACTGTTGAGATACTTTTCACCTTCTATTATATTCTGCTAACCCTGCATTCTTTCATTGCTTTTTCAAATGTTCTGCTCATTCTTACTCATATACTCCAGACAGTCCTCCTTTTACACATGTCTCATTATCACCAACACCATCACCACCACCATGACCACCATCACCATTGTCATCATCATTTAAATCTAGATTCTACATAGGAGGAAAAATATGTGATATTTGGACTTTTGAGTTTGGCTTCTCTTGCTCAGTGTTATGATCTCCATTCTTTTGCCTGAGAATGGAGGTGCTGTTTCAGCCTTTGTATCTAATACGCCATTGTGTATGCATGTATACCCCCACACATAATATGCTCTTGAGGCTGAGCTTGTTGCGGCTAGAAGGAGGATTGCAGAAAAGACTCTGAAAACAAAAACCATCTGCAAAGTTTCACAACTCACCAGCTCTGCAAATCCTGCTGCCTAATGCTTGAGCGGAAGGGTACAAATGACTAAGTGTTTAGTAGAAAAAGGCAACAAGTGTTCAGTCCTTTTGCACAACTGATTTGATTTAATAAGTATCTGCTAATTGTCTAACACGTTCTGGACACATAGACAGTACCTGGATAGAGAGAATTTTGAAAATATAATTATCCATTAAATATACATATAATGATACAAATGTCACATGAGTCATAAATACTTGTAACACATAAAGGAAACCAAAAGGACTCAATCAAGAGAGGCTTCCTAAAAGAGATGACATGAATTGAGTTTACGTGGATAATTAATAAACTTCACCAAGGGCACCACGAAGGGAAATGACTGAAGGAAAGGCATGACAGTCAGAGGAAGAGCATATACAAAGACATAGAACAGAGATGTATAATAAAGAAATGGGAGTCTGTATAAGGATGGAGTAAGTAAGAATCCAGACTGGGAAAACAGACGTTAGCTATATATAGGAACCTCAAAACCTACATATACCAGGCGGCTTTGTCTTGTGGACCACAGATGGCGTTGAAGGGTTCAGAGTATTCGATTATCACACTTGATTTTCAAAAAGAACATCAAAATTTAATTTACCATACACTTCCCTTGCCATAAAGTATATATCACATGTTATTCTTATTTTACAAATTGAGAAGTAGAGGTGTAGGACACCTGCTCAGGCCAAGTATCTCTCAAGTTTAGTTTTTAAAATAAAAGCCCACTAGAATCTACCCCTTTCTACCTATAGAGTGCTATCTATTCTCTCTCTTTCCCATCAACACTGCGTTCCAGCCAATAAATCACTTGCCTGTTAACTGAGCACATGGTTATAAATCCCTTTTTGATTTTGACATTCATATTGCTCCTTTGATCTTGGATAGGCTGCCTGTGTCCTCCTCCAGTTTGAACCCCACAAATAGTTCAACTCAATCTCGACCTGATTTAAGAAGGTTGATAAAAACACTCTGCAGACAACAGTGTTGGTAGTATGCATCACAAGCCCCAACATCTTTATTTGCTCATCCTCCCAACAAGTACACATGACATACCACCTACACCTCTTTGATGATGTGCTAGGCAGCGGCCTCCATGGGGAGAAAAAGATACATGTAACTTTAGTCTAGTTTGAGGAGTTCCACGGCCTGAGATACTTTTCTCTCCAAATCTATCTATTGAAGCTGAATTGACATGAGGTCTGCTTTCCATCATGGTGCCAAAACATCTGAGGAAACCAATGGGAAGTTTTATTTTGGTTCCTAGATTTCTAGGTTTCGATCCATAATCGCTTAACTTTCATTGCTTCTGGATTCACAATGAGACAAAAAATATGGCTCAGATCATGGTAGACAAGAGGGAGAGAGAGAGAGAGAGAGAGAGAGAGAGAGAGAGAGAGAGAGAGAGAGAGAGAGAGAGAGAGAGAGAGAGAGAGAGAGAGAGAGAGAGAGAGAGAGAAAGCACAGAAATGGGGAAGGGAGAAAGCTAGGGGAAGGAGAAGAGGAGAAGAGAGAATACAGGGAGGAAAGAGAGAGACAGAGACCAGGGCAAAACTATACTCCTCAAATGCATGCCCTTCTGATCTATTTCCTCCAAATAATCCCTACCTGCTAAGTTTCCCCTACTCTCTTATAGCATCACTAGCTGGGGACTAATCACTTTAACACATAGACCTTGGGGAGACATTTCAGATCAAAATTCTAACAGGCCTCCTTCGGTCCTTTGGCATTGGCTCCTATCATGAAAGAGACATGAATGAACTCCTTCACTCTTATTCCTTCTTCAACTCTCTTGATGGCTAGCTTGTCCTACTCCATTCATGCTAGAACAATAAAACACATTGGACTATGTAATGCCTAAACCATAAATTTCAGAGTTAAGATGTGCCATGATCAAGAATAGGCAACATTTTGGTGTCTGCTGGTCTTACGTCTCTTCCTCATGGCTTCTAGTTACTTTCTTACATGGGGATCTGGAAGATTAGAGGGTGAACGGGGTTAACTAAGTAGTGAGACTAAGATACAATGCTAGAAGAAGGGCCTAGGTTAAGGGAACTCAGTGTTTAGCTAAGCCTACAGTGGGGAAGAGAATGTTGCATTGGGAAACAGGAAGGAGAGACTTGGTTACTGCACATAGGTCAGTAGGTGTCAGCAGCAAAAAATTAACCCTGGTTAAATTTAAGCCACATAGAAAACAATTGAGAAAATCCTGAAAAGTTCTCAGCATCACACACACACACACACACACACACACACACACACACGCACAATTCCTAGAAACAAGAGGGCTTACAACTACAGCTGATCACAATTTTCTGATGAAGCTATCAATGTTTTCTTGCTCTAATACTGAGCTCCATAGCTAGTACCATCCAGACACTTACCCCAGGGTACTGTAAGGGCTACCTTTAACTCTTCTCTCACCAGTGCCCTGGAAAACAGATAAGTATTTTAAAGGCTGTCCTCTTGATAAAAATTTCCCAGAATTCCCATCACCCTCCTAATCACACTAACTCTAGTTAGGTGACACTGAGTAGCTGGTAAAGTCTCTATCTGGCTTTTTTTCTGCTTGTAGGTGGGAAATTAACTATTATCAAGAATGATAACATCAAAAATTCACCAAATGTAGACAGAAGATTTAGATGTGGGGGTGTACAACAGCAGGACATGATTGCCCATGAAATTCTCTAATTGTTTTAGCTGTGTTCATTTCATCTGCTTCACTGATTTGGAATCTCCTCCTGGGCAGGGACTGTGTTTTCTTCCTCACTCACAAGCTCAACCACTACTGATGGCCCTGGCCACATACTCCCTGCTCAATAAATTCTTGTTGACTTCAGTCTAGTTTATTCTACAAAGGTCATTTCATTTGGCCTAAGCTGGGAGTTGATTTTCAAATGTAAAATATGAATAGCTTGGCCCTGGAGTCAGTAACATCTGTGTCATAATTGTGTCATCTGGCCATGCGGATGCTCTAGGCATTAAAAAGCATCCTGGAATGTGAGCAGATAGGAAATGGGAACTTCTACCTGACATAGCTCCATTACTTCTCAGGATCTACCTCCTTCCAGGGAGGTAGTATAGCTCATGTCTCAATAAATGCATTTGGGTAATAGACTGTTAGGTGATGGTTACTTAGTGGAAAAGATGCTTTTAAAATGAAGTCAACAAAATGTCTTGCAGTAAGGACTTTCTTCTTTTGTCTACTTTTTCTGTGCTCTAAGAGAAGGAATGCTGGAATAGGAACTAGAATACTCTAATTGAAGATCTGACTCCAGGCTTAATGGACATAAGACTTTGATCTGTTTCTACTATCTCGTCTAACAATCAGGTTTCCCACTGGTAAAATGGGCATCATGATTTGTTAAGGTTTAAGATGTGCTAGGCATATGCTGTTTCTGCTTTCTCAGCATCCTTCTGTCTTTTTCTGGAACTAGCTCGTGCCTCTTCTAGAATAATGATACTCAAACTTGAGCATATGTGAGAATCACATGGAGTGCTTGTTAAAACAGATTCCTGAACCACTTCCCAGAGTTTCTGAATTTGTACTTCTGGGAGAGGGCTTAAGAATTTGTTTCTAGCTAATATTCCTCAGGAGATTATTGGTATGGCAGCCACACTTTGAGAGACACTACACTAGAAATCTACTCCTCTCTTCTCATTTCAAGGGTGTCAGAGGCCAATATCAGCTTGTTTCAAAAGTGGGAGCATGAACCATGCCAAATAGTTTATTTCACTTGTCTGGCCATATAAACTTATTGAGGAGGTCAGAAGGCGCGTTTCAATGGAATTCACCTCAGTGCTTTTGTTAGGACATCTCTTTCTGTGCTCAGAGGGTAGAATGCAAACTAGAAGCCACTGGGGAGTCATCTTGGGTCTCCTGTAGATTACATTTACAAAGGAAATCAATGTTGAGATATGGGTAAATTCCTGAAAATTCTTGAGTGCCTCTGGTCATGTACAAAGCATGCTCTGAGAGACAAAAATTCTTTCTTAACCTTCAGCCCCTTGGGCTTCTATTACTTGCAATTAAATATTCTTGAGTAATACGTGTACTCCCTTACAAAGAAGTCTGGGTTTAATTTTAATTTTTTAACCTCTTTTGAAGTTATAATTCTGAGATGATGACCAGGTAGAAGAATTAGTGATAAAACTTCTTTAAGGACTAGCCAGACAAGTTTACCAAGAGGAATTATGATCATTAAAAGGGTAAATAAGTAATTTTTGCAGAGTATTTAAATATTACTGCTTAATTACTCATCTACATTATCTAATTTAATCCATACAACCCTTAGAGGCAAATACTATAATTTCAGATCGTAGATCAGAAACACTGAATCTTAGGGATTTTAAGAAACTTGTCCTAGGTTATTCAGCAAGCAAAAGATAGCAACAAAAAGAGGGAAAGAAGGTGAAAGAATTTTAAACATTAATTCAAACGGCTTGACATCTCAAACCATATCTTGTCATCCTTGTAGCTGAAGAGACTGGACTATCCATTTCAATGCAAAAGCCATACCATCTTAAGGACGTGTATAATTCTTGGTTCAAAGAAACATTTGGAAAAGTTGATGAGGCCCTTTATGAAACCAGAAAACTTACACACACATAATTTAGTTTTTTCTCCGAATTTAAAAGGCCTCTAGCTTACATCAAACTGACAGTGTGTGGCTCCTGGCATTTTTTGAAAGTCTGGAAATAACTTCTCTGTCCAACTGACCACCTGTGTTTGCCTAGAACTCTGAAACACCAGCTTTATGGACTCAAGTACACAGCATTCTCAACTCCTTGCCTACCTTCACTAACCCTGAAACTCTCCACTTGTCCCGTCCCTTCAGGGCATTGCCAACTGTCCAAATCTGTTGATTCATCAACTTATCTAAGTGTGACTCTCCAAGAAACCTGAACTCTAAACATATTTTCATAGGTATACGAAGACATATTCAAAAAATGTCTCACCAGTCCCGAGTTTATTTATCTCAAAAACATAGGCCTAGATGGGTTAATTAAACAAAGAGATTGATTTCCTTTGATTGTTACAGTTTTTAGGATTTTCAGGGCTCCCTGTGGCTGCTCTGTACATCGCCTAATGTGTTCCTATTCTTCCATTTCTATTCATTGCATTTGTCCTACTGTAAAATGTCATACTGGTCTCCCTTTTGTACATTCGTTGTAGGAGGTGGGATTTGATATAGCATTGTCTGATCCATCTGCCTTTATTGACTAATAGGACTCTGTCTATGACTCCATACACAATCTGAAGACCTACCTCCAGCCTCACCCCAGATACCTGAACCATGTCTCTCTAGCTGTACTCTCATCTTTCCAAAACACATTCTGTTATCTCATTAGCTAAAACCTACTGTGGAACTCAACCTTTTGAGGGCAAGTTTCAAATACCTTCTCAACTTCTGAAACCACAATTCCAGCTTTACTTCCTTGTGGACAAACCTGATCTGCGCATGCCACTTCGATTGGCCCACCTCTGTACCACCCTGTCTAGACCTCTGTCCTTTGGTTAGTGTCTGCACCTATCACACGGTCACAACCACTCATTTGCATCTTTGCTTACTGAAACATTATCTACTTGTCATGTTCCAGACAAAAGTCTTTCTCCTTCATCATCTGTCCTCAGATCCCCCTGGCTGGAGATAATATCTTCCTCCTCCAGACTTCCATCGTACTTTTATTACTCCCATCTTACAGCTCCTAGCCCTGTCTCTATTATAGTTATTTATAGATAGAAATCTTATCTCCCCCACTAGTCTATAAAATCTTTGACTGCACCATCCCTGTGTCATTCATCAGTGTGTTCTACATTAAACCTGGCTTAATATCTTGCATGTATTGGAAACTCATGTATCTAATAAACAAATAACCCTGAGAGAGATGGGATAGAACCCTAGCTCCAAATGTCCCTCTTATTAAGCCATCATATTGATAAAATCCCATGGTATAACATTAATTGGGTTGGGCTCCAGTGGCTCATGCCTATAATCTTACCTACTCAGGAAGCTGAGATCTGAGGATGGTCATTCAAAGCCAGCCCAGGTAGGGAAGTTTGTGGAATTCTTAACTCTTCTAAATTACCACACAAAAAAAGCTGGGAACTGGAACTGTGGTTCAAGTGGTAGAGCACTAGCCTTGAGCAAAAGAAACTCAAGGATAGCACCCAAACCCAAGACTACATTCCCCATGACCTAACATATGCAAAGATTAATTGGGCAGGACTGATGCCAAGTGCCCATGGTAGAGGTATTTTATTAGGCCATATTTATTTACAAATACCTCTAATGAAGTAGTCAAGGACCAAGTGCTCCTGCTCAGTTGGAGATTCAGCCTAATGTGGTCCCCCTCTTCCACATTGCTTTTTTAACTCATATAATGATTTATCTTATAAAATCCACATGCATTTTGAATTCTAGTCTATAATATGCTGATATTTACATAAATGCCCCACCAATCATCAAAATTAAACTTCAATTATCTATGCATGCCAGATATATCCCATGGCTCTGAGGGATCTCCTGGCTTCCCAACATAGATAACATTATCCTCAACTTCAAAACCCAGCATTAAATGATTAGAGTCATTAATATATCTCTGTGAATTAATGATTCAGCTCTTTCCTAGCTAAGGACAAAGGTAAGACAATATGAGACATGGAGAACTTAATGGAAGCCAAGTAGCATTGTGTTTCCCTGAGGGACAAACTTAAATGGGTCTGGGAAGACAGACAGATAGAATACCCTTGGCATTTGGCTAGCCAAGAGGCCTTGAGACTTAATGTGGAAGGAGGAGTTTGATCTGGTCAATGTGTATCCAGAAGGTGGTCCAGCATTGGCCTCTTCTTTTCTCATAGACATTAGAGGCACGATACAGAGAGGTCATCAATTCATTTTCTTATTGGAAGCTGAGCTAGCTTATCCAGAGCCTGGGGGCTGTCAGCACAAGATGGTTAATGAACATGTTTCCTGTAGATAATTATAGGAAAGGGAATATTGAAAGCACTTAAAACATTTCATTCTTTTTAATTCATTAATTATATTGCAATTATCCCATGCTCAGGAGCTGTTTGGGAGGCTGGATTCCAGCTATTCCTCTGAGACTCCATGGGCAGAAATGAGGGCTCGGGGCATGCAGAGAGAGGCTGAAGACAAAAGCTCAGAAAAGGTTAACTGTGCCAGTACAAGAAGCTAATTGGAAAGCTCTTAAACAAAATCCAGGTTAATAAGAGTTGAAAAGAACAATGCATCTCTCTTATAATGATTACTACAATTACCATTGTTTTCCTACCTATCTCAAAGTAGCTTGCATTTTGACAGACCCATCATTAAGCATCATGGCTGCTTCTAAAAACACCCGGCTTTGATGGTGAATCCAAAGTTAGACTTTCAGAGGTGAGACAGATCTCATGAGTGATTGAAAGCTGGAACTACATTCTGCTTTATCACATCCTAGAGCTAACATTGTTCTTTTCTCAGCTTCTTGTATTTGTCCACAGAGAGTTGTTCATAAATTGGATCACTAACGACAAAATGGGCCCATACCATATGCCAGATGAGAATAACATGGTACAGATGAGGTGTCTGCCCTCATATAACTTCCTGTGGGAGTTGTGGTGAATTAAATAGGAAATGAAGGTACCAAAGATTGAGAAAGAATAAGAACCATAGGAGTGCTAACATGGACATGAGACAGGATGATCAGAAGACTTCCTGTGTGCTTACTCTTTTGTACATGTATCAGATTACTGACAATACCCTAGGTATCCATGTTTCCAAAATGGTTACTCTGAAGCAGTTCCATTTAAGAAGTCTGGGTGAGGAGAGTGGAGAGTTGAGGAAGTTGTTCTCATGGATGTCAGTCACATCCTTAAGAACCTCATGAATCCTTCCACCCTCTTTTTCTGTACCCTGTAATGCATAGAGTCCTTATTGTTCTTATGGCAAGCTGCTAACTACACTGACACTCATTGATGATAGTACTTCTGGCTGCCAAGCATAGCGCTAAGAGATCTGACTCCATATATTGGTGTAAATGAATGATTCTGTTCTTTTCTTGCGAAGGGCAGAGGAATTTGCTATGAAACAGAGAAGACTTACTAGGGGCCATCTAGCCCTACACTTTCCTGAGGGACAGTTTGAGAATACCCTTGGATCTGAAACTAGTTGCTAAGTTACTGGGTACCTGAAAGTATGTTTTGCATGGTCACAAGAACTGACTTATGTCACCTGATGGGAAATGGTAGTCCCCCCATTATCCCAGTGAAGGCCCAAAATATGTTAGAAAGTCCTATCAGTGTCCACACAAACATGCAGCCAACAGATGAATATAACATCTGACACGTACTTGCACAAACACATAAGGGAACTCTACCAAGCTCAAGGATATCAACTGGATAAGCCCAATATAGATGGCTGATTTGCAGAATTATGAGCTAAAAAATGGCTATTGTTTAAGCCATTCTAGTTTTAAGTGGTTTGTTAGGCAGCAGGAGCTGTTACAATACCAAGAGCTATATGCAACATATTCAGCCAAAGTATGTTGAATGACAACTGCATTCCTAATCATTGTAGGTATAATAACTGACACAGTCCATCTTCCTGTTCATAAAACTGTAAGCCAGGGTTTTGGTGGCTCATGCCTATATTCCTAGATATTCAGGCAGCTGAGATTTGAGGATTGCCAGCCTAGATGGAAAAATCTGTGAGACTCTTGTCTCCAATTTTTAACCAGTGAGAAAGGCCAGTGGTAGAGTTAGGGCTCAAGTACAACTTTGATCTAAAAGCCAAAAAAAATCATAGTTCAACAAATTAAACATCATACTTGGGATCGAGGGCCTGGGTGTGGAAGAATGAAGAGGGATGGATAAGAATCTTGAGAATGTTGATTTTAACTTTTTCATCTATGTTTGTTTTTAGAACATGGAATATACTGTTGTCTATCTGGAAAGTGTGTTCAAATTTAAAAATATATACATATGTACACATGTATATACACATATATACATGTGTATATGTGTGTATACATGTGTATATACATGTATGTATGTGTATATACATGTGTATATATGTGTATATATACATGTTTTTATGTACATGTATATATGTGTGTGTATATATATTATATATATGCTGGTGTACACATTTTGAAGAAAGAATCCTTGGTTTGCATCAGGTTGTCTAACGAGTAAGCACCCTAGAGGATATGAAGAGTCAGTGGATAATGTCATTATTGAAGATTATTTACACTGCCCAGGACTCATTCAATTTAAGGCACATCCCGGTGCTGACCCATCCAATCAGGAAGATGTCTCCCAAACAAGCTGCTGCCAGAGGCCACAGAGGGTTCTGTGCTGGATGATCCAAGTGCTATGCCAGTCTTTAAAAAAGGCTTCCAACAGACAATGTTATCACTTTCTTGTCATAGAGAGCAGAACCTCTGTACGATCCAAAGCACACTTTCTTTGAAAAATGATGAGTTTATCTGTGTCCTGCTTTTGCTCTCACCTACTCCAAGGCTGGTAAATCTTTTCCCAGGGCAAGAATTGAGTCTTTCATTCCCTGTGGCCTCACGCTTCTGGCAACAAACACCTCTTATTTAAGCCAACAATATGAACTACTGACACCATTTAAGGTTTTGTTTTTTTTTTTAAATTGGTATCTGTCTGAGATTAAGAATAATACCAGACCTTGATACAACTGTCTGATATTTGGGGAGACAGTCCAGTAGACAGATTCATATTTCATTTCTCTGAAATAGTGATGTTTCCTTCATTTTCTGGTTAAACAGAATACACTAGAGATGCAGGGTGGAGAACAACTACTTAATTTCAAAAGAGTTAAAATTGTTACTTTTAAATGACTTAGGTGAACTTAAGAAACATTGGTAATAGTGTGTGTGTGTATGTGTGTGTATGTGTGTGTGTGTGTGTGTGTGTGTGTGTGTGTGTGTGTGTGTGTGTGTGTGTGTGTGTGTGCAGTATTGAGTCTTAAACTCCTGTTCTTGCTTAGGTTTTTAGAGCAAAGTTGTACTTGAGCCCTAACTCTACCACTAGCCTTTCACTGGTTAAAAATTGGAGACAAGAGTCTCACAGATTTTTCTATCTAGGCTGGCAATCCTCAAACTAGGAGACCCATATCTTACAGCCATTCCACAGCCTTGCTTGGCATCTTTAATTGGCATTACCATCTTTCTGAGCTAAGGTGGTTTGTTGGTTTTTTTTTTCTTTTTTTAGCTTGTAAAATTAGAATTCTAACTCAAGTCCCTCCAGGTGGCATTGTGCAGCTCAAGAAAGAAAAAAATGTATGAAGTACTCTAAAATTCATAGAAGACTACCAAATCCAAGGTTAATCTCTTCTCTCTTGTATATTAGTGATTCACTTGGAGCCTTATTCCTGGTACCATATAAGTAAACCAAATTTTCACCTGTAGGCAGTATTGTAAATCATTTAAAATATTACATGGGCAGCTAATCTAGGAAGACTCCTAGGTGGTTCAGGGTGTTAGTGTTGAATTTGTATGATACTGTGCTTCTCTAGATTTTCCTGAAAATGGCATCAGTTGTATTTCTAGGTTGAAATGGAATAATTTAGTGGTTAACAGTGTGGCTATAGGAAAACACTGCACAGGTTTATATCCTCTAGTAGATCACTGACTAGGTATGTAAACTTGTGCAAATAAACCTCACTTTGCTACAGTTTCTCTTACAGTGAAATTAGAAAAATAAAGATATTGACATCTCACACTTTACATCTGTAAGAGACATGGATGGATATTACATTTTTCATAATAAAACAGGTCAGTATGCAAAATGTTTAATGCAGTAATAGTATCTAACAAAGTTGTAGAAAGAGAAAAATAGTAGCGAATACTGGGTCTCAGTTATGAACATTTGGGGTGGTAGTAAGTGCTGGGATATTTGCCTACCTTCAATATCTACTGCTTGATAGGTGTCCCACAAATATTTAAAGCATTGCTGTAGAGCAAGGGTTAATAAATAAATAATGTTGAGGGAAAAATGCTGATTCTGAAGGTAATGCACCTATATATAAGCTGGTCCTAGCTCCATCTCTAACTCCATATGATATTTCTAGAACCCATAATTTCTTCATCAGTTAAAGGAAAGCACGGGATCAGCAGGAATACCCCCTTTCCTCTCCAGAAATCTATAAAATGAGACTTTAGTGTGAGAAGATGCATTATTTTTAGTTAGAGTCTACTATTAGATAATATCCACTGAGTACTTGTCAAATCTTCCCAAGGCACTGTCAGGTAGATGACATTCTCTTTATTTCATAAAACTAGAGTCTGGTAAAGCTCAGAAAGGTGGTGCCCCAAGACTCTACTGTTACTCTGTTGTGTGGAAAGGATGCCACCTTTGACTGGAGCCTGAAGTCAGCCTTTCCCATTGTTCAACTGAGGTGTGAGAAATAAAAAGGACAGGTCAGGTATAGGTAATTCTTGAAACTCCTTCTGTTAGAGGAAAGTGCAGGCAGCATGCAGTGGCCAGGTATCCTTAGAGCAGGTGGAGAGGGCTGTCACTTGACACACATTTAGACACATCAGCATCTGTGTGGGGATCCAGATGGGGAGGCATTAAGCAGGGGAGACAGCAGCAACTATAACATTAGCCTTGAGTTAATTGCTATTTTGGTGTCCTTACAGAAAGGAAACAACCGCTGCACATATTCATGCTGCAAATGGAATTTACAACAATTTCTTTGAATTGGGAACCACTTGTCCCCTCCTCTCTGGAGCAAATCCAGTGCCTATATTTAACCCAGCAGGCTGGGTGGCATTACATTTGGGTGATTATTTATAGATATCCTCGTGCCTGGGCTGCTGAAAAGCCACAGGGACTCTGCAAAGGCAGGGGAAAAAATAGCTCCAGATGTGTGAATGAGTGCAGTGAGTCCACCTCTGGCCCTTCTCTGAGGAGGGATGTCTGCAAGATTAAACATTCATGAGAACTCCAGTGTCCCTGCTTTTCTTTGTGTTCCTAATTCCTTTACATGAGGGGGGATTTATCTAAAAGAATCCTATAGTTGGAAAGAATTCCTTGAGCCCATCTCCAACTGGATATTTGAACCTACTGTATAATGTTCTCATTTCACATGTCACCATTTATATGTATTTATTGTATAAAACTGTTTCCTTGTGGTATTTTCATACAGGTAAATAATGGACCCAGGTCAAAAGCATCTCCTTCAACAATTTTCCTCAGATCCTCCCATCCCTAATTAAAGCAATTTCAACAGGTTTCATGTATTGTTTATCACTTTAACAGATAATAATTGAGAACCTCCACTGAGATCTGCTCCAGAATATCAAGGGTGACTAAGGATCGTTTCTACTCCCATGGCCTAGCATCTAGTTAGAAAGGTAACAAGATAAGAGGTAGATGGACATTGAGAAAAATAGGCAATCAGGTACATACATTTGACCAAATCACCTTATAAGCAGGTTGTAAATATTACCCCTTTGTACAATGAATTTTTGCTAATAAAATTTTAAGGAAATGATACACAATTAGGCAGACAAAAGTTGTCAGGGTAAGAGTT
This sequence comes from Dipodomys merriami, assembly GCF_024711535.1. Taxonomy (NCBI): domain Eukaryota; kingdom Metazoa; phylum Chordata; class Mammalia; order Rodentia; family Heteromyidae; genus Dipodomys; species Dipodomys merriami. The sequence goes on from NW_027202382.1 coordinate 34,412,641, forward strand.
CCAGAATCTGGTGTGATAGGTTGGCACAGTGTCTGACACTAACCAAGCAAAATCAGTAAATTTTGTCCATGACTCCCACTCGCATTTTACTGCTGTAGTTGGAGAATTCTTTACAACTGAGTCTAAAATAACCAGTTGGATTTCTTAAGGTAGGATGGTGGAAGGAGAGTACATAAGAATGAAACTACAGAACATCTTCAAGGTTCAAGAAACCCAGGGACTGAAATCTATCATTCATGCTTAGGAGTAAATTAAGATGAAACTATAAAAGTAGATGGGGCCTATTCATACTCAAGGATCTGCAATTTTGTACTAAAGGGTAAGAAACTCCTACTATGATTTGGTGACTTTTTTTTCTTGACGGTCCAGGGGTTTGAACTCAGGGCACTGTCATTGAGCCTCTTTGTGCTCAAGGATACCACTCTACCACTTAAGCTACAGTACCACTTCTGGCTTTTTCTGAGTAGTTTATTGGAGATAAGGGTCTCATAGGCATTCTTGCCTGGGCTGTCTTTGAACTATGATCCTCAGAACTCACACTCCTGAGTAGCTAGGATTGATTTGGTGATCTTTGTGCCAAAAAAGAGATATATTTCAGTTGATATTATTCTAGTATTAGCATTTCTTAGGATAAAAGATTATCTGGAACACTAATCACTTCCAATTTTCTTTTTTGTCTAATTTATTTTTATTTTTTTATTTGTTTATTTTTTATTGCGGAAATACTGTACAGAAGAGTTACAATTACATGGACAAGATAATGAGTACATTTCTTATCAAGCATTGTAGCCTCCTCCTTTGTTTCCCCTTCCCATCCCTTCCCATCCTCCTTCTGCCCCCCCCCACCATATCCTCCTCCCCCCACCACCAAAGTTGTAAAGTTCGTTTTCAACATAACAACTTGTACATTGCATTGTTGCAATGGGTCCACCTGTATCCCTATTTAAATGATTTGGTTTTTTCCCTTCCCTTCAAAAATTATACCAACATCAGATACAGTGAAAGCAGGGGTTATACCATGGGGGAGGGACATACAAAGCAACAAAGAAATCATCTTATAAATGTGTTTGAAACAATCAGTAATGTAATTTGGAATATGTTTCCCCTTTTGGAACCATCTGGAGACGATAGGGTTTAAACTCAGGAATCTGCCGATAGCTATACCTCCCACCTCATCCCTCACACTTTTTTTTTACTTTAGTTGTTTTTTTTTTCAAATATGGTCTTGCATTCTTGCCCAGGGCCAACCTAGAACATTATCTTCCTTTTAACTTTTTGTGCTGGCAGTATGGCGAAAGACAACAGAAGTGGATACTTCAGAAAGAAGCTGGGCTATGCCATTGTTGAAATCTTTGACCACTTCACAGCTCTCTGGAACTGATCTTGATGATAAAAGTCTATATATAATGGCTGTTACACTCACATGCAAGCTTACTCCCTGTATTCCTGTCTTATACTCAAGCACATTAGACATAGCACCTGAGTAAGGATCCAGGAGACTTAGAGTGTACTTTCAATACTGTCATTAACTGTGCAACTATGAAGGATGCTAGATCTCCCTAGATCTAGTTTTTACATCTATAAGATGAAGGTATTGAGGTGAAAGATTATTGTTTGCTCTCAGCTTAGTATAATGATTATATGACCCTATTTAAGCAAAGAAATGAAATTAAAAAGAAAAAGATTGCACACTTTTCCAAATGATATTTCCTCTGTGCAAAACCATTGTGTTAGAGCACAAACACACTTTTCTCCTTTTTCTCTTTCTGGCAAGAAAAAAAATTAGAATTCTTAAAGTATGTCCTCAATGTTCATTAGGCTCCAATGACAACATTATAAATGAATATCTAGTGACAGTCTTGTCACCTATTAATAGCTTACAATTTTAGACAGGTGGAATTCTGGGATTTATGCAAATGAAAAATAGGATTTTATGTTATACATTCTTGGTAAACTTCCAATGTGCTGCAAAAAACTAGCTTAATAGCTATGAGTTCTGGATGTAGGAGAGGGGAAAGAAGAGAAGACATTCATATATATTAAAAGAGAGATAACAAAATATTATTCCAAAAGTAGGCTTGTTGGACTCAATTGCATATAATGTTTAATTTTTACCAAATGTTTTACTTTGATACACACAAAATGATCAAAAACTATCTAAATATGCTTATGAGCTTTCTATTACAAATATATTGTTGGCCTGGATTTTATGGATTTATTATAAAAAGCATTTGAAGTTCTCAATGATAAAGTGATTCTTTTAATAAAAGTAACATTGTAAAAAAGTTTTTACATGCTTTGAATTAGAAATCCATCTAGTTGAAAGTCTTGAAATAATAAAATGGGCTACAGGAACTCAGAGAGTAGGCATGATTTGGGCATAGTCACACAGCTAAAAAGTGAAAGAAGTCAGCAGAGGGCCCAGAATTCCTGCAGTCCACTTCAGTGTATTTTTTTAACTAGACCTCATTATTACAGACAAACAGGCTGACTGTATCTCAAATAAGCAGAACTATATGCAGTTGTGTTACCAATAAGGTCCTTAGAAGTTATTGGGGATACTGAACTGCAATTTCAGGACCAGTAGAAAAGACAGAGACTACAAGACAGAAGGGAAAAAAAACCCACAAAACTCTCTCATAAAACAGAATTTCATAAACTACTGTCCTTCAGCCAGCAGCTCTATGACCCTGGTTTTGCAGAGGCCATACTATTCATTTACTTATTTGTTTTCCTTAAAGCAATACTGTTTTTAGTTAATAAATACATGTTACAAGGGAACTTCAAATGACAGAAAATGGGGTGTCAGAAATGCATGCTTTAAATAAAAGACAATTTAACAAAAAAAACCATGATGAGCACATAGCACTGTTAATGACATCCTAACAAGATGTTGTTACTTTCCAGGGGTTTAGAGCCTGAAACCTACTCTGACTGCTATAAAAAGAAGAGTAGAAGTGGAGAGATTAGCAAGTGTTAGAAGTGTTAAAGATGTTAGCACCCAACTAAGAATTTTTTTCTCTTGACATTTAAAGATAATTGAAAAGGAAATGAATTTCTCACACTAAGATTCAGTGTCTTCATCTGTCCCATTAAATTCACCCACTGGACCATCGTAGGTTTGTATCTCACGCTTTAGAAAGAGCTGGGGAGAAGAAGACATCTTTGTTATTTAAGCTGACATATTTCTGACCAAGGAACCGTACAGTAGGAATTGGAAAGAAATCTCAGCAATCATCTAAGCAACATAACACAATGGCAAAAGTGCAGAATCTGGAACCAGGAGGCAGTTTGTGTCTTGCCATTTAATCATAAGAAAAGCAAATATGTGTCTCTGAGTCTCCGGGTTTTTTTGCTTGTTAATTTGTAAATGAGGAAATTAATAGAACCTTCCCCAAAGTAAAATGATTCAAGAAAAGGCAAAATGCAAATTAGAAACAGTATTGAGTATATCACAAGCTCTAAGGTTCATATTTATGATGTACTAAATCCTTGCAATATTCTATGAGGTAGACATTATTAATCTCATTTTACACTCGAGGAAACCAAAACATAGGAAAGTCAATAATTCTCCTGAGCTGGTAAATGACTGAACAGGAATGAAGCTCCATTGCTTCTCATATCTAGTACTGACTTTTTTACCCACTGTGCTTACACAGGCAACTACCAGATGAAATGAACACTACATGTAAAAGAAACCTACAGAGATAGCAGTGAATTATTTAATTTGGTTATTGTATCAGTCAGATAATCCCACAGATGTGCTGCATAACGAGCAATTTGAAAACTCAGTGACTCAGCAGCAGCCCTTGATTTCCACTCACGTACTGCACTTTGTGTTTAGGGTATATCTTACCACACAGGCAGGGAGAGTCTTCTGGATTAGCAGGGGAACAGGGGAACAGGGGAAAGAAAGGGATATTTGCTACTACTGCTACTACTAATGTTCTACACTATCATCACTGTGGCTGAGAACCACCAAGAGAAGGAAGAAGAGATCTCTAAAAAGACACTCCAAGTAGCAGAACATGAATGTGATTCTGCAAGTTAGGGGAGATCCCATGGTTCTGAAGGAACTACAACTATTCCTTGAGGTACCCCCATGAACCACTTCACAACACATATTAGGAAGTAGAAAGCTTAAAGCAGCCAGCCCACCTAGCGTCATGGATTGCAGTACATTCACCGGCAGAATTCAACGAGAGACAGGTCAAACATTATATCAGAGTTTTAGGCAATACGTAATAAAGGAAAGAACTCCACAAACTGTGGGGTGAATGACTCCTTGTCTTTGCACTCAGGAGAAGGTCTGTGTGACTGAGGAATATGCAAAGGAGAGATATCATTTACCATAGATAGCCATTTAGAGTCTTTGTATTTGAAACCTGTGCATATATGGCTTGATAAAAAAGAATTTAAGATAATTTCTCCAAACAAGTGTAGATGTGTGAATATCCATATACTTTTTATTTATAGACATACAATAGACAGACAGATAGATGTTTAATAACATGCAGTACCCTAGCCAGGAATAACAATTTGGTCTGCTTAGTTTCTTTTCTATACTTCAGTTGTAGGAAACAGGAATTGAATTATTTTTCCCTGCTGGTTAGGAAGGGGTAAGTGAGACATACCTTTCATCTTCGATGGTACATTCCCCATCTATAGGAAACTGTCTGCATAGCAACAGGGATAGATTTTATATAATGGCTCTAATTATGTAATATCTCCCAAATTGATAACCTAGGCTTTGGACAATGGACTGAGGGTGGAAATGTCAGGGTACTGGCTCTGAGCCTTCGCTTCAAGGGTCATTTGTATATTCCTATTTGCTCTCTGTCCCTCTGTCATCTCCATAAGAACAGTCTTGGCTAATGTGAGAACAATATGCTCCTGACATGGACCTCACCCAGCTTGCAGCACAGAAACATATAGGTGGAACCACCTAAGATTTGAAGAGTTGAATGACAATTAATGCTTACTCTAGGCCTCTGAGATCTGTGGCTCTGCCTCATTCAGCAATAAGAGATTGGAAAATCAACACACAGTGAGAACTATCTGGTAACTGGTTCCTCTCTTCTGATTATATGGTTTGCTTGAGCTGTCTCTTTCCTGCTCTCTTTTCTTTACTTTTCTTTTCTCTTTTCTTTTCTATTCTACCACTTTGAGTCACAGTGCCACTTCTAGTTTTCTGGTGGTTACTTGGAGATAAGAATCTCACAGACCTTCCCACCTGGGCTGGTTTTGAACCTGAATCCTCAGGTCTCACCCTCCTGAGTAGCTAGGATTACAGGCATGAGGCACTGGTGCCCAGCTCCACTCTGTTTTGTTTGATTTTTAATTCTTAGCATCTATGAATTCTACAAAATATTAGCTTTCACACCTGTGTAAAATGTATTTTGCTTATATTTACCTCCATTTCCCTCAATTGTCCTCCTCTTTCCCACTGGTTACTTTCGTCTTCCCAAATAATCCCCTTCATCCTCTTACATCTATTTTTTTTAAACAAGTAATAATAATAATAATATAGATCCTCCATGTGAAAGAAAAACATGAGAAATCTGTCCTTCTGAATCTGGATTATGTGACTAAACATAATAATCTCCAGTTCTATCAATTTTCCTGCAAATGATGAAACTTCATTCTTCTTTGTGATTGGCTAATACTCCATTGTATGTGCATACCACCTAGGAAGAAAAATCCCTGGCTCCTGCGGTGCACCTGTAATGTATCATACATAGCTAAAGGCTCTACCTGTGCTTCATCTTGACTCTCACACTCCTGTCATGGATATATCACTTTCACAAAAGAGGAAATAAAGGGTCACACAAGCAAAGTATCTTCCCATGCTCATAAAGATGGTGAATAGTAGAACTTAGCACTTTGAACCATTTGCATTTGATATCTCTTTCCCTACATAAAAAATGCTTGATTTGTTAAAAAAAAAATTAACACAGACCCAGTTAGTGATATAGCTTTTCCTGGGAGTTCTTGTACCTATAATAATAATTCCACCCAGTGGACACTAGGACAATCCTAGGACAGAACCAAAACCAGAACTGTCAAGGGAGTGTCAGTGGACAAACAGAGTTTTCATATTCATCTCCAGAGAATCACTCCCAGAGGAGTTAAGATTGCCTTATGGAGAGAAGGACCCTGGGCAGTGTGCAAACTTCTGAGCTAACAGCAGCCTCAGCTAATAAATCATCTGTAAGACAACAGCCTGCGGTATCAAGTAACTCCAGGCCCATTTTGCCATCTTTGGATAAAAAATTGCACTCTGCGCTACAGGCCAAAAGCTGGGAACAATTTGCTGCTTTAAACATAGGAGGTTTCTTATGATGCACTTTGTTTCCAAAGCTCTGTAGCAGGCTTCTAGAAGCCAAGCGGGATAATGGGACCAGGACCCTCTTTGCAAAAGAGCTTCAGATGCTCCCTGCTTGCAATGGGTAGGAAGAAACATTACCTTCTTGTGTGTGTGTGGGGGGGGGGGAAGGAGTGGATGGGGAGAGGGTTCTGGAATCCCTGACTTTTCTTTGGGAGTAGTAAGTTACTTTTGCTCCCCCCTACAGCTCACTGAAGTCAGTTTTACTACTCTTGAGGGTGGTTGTATTTATTTTTCTTATTTAAGTAATTGTGCAAAGGGATTCCAATTCCCCATGCCAGTTTATGCATACAAGGCATCTTGATCCATGCCATCCTTTTCATAATTGCCTGTCAGAGCATGCACTGGCTTTTGAGTGGTCATGTCAGAATGAGAGGAACTGGATTTGAGGTCTTGAACCCTACAACCAAGTCTCGAGCTTGTGTCTGAGGATGGGTCCCGGGATATCACTCATAGAGCCTGAGTTCCCATCGTGAGGTAGCCTTCTTTGGGGATAAACTTTGCTCTCTCCTCATGATTATCCATGAACTTTTCTCAACGTACCTGTTAAATCATTTGATTAAGCCATTGATACACTGGGTATGGATTTGCAGATCATGAAATGCCATAGAGACATATTGAGCCCAAGTGATCCATTTAAATCCCCGGAGAAACAGAGATCCAGAAGAAGAAAATTGTGACAGGCTTCTGACTTGTTCCTCTAGCCCAGGTGGTTGATTAGTCCTTACTGTCTGTGGACAAGAGCGGCTGGCCAAATCCCATAAGGCTTAGTTAGGACCCAGGTAAAAGTACTTGCCAGGGCATCAAATCAGGTGCATCTGGGTGGCATACTCGGTGGGGCCCTAGAAGCAAAGCACATCAGTGTTTGAGTGATTAATCTCTTGTCTCCATTACTCTAAATGAGCTAAACAAATCCCGTGCTGGGCCTGTCACACTGATGTTCCGCATGCAAATTGTTCCTAATGAGCAAGGGCACAGGGCTGGTCCCCCGGCTGGTAAAACCATCCATTTCACAGCACAATGTCTCGGTCACAAGTTTCTGCAACACAATCCATTGGCAGAGGAGCCGTTAGAGGAAATGTTGGCCATTCATAACTGCGTTAGCAATGTGCTGTCTCAGTCCTAGGACAAGCAGTTAATATAGTAGACGCAGGATTGGAGACCTAGGTCATGTTCTGACTGCGCCTCTACCTTTTCTCCTGCACAAAATACAGGGTCTGGGCTATACTGGTATTTTCAAAGTGTTCACTGATATTTTTGTGGTTTGCAATATAATACACTTTTTTTTTCCTCTGCCAGTATTGGGACTTGAATTCAGAGCCTGCACATAGTCCCTTAACTTTTTCACTGGTCTGGCACCTGTGGGTTGTTAATTGGAAACAGTAATCTCACAGACTTTCCAGCCTGAGAGGGCTTAGAACCACACTTCTTAGATTTCAGCCTCCCGAGTAGCTAGGATTACAAGTGTGAGCCACCACCACCTGGCTTGAAATATAAATTTTAAAAGGATTCCCTGATCGAATGTTGTGGAGGAAAATAAGTAAGTTTGTTGTTTATTATTGTTTAACGTGGGCCATCTCAGAACTGTTAACATATTCTTTTGTATTGGGTATTTCATCAAACTGGAATTTTTCAAACAGATTTTGTTTAGGAAATCTCCTGCTGGGCTAGCTGATGCTGGAGAAGACTCCAAACCCAAAAACTGTCTATAACTAAATGGAATCAGTGGGAATTAAAGGCAAGGAGTGGCACAGAACTGAATGGGGTCAGAGTACCTTTTTCCAGGACATTTATTGGGCATTTGTTCTGCTCAGTGTCAGGCATTATTTTTCTCGTTCTCTTTTTACTTCTCCTTGATATGAAGTAAGTAAAATTGGAAAAGAAAGGAGAGTCAGACCACTTACCTGATTTTATTGTGTTTGGTTTATTGTCTCTGTATCAGTTGGATTGGATTTTGTTTTACTCTTGGTAACACATCTTACTGAAACCTATCTGACCTCAGAGTCCCTGTTCCCACATCCCTGAGCATTCTTGCCTGCATCACTGTTTCCTGTTGTTTAGCCCCTACCTCACACCCCAAAGTAGGAGTCTTACTACTATCTGCAATTTCCTATTTCTTGCTTAGGCATGACTTTCTTAGAGGATGCTCAAATATGTCCAAGTGAATCAAGGGAAATCAGGGACATTGTTTCACTTTCTGGAACTCAGTATCGGCATCAACAGCTAAGGAGATACCAACTTGCATCCAAGGTACTGTCTGGTCACTTAGCCTACCAGACTTCCAAATGTAGACAAGTCCTAAGGCTTATATGTAATGACACCATTGCATAATAACTATAAAATCTTAATAAAAGTACTATTCTGTAACATGGTTTCAAATACGTGTTAAGTCTGATTTTAAGAAGAATATCCAACCAGAAGAGCTGACAATAATCACACCTGAAAAAGGTCAAGAATCTGGAACTGCAGTACCTTTTGTCACCAGGTAACTGTATGATTTGTAGGAAAATATATTCCCCTCTTGGAGCTTTTATTTGCACTTTTATAAAATGAGAGTTATGCTATGTAATTGCTAAGGTGTCTTATGAGTCAGCAGACACAAGTCCAGAATTCGTTCTTTTGGAAAAAAAAATGTTTTTGCTAGTACTAAAGCCTGAACTTAGGGCTTTGTGGTCACTCAGCTTGCTTGCTCTTCTGGGGTATACCACTTGAGCCAAACTTCCAGCTCTGATTTTTTTCTGGTTAATTGGAGATAGAATCTCTCAGAGTTTTCTGCCTGGCTTTGAACAACATCTGGAGGATGTTTTTTTCATTCTGTTAGCCTTGTCTGAGATAATAGAAAGAGAACTATTATTAATGAAGAAAGAAATACTAGGTGCTAAGGAATAACTAATCATCACATGTTTAACAGACAATAATAAATAGTATAAAAGGTGTACCTGACAGAGGAGGCTAGCATATGTTGAAAGTAACAAACATCCCCACAATCTTGGTTGTTTATGATTTAGCATTACTTATGCTAAATCTTATGATTATCTTCATAAGAGAATCACTTAGGGATTCATCATGACTATTGTCAGTTACCATGAGTTTTGTCCACAACTTCTTGGGCCAGAATTACACACACAGTTCTACCTAACAACTAGGAACTAAGAGTACAATGCTATACACTCTACAGAAACAGAAGAATGGAAATCATGTGGTTCAATGTGCTGCTTACTGTCCTGAATGGCAAAGAGAAAGGGAGAGTCTAACTTTAAATGGCATGGCTTGCACTTTTCTGAGTAGTTGATGGCTATAAAACTTGAATGGTGGGAAATGGTTCACAAGCATGTAAAAAACCTGAGGCAGTGTTAGAAGATGAGCACTGTTGCTATCCAAATTTTGAGATGAGCAAACAGAGGCGCAGACAGTTTCAATAATTTGCTTCCAACAAATAGTGTTAATTACAGCTAGTAAAGGACAGTACTGGAAGTTGAGATTTTGAACCCAGACAATATTTCAACAACATAAGTAAACCAACCCAACCCAGCCATGGAAGCAGATAGACTCTCAGAATTCAGTGAAAATAGCACATAAATATGAAATAGGAGGAACCATGGAAGTCTATGAGATGACTGTGTAACTTTCTGGAGCTGTTGTGACTTCTGTAAAAAGCAAAAAAGACTTTCTTGTAAGATGTTAATCTAGTATTGAGAGACTGGGGTGTACACAATCCCAGCAAAGAAGAAAGGAGAGAGAGACAGAGAGAGACACAGAGAGAGACAGAGAGAGACAGACAGAGAGACAGAGACAGACAGAGACAGAGAGAGACAGAGAGACAGAGAGAGACAGGGACAGAGATACAGAGAGAGAGGAAGGAGGAGGAGGAGGAGGAGGAGGAGGAGGAGGAGGAGGAGGAGGAGGAGGAGGCGAATGACTGAGCCTGAAATGTTGGTTAGCACCAGTTTTTTCCACTAATAATAATAAAGAAAACATCAGTTATTCAATCGTGTTTCTTTTTTCAGTTACAACCTCCATTACAAAATGTTTCTGTTTTACTAAAGCAAAGCCAGCTCCCAGAGTGCTCCTATGGATCATGGATGCAAACAACAGTAGCATGGACCCACTGGGCAAAAAGAGCCCATGGGGAGGAACCAGCCTTCAGCAAAAGTGGAATTAGACTCAGTTTAGGCAAGAGATGGGACACAAATCTGAAGGTGACATCCAGCCTCCTTAAACGGCTGCCCCTAGCTGGAAGAATGAGGTCAGTCAGCTGCTTTAGGACTGCTTGGCACGGGCTCACAGGGAACCTTTCTTAGGCCTCATACAGGCTTCTTCCTAGAAAGCCACCAACAAGCTCCAACAAGCACCAACAAGCCTACCTTCCTCTCTGGCTATTTGTTCTTGTACTCCATTTCTTGCTCCCTCCTCTTTGCCCTGTAGCTTGCAATGGCTTCCGTATGTCTCCATCTCAGCAGCAGCACCACCAAGACCACCTCTGTCCCACTGCTCCAAGTTAGGCATCTCACTCATGCTCCATTGTACGTCTCTCCTCTCAAATGCCACTTCTGTGCAGATGAGACTCCCTATCTAAATTAGCAACTCTGCTCTCTTTTTTTGTTGTTTATTTGTCTTCCTAAGGCTTACTGCTAGATTGCTCCTACTGTTTACTTGTGTGCCCAGGGGATACAATCTCCATAGACACATTGTTTACTCTTTGTACCACTGAGTCCTTTGGATTCACAACAGCACCTGCCATATCAATGGTGCTCACCAAGTATTTATGAAATAGATGCATATAATTAGAATCAAATGGCAAAAATGAATATACAGAGCAGGGCTTGATCATAAGGGATATTAACAATATGTATTCCTGGAACTGAGGCAAGAATGGACACTGGAATCCAGCCACAGTAATAGAAAGTCAGTCACTCTGGTTGGCCTGAAGTTTCTATTGTGGATTTTATTATGATCTCAGTGTAAGACCAAGTCCTGAGGTGAGCCTTGTTGTCCTAGGGATTACAGCTGGGGGGGAGGGGGTCGCGGGGGGAGTGTGCCTAAGAGAGGTGACAGTGGTTCATCCTTCCTGAACCCAGTTCACTGTTATGTGAAACTGGATAAATGTGAGGTTATACCTATATATTCCTAAATGGCCCTCACTTCTGATTTTAGGCTCTAGTGAGATGAGATGGCTGTGATAAGAAGCCTGGAGGAACACAGACCAATGTAACTGACAGCATCCCTTTATGTGTCATTTTGTCTGGTCTGTGGTTTGCTAAGAGCCAGTGGCCCAGTTTGCTGCTCCTGTGTCAGGACCAATTATGTCCAAATCACAGCAAGAAGCATCCTGGCCACATACCTTGACGAGGCCATGGTTGTACACTTCAGAGGCTGCCTTTGCGGATGGCTCGAATGTGTGAGATCGCTGGAGCTGCATTTGGCTTTCAGAAAACTCACCATCATGGCTTTCCCCACTTCCATGCAAAATACCCAGCTCAAAACTCAATTTCAGTTGTAAAATCAAGAGCATTTGATAGCTTTAAAAAAAAAAAACAGCTATGGATTAGGTGAGCCCAGAGTAGTTCTCTGATGCTCCCCTGGCCTTTGATGTGTAGCAGGACTGAAGGTGAACTTCTAAGGCTCTCCAGGCTCAGATCCTACTCTGTAAAATGGGATCCCACATGCCAGCCTGTCTTATCATCCATATTTGTCATGAAGGCAATTTGCAAAACTTCGTACAGGATAAATGTCTCCAGACTAAAAATCTACAGTTTTCAATTCTCAAAAATATGAACTTTTTGAGCACTAATATAATGTCACATAATGTCACATCCCACAGCTGACCTGATGTGACAGGTGACACTCAACACACTGGACCTCTGAAAATACTGCATCCTGTGTAAAGTTACTTTTAATCTAAGCTATATAGGAAACCTAAACAAATTTTCTGTTTTGATTTTTGAGTCCCCCTCCACAAGGTAGGCCATTATATATGCAAATATATATGCAAATGCTTAAAAGTTGAAAAAAAAGAGAGAAGAAAATGGAAAGCAGAAAGAAATCTGGCTTCAAGCATGTTGAATAAGGAATATTTAATAGGTTTCTTCTTTTGAGTACTGATTATTAGAGAGTTAAAATAATGGGATGGGGGAAAGAAGGACATGACTCATCAATAGGCTAACATTATCTTTTTTCATTTCCTTAGGAATCCAGACTAATATTATTATATAACACATTTATCATAAGAATAATGCTTACTCACTAAAGAGCCTTAGAGCTTTAAATTTGTGGCAATTTGTGCTCATATTAAAAAATAAAATTGGCCATGTGTCCAGCATTCCTCCTTCAAACCATATTTCCTTCCAACACCCACACAAACCTTCATTATGGTATTAGATAGTGAAGGATAAGATTGTCACACTAATATGTGGCTATTAGATGTTCCACCTCTCCCAGTAAGCATCTGAGTATTTTAGTAGAAAATTAAAAAAAGAAACTTTGCCTAAGACGGCATTAACAGTAGATCCCCAAGTACAATGATTTTATAGTTGGAAATTAAAGGATAACCATCAGCTGCAAGTGATCACATCTTCATTCCTCTCTCTGTCTCTCTCTGTATGTATACATATATATATATGTATATATATACATACACACACACACACACACACACACACACACATATATATATATATATATATATATATATATATATATATCTCACAGGAAGCATCATGGAAAGCCAAATTCAGAGAAGAAATGATGATTATTAGAAGACTGTAAAAATTAGATGCATACTTGGATAATTTTCCAACTTCTCTTTTCACCTGATTTCTATTGACTCCAGGACTGTTTTGGGAAAATCAAACAACAGATCACACAATAGTTCTGTAAGTACCAATAGAAAAAATATGACCTTGGAGTCAGATTACATGACTTTGAAGTCTGGCTCGGCAACTTTATAGACCTTGTCAAAGCCTTTTATCCTCCATCTCCTTGACCTCCATTTCTGAGCTTCTCTTTCCTTACTATTAACCAGGAGGGTCAAAGAAGAACTGTCCAAATTCTTGAGGCACCATGATTTAATACTTTCTCAATTGATTTTATTTCAATTAATCTTGACTCAATCTAATTTGTTATATTTTGATTCAATTATTTCCATTTAGTTTAGCAATTCTATTTCATCCTGATCAAGTCAATTCAAATCAGCGAAATTCTACTGACTCCAATTGCATCCATGCTTTCCTGGTATCTTAAGCAATTTCCAGGGCTTGCGAATCAGGATTAAGGAAAGGGGGAGGAGGGTCCCCTTCTAGACTATAATAAAGTTGCCACTTAGAATGCATGGATCTTTGGAGGGGAAAGTACAAAGTGTTGGAAAGTGTACTGGATTAGAAAATGTATAAGAATGGAAACATTTGGAATCAGTGAGTCAGAGCACATAATAGACAGTGAATAAAGACTTGCATGAATGAGTGAATGAATGAGTAAGTGAATAGAATGAGTGCATAAACTTAAAGGAACTCCTGACCGAGGTGATCACTCCCACCCCAAATCTGCTTTTCTCTCTCTGACTTCATCAAGTCACCCAATGTCTTCCTCTCCTGAGATAACCAAGCATGTTGTGTCAGACATGGAAGATCTAACCTCCTGGGCTGGGATTCTGCAGGTCCTCCTCCTGTGCTACCCTAGCAGGATCTCCCCATCCAGCTTCTCCAAGGAGAAGAGCTGAGAGAACAATGCCTCGTGATTGGCCCTGGCAGCTTCCGCAAGGGCAGAGCAGCAGCTGAGCAGGTGGAGTTCTGATTGCAAGTCCCATGATGAGCAGAGAAGGACTGATTAGTTTGAGCCTCTTAAGATGAGTGGCTTCAAAATTCCACAAGTGAGCACCTCCCACCCCTTGGCTCTTGTCCCGAAGCTGTGTGTTCTGCTTATCACAGCAGCCTCTCTCCCCTTTCTGGTGCCTTTAAAGTTGGAATTTAGGGAGTTAAAAACAAAGAAAAATGCATCTAGCGTTTACAATTTGCCTGTGAAAGAGACAGAGACTGAAAGAGATAGCAAGAAAGAGAGAGAGAGGAGAGAGAGAAAGCACACTGATCCTTGTCCCATCCTCTTCATGACCCTTACAAGATGATCCAAAGAGCATATGGGTTGGCACAGAAAGGAAAGAAACTGACCCAAAGTCACAACTAGTAACTGCTAAAATCTTCAAAGCCAGTAGAGACGACACATAAATAACAGGATAAAAGGTGTCTCAGGGATGTCTGCTCTCTTCTCTGCCTTCCTTTGGCCGTGAGATATCCTGTGAGATCCTAACTCTGCATCCATGGGCTGTCCATGCTTCTCAGCCTAATCCTGGGTTCCTTCCCAGCTATGGCAGCTGGATCTCTCATCTTAGGCCAAGAAGTAGGTCCTGGTTCTGAACCCTTGCCCGTACTGCTGACAATGAAGCCGATGTCGTAAAGATTTGGGCTACCTTCCAAGTCTAATAAAGTGAGAATCAAGAGAATCAGGCCTGGAGCTAGGCCCCAATGGTGTTCACACCTGTAATCGTACCTATAGAGGAGACTGAGATCTGAAGATCACGATTGGAAGCCAACCCAGGCAGGAAAGTCTGTGAGACTCTTATCTCCAATAAACTACCAAAAAGCTGGGAGTGGCCCAAGTGGTAGAGCTCCAACCCCAAACAAAAAAAGTTCAGGGACAATGCTCAGGCTCTGAACTCAAGCCCCAAACAGAAAAGCTCATATGACCATATAAGATGATGCTAAGTAAAATGAATCCCAAGATATGGACACAAGAGGTCTTTCTTTGTTGTTATTGTTTTTAACATACTATGTAATTTTTTTGGTGTCATTTGTATATGTTCTTCCCCTATAGTATATCTCCTGTTGTCACTGTATTTGATTTTGGTACTCTGCATCTTGTATATTCATTTATCTAATTTGGGGAGGGGAAGGGGAATAACGAAATACTAAAACAAGGACACAGGATGAACCATTGCAACAATGAGACTCACAGGACACTATGGTAGAAATGAACTTTACAACCTGTAGGGGATAGGAGTGGGGGAGGTGGGAGAGGAAAGGGATAGCAGGAGAAAACAAAAGGGGGGTAACAATGTTCGACAAGAAAGGTACTCATTACCTTACTCATGTAACTGTAACCCCTCTGTACAGCATCTTTACAATAAAATAAAATAAACAAGATAAAAAAGAAAAAAAGAAAAGAAAGAGAGAGAGAGAGACCAGGAGACCAGGAGACCAGGAGACCAGGAGACCAGGAGACCAGGCCTGGGTCTCAATGAGTAGAAGGTGAAGCCTTTAGGCAGGCTGCAATCTCTAGAACCCCCAAGACCCTATGTCATAAGCACTCGGTTGTTCAAAGGCCCACATCTAACATATTCCAAGAATTCTCCCATCAGAGAACACAAGCCAGAGATCATTTCCACAAGATTCTTACATCCCTTAAAAGAAAAAGAAAGTGGGTAATATTGGGTTCATTATTTACACCTATCCTTTCAAGAATTATTCATCCTGTTTACTTTCCTGCTAATGTAATTATTCATGTAAGTAAAACAAAGAAAAATAATCAAATATAATCACATCGGAAGGGTTGAGATCAGGGAGAGGAAATGGGGGTAAAGGATCTCAATTTGCAATGAAAGAGAAGCCTAGAGAGTTAATCATGGTTAACAATGTTATACTATGCACTGAAAATTTGCTAAGACAGAAGGTTCTAGATGTTCATACAAGAAAACACAACTATAGGAACTCTGGATGGTGATGGACAAGCTAGTGTATTTGATTATAGTATTGATATTGTATAACTCTCATATATATTTATATATAATGAAGAATAGTTACAAGAGTCTTAGTAAGAAAGGAAGAGTAAAGAAAAATCAATGTTGATCAAAACATTTTTACAGTGGTTATTCAAACATCAGTTTATTTAAGAATCTCTTCCGGTAACAAGAAGAAGGTAGGACTCACGTCCTACCTTATTCATTCATTCATTTGTTCTTTTAATCCTGTGTATCAAACTTGGTTACAGGAACTAGAACAAACTTTCCCCTTTTGCAGAGTATACAAGAAAGAGAATAGAGAAAATAAACAAGAAAATAAACAAGAAAATTAGTGCTGTGGAGAGCTTCTGCTAGGAGCCAGTCTGTTTCTGTATTTGAAACAGGTTCATCAGTGGATGCTAATGCAAAAGTCACTGAGCACTTTGAATTCAAACAATACTTTACTCTATGTCAAAAACTTCATTGTGGACTACTCCCAGTTGTCATTTAATACTGAGGTGGCTATTGTTATCATTACTCCAATTTCAAAGATAAGAAAACTGAGGTTCAGGGACAAGAAGACTGTGTCCCATTGTCCTAGCTAATAAAAAATGGAGCTTGCCTTTAGAACTTGCACTTTTCCTTATACAGCATACTTAAAATATTAAAAAAAATAATAACTACCGCATAGCCAATCCAGAGCCAGCACATTTTTATCATCAGATGCTGTCAGAATGGTCTCTACTTGCAAAGTATCTTCTCTCTTTTTGTCTCAGTTGAGGCTCCCTGATCTGGTGGGAGGTGTCAAGGGATTACCTCTGCTTTCCCACCCATGCTCATAAAGTGCTCATAAAGTTCTAATAATCATCTCTGCAGACACCTGCAAACTTGAGCCGAAACCTATCCATACTAGGTATGAATAAAACAGAAGTGCACAGTGGTCTTTCCAACACAGGGAGATCCCTGGGTACCTATCTGTCCAAGCAGACCTTTGGGAATTCTACCCATGGGATAGCCCAAGACTGACCACCCAACTTGGTTTCCTAAGCCCCAGTTTTCTTCTTCTACTTTCCTTTTGGCTCAGTCTTTTCCCTGCACTGACAACACAGCTGATCCAAACAGGAAGACAATGTCCTGAAGATGATAACAACAGCCAGGAGAATAATAGCAACAATAAACATGTAAAAAAGAGTGGTTGGCACACAGCTAAACTCCCAATAAGTATTTGTTTAATGAGTGCAATAAATGAATAATTATAACTAACAATTTGTAACCGCTTACAGTGTTCCCGATGCCATGGTAAACGCTTTTGCATTAATTCTCACAAGAGCCCTTAGGAGATAGGCACTGTTTTCATTACTCTAGCTCACCTTACAGGGAGCAGAAACTTAGAAAAGCAAGGTATTTGCTTGGGTTCAACAAGTTAGGAAACAATCAAGCTTGCATTTGAACATGTACCTGTCCAATTCCAAGCTTTTGCTTTCAAACATGCCTTGTCATCAGAAAACAAGATGTTATCATCCTAATCTGCTTTGAATTAGCTGTGCCATTACCTATGCATTGAAAATTCTGCAGCATGACAGGATACCCTGAATTAGGTGATCTTGAGTAGCAATACTAGCTCAGATCAAGACTAATTTCCCTTTTAGTGGCTACCTTGGACTTTTAGAAATCACCATTGCCTATGATCTCCTTTTAGCTTAGGACCCATCAGATTCTGCATCTCCTCACCATCTTGTTCTGATACTCCAGCATGAATCATAGATGATCTGATGAATGGTGGCTTTGGAACTTATCTGTTAAAATCTTTGGAAATCCACCCATCAAGAAGTAAGGCTACATCCCTAGACACGATTGGCTCCAGGGAGAACCCAATAATTTTTGAGAGGTTTGGGAAATGAGGCAAATAGTTCTCAGTGTTAGACATTAGGAAACACCCCAGGAGACACAGAAGTAATAGCGTGATTTCTTTCCTTAGGTCCCTCATGTATATAGAGGAAGCTCCAAGCACTGAATTAGGGACATCTTCCAAACACATTCGAAAATCAGCTTGCCTTTAAAGCAAAGCTAAAAAAAGACATGGCACTCTAAATGTGTACAGTCCTTTCCCATGGCTGGTAAGCAACTTATTTAGCCCAGTGTGTGGCCACCTTAAGAATCTAGAAGAAAGAGCTTGCTGCAGGAATTAGCTTTGGGAGTGTTGGGGTGGGGAGGATACATGAGCCACTGGATGAGGTGGAGAGTAGAGGTAGGAGAGGCAGGCAGGCTCTGCAGGACTAAACTCTGGGGAAGTGATGGGTGAGGGATGAGAGAGGCAAGGGGTGGATATAGATTCTCATGGGACATAGAAAAGTGAGAGTCAGAATGGAAGAAATAGAAGGTGGAAAGGGGCATCATTTAATCTGTCATCTCACAGATGTGAAAACAGGATTTTAAGAACAGGGAAGGGGAAAGCTTGTGGATTTTAACAGCTAGAGTCCAAAATCATTGAGGCTATGGAGTGTATAGATGGTATTTCTTCTTTTATTTTTTTCTTAGATGAGGAAACTTGGGCTTACAGGAGGAAGTATGGCACTAAAATTTATACAAGAAATGGGCCTGAAGACAAAATTGTCCTTTAGATCCTAAGTTCTGTGTACTTCAGCCCCAGAAAGCCAGATCAAGAGACGACTCACCTCTCAGAGGACTCTCCTTCTGTGATAATAGGGAATGTGTCAATTGTCAGAAGTTAGAGTCACACACGTCTTCTAAGAATGAGAAAAATAGATGGAGGAAAGTGTGAAAATTAACGTAGAAAGGATGAATTCTTAAATTGGAGATCTACTTTCATAGAAGGAACTAATAATGCCCAATACCCCCCAAAGCTCAAGTTTCTTTCAAGCTTGTGGAAGGTTACAATAATTTTGGTTTTTGTGTGTGTGTGTTTTGTTTGTTTGGGGTTTGGTTGGTTTTTTTCTGTTTTTTTTTTTTTTAAGGAACCAGGGCTTGGGAGCCTAGAGGTTGACTCTCACTTCTTGTCCCAAGCTAGACCTTTGCCAGCCAAGTATCATCAGTAGGTATTTTTTAACCTCCATAACCTCCCCAAACCTCCATTTCTTTGTCTATAAGATGACAGTGAAATCAATCTCTTTGTATTAAATACAAAGCAGGTAGCATGTAGGCAGTTTCTCAAAATGTTTCTTCCTAAAATGAGGACTTGGTGTTTCAATGGAAAGATTTGAAAGTTCTTGAAAGATTTGAACAGCCTTGCCAGGTTCCATTTCTCATCTTTTGCAGTGTACCAACTGAAACAGTTACCCAGATCTCTCCTCTCTCATGGAGTGTGTCTGATAGATTTGATGGCCATATATGGTCAATGCTGAGTTATAAGTACTGGCCCAGGGGTAAGCCAATGAGTTCTTCCCTGGGATTTTTCAAAATTGAATGAAAGGGTGTGGAGCAAAAAGACTCTATATCCTGTGAGAATTGTGGGAACCATAGACATATGTGTTCTGTGTTCAATGAAACAAGCTAGCACAAGAGGAAAAAACTAACATGCAGAGATGAAAGAGACAAGAAGTATGAATCTGGTTAAATAGACTCTAGCTCCAATTGTCTTTATGACTCAATTTCATCCTCTACCTAAAGTTTTCAAGATGTGCCCTTCTAGTAAATTAATTTATTACCTACAGTAACTTTTTTGTCTTAGCATTTCTCTCCATTGAGTTTCACTGTTGGTGATTAAACCTTCCTTATCTCTTGGCCTACTACACTCTCATCTTGGGTCCATAAGACATGAAGAGGAGGAACTTTCAAGACTGTAAGATAATAACCAAAGAATGAAGTATTTCTAATATATTCTCCATTTCCACCGTCTTCTGACCTAACCCCTCTTCCTAAAGCTAGAAGCATAAATACCACATTTTTCCCTAATATTGAACAGAGTATCATAATCTTGTATAGACTTGGTGATCATATAGGAAATTTGTAATACCCTGAAATAAAAGTGTCACATCTTTTTATATATTACAGAAATTGATCTTTCTTGGTTAAAATATCCAGCCTTCTCCAAGGAGCCTATCTATAGAAGAACCTATCCCTTCTTTTCTACACCGGGGTCATGACATTCAAATTCTGAACATCTGATATATCTATTATGTCCTGAGTAAATAGTCCCTCTGTTCAGGCTAGAAATCACAGTGTCAACACACTCAGCCACTTAGGCTGCCCATAAGAACCCCAGCAATTAATTCATTTGAATGATATAATCAAGATTGACAGCACCTAAACCTGGTAATAGGTGCAAGGGAGATGTCACTTCCAACCCATAGCAGCCAATAACTTTTCTGCCTCTCATATTTAAAAACCAGGGCAACACTGATAAAGAATTGTTGAATAGTAACTCCCTTTGCACAACTACTTAAAGATAATAAAAATATAATTAAGGAAAATCTAAAGCCATTAGTTGTTCATGCTATAAACAGGTTGTGGACTAAATTTGCCCTGTGAGCCACAATTTGCTGTTCTGGAGGAATGTTAGGGGCTGAACTCTAAAGGGTGTCACAGGACTTGTAAAGAAACTAAGCTTCCTTAAGCAGGGTAGGAAAAGGTAGAGATAGAGTTCAGACAGAACTTCAAGGTCAGATTTACACATGACAAAGCCACATAAGAAATTGGATTTGGGAAGAAGAGAAGGGAGGAAGTGAACTTTGACATTCCAGTTTAAAAATTACCAACACTGGAATGAATGTAGCAATTTTTCCCAGGGGAACTAATGATGAGGCTAACCTGGTTGTTTAGATTGAGGTAGTAAGAGGAGGTGGGGGGACGTAGAACATGCAGTATGTTTGCTTAGCCAATGACAGATCAAGCTCACCTTATGGTAGAAGTGAGGATCCCATCCCAGGAGCTTTCACTGAGTATAGATTCTTGCCTGACAGGCATTCTGTAAACAGCAGCAGATGGAGATGGGAACAGATAAAGTGTCTCCCAGCTCAGAGGGTGCATGATCCTATGGTTCTGTGATTGTTTATATTACTGAGAGGAGCAAATGATTTGTTCAGTCAATGAAGAATATAGACAAGTTTCACCCCTCAATACAAATCACCTTAATTTTGCAGAAAGCTGTCCATTTCTTAAAGTGCTTCATCCATTATCTCTCTGAGGGAAGACTGAAGCCTGGAATACAAAGATAAACACAAGATCTTCTATCATTACCCATATTATTTAAAACATGCTTCACTGGAATATAAGACTTCTGTCCCTTATTTCAAATTTAATGTTGTTGCTCTGACTTAGGTCTAATGAATTATTCATTTCTAGATTCTTCTTGGACAATTCTGGGCACAGTGTGATAATACATAATTATTGGTCACCAAGAGTTGGCTTGGAAAGCATTTCTCCCGTACACTCCCCACTGCTCTCAAGGCTGAAGAGAAAGCTCACTCATCTTATTTTAATAATCATAGTGTCATTATTAATTATACTAGTTACTACGATTCAATATTACTTGTGTAGCCCATAGTAGGCTGTGCTATTCATGGCCTTTCCTGTGGCACTCCTCCATAAACCATCCTTGTAGATAGAGATGCCACTGAAGAGCCTGTTGGACAGATGAGAAAGCCAAGACTTCTGTTTGCTCAAGACCATAAAAGTTAGAATTTTGCTTTCAACAAACAAGTTCCTGACTTAAAAAAAAAATCTCAACAGGCTCAGGAGCTTCCTTTTGTGTGTGCATAGATAGATAGACAGACAGACAGACAGACAGACAGACAGACAGACAGACAGACAGACAGACAGACAGACAGACAGACAGACAGATAGATAGATAGATAGATAGATAGATAGATAGATAGATAGATAGATAGATAGATAGATAGATAGATAGATAGATAGAGATATATAGGGGGGAGAGAAAGGGGGGGGAGATAGAGGTGGGGGGAATTAGGTTTCCTTTATGAATCAGGACTGGTAAGAAGGAGTTTTGTCATAATGTCCTCCCAGCCTCAGGAGTGGCTCTTGCAAACACAGGCCTTTTAGAAAACAGTCTCAGGAAGAAAAGGGAATTTCCTGGGCCTTAGGTTCCAATTGCTGATGCGGCGACCGGCCAGCAGAGGGCAGCTGTGGGAAGCCGTCCAAGGACAATCTCCACCCCCATTAGAGCTAATTAAGCCACGCAAGACAAGAGGCAAGTGCATTTCTGCAGGATGAAAGCAAACAGAAATATTTCTGAGTTGAGGCAAGTAGGGGTATCCGTAGGGAAGAACAATTTTCAGCTTCCAAGAAGCCGACTGGCTGGCTGGTGCCATGGTGGCTGCCTCCAGAGCAACTGGTCCCTGGGACCAGATCTGCAGGCTTTCTGGGAGCCCCTCCTCCCGCCACAGGCCAACAGAACAAGAAGAGTCTGGCCCAGAGGTGAAGATGCTGTGATGACTGACTGGCTGGAGCCAAAAAGGCAGACGGTTTGGAACAGAAAAATCCAACCCGAACACACCAAGAGACACACACAATTCCCACAGATCTATGCTCACACAGCAGGGTCAAACACAAATGTATAGGCTGACCACATAGTTTTGTCCTGACTTCCAATGATTAAAAAAAAAAATGAGACAATCTCAGATGAGTGGTTACTCGTCCTCTGAATGTTCTCACAGGGAACTGTCATCTGCGAGTACACACGTCTGGATGTCACTCACACACACCAAACACAAATGTTTAATCT
Organism: Dipodomys merriami; assembly: GCF_024711535.1. Classification (NCBI taxonomy): domain Eukaryota; kingdom Metazoa; phylum Chordata; class Mammalia; order Rodentia; family Heteromyidae; genus Dipodomys; species Dipodomys merriami. The sequence continues at coordinate 34,435,492 of NW_027202382.1, forward strand.
ACCAATGCAAATGTGTACTGAGGTAGAAGGCTGTGCTGGCTAATTTCTGTTGGAAAGCCAGAAATCCATACTGCCTCCACCACAAACCTCTCAACCTCAAATTTTCCATTCTTCCGGAGCCTATTTCTTTATTTGTAAAACTGAACAAGCGAGCCTACCTAGGCTGTTTTCTGAAAATCACACAGCTTAGAAGCATTAAGATCTTACTCAGACCTGTGGGAAAAACTGTAAGAAAACAAAGGATGAAGTGACCTTGTCCGAAAAGGTATGTACTCATTACCTGACTTCTGTAACTTTAACCCCTCTATACATCATCTTTATAATAATCATTTTTTTAAAAACTGGGGGAAAAAAGATCTGCATCAGAAGTTGGGGAGCCACATCAAGTTTCAATGGCACCTGACACAGCTCCTCTTTTCGATGTCAGATTGCTAACCTTCGAGGAAGTATCAGCCAGGTAGTGACCTAGTCCCTGTCTCTGTCCCCAAACTATCTCAGGCAACGGTACAAGGGATGTCTCTAACCAATCAGACAGCTTGAAATGTGTAAGTTAATGCATCTACGAATTCCAAAGAGCACAGTTGGGCAACATATGTGATTTCCCTTTCTGTTCTCTTTTTATTTCCCCCCCACACTTAAGTTTAGTACCGAGCATGAGACTCTCATAAACATATTTTCAAATGGCCATGGAACGTTCCTTCGCATGGTTATCTTTACCCCTCGACTTTGGTATTTGGCTGTTCCCTCTTCCACCCTACCCCATCTACTATAAATAAGACTCTGGGGGTGGTGGTGGAGGGGAGGAAAGCTTCACACTTGTATCCTTTCCCTATTTGGGGATTCTTTCTTTAGAAGAGAAAACCCAAAATTAAATTACTGAAGTTAAATCGTATTTTAAGATTCCCTACGCACATTGCCACGTTGTTTTTTTTTCCAAAACCGTTACCCTGGATCACATGCTCAGAGGCAATGCATGACTCCGTATCATCACTTTCTCAAAGAGCTTTAGCCCTCTTGTTTTTCTTTAAACTTTACTAATCCACCAGGCAAAAACAGTAATAATAATGTTATCTTGTGGTTTTAATAAGCCTCTCTTTGATTGCTAAGAGAGAGAAAAGGAACATTTTTCCCCTTGTATGTGTGCACTAGTTTTATTTCTTCATTTGAGAATGGCCTATTCATGCCCTCTGTTCATTCATCTGCAGGGTCTTAGTGAATTTAATTGATTTCCATGGTCTCTTTACATAATAAAGATAGTAATCCTTTGTCATATTTGCTGTATTTTTCTAGTTTGCTTTATGTCTTTTCCTTTGTGATTTCTTCTATCACTTCTAAGCTTATACAGCCACCCCATCCTCCAGAGACTTCATAAATATTCATTTCTAATTCCTGCTCTTCTTTTTCCTTCCTGGGATAGTTTGACTCTAGTAGCTTAGGATTCCATGATACTACAGAATTCTGGGCCTTCAAAGATGAGCACGTTCAGCTTTGGATTATGATTTCTGGTAGAGATCTCCCATGGCTCTTTCTATGTCCTCTTTTCTCTCTTGTTCCCTTTAGATTCTAAGTTTCCTGGAGGGAAGGAAGGTCTCCATCTCCTTCCACCTGTATTTAAAGAGCGAGGCACATAATGAGTAAGTGCTAAACATCTATTGTTTGGGCATCCTCCCAATCTTTCCCCAAACTATGAGAGTACCTCCATGGCGAGGAGAAAGATAGCAATAGCTAAGTAAACAAAAGTGAGAGAGTATGGCATGCTGAAGACAATCAATAGTCCAACATGTCAATGACTGTGATCGGTGTGGAAATGGAACTTGGACCTAACTGGGGAAGGGTTCTGGAGTCAATTTTGAGATTTTAGGCACAAAATAATTATATTTTCCACAGTGCAGCCAGAGTAATCTTTTAAACAAAGATAAAATCTGGTTATGCCATTCACCCTGCTCCATGTGATCCCCAGCAAAGCTTTTCCAGTTAGGATAGAGTTAGGATTCCTAATGGTCTTGCTCACACCCAGGCCTTTTCCAAATCTTATACCCTTAGCTCCTCATTGCTGGGCATCTGTGCCTAGCCAATCTGGTTCACGTTCAAACATATCTGGCAGGCATAGCAGATGTTGGCTAAATTTGCATTACTGTGTCCATAACTAAATTTATAGTCAGCTGGACTCATTGGGGGTGGAGAGGGGAGGTGAGCAAGATCAGGTGTGTGTTTCACAAAGCAAATCCCACTACCTTGCTGGACAGTGACTTGAATATGAGACACCAGAAATGAGTCAGGTAGCATGGAAATGGCTGGCATGAGAAGACTTTCTGGAAGAGACCTTGTTCCAGAGAGAGGTAGAGATCAAGACTGTCCTGTACTTGTCATTGGAATGGAAAAAACAAACAACCAAACATAAATGTGCAATGGGCAATGTGTAGGCATCCAAACAAAAGTATCATAATTGGAGCAATATTCATGTCATGCATTAGCATTCAAAGGTTTTAACACTAGCCTATGATGAATTTGTCATCACCATTGAAGGCAGGGGGACACAGTTATATCTCCTTATAGACTAAAAACAAAACAAAGTCACAAACTGAAGCTCTTGAAAGTTAACACAAGGTCTCGCAGCTTGTAAGTAGTAGATGTAGCCAAGAACTGAGGCCAGATGCTCATCCCTGTCTGACTTCCCTCCAAGCAAATGCTGCTGTATCACAATTTCCCCAGTGAGAGAAGCCACCCTCCATGGACTGTTGCTGTGGGTAAAATCATGCCTTAGGGTTAATGATCCACATGAATAATTTCCTCTGGCCTTTGGTCCCTGAGAACAGAATTGCAGTGTCACTTCCTTCCTTAGGAGAGTTAAAATATCACAAGTCGGGGAGGAGGCCATTTGCAGCCACATTAACAGTAAATGCCATTTGCTCCCAGCAATATCTCTACATCTGACTTTTTCTTTCTCCCCTGTGGCAGAAATTACAACAAAATGGAGCACGGACTGAGGAAAGAAAGAGATAAACAAGGATTGGAAAGAGACAGGGACTGACGCCTCTGTTCAAGTAGGCAGACAGGCTGCAAGGCCCAGATGTCCTTAGCCCCCTCTGGAGCCTGGGATATCTTTATGGAGACAGCAATTACAGGAAGGGTGGAGTGACTTGGCAGGAAGCTGGGACAGGCCCAGTGGAGTTGTATCTCAATGAAGGAACCACAGAAGCAAAGAGAAAAGCTTGGAATACCCTAGGATTCTCCTGAATGAAGTAGTTCCCAGCCCAGCAACTTCACACCACCCAAAGCCTGACAATTGGTCAAAAGCCATCTGCTTCACAGAGCTTAACAATAACCATATTTGAACCTAGCATGTGTATATATCGCTCACATTTCTTTAGACTGGGAGAAAGAGGTAGAAGGGACTAGGCACACCAAGATTTGCCTCTGTTGTGAAAACAAAGCTGGAAATACGTCACAGCACAGAGAAGGTGAAATGGGGATGCTGGGTCTAACTGGTGCCATCTTGGCCACGTGGTGGATAGGGAATTGGGTTTACCTAGTGCCAATCTTGTCTTCATGGTAGAGGAAGGTAAAGTCCTACCTCTCAGGTGGTAGATGTAAATGAATTCTTAGAGGCAGGGGCAGGGACTTGGACAGTAAGCTATTGGACCTGTCAATCCTGGGCCTTGAACTCGAGAGATTCTCAAGTTTCCTGTGACCCTTCGGCCTGACCCTGACATAATTTAGGTCCAGATGAGCTCAGGCACCATCATAGGATGCCTCGTGTCTGTGTCTCCTGTCTTGTGACCCCTGGCCCTCCTCCAGTAACCACGTCAGTGATCCATTGGAGTTGATCTGGTTTGTTAGTAATTTTTTTTTGGCTCTCTCAGCTTACTAACAGTGTTAAGTATATTAGAGAGGCTGCAGGCCCTTGAGACAGGAATCCATCTGCAGATACTGCTTTCTAATAAAGACTCCCAATTTTACCTCCCAAAACGTAGCTTCTCTGTTTTCTGGTGACTGGATTCACAACTGAAATTTTACTTAACAACGGATCCCATCTGGAAGGCTCTAGAAGGCCCTGCATTGATGCTGCTCAGTTCTCCAAACTTTTCCCTTAGAGTGCATCCAAATATAAGTAGAGAGTCCATTTGAAAAGCCTTATTTCTGGTTGTGGTTCAGACCTGCTGTGTGGTTTTACACTTAGGCAAACTGTGCTATGAATAATTTGGCTTTTCCGAGACAATGTTTATATTATAAAGGAACAAGTTAAGGTTGAGGGAACAAAATACTCTCCCAATGTGCACCAAACAAGAACCTTGAGGGGCTGGGAAGGTGGCTCAGTGGTAGAGCGCTTGCCTTGCATGCCTGAGGCCCTGGGTTCGATTCCTCAGCACCACATAAGCAAAAAGAAAAAAGCCGGAAGTGGCACTGTGGCTCAAGTGGTAGAGCGCTAGCCTTGAGCTAAAGAGCTGAGGGACAGCACCCGGGCCCAGAGTTCAGGCCCCACGACTGGACCCCCCCCAAAAAAAAAGAACCTTGAACTGCAGCAGCAATCCATCAAATGATTTTTCCTTCTCTCTTCCCTATTTTCCTCTTTCTTCATCATTCTTTCTTCATGCTTTCAATGTTTTTCACTCAGTCACTCATTTACTACTTGTTCGTTATTATTTTGGACACTTTTTTCCCATTTCTGAAACTAAATCCATATTTTTGATAAGTCTCCCATATTAAATAAAAATAAATTTTCTACTGCCACCTACTTCAAGACACATCATCTAAAAATCATTATAAAAGAAATGTAATGGTTTCCTTTGGGTTTTCTGGTGTATATTTGCGCCTAGATAAATATAGACATCATTTTAAAGTAAAAGTGGGTGGAGCTCCTGGATGGTATAATAGGAACAGGGAGAGGAAGCAGCAGAAAACACAAACTCATTCATTTATTCATTTAGATGAATGGAAGAATTTTTGATATTGCAAGTTCATTATAAGTCAGGTGCTATGCTAGATCTGCTCCATGGAATCCCCAACTCAATACAAGCATGACAGCGGAAGCAGCCAGGAAATTGGAATGAACTCAGTGTGGCAACAGGAGTGGTACCTAAGGAGATTGCAGATGAAAGACATAGAGATGAATTCCATATCATCAGGATATTTCCTACGACACTGAGGCTGCTTAGCCAAGCAAAGGTACATATACAGGAATCTGAAAAGCAAAAAAGAGAGAGTACTATTCAAGAAGTCCCACTGGGCTAGGTACTGGTGGCTCACACTTGTATTCCTTGTTACTCAGGAGGCTGAGTAACCCAGGCAGGTAAGTCCATAAGACTCTTTATCTCCAATGAACCACCAGGAAACTGTGGTTCAAAGTGCTAGTTTTGAGCAAAAGAGCTTAGGGAACAGTGCCCAGGCTCCGAGGTCAAGCCACATGACCACCAGCAACAAAAGGTCCCACTGGGCTGTATACAAAGGAAAATGTACTAGAGCAGGAGCTACAGCTAAGAGCTGAGAATGTAAATTGGAGACCAATCCAGGCATATCTGGGTATACACTTGTGTTTTTAATTAGAAAAACCAAGTGTTGACTATTCAACATCCACACATACATACCCTCCCTTAGAAGGAACAATCTTTGGAAGCAAATATGGTTTCTTGGGTTGTTGAAAATATAGAGTATGAGGACTAAACTCTGCAAAGTGACTGTTATTTAAAAATAGAGGGTTTTTGTTGTTATTCCTCAGGTATATGAGGCTACTGGAGCAGATGATAGTCATTGAAAAGGTAGTTTGTCATTCTCATACACTGGAAAGTAAGAGGACTCGCCATACAATGGTAGTCTACATGAGGAAAAAGTACACACTTCTGTTGTGGCTGTGTGGGGAGCGCTGGATGAGGCAGGGTAAGCAGATTTAGAATTGGCTAAGTCAAACAACTTCTGTGGGCTGTAGGGTACAAGAGAGAGTTCTCTCAGTCTGGTAGCTGATATGGAGTAACTAGAGAAGGGTAAGATTAAGCCAGACATAAGAACCCAGTAAAAGAAGTAGTGAGGCGAGTAGGGTTTTGACTGGCCGACAGGTATGTACAGGCAAACTACATGTGCACACGAGTCCTTTGCTATCTTTAGGATCGGAGAAACCCTGGAGACTGGCAAATTCCTGAAAGATCAGAAAGGCTCTAAGGTGTCCAGGCATCAACAAACAAATAAACAAACAAACAAACAAACACAGAACATGAGCAGGTGTGGTTAGTACAATGTACAAATTTCTAAAAGTTAAAGGATTGGTCCCCAGCGCTGCCCTCTAGTGTGGTACTAGAACTTTTGAGAAGGAGTTGTGAGAGATCCTCAGGTCATGGGATTGTGGGAGCCAGGCCTTTTCCTGTTTCTCTCTTTTGCTTTCTGGCCATGGGTGACTGGCCATGAATAGTTTTCCTCCACCACAACCTCTTCATCATTTACTAACTAGCCTCACATCTATAGGAGGCTCAAAACCATAAGTCTAATCTTGGATTGGAACCTCCAAAACTATGACCCAAATGAAACCCATCATTTTACTTTATAAGGCAATTAGTTCACCCATGTCATTATAGTAACAGAAAACTGACTAGTGCAGGCCAGGGGATTCTGGTCCTCTAGAATCTAAAGAAGTTGATGCTGGGCTGAGGTCTATCTCAGTGGTAAACATGCTCAGCAAAGGTTCAGTCCTCAGCACCAGAAATAGCATAAAATGAAAATCAAGAAGTTGATCTCATAAAAATATAGGGAGCAATATCATGCTTACTAGAAATTGGGAAACTTGAATAGGAAGAATTTACTCAAAGAATTGTAGTTAAATTGTGGTTAAATATGAATGAGTTCCAGCAATGTATTGTTTAGCATAGTGACAACAGCAAATGACAATGCAAAGTATTGTATTCTTGAAGACCATTCAGAGTGGGTAAGGGTTCTTACCATTTAAAAAAAGTAACTATGTGAGTTAATTCATGTGTTTACTCATTTCACAGTATATGAGTGTGGTGTGTGTATTCTTTAAAACATCGTGTTGGGGAAGGGTGAGAACATGTAAGAGGATGACTTGATCAAGATATGTTGTACTTATAAACTGCTTTATTAAATGGTACTTCCTTTGAACAACTACTTAAAGACAACAAAAAATATTTTTAAAGAAGATCATGTTAGACATGATAAATGTAATTTCATCCATACATTTGAAAAGATAAATAAATAGAAAATACACATCCACTAAACTCCTGGAACCTTTTCGGCCTCGGTTTCTTAATTCACTTCAAAATGCACTGTTTAATTGGTAGTAAATGGCCAATACATTTATACAATTATGACCACTATTTTAGAATTCTTCCACAGAGGTACTAAGCATATCATATTAATTTGGCTCTAATAAAATATTTCTAGCTCTCAGATCTGTACAAAAATAGATGAGTGATCGCTGCTGATGGTTGGCTGCACACTTGGAGGAGGGTGCTGCTTAAGGATTTTTGAGATTACTGTACCAAAGTATAGCCAATGGATTAATAAAGTGGATGAAGTGTTGGATTTAGAGATTTACCTAGGTCTACCCCAACCTGGAGGATTCAAGTTTTGTGGTTCCATAACTTGAATCCTACTGGATTGGAAGAATTTCTGAGATCTAAACTACATCAGACTCAATTTTGATAAATCAGATATCTAGGGCTCAGATTTAGGCAGATTTCTTTCAGGGAGGGTGAAGCTAGAACAAAGGAAAAGGTTAGAGAGAGAGTGGTCAACTGAGGGATGTCAGTCAAGGGTGGGGGTGGGACTATCAACTATTTCTTGGTAAAGCTATCAGCTCTCAAATCACTCAGGGGGATGAGTTACTAAAATATTAACAGGTCACAGGTAATTGATGTTTCTCAACTCAATTAGAACCTAATGTGGGGAATATGCTTTTCTGAAGAGGTTCATTAGCTAAATTTGCCCTCCCTCCCCTCAATTTTTCAGTTCACAAAAGATGAATGGGCCCAATACATGGGCACTTGGCTGGTGCCCTGGGAGAAAAGATAGATGCATTAATGTAGATGGGAACACAAATCACTTCCCATCATTGAAGCAGCAAGTCATTTGGAAAGCCTGCTCATCTCTAGGTACTCACTCACCCATGTGGGCTCACCAAAAGTTACAGGGGCCAACAGATGCCTGCCACCATGCAACTCTAATATGCAAAAGCATCTTAGAAGTCTTCAATGCAAACAATTCCTCGATTTAAGAAGGAATCCTGACCATGTGGAATGAGCAAACCCAAGCCAAGCAAAGCAAAAAGAAACAATACCCTCTCATAGTAGAAGAAAGTTCCTGCGAGATACCCTGCTGACCTCGGTATTCACCCCAATAAAGCTAGCCTGGTGAATTCCAAAGAGAGAAAAGCACCATCATGTATAGATGGCTCACCCGCTTAATCCTAACTACTTAGGTATAGATGCAGAAAAAAAATCACCGTTCAAAACCAGCTCAGGCAGAAAAGTCCGAGAGATTCCATCTCCAAAGTAACCTGCAAAAAAAAAAATCCAGGCTGGAGGTATGGTTCAGATATTAAACTTCCAGGCAAGCAAGCTGACCAAGTACAAACTCCAGTACTAGCAAAAATTTAAAAAATGGCCAGGAACTTTTTGTATTTGTCCTTTAGCTTGTTTGTTGTTCTCTTCAGGTTTATCTTTTCAGTAGAAAGCATTCTAAGTTCTTTCAAATATACTGAACATTGCTTCAAAGCCATAACTCTCCTGGAACTAAGTGCCACATACCACCACCTCCTGCTTTTCTCCTTTTTGTAATGTATGTATGTATGTACATATGCATGTACTTACTTTCCTTTAAATTGACACATAATAATTATGAAAATCAGTGGTAAATTGATACATGTGAGCAATGTACAATTATCTCCTTGAATCATTTCCCTGTATGTGGAGTCTTCAGACTCTTCTATATCTTTATAAAGTACAACACAAAATGTTGTGAACTATATTTACCCTACCTACTATGCTGTAGAACTCTGAAACTTATTTCTGTACTTAAGATATAGCTTGGTACCCACTGTCCAACCTCCCTCCCCCACTTTCCCTTACCCTCTGGTCATCAACAATCTACTCTCTCTTCTGCATCACATAGTTGACCTGTGAGCACATTCCTTTTTGTTTACAATCTTCTAAAGTATTATGCTCCTAAACTGCAGACAACTTCTCAGGTATTGTTTGGAAATTCCAGATACAGTTCCTTCCTTGTGGCTAGACGATAGGACCTTTTTATGGAGTGTCACTTTGTGTTAGGCATATGCTAAATAGTTTAGTTCTAAATACCATGTATAATAGGATGGTTACACATTATATGTTACATGTTAAACAGTATATATTACACAATGCCTAATATACATGACACATTAGACATTACATATGAGGAAGTTAATGTGCATAACAGTAAAATAATTTACACACAACCAAGTGGCAAATCATAGTAAAAGCTGGAATTTGAACCTAGGACTCACTGATTTTTAACCACTATTCTACATTGTATCAACTTAAGTCATCAAATTCTGGTCATTCTGTCATAAGTTTATAACATTTTATAGTTTGGAGTACTTTCACATAAAATGGCTTTTACTCTGAGAAAGATAGGATACCCCCAGTTCCTTAAATCTTTGGTGGGTAGGACAGGTGTTCTAAATAAGGTTTGCTCCATCTAATATAACATTTGTTACTTTAAAAACTATACATCAAGTATATAGCTCTTTAAATTCTAAATCATGCAGCCTTCTAAGTTGCACTTGGGTCCTTCCTGCTGATAATACCATCCGCTGAGATAATTCTGGGTTTTAATTTGTCATTGATGGCATCTGAGCATCTCTATAACTAACCAGCATGTCTTCTATGTCTTCAGTCAAATCACATATGTATGTGTTAGTGAATACGTTTTCCAAGACAGGGAGCCACATGCTTTCAAGTAGGTTTCCTGATCTTTCAGCCACTAAAAAAATATCCACCAGCTTTTCCAGCTCAGTGATTTCCAAATCAAAATGACCTTCAGAATCAACTGGTTTACCAAGAACCACCTCTATCAGAATTTCTGAGAAATACGAATGTCTGTATAACCTCCCTGGAGATTTTAGGTTTATTTACACCTGATTTAGTCCACATGTTTCCTGACTTGTCTCAGAAGGCTATAATGAGAAAGTTAACCAAATCCTTTGCTTGAAATCAAGACATATTATATTCCTGGGATTCTCCTGTATGATACACCCATAATAAGAGAAAATTGGGTTACTTTCATACATAATTTATAAGTACATAAACTAGTAAAGCTCAAAATTGATTTTCAAAACTTGACCACAGTTAAGGATTAGTCTGTTTTTTTTTTTAATTTGCCAATGAGAATTATAAATCTCATAATAATGAAAATAATTTTGGATTACCTGGTACCATGTCTAACTTTACCAGAAATCTGGAGATACTTAAGTAACTTTCTCAAGATGATTCAAAGTCAGTGGCAGAATCTAAACTAGACTCAGAATTATGTAAATTGAGCTCATTATGCTTTTCTATACATTATGCTGAAGCTCATATTTGCACTTGGCTTTAGAATTCATTGCTTTTGTTTGATTTACTATATATCAAATGGCCTTCCTTATTCAATTTTGCTTTCGCTGATGTACAAATGAATTTATATTCACAGAGCGCAAGCCAACTAATGGCAGAACAGAGGGGAAGAGAAAAATAAAGGAAGTGTTTCAACCATATTCCCAAGGATGTGAAGTCAGACTGAAATTTAAATATTTCTGAAGGAAATCCACAGAGACAGAATTAGGCTCAAAAATTGACAGGATAGTAGAAAGTGATTTTGGATAAGCCAATAAAAAAATACAAGACTCCAGGTGGTGAGAGTCTTAGGAGTCTAATTTTGCTATGGAAACATGCATTTCCAATACATTCATTTGTTTAATTTATATCTAAAAGTTAATTAACCTACATCATATTTTTAAAAGAAAAATTAAAGCTGAAGCCGCATTACAAGGACATAATATTCAAACGGAGACCCACTTACATTCATGAGAGATCTGGTATAATATGAAATCAGAAAATATTTGACTCTACAAGATACTTCATTCATTACTATTGTGGTAATGATAGTTATAGTAACTTTGGAGTTCTTGCTGTGTGTTAGACACAAAGCTAAGTACTTTTCGAATGCTGCCGTACACAATAGCTAGACGACTGTAGGAAGAAGCCTTGTTTCCATGTTACTGAAAGGGAAGAAAAAGTCACTAGCCTAGAAGTAAATGTTAGTCAACAATATAGCTTGAGACTACAGTGATTTTGACTTGAGACCCAACTTGCAAACATATCCAAGGAAAAAAATTAAGATTCAGAACCAAGAAATCATAGAAGCTTAACATGTCTCTACTCTTGCTATGTACATTGAGTGTCACAGGCAATGGTCTGACTTCGGCATACTTGTCTCATTTTGAGATTATCAAGACATAACTGATGGAAAATTATTATTTTTAAAGGTACATATTGAAAATAATACTCCAATACAAGCAAAAGCAACCTTTTTCTGTGTGGCACTACAATTAGTTTGAATGACTCCCCTTGACTGAAAACACACTCTCATTTGGAACTTTGGCATTCTCTATACACAACTGCAAAATTACTCTGAAATTATTCATGCTATCAGCGTATCTTGGCATACAATTGTTTTCAATTTTTGCCAGACGAAAAGGAAATGTATGCATTCTATTCTTTTATTTTTGGCACATTATTTTCTATTATCCAACTCCATTAGCCACTGCAAGGAGGCTGTAGACAACACATATTAAATACTTACTAAGTTTTAAACTCTTGGCAGGCATTGATCTCTTTCAACTTCATCACAGGCCTGCAAAGAAGAACATCCTTCTCTCTCTTTGACAGATAAAAAGGGAAATGCAGTTCACAAAGGCTACGTAACTTACCCCAGGTTGCCCAACTGGTGAGTAACAATTTCATGGTGTAAATTCCATAGCTTAGGCTCATTCATCTACTGCAAGCTTCCTCTCAAAGGTAAACTCAACACTAGACTAAAAAAGAAATCTAAAGAAAATCCATGCTGTGTATTCAAGACCACATCGCAAGTCCATGGTGGGTTCAGGTTGAAAGCCAAATTTAAATCCTCCTAGATTACTGGAAACTCTGCAATATTGCTATTTCCTTTTTTTATAGGAGACCTAGATGAGTTTTAATTGAAATGATGGATTCCTGAGCACATTGTAACTTGAAACACAAATACCACAGGAGGGAGTGTCAATAGCATTGTCTACTTTATTTTTTCCAGACATATCAGACAGTGAACTTGTTGGCTCACCTATGCAAACACAGATGCAGGGAACAACGAGTATGATATTCAATGTATGGATCTCCAGGGAACTAATTTATGTAAGGGTTGGGAACATGCCCAGAAGGTCTGCAAATAAATCAGGGTGCATCCATGTAGTCACAATCCTAGTTATTGAAGCTAACAAGCCTGCCCTCTGTGTTCCATCTTCTCTTCTCTCTTTCAACAAGATATGCTAAGCTGAACTAAGAGAGATCAGAGAAGAAGAGCCACGAAGTTAAAGTAGGGGAGAAAATTCTCCTTCCGGTCCTTATATTTCTGCTATATTAGTGATAGTTTCTCCCAACCTTGTAGATTCCCCCTAACTCCTCATCTCATACATTGCCCTTGATTTGAGCCTCCTGTGGTCCCCAGCACTAGTTACCATTCCTATAAACCATTCTCCACACTAGCTAAAATAACCCCAAACCTACATAAGAATCTGTCCCTCTCAAGAGGGACAGATCCTTTCAATCAGCTCTGTCTGCATTAATAAATGAGCTATCAGCCTGGCACTTGGGACTTTGCATAACTGGCTCCTACTTCTCCCCAGTATCTTCCCTTCCAAAAGTTCAAGAAGACTGGCACCACACTTACCAAGGCTAGGACTAGGCTGTGGTGAATGTCATACTCACCTTGGGAGAAAGATGGAAGGAAATGCCAAAACTCCATAAGCAAGACTGATGACACACTAATGCAATATTTTAATGGCTCACAATCAATGCAACTCAATCCATGATGAACAAACTATCAAACATTCCTACAAAATTTTCTGTGCCAAGTCAAATTGGAGCCTGAGGCAAAAGGAAAAAAAAAAGATCAGTAATACTGATTCTCTTCACTTAAACTTTTGATATTTTATTCATTGTGGATTTTTGGCATTGATTTTAAAAATTATATATTAATGTTAAATATTAGTCCTAATCCTGCCTAACTGTTAGGCCTGAAATGTGATGATATTAGAATTCAAAGGATCTCAAAGAACTGGTGAAAGGAGACATTTTGAAATTGATTGAACAAAAGAGGAAGTTACAATGTGGAGGGAGAGAATGGGATAATTTAGCCATCAGATAATGCTAGCAACAAAAGACAAGAAAGGACAGTGACATGGAGAGTAACTTTTGCTATATTTTGCCAACATTTCATGCCAGCATTGGGGGAGCCTGAGAGAGCCACCATTGACCTCCATGGCACAGATGAGGACAAATGGAGTAGATGTCAATGGTAAAGAGGAGCCTAGTGCAGCACTGGTGATTCATGCCTGTAATCTTAGCTACTCAGGAGGCTGAGATCTGAGGATCGCAGTTCAAACTGAGCCCAGGGAGGAAAGCCCAGGAGACTCTTATCTCCAATAAACTATTCAGAAAAAAGCCAGAAGTGGCATTGTAGATCAAGTGGTAGAATGCTAGCCTGGTAGAGCACCATCTTTGAGCATAAAGTGGCTCAAGGACCGCATCCAGGCCCTGAGTTCAAGGCCCAAGACTGTCAAAAAAAGAAAAGAAAAGAAAAATGAATAAAAGAAAAAAAGCACAAAGTATAATAATAGGGTTCCAGATGATCTGTGGTAATGGTGAAAGCTTTCTTAGGAAAGGCACCTTAAAGACACATTTGGGTTGAGGTCTTAGGGTTGGGAATAATTACAAGGTAAGGAGAAAGGGAGTATTGCACACAGTAGGCTTGATCATATAAAATGATCTTGAGGTGCAACGAGTTATGGTCTGCTGTAGGAAGATAGGGATGTGGGCAGGTGTCAGGGAATAAAAAGAACCTTTCAGTTCTCAGGATGCCTCGCTTTGTTCTGGAGAAACAGAAAGGCATGGAAGGGTTTAAGCTAGGGATTGAGAGGACTGGAACTGAGGTCTTCAATGCTTCACTGGTAGGGAGTGAAAGACACAGAAGCTAGCAGGACACCTGTGAGGGGTCTCTGAAATATGAAGATGACAATGAGAGACTAGGGTGCAAGCTAAGACTATCTAAATGCAGTGCTGGCCCTGACTATTTTAGCTTATCAGGGACAGCATTAGCAATCATGAAAATGGGGAACAAACACTACAAAAGTAAAATTGACAGGGTTAGTTCTCAATAACTGCTTCTTGTTTGAGTAGAAATTAATATCTGATGCCTTCTGGAGAGAGAGAGAGAGTATACACATTATGCAACTGTTTAAAAATTGCTCCATTATGTTCTCCTAGCTTTTTTAATGTCATCAAATGTCACCTCTTTCTGGTTGTGTGCATGTAACATGACATGTAATTAATTCTGTAGGTAGCAGGATGTGTAATTAAGCATATATACACGGTGACTTGTAATTATGCACACATTTATTGTGATGTGTGCATTGGTGGATGGTTCCTGGTGTGTGTAATTATGCGTGTGTCAGATGACATGAAATCACAACTCATTCTGAGCACAGACTAAGGTCTCAACTCCCACCTCGACCTGTTAATTGGTATTAACCCACGTCTTTGAGAAAACACATCTTTGGTACTTGAACTTGCTACTCTGAGGCAATGACTTATGGAACATCCATAGATACCAAAAAGAAGGCTTTGATTTCACTCAGTATGTTTATACTTGCTGTGCAATAATTATCCAAAATAGGTTATTAGAATGATTTACAAACAACACACTAAGCATAATAAAAGGTAAAAGATACATATAGAGTCAATGGAATGATCTAAGTTCTCTAATAATCCCACCTGTCAAAGAAATCAGCCTGGTATAAATGTGAAGGAGGGAATATGTTGCATTGCTTGGTAATCATCTGACATTTCTTTGTTTTTTCTTTGTTTTTCCTTTTTTTTAAATTGTGAAAATACCATACAGAGGGGTTTTAATTACATGGGTAAGATAGTGAGTACATTTCTTATTAAACATTGTTGTCTCCTCCTTTGTTTCCCCTTCCCATCCCTTCCCTTCTTCACCCTTACACACCACCACCACCACCACCACCCTCATCTGACATTTCCTAAACCAGACTGTCTACAAGCTGAGCCCAACTAGTCTACAACTTATCTACCTACAATTCAACGTGGGCGTTAGATTGAACTGAAGTCTCACACTGCCATAAATAAACTTCAGTTCATACATGATTTGACCTCCTGAAGCCTGTCTCATGTGTAAAATAAGAACAGGTGATAATATGTTTCTCAAGCTCCTGATTAGGATTCAATGAGATCACATAAAAAAGTATTATATGTAATACAATAGGGTTCATGGATTCACTTGATGGAATTTACATATATTATCTTGTTCAACTCTTACTGTACTTACACAACATAGATATTATTTCTCTAGGTGAGGATTCTGATGTTCTGAAATACTAATAATACCACATAGCTATAATAAAGGGAGGAGGAGTTGAAACCCAGCTCTGTGTTACCTGAAGCCTATGCATTCTATCAACTATGCTCTTTCCTTTTGGTTACAATAAGAGTTTGCTTAAGGGCTGCAATGCCATTCAGTGGTAGTATGCTTGCCTGGCATCCACAAGGCTCTGTGTTTTATCCCTGTGTTTTATCCCCAGTCCCACACTAAAACAGAAGTGTTGATTTTATTATAGTCTTTATTTAGCACTATGTTTCAATATATACATATATGTGTGTGTATATAAACATCAAGGTAATAAATATATTATATAAATAAGTATATTAATGAATTTCTATTCATATTAATGGAAATTAAAATTATTTCATATATAGTATATATTTCATATACATTATATATAATATATAGCAAATATATACGTTACATTTCATATGCTTTATATATGTATACTTCATATATATAATATGCATACATACTTTATATATGTATATTTCATATATATGTATGTATATTATATATGAAATATGCATATGTATTCATATATAATATACATACATGTGTGAAATATATAGTATATATGGAATATGTGTATGGAATATATTATATATATGTATGTATATAATATATACTTATATAATATACATGTGGAATACATATATATTTCTATCCCTGCTGCTAGTAAAATGGACTCATTGTAGAACACAGAACACAGAGGTGAAGAACAGAAGCATTACATCAAGAGTTCAAAATAAGAATTTGAGAGTAATTACAACTAATATGAGTTTAGCTTCAGTTTCTTCAACTGGGACCCTGTTCATATGGATTTGTTAATATTTTATTTGTTGTTGTTTTTTTAATTTAATTTTATTTTTTGTGAACATACTGTACAGAGGGGTTACAATTACATGGGCAGGATAATGCATACATTTCTTATCAAACATTGCAGCCTCTTCCTTTGTTTACCCTTCACATCCCTTCCCAGCCTCCACCCCCAACCCCCCACCCAATCCTCCCATTAATATTTTATTTGTATTAGTGATATAATTAAGTGTAAATTTATAATAGAATCCACAGAACCTGACTCATAAAACAAACTTAATGGTGACTGCTATGGTCATTTTTCTTCTCTTCTTCCTCCATCTCCTCCTCTTATTCCTCTTCTCCTTCCTCCTCTTTTTCCTCTTCCTCCTCCCCCTTTTCCTTTTTTTCCACCATATTCATCTCTTTGGTGTCTTAGCATCTAACATTTTTTTACTGAACTGAGTCCTGCTCAGTAAATGAATGTTTTTTTTGTTTTATTTTATTTTGTGAAAATACTATACAGAGGGGTAACAATTACATGGGCAAGATAATGAATACATTTCTTATCAAACATTGTAGCCTCCTCCTTTGTTTCCCCTTCTCATCCCTTCCCATCCTCCCCTATCCCCCCTCACCCGATCCCCCCCCCAACCAAATGAATGTTGAATTACATTGAGTGCGATATTTTACTGAAAACCATCTAGCCTGTAGATAGATTTCTTTGGATACAGAAACTTTGACCAATGGAAAGAGGTTCTTGGGGACCAAGAAAGCTTCTGCTGTTTTGTCAGCCTATTGGGCAAATGATGTACAGAAAAAAAAGATCTTTCAGGGTGCCAGCCTCCTGGCTTTCCCAGCCCTACCCTGCCTCCTCCCCCCCAGCCATGTGCTTCCATTAACAAAGTCACCAGCATCCCCCAAACCCTGTCTGTCTCCCATACTGGGTTATCGTGTCGGCAGTGGGACACAGGGGTTCCAAGTGACAGGGGGCTGTCATGAGGCTGAAATATTTTCTGTCTGCATAGGAAAAGGGTTTTGCTGGAAAGAAGGAGGGGAAGAACACAGGTGCATGATGGGACTAGGCAACTGATTTCATTTCTTTGTCAGAAATGATCTTCACTCTTATGCTAAAGATAGAAGCATTGTCCGAAATGGAGAAGGTCTTAAAGAAGACACTACCAGACCCACTCCCATAGAGAACAGGAGCCAATGGGAAGTAGGTTGGATTCAACCAAAGTTCATCTTATCCATCCGCCCAGACTATCTGAATTTCTCTGGTCTACACTGTGAGTCCTGTACTTGTCCCAGACCTTGATCCACTGTTCAGGAAGTAGACAAAACGAGTTCTGATCCTGGTGGTAAGCAACAACAAAATCTTTGCTTAGTTACACCTGCCACCACTGTATTACAAGTCCACATCTTCTAATCCTGCCCTTTGCTATTTAACTTAGTGTTCCTCACTACAAAATTTGATCTTGGACCATCTAAGATCTTGGCTGGCTCAGTTTGAGAGTCCCAGCATCAGAGTACTTTTAGGTGCTTTATCAGACCTATTAAGAGAATGAAGCAAGTTTCTGCCACATGTCTGGTACTGAAACCTGGAAGGAATAGCCTCTCTTCCTCTCCCCTCCCCCTCCCATATACATAACAGTGAACCAACTAAGCTCTCTCAGAAGAAGCAGTGTCTTAGTGATCCACCAGCTTTCCATGGCTAACAAGTCATGCCATGTAAGTATAATTATACTGAGATGTATACCAAACAAAAAAATTATAAACTTGGACTGGGAAGGTTGCTCAATGGTAGAGTGCTTGCCTTGCATACATGAGGCCCTAGGTTCAATTTCTTAGCACCACATAAGCAGAAAAAGCCGAAAGTGGTGCTGTGGCTCAAATGCAAGAGCTGAGGGAGAGCACCCAGGCTCAGAGTTCAGGCCCATGACTGACAAAAAAAATCTTGCCTGAAGACTGAATTACTGGGTCTCTCTCTAGCCTTGATGCTAAGTGAACTGAACTCCAAGACATGGACACAGAGGATTTTTCTTTGTTGTTGCTAATGAACTAAGTGATTTCTTGTTTCTTTTGTGTGTTCTTCCCCCTATAGTTTATCCCCTGTTGTCACTGTATTGGATTTTGTTTACTCTGGTACTGTATATACATTTTTCTGAACTGGGGAAGGGGAACAACAGAATGGTGAGACAGAAATGTACCTATTAACTTACTTACATAATTGTAACCCTCTGTACATCACCTTGACAATAAAAAAAGAAAGAATTAGGTGCCTGCCAGTGGTGACAGCAGTGACAGTGGCCGCAGTGGATAAGACAGTGGCATGGACAGAGGCCGCAGCTGTGGCCAAGCCCAGTGAGGGCTCCACATACCTTCACTGTGAATTTAAAGTCCAGGAATGGTAGTCCACAGTCCAGCTGTGCACGCATGGAAGCAGAGACAACTTGTCACATCGTGGCCCTTGGAAACACCAAGGGGAAGTGTGAGTACTCCACAAAAGTCATCCTCCCTCCTAGAGAACAGCATCTAGAAAGGAGCCCCTCCCCCTACCAGAGAACAATGCCATTTTTGAAAGTGGCGAAGAGCCTTCCAGGGCACATGGCCAGAAATACATGCCGGAGAAGTGGTGCCATTTTTGCAAAGGGCAAAAGGAACCTGGTAGCCTTGCAGCACCCTTCTCTAGTGGAAAACACAAGGACCACCCAAGGAGAAGCAACCCTGCCCCAGTGAAGGCAGCCCTGCCCCTCAGCAGCAAGCAAGGACAAGCTCAGCATTCCAGACATATTGCAGCTCAGCTTAAGGTGAGCCCACCACCTTCAGAATTACAAAACTGAAAATCTCTACAATGCCATTGAAAAAAAAAACTGGACAGGTCATAAAAGCTGAGGGTGATATCAGGCTAGGCTAAGAGAAGGGTCTCAAGAGCTAGCCCCTCCCCTCCACTGATTCTAGAGAGGCCACAGTACCGCCCACATCCAAGCTGCTACAGAGATTCCGGACAGCAGATAACAGCCACTTCCTTCCTGTTCTAGCACAAAATGCAACTCCCCCTCTCACTAAGTTAGGCTGGGAGAAGGCCTACAAAAACTCCATGTTTGTAAAGCAGAGCTTTATTCTGGCCATTCAAACAAATAGATTGAGAATTCATCTCTTCACTTTGAAATATAAATTTCAGACAGGCCTGAGTGTGGGAATCTAGGTAGCAGCCATATCAAGAAGGCTTCTGAATCCAACTATGCCACAAAGAAAGCTGGCCACCAGAAGGAAATCACTAAGAGACTGAATAGTAGACATCAGGAGACACAAGTTCCCCCCTAAAAATTGGACCAACTAGACTTTATAGACATCTATAGTATATTTCACCCAGCAGCATCAGAATTTATATTCTTCTTGGCAGCCCATGGTACATTCTTTAAAATAGATCACATTTTAGGCCACCAGGCAAATATGTGCAAATTCAGGTATACTGAAATTATTCCTTCTTTTTGTCAGAACACAAGGGAATAAAATTAGAGCACAGCACTAAAAGACACCATGAGTCTCAAACTCATGGACAGTGAACAACACAGTGTTGAATAACCAGTGGGTCATCAAAGAGACCAGAATAGAAATTCAAACGTTTATGGAATTTAACAAAAATGAACACATAAAATACCATCTCCTCTAGGACACAACAAAGTCAGTACTCAGAGGAAAATTTGTAGTTCTGAGTACCTACATCAACAAATCGGAGGAATCTCAGATGAACAATTTAATGATGCACCTTAAGCCGTTAAGCTCCTGGACAAAGAGGAACAAGCCAAACCCCAAACCATTAGACAGAAACAAATAATCAAAATTAAATCAGAAATAAATGAATTTAAGACCAAAAATACCCAAAACTCATAGAAAGAGTAAAGAAACCAAAGAGTTGGGTCTTTGAAACAATTAACAAAATTTACAGTCCCTTAGCACATTGGGTCAAGAAAAGAATGGAACACACCCAAATAAAATTAGGGATGAGAACAGGAATGTCATGACAAAAACAAGCAAGATCCATAACATTATAAGGGAATATTTGTAAAACTTTATGCTAATGAATTGGTGAATCTGGAAGAAATGGAAGGATTCCTAGCAAATGTTGATAACCTAAAGTAAGCCAAGAAGGTTTTAACCAATTAAATAGGCCTATAACACATAATGCAATAAAAGACCTCCCATCAAAGAAAAGTCCAGGACCAGATGTATGCACAATCAATATCTATAGGGTTTTCAAAGGAATACTCATTCCAATATTCCTCAAACTCTTCAATTAAATTGAAGGCAAAAGATCACTACCAAACTCATTCTATGAAGCCAGCATAACCCTCATCCCCAAAACAGATAGGGACTCATCAAAGAGAGAAAACTATAGACCCATCTCTTTGATGAACATTGATGCAAAACTTCTCAATAAAATTCTAGCCAATTCAACAACTAACCAAGTGATTTGTTCAAACTTATGAAGTAAGTGGCAGACTAGAGCTATGAATTTCAAATTCTTTTGAACTCAATGCCTGGACAACTGACTGTTAATTCTAGATATCAAACTCCAGGTATGACACTTTGCTGGGACTGTTTTTCCCTGAAAACAGGGAAAGAATGATCCAGATGAGAACACAAGAGATCATCCATAAAACCAGAGTCTTTCAAAATCAGAAATCTAGCCAAGCAGGGACAGGAAATGAAACATTTGCAATCGTACTACATCGTGTGCATATGGGTACATGCACAAGAATAAATATGGATGTATATTTATTACTAAGATTATGCCCTTTTGTTACTAGCTTATTTTCTCTAATACAGATTTAAGATAGGTTGGTAGACAGACTTACTTCTATGCAGATGGACTGATTAAGGGGTAGGTGCGAATAAAGCTCTACCAACAACCCTGGAGGCTAACTCTAATAAAACAGCTCTGCTGGAATAATGCAGTGTTTGAGAGAAGGGGTGTAATATGGTTAAATGCCTTTACAGTTCCCCATTAAAGCAAGTGGATGGAAATTCATAAAATATTGATAGCATTTGGAATGTGTTTATGCCCAGAATCTTGAGTGGTGGGAGAGTGGCTGGTCCAGGCAGAGATGGCAGGCTCAAACCAGAATTAACTCTAATATCTGAGGCATCATCTGGACAAGTGAGCCTGTAGTATGTGGAAAGTAGAAATGGTGAGATTTTGAAAGGACTCTGCCTCTGCCACTTCCTATGCGCAGAAAAGAAAGCTTATGTACCATGGCATACGCACAATTATAAAATTAGCTCTTCAGAAATCTCTACAAGTATCATATTTGCATTGCTACTTCCTCTACATTCATCTATGAAGTACGAAGGAGGACTTGACCCACTAAAGAGCTCAAGTAGGCACTGATTCTCCCAGTAGTGAACACGTGGCAAACACATGTAAATGAGGCTTTAGTATCTAGCCTCTGCTCTCCAGCTGAACAGAGATGTCCAGCTATAGACGACTTATAACCTTGATTTTTATAAAAGGCACAAAGCCTTGGGTGAAAGCAAGAAGAAATCAGGAACAAAGAGGGGAAACAGGCCTGTGACTTTCAAACTTGTAGTTTTAACATCTCAAAGAACAACTCCAATAGTGTTTTAATTGCAAAACAAAATATGGGGGGGGGGCAAACTCCCAGATCTTGCCCAAGGAAATTTGACTTCTGAACAATTCTACCTTCAAGCCCACATTTATCATCCATATATTACCCAATAATTAATGAATGCATTTAATCTTTATGGATCTTTTTTTCATGTACTGATTACTTTGCTCATTCTTTTATGAACTTTCTAATTGCCTTCTCAGAGTAATGCTATGAAGTTGCTATTGTGTTCATTCTCATATTCTAGATGACAAAAACAGAAACTCAGAGGAGACATTACTGTTTAATTCCAGGTATTCATTAATAGCAGGGCCAGGAGTCAAGGCGAATGAGTCTTATGCCAAACCTGTGCTCTTAACCATTATATTCTCCTGTCTCTCTACTATATTCCTTCCATCTGAAAATCTGCACCAACCATTTCAAAATACTACTTAACAATTCCCCAGCTCTTTCTAGGCAATAACTCCATATTATATGTAATCTTACAGTGAAAATATCTATCATCACTGTCTTCTACATTATCAATGTCTTAAGTTATGATCTCATTGTGCCTCACCTAGACTGGAGTCTCCTGGCTGATCTTTCAGCAGACTCCTGTCTTTGCAAAGAAAAATCAATTCCTCTATATTGAAAAATAATGTTTTGATAAATAAATCTTAGATTCTAATGCCAGACCAACTTGAATTAAAATTTCACTTTCACCATTTATAGTTGTATGACAACTTAATTTATCAGCTACAATTTATGGACAAATTACAAAGGCATAATACTTCTTACTGTTTTAGATTATTATAGAAATAGAATAGTTTTAACATTAACAGGACAAATAGATGATCAGCAAAGCTTAGTCCATAGTATTAATGAAGTTTAAAAAAATGAAAGTTTGCCAGACGCCAGTGGCTCATGCCTGTAATGCTAGCTACTCAGGAGGCTGAGATCTGAGGATCGCAGTTCAAAGCAAACCGAGGCAGGAAAGACCATGAGACTCCTATCTCGAATAAACCACTAGAAAACCAGAAGTGGTGCTGTGGCTCAAGTGGTAGAGCTCTTGCCTTGAGCTGAAGAGCTGAGGGACAGTGCCCAGGCCCAGAATTCAAGCCCCACAACTGACAAAAAAAAAGCTTTTTCTTTCTTTCTTTCTTTTTCTCCCTCCCTCCATCCTTCCTTCCCTTCCTTCCTCCTTCTTTCCTTCAATTTTTTTGTCCAAAGATGTTAGAAAAACGCATGCTGCAAACATATTTTACACACTTTATATCAGATCAAGGTCAAGTTCTTCATATGACATTCAATATCCAATATTTGTCTCACCTCAAACCTTTTCAAGACTAATTTCCAGGAAATCTCCACAATGCTCTCTAAACTCTGTCCCTAGTGCAAGGGATTCTCATTCCTAACACAATACATTTTTGTTGCCCCTCCTCCTGTTGTTACTTCCCTATCTCTGATAGAGCTAATCTATTCAGGAGATTAGAACTGCAGAGGAGGAGACATAGAGATGAAACTGGGGTATATTCATTTAAATTACCTGTTTACTTACTCTTAGTATTTGTTCACTGTGATTATTCATGTAATATTTTCCCCATATATTTGATGAGGGCATTAAGATACTTAACTTTTAATAATCTGTTTCTGCCTTTGGGAACTGAGGTATTAAATATCTCTGACATCATATAATTCCTGATAAGATAAAGATTATTGGTTTTTAAAATCCACATACTTGGTTGTACCTCAGCATGGGGATTTTGAGATAACATGTCAGGCATTACACATGTCCTAATACATACATGAGAAATGTGAGATGTTTACAACAATTTTCTAGAATGACGGGTGTTTAGGAAATCAAACCTTCTGAATACTCTATGTGAAGGTCAGAATGGGTTATTTGATGGGAAGAGAAAATGGATGGAAGGTATATTGGAACTCTTTGTCTTTTGGACATTGCTCCACAAACTAACTAGTAGGACAGGGATTTTCTTAGGGAATCTTTAGCTTGCTTCTCTCCAGTATAAAACTTCTCTACAATGTATATGATGGTTGGTAACTTCCTATACTTCCTCTCTGCCAGAGATCCTTATGCCTTCATACTGCATGGTTCAAAAGCAACCAGAACAATTCCAATGATTCCTAGACATATTGAGCTAAAACCTTCTAGCAGCTCCAGGCATTGTGCTCATTTAATTCTGCCTTAGTGACCCACTGAATAAGCACACTCTGTCTTCTTTGCCACCAGAATGTTTTAATATATTTGAAGGCAGATTTCATATAGTTCCCTTGGAATTCTGAACTTTTGGCACTTTACAGTCACCCCACCATCATCACTTCCTCTCACTCCAAAACTAAATCAGTCTACACTAAATATAAAACCATAAATAAGGAGTCCTACACTGGACTTATAGCTATTAGAGAAAAGTGTGTAGGTTGATAGATAAGATCATGTGGAGAATATTTTCCAGAAAGCCATGGCCTCCTTGAGGTCACTACAGGAATACTTGAGTTTCTGATGATTAAACTGAATTTTTTAAATCAATGACTTAAGCTTCCCGCAGACAGAAACAGCAAAAACGAATGCAAGAAAAGGAGAACTTGGGGGAAATTTTGATAGATTCACCCACTAGATTTAGCCCCAGAAGGTGTGCTATCCCCAGGTGTCCTGCTGCTGATACCATAATCATCTCTAGCTGAGTTAGCCAAGGGGTATGTTTTTAATTTAATGCAAATGCAATTAAATCCTATTTAATCTTGTGAAGAGCTGTGTGTCTGGATAGCTCTTCATAAAGCAAAAATCATCTGACTTTCCCTCACATTCTTCACTTCAGCAGCATGGTCCTGAGCAGACTGTGAAGTCCTCCTTTGCACAATTGCAGTGGAAAGACTTGTCCTGCTGGTCCCTCAAAGGTTCCACTGTCTAGATGGCCTTCTGCCCATTCTTCATCTGGTCAGCTCCCACTCATCCTTTAAAATATGTCTAAGATCCTGATTGCTTCCTTCCATTTCCTAGAGTAGGTCCCCACTGTGACTCCTCATGGCTTCTCATATTTATTCTTCATAGCATTCCTAGTATCTGGAGTGTTGCCCTTAATTCTAAATTACTTTCTAGACTATAATTTGTATAGAGAACTTAATTATTAATATGAGACCGTTTAGGAGGTGGAAAGGGATGTGGATTGGGAAAGAAAGTGTCAAAATATGAACGATAGTAAAGTGTATTGCATCTATACATGGAGATGATGTAAGGAATTTCACTAAAAGCTGTTGAACAGTAGAGGGCAAAGATTGCAAGAGAGCGGGTTAGTCTAATTAAAATATGTCATCTAAAATGCTCTGGAGAAATCCCTCAATACAATTAATATACATTAAAAATGAATGAAATTAAAATAAAACAGGTTTTGTTGCAGGGCAGGTATCTTTGGGAAGAGGTGAATGGAGAGGAGGAAGGAAGGTGACCATAGTCAAAGAACTTTAGGCATATCTATAAAAATAGAACAGTGAACATGTTGAACTTATTTTAAGTATGGAGAGTAATAGACGGGAAAGAGTGATTGAGGTACATTATATGAATCATGGAAATATCTCACTGAATCACCTCACCTTGTACAACTAGGGTATGCTAATAAAAAGTATTAACAAAAATTGTATGTCTTAAAGCTGACAAAAGTACAAAAAATAAAAATATAGGGAGCATGATATTAATCTGTAAATACATACTAGTGTGTAATGGATACCTTGAGGCAAACTGCTACATTAGAAAAGACTATCACTATATCTTGACAAAAGAAAATGGCAGCCTCAGGCCACCTGACTTCAAGTCAAGGCAAGCTATAAAGGCCAATGTTTTCAACAACAGCATGTAGGTAGGTATATCTAATTTTAAATCTGACAGAGTCTCAGTGAAAGCTGAATTTAGATATTCATACACAAGTGATTTTGGTCAAAAATGACAGGATGCAAAGTGAAAGAAGGAGGAAATATAGAAGAGAAGCAGAGGAAATAATGGAAGGCAGGGTCCTGGTTAGTTTGATTCGTCCTAACCCTGGCTGCCAGAATCCTTTCATAAAGCATAACATATTTCTCACATAATTCAAGCTGATCATTTTTGTTATGGTGGAGGTTATCAATGACAAAGGAAGGGTTCTCTTTTGATCTTTGGTATGAAATGATGTGACACAGAGGCAAAATCCAAAGAATCCCCAAAAGGCACAAAATATACATCCCTCCATACCTTCTCTCACTTACCTTAGAATGAATTAGGAGGGGTCTGTGAAAGGATCTCAAACTTTTCAACCATAGAATGCTCCTAGATTTCAGGAGGTGCAGAGCCTTCAAGGACATAACTCGGGTGACAGAAATGTAATGAAAATGTTGGCAATGAGCACAGTGATATGCAGAGGATAAGAACCAATGCTAAAATTGGTTAATCACTTGTAAAGAACTAAACCTAGATCCTTATAGATCACCCTGCACCAGAATCAACTCCAAATGGATCAAAGACCTCGGAGTCACAGCAGACACCCTGAAAACATTACAGGCTTGAATAGGGGAAACCCTAGGTCTCCTTGATACAGGCCAAAATTTTCTTAATAGAGACCCGGAAACACAACAAATCAAAGAAAGGTTGGACAAATGGGATTGCATAAGGTTGCAGAGCTTCTGCAGGGCAAATGACATAGCAAGATAATAGAAAGCCCACGGATTGGGAGAAGATCTTCACTACCCTTACAACAGACAAGGATCTCATATCTAAAATATTCCTGGAACTCAAAAAATTAAATACCCCAACAACAAATCTTCAAAGAAACAACTGCCCAATAAATAAGTGGGCTAAAGACTTAAAGAGAAACTTCTCTGAAGAGGAAAGAAGGATAGCCAGTAGACACATGAAGAAATGCTCAACCTCTCTAGGTTGAAATGCAAATAAAACAACATTGACATTCCACCTCACTCCAGTTAGAATGGCTATAATCAAGAACTAATAACAACAGATGCTGG
Organism: Dipodomys merriami; assembly: GCF_024711535.1. NCBI lineage: Eukaryota > Metazoa > Chordata > Mammalia > Rodentia > Heteromyidae > Dipodomys > Dipodomys merriami. The sequence continues at coordinate 34,462,584 of NW_027202382.1, forward strand.
AGGGGATGTGGACAGAAGGGAACCTTACTGCATTGTTTGTGGGAGGGTAAACTTGTTCAACCACTTTGGAAAGTAGTATGGAGATTCCTCAAAAGACTTCACATAGAGCTCCCCTATGACTCAGCAATCCCACTTTTGGGCATTTACTGAAAGGATCACAAACAAGACCATACTAAAGCTACCAGCACAACTATGTTTATTGAAGCATTATTTACCATAGTTAAGATATGAAACCAACCCAGATGCCCCTCAGTAGATGAATGGATCAAGAAAATGTGGTATATATACACAATGGAAGTCTATGCCTCCATCAGAAAGAATGACATTGCCCCATTTGTTAGGAAATGGAAAGATTTGGAAAAAAATTATATTAAGTGAAGTAAGCCAGGCCCAAAGAAACATAGATCCCATGGTTTCCTTTATTTGCAATAACTAGTATATAGCTGAGACAAACAGAAATGGTCAGATAAGTTGATGTTAGGCGAAATGAACCCCAAGATAAGTATTCAAATGTTTTTTCTTTCTTGCTATTGTTTCTAACATATTTATAAGATGATTTCTTTGTTGCTTTGTATGTTCCTCCCCCACAGTATTACCCCTGTTTTTTACTGTATTTGATGTTTGTATAATTTGTGGAGGGGAAGGGAAAAAACAAATTGTTTAAATAGGGATACAGGTGGATCCATTGCAACAATGAGATGTACAAGAAGTCATGTTGAAAAACGAACTTTACAACTTTGGTATGGGGGGGGCGGGAAGAGGGGAGATGGGAAGGGATGGGAAGGGGAAACAAAAGAGGAGGCAACAATGCTTGATAAGAAATGTACTCATTACCTTGCTCATGTAATTGTAACCCCTCTGTACAGTTTTCACAATTTTTTTCAAAAAAAGAAAAAAATAGAACCAATGCTAATTTTTAATGCTTGGAGTCATTTTGCAGCTTCTAGGCCTTGATTGCTAAGTGATCAGCAAAATATGCACAGACACTTCTCTGAACTCAGCAACATGTTAGATACTTTGAAGGTGGGTGTCTCTGAAGGGTTTCCTTCCTCAGAAAGCTCACAACTTAGGAGCGAACTAAAAGCCAAACAGAAACAATCACATTTTACGCTAGGAGCTTCTAAGTCTTATGAAATAGAATAAATAGAATGTAGCTTTAGGCCATTAAATGCAAATAAATGCCTAGAGGATCCTAAGGGAGGAATAAAATGTGAGATAAAGGAATGAAGAAAAAGAGGGAAGGGACAGATGGAAAAATGAAGGGAAGGAGAAAAGGTGAGAAGGAGGGAAAGAAGGAATGAGACAAGGTGAAAGAGGGAAGAAAAGTGGTAGAATCTCAGTTGAATGATAATCTTGAAAAATTTAGAAGAGAAATGAAAGAATAAGGTAAATAGATGTGAATAGATTTAGGATTAAACAATGCTAAATTCAAATATCACTTACCCCTACATTAATTGTATGTGGTATTAAAGAACTTATTTTATAAAGACACCAAATGCTCAGTTTTCTTGTAAAGTAAAATGGGAACAATATCTAACCTTGTAAAATTGTCACATAGATTAATGTGGACAATGAAAATAAGTTCAAACCTTAAATTTGTACCTATGATAATGATTTTACAGAGGTTATTCAAACATTTGTCAAATGAGTCTGCACCTATAGATATCTGAGAATTTTTATTAGAATTAATGATTCATCATGCTAATAGATTTATTAAGGTATATAAATCCTTTAATTTGTAGGATGAATTCCACCTGGAGGTGTTTTATCTCTATAAACATGCTGATATTAGTATTCTTGAATTAACATTCACAACTATTTCATTTTTTACTCTGTTTTTTTATTTATCTGTATCTCTTGCCAAAAACAAAATATATAGTTTGTTTGCTAAAGGGTGTAGGTTTTATTTTTAAATAGATGAATTACTCCCATGACCTTAATTGATATGATTGTTATGGTTTTTCTTCTTTAATGTCATTTATGTTTATGGCTTTTATCATAAACACAAAAAATAGGCTTTTACACAATTTTTCACACATTTGGTTCTATCTCATATCTGCCTTAGATTTGGTGGGCCATTCAGGGAAGTGTACATTTTTGTTCTAATCGACTTTTATAATCAACAATTCTAGGTAAGGCTTGCAGTCCCTATCTATACAGACTATTGTTTTATTACTCTGAAAAATAGTGATGTTTTCTAGTCATCTTGTCTTCACCTATCTTTATCTGAGCAATTGAGTCTTCCTTTTACTCTCAGTTAGTTTACTGCCATAACAGGTAATCATAAACTTAATCTACCTTTCATACACTGCTGGTTCTTCTCTCTGTTAAAAGTAAATGCCATCCCTAGAATTTTCAGTGCATGTGGCTTTTAAAGCCTGTATCTGCCTTCTAGCCATCATTTCTACTTAGTTCCAGAGGCAGATGTATATTTAATGTTTACTGCCAGGCCCTCTGTCAATGTCTCAGCAGTCATTTTCAGTCTCTGATAGTTGGCTCAGAAAAGGCTCCTGGGAACAGTATTTCCTGAGTTCTTGCTTGTTGAGAGCAGTTTGTCTACAGTCTTCGTACATGAAAGTTAAGTTTGGCTAGGTTTATAACATATGGCTCATATTTTCCTTTCTTGAGTATCTTAAATATGTCACTCCATTGTCTCCTGACATAAAGTGTTGCTGTCAAAAAGTCTGGTGACAATCGAGTTATCTCTCTATTCAAAGTGACTGGGGCATTGACTGAGAATCTAACTTTTTTTTTTTTCCTAAGGACGTTTTGGTACTGATATATTTGGGTCAATTTTGGCCCAGTATAAGGTATTCCTTTATAGAATGTAGGTTTGGATTATTTTAGTTTTCAGTTTTCTTTTTTTCTTTTTTTTTTTTGTCAGTCATGGGGCTTGAACTTAGGGCCTGGCACTTTTGCTCAAGGCTAACAATCTACTACATTGAGCCACAACTCCTTCTGGTTTTTGTGTGGTTAATTGGAGATAAGAGTTTCTTGGGGATTTTCCTTTCATGGGGACCTCCATCCTTAGCCTCAGCCTTCCAAGTAACTAGGATTACAGGTGTGAGCCACCACCAGTGAATGACTAGTTTTAGTTTAGAAAGTAATTTGAAATTATTGTTTTTGTAAAATTTATATTATTGCTTTGGTCACATTTTTGTAAATTCATAATAAAAATATATATTTAATATGAGTATAGCAATGTAATATGATAAAATATAATATGTAGTATTGAATGATACAAATTTGTGAGTCTTCATCTTCCATTTATATTCTCATGAATCTATTTTATGTGTTTCCCAGTTATTTTGATGGTTAAAATTTCACTTTATAGTTTGGTTCTGGTGGCTCACACTTGTAATCTTAGCTACTCAGAAGGCTGAGATCTGAGTATGCTAGTTCAAAGCCAGCCCAACCATGAAAAATCTGAGAGACTTTTATCTCCAGTTAATCAGCAAAGCTTGAAGTGGATGTCTGGCTCCAATGGTAGGGCATCATCCTTGAGCAAAAAATCTAAGAGACAATGAAAAGCCCAAGTTCAAGACCTAATATTAGAATGAAATAATTTTACTTTTACCCTCATTCTATCTTCTACCATGTTCTTCACAGCTCATACTTTACTCTGAATTGATTTTTCTTCTATTTCTAATACTATTATGAGTTCTGTAAATTCATTATTTTTTTATTTACTTGACATTCTCTTTCATTTTTTTCATCATCTAAATTTGTTTCATTCCATTTTGAAATTTTAGGCCAGAGTTAGATCTACTGTTTTGCAGGTATTCTTATAGGGATTTTTTTTGCCATCTAGTAGATTGGCAATAAATATATCATTCTCCCTTTCTCTTTTTTTCTACCTTTTAAAAATATATTTTTTATCATAAAGATACTGTACAGAGGGGTTACAGTTACATGAGTAAGGTAATGAGTATATTTCCTATTGAGCATTGTTACCCCCTCTTTGTTTTCCCCCTACTATCCTTTCCCTTCCCTCTTCCCAATTCTTCTCCCCCCCCCAGCAAGTTGTAAAGTTCATTTTCAACATAGTGTCTTGTACATCTCATTGTTACAATGGGTCAATCTGTATCCTTATTTCAGCATTTTGTTATTTCCTTTTCCCTCCCCAAATTAGAAAAATGTATATACAAGATTCAGGGCACTGGAACAGAGGTTATTATACCATGAGGAAAGAATATACAAAGGAAACCAAAAAAATCACATAGTACATTATAAGTACATTTAAAACAACAGCAGCAAAGATAAAAGCCTCTGGTGCCCCTGTGGAAACATCATAACAGAAATAACCAAGATTCAGGACAATATAAGGGAATACTTCTCAAACCTTTATGGTAATAAGTTTGAGAATCTGGAAGAAATGGATGAATTTCTAGCAAATATTGACATGCCCAAACTAAACCAAGAAGATTTAAACCAACTTAACAGACCCATATCAAGCATCAAAATAGAAATAGCAATAAGAGACCTCCCACCCAAGAAAAGCCCAGGGCCAGATGGATTTACAGCTGAATTCTACAAGGCCTTCAAAGCAGAGCTCACACCAATACTCCTCTAACTCTTCATTGAAATTGAAAGTGAAAGTTCACTACCAAACTCTTTCTATGAAGCCAGCATAACCCTCATCCCAAAACCAGGTAGGGACTCCTCAAAGAAAGAGAACTCTAGACCCATTTCCTTGATGAACATCAATGCAAAACTTTTCAACAAAATGTTGGCCAATCGACTTCAACAACATCAAAAAAATCATATACCAAGATCAAACAGGATTCATTTCAGGGATGCAAAGCTAGTTCAATATATGAAAATCAATTAATATAATTCATCACATCAACAAGAGCAAGGATAAGAACCACATGGTTATGTCAATAGATGCAGAAAAAGCATTTGACAAGATCCAACACCCCTTTATGATGAAAGCTCTGGAGAAACTAGGAATCCATGAAACATTCCTCAATATAATAAAGGCTATATGTGACAAACCTACAGACAATACTAAACTTAATGGCAAAAGCTAAAGCCATTTCCTCTAAATTCAGGAACAAGACAAGGATGACTACTCTCTCTCCATTTCTCTTCAATTTAGTGTTAGAATGCCTACCTAAAGCAATAAGACAAGATGCAACCATAAAGGGGATCCAAATAGGGCAGATGAAGTAAAACTCTCCCTCTTTGCAGACGACATGATCTTGTATTTAAAGAACCCCATGGACTCCACTTTGAAACTTTGGCAACATACCAGGGCATAAAATTAACTCTTTTTCTTTATTAATGAATTTGTATGGAACTCCAATTTGATTGAGTTCTTGGAGAGAAAAAAAAAAGTGTCTCAAGACATGATTTCTAGTTTCATGACCCAGTACATACTCTTTTCCTGGACTCATTTATCTAGTACTTTTTGAGATACATTTACTCCTTTCTTCCATTGATCTATTTCCTTTGTGCTATTGTCTCTGATCAACTTAATTTGTTTTTACCTCCTTAGGTTTCTCATTCATGTGCAGCTTTGTCCTAGAGTTGAGTTTATCTGTATCCTTCTAAGAATTCCCCTTCATACATTTCTGGGCATTTCTGCACTGCAATGTACCCAACTCAGTAAAGAAGTATGCTGCTTCTCAGTCCTCCTGCCTCCATCCCACAGAATATCTGATAAAGAGCCAAGTCTTCTGCTATCAGAGCCTGCAGAGCATTTGTTACATCTTCTCTCTCATTCCTTGATGATACTGGCACTCAGCAGATCTCAAAGCGGCATGTTCTAATAAACTCATGATTTAAGTTGTTTTAAGATCCTCTTCTTGGTAATGTGTTCCAGAGTCCCTTCGGGTATGTTGTCCAAGGGTAGGCCTCTGATGATCTACATGACACACCTATCACCTGATTTCTACTTGACCTCAGGTCTACTCTGCTGCTGGCTCATCCAAACACATACCCCCCACATCCTATGTACTGACGAATCCATGGGAAATATGAACCTTGCTGGTTATGGAGAAAAAAGGGAGGTGATTACAGCAACATTTCCTGATCGGCCTCTCCATCATCTCTTTTTTCCCAGTTATGTAATACATCAATTCCACTGTCATCAGCATCTCCTTTTCACTTTGTATTCTCTCTTCTCCACCTTTTGTGGCTGCCTTCTCCCTCCTCAGGTGATTTTCCCCACCAAGTTTTATCATCTTTTAATGATAATATATCCCTTCCATTAGTTGAAAGGAGTAAATACATTTTATTTCCCTTTCTGGGAGGATTAACTTATGTGTTAACTTGAAGGGGCCAAGGGATATTCAGAGAGTTCATGAAACACTGTTTATGGAGGCTAACAGATGAGATTTGGTAGCCTGAGTCAGGCCGATGGCCCTTTTCAATATGGCAGGCACCAGTCACTCTACTGGAAGCCTTAGAAGAACAAGAACAAGAAGGCTGAATTCACTGAACCAAACTACTTAAGATGGAACAAGTATCTCCTTCTTCTCAGGCCCTGAGATCCAAAATAAAATCTACACTATCAGCTCTCTAGCTCTGAAACCTTAAGTACATCACCAATTTTCCTAGGTCTCTTGTTTTCCTATGTCTCTTACACAAGGTAATGGGGCTTCTATTTGTTTTCCTTCTCTAGAGAATGTGAACGAATATACCACTCATATCTCTAATCAGGCAATTAAAGGCTCTTACTGAAAATCTATTCTCCTTATAAAAGAAAAGAGGAGAAACTGTAAAATGTTCATAGATATGGTCCCAACTCAGTGACCCTACAGTTTCTGTCTCAGCTTTAGAGTTTTGTGGAACAAAGAAAAATTTCACCAAAATTTCCTCATTAGTGAGTCAGAATAAATTATATATATATATATATATATATATATATATATATATATATTCCCTGATTGATATCAATGTAGTTTGCTTTGAGCTTCACTGAGACATGGGACAGAACATGCTTTTAGCAGTCATTGCAAATTTTATACTGGAAAAAGGCATGGAAAAATGGAGTACCAGGAGACACAACCAGAAATCATGAAACCCTTCTTCGGAACTTTATTCTGAAGTTCAGATCCACTTTGCTGATATAAATAAAATGTAGGCCCATAACAATTAAGAATCAGAAGAAAAATTTCATTGTGTGTGTGTGTGTATGTGTGTGTGTGTGGTTATGTATGCATACATGTATGTATATACGTATGACAAAGACAAAGAAAGAAAGAGGGAGGGACATAGAAAGAGAGACAGAGCACACACACAAATGAGAGAATAAAAATACAACTGCAATAGGGTTGTGGTAATGAGGAGTGCAAAACTTCACAGGCATTTCTTTTCACTAGAACAAAGCATTATCTAAGAGAAGTGACATACATCAAAATTTAAATGTGAGACAGAATGGTTTAATCCTGGTAGGGAAATGAGTGCTTATTAAGTAACATGCAAATACACCTATGTCTAGAATTACTTCTAACAACTCATTTTTGTCTCCCCTTTTGTGTAGATGACCAAAATGAAGCTCAGAGAAATGAGATGATCTACCCAAGGTTACATTTGACTCTTCAACTCGTACTTTAGCCCCTTTCCAGCACTGCTTACAGAATCCTCCCTGGCTTCTGATGGCTTTGACTCTCAATAAGGGAAGTGGCTAGGGGTAAAGAGGGAATAGAAGGTACTGCCCGCTCCCTCTACACATCTCTCCCGTGGGTTACCGTGCTGCTCTTTCTCAGCAGACCCAAAGCTAGCCACACTGGCTCATCCCATCCAGTTGGAAGAGACAAGCAAGAAGCTACACACACTTTCTCTCTAGCCAGGCTCTGCCTACTAATCCTCTCTTCCTAGCTCTGGGGTGGACCCCTTCCCCCACACCTCCTGCCAGCTTTGCCGCTGAGGATAGCAGCACAGCTGGAAAAATAGATAGGTCTTTCTAACCCTCTCATGCGTGTGCTGTGGGGCCAGGTAGCTCTATAAATATGGTAATGGCTTCTCAAGCATGCCTGGACTGGAAATGAGACCAAGAGGCTGGAGAGAGCCTGTTTGCACCGATAACCACTGTGTCAGCCTTGCTGGAGGAGACTGCCTCTGAGCTTCAGGTCAAATTAACTCTCCCCCCTCTAGTTCAGTAGATCTTTTCTCCCTCCACCTTCTCCCTCCCCTATTAATCGTCTGTACCCACCTGTTCCCTGATTACATTGATGACATTCACAGAGGGAAGGAGGCGAGCAGTAGCTCATGTTTAGTCTATTACCAGGAGACCCAGACTTGTGAATAATATTAAAAAAAATACACCAGCAACAACACAGCTACATTGATGTGTACAATAGAGAACGGGCTTGACACTTCCCTGCCATGGTCCTACTGAGAAAATGACAGCTACAATAAAAAGCCGAATGCCTGCTCGGCCTAAGCAACCACATGCTCAAAAAATGCTCTCTGTCAGTAAATAGATTTTTCTTCAGCTTCCCCTTCAGCTAAGAGAGTGGACAGCACCCCTGTCCACTGCCTTGAATACCCTGAAAACTCAGTGGAAAATGGTGATCAGAATTCTAGAGTGACTTTCAACAAAGCTCCAAACACTATGTAAGCCTCAGTCACTTCTTTCTCTCTGAAATGGAAATTATAAAGCTTTACTTCAACTTCAGGTGGTTAAAGAATCATTTTGAAGTCTTAGTTCATGCCTTACCTCCCTCTATACTTTACTTTGCTTCTTTTTTTGGAGGGAGGGGGTAGAGAGAGAGAGGCCTGGCCAGAATGCGGGGCCAGAGTGCCAACTCTTAGCATTTTTGCTCAAGGATAGCACTTTTCCACTTGAGCTACAGCTCCTTATCTTGTTTTTTGTTGGTTAATTGGAGAAAGAGTTTCGGGATTGCTCTGTTGTTTTTGTTGTTGTTGTTGTTGTTGCCAATCCTGAGACTTGAACTCAGGTCTTCAGCCCTGTCCCCGAGCCTCTTTGTGCTCAAGGCTAGCAGTCTACCACTTGAGCCAAAGCACCATTTCCAGCTTTTTCTGAGTAATTTATTGGTGATCAGAATCTCATAGATGTTTCTGCCTGTGCTGGCATTGGGCACCAATATTCAGATCTCACCATCATGAATAGCTAAGACTACTATGATGCCTGGCCATTTTCTGTTGCATATTATCAAGAGCACCTTTCTCTCAGGTAACAGTGGGGCCACATGGCTGACACTGCTTCAGCACAGGGCTCCTTTGCAGAGAAGAAAAGGAGTTGGGTGCAGAAGTTTAGACCCCCAAAGGTACTCCAGCAAGGTGTAGCATGCTGGGTATCTTACTTATTCTTTGTGTCTTGGACACCTTTGGCATTCTAAGGATACCTAGGGACACTTTTACGAACACTTTTATTTTTGTCAGTTGTGGGGGAACTCTGGGCCTGGGCGCTGTCCCTCAGCTCTTCAGCTCAAGGCTAGTGCTCTACCACTTGAGCCACAGCACCACTTCCAGCCTTTTCTGCTTATGTGGTGCTGAGGAATCAAACCCAGGGCCTCATGCATGCAAGGCAAGCCCTCTACCACTGAGCCACCTTCCCAACTTTCAGAATACTGTTTTAAATCCATGTGTTGCAGTACAAACTGATAGAAAGAGATAAAAATCTTGACTCTTGTTCAGATATCCCATGCAAATCTTTGAAAGATTTCATTTTGCCTATTAATAAAATCAGTAATGTGAGGCAAACAAGGGGAACTTAAATTCCAAGGAGGAATTTAAGGAGTGGAAACATATGCAGGCACTCAGGAAAACTGAAAGGATGCATTAACACATGCAAAACCTGCTTGCAAATGAGGAAGTTACCATGTGAGGGGTGCAGGGAAATCAACTGTACCCTAATGGATAGTTTTATCTTTATTGCTCTCAGTGTTCCCCAACATTCCTAGTTGTATAGTAGCTCAAAGACAATAAAAGGTGATACTAAAGATGCCTGGTCCTCTACAGAAATCGGGTATACATTCTTTTTGCCATTTCAAATTTCTGTATAATTTTTCCTCATTAAAAGCACAACACTAAGGAAATTAATTATATTGGCAACACTCATTACAATAATTAGAAGTTTTGTGAGAGAGTAGTCTGCCTACTTTCTTACTAATGTATTAACACAAGATTGCAGTGACTAATTTTGATCCTAGAACAGATGAGGGACATTTCAAAATATATGCGGTGACAGTGTTCTTATGTTGTTATCATTTCTAAGTGCTCCAAAATTTCTCAACCCAATGAGATTTGCTGTCAGATGGAAGTTAATCAAAATAAAGGTGTGTTTGCCCCCTTATTCAAGCGCATGGATTTTTCAGAATCTAAACTACCACATACTAAGATCCTCTGAGTTAGAGAAAACTATTCTCCCTAATTCTGAGATGCAAATGTTGAGATTAAAGAAAATAAGGCCCTAAGTTAAAGAAAAAAGAAAGGTGAGAAGTAAAACAAACTGAGTAAGTTGATTTATCATCTCCAAGAGTAACTAAAAAAAAATCAGAGAAACCCAATATGGGTTTAGAAATCTGAAAACATCAAGGGAACCCACTCATCTATCCGGGGGTAGAAATGTAAGATTCCAGAAAGCAGATAGAAAGGAGATGAGTTCAGCAAGGCTAATTTCTAAATTTATTGTCACATCAAAGAAGTAGGTGGGAGAAAAGGTGAAGGGCTCAGCAGCAACAAGATAAGCTTCAGTTATAGGAGGGAAAAGCATTTTCTATTCTGTATTCTCAACTTTGTGGACTGAGTGCTGCCTAGTGCTATTTTGCCAAAGAATAGTTGGTCAAGTTCAATGCTCCCTCCTCATCCCACAACCATGTCCTTACTTCAGGCCCACCTCCTCCAGAACTCAAAGCCCTTCACAAGATGGTACTGCATGGTCTGTTCCTCTCATTGCTCACCCCTTCTCCCTACAAGTTCTTCGTGCTCAGTCACTAACTGCTTCAGAAGCTACCCTGCAACCTGACTCCTCCATAATAGGACCTGTACTGTAGTCTCAGCTTCAAGTATCTCCCTGACTTGTTAGCAACCATTAAGACCTTTTGCTGAGCACTGGACACCAGTGGCTTAAGCATATGGCCCTAGCTTCTCAGAAGGCTGAGGTATGCAGATTGCAGTTAGAAGCTAGCTTAAACAAAATAAGTTAAGATTCCATCTCCAAAATTACCACCAAAGAACCAAGTGTCGCTCAAACAGTAGAGCACTAGCTAAGCAAGCAAGCTGAGTGAGCATAGGGAGCTGACTTCAAACTCTACTACCGTAAAAAATAAAAATAAGGACTACAACAACAAAACCCAAAAGCTCTCCTCATTGGGGAATTAGCATTCTCCTTGCCACACACCCTTTCTTTGCTTTAGTTCATAATATGCTCCATTTCCTTGTTACCCTACACCTACTGAATCCTTACTTTTCCTTCATATGCATGCTTCTCTAGCATAAGCACTCCATAATGCCTCTACCCTAAGGCATTCCTCTCACTGCTGGAACCTAAAACAGTCAGATCTCCATATCAGTGCATGGATCAATGACAGATCAGATTTATTTGGAAAAATAAAAATAAAAGTCCCTATACTGAGCAAGTACAGATCCTTTTGGTGTCATTATTTCCTGACAAATACAACATAACAACTACACGTGTAGCATCTACACTGACATATGTAGTGTAAGTAATCTAGATATGATTTCAAGTATACAGGAAATACATGTAGGTTACATGCAAATACTGTCACTCTATATCAATAATTTGAGCATTTGAGGATTTTTGTTTTATCTGTGAAGGTCCTGAACCAGTTTTCCACAGAACATCCAAGTTACTATTGTAGTGTTTATAGTGTAATAGGGGAGAGAAATGGGAGTAAAGAGGAATAGGAAGAAAATGAGGAGGAAGACAAAAAATCATAGCATTTATTTGGTGCTCACTATCCAGGAGTCAATGCATGTAGCACCAGATGATACACCAGGTTTCCTAGCTATTAATTAGAAAGGCTGATGTTAACCTTGGATTATGATTCTAAAGGTCCATGCTTTTGATGACTCAATAGTACTTTTCTTCAAAGCACTCTCCCAATGTGTCCATTCACACATCCAGTTCCCCATTTAGGACTGAAAATAAGTAACGTATTTTTTTACTTTATTCCCTACATATCCAAGGTCATTTCTAAACACTTAGAGAATTTTTCAACAATAACTCTGGAAACATCTTAAGGGTACCTACTTTGGTGTGAAGTTTGTTCTCCGTAGTTCAAGTAGCTCAGATATGTCCCCTGCCTTCCTCAAATGTGTAAGGCAATGAGGGTTTGGACACTAAACAATAGATACTAAACAGCATCAAATACATAATTACAGATTCTGATGCGTTTTATTATGTAGCAGTACAGAAGGCTTTAAAAAAATGGAGTATGGCCAAGTTAGATGTAAGGAAGTGTTTTATGGCTAATGCCTTTGTGAATTTACACTTCGGGAGACCTAAAGGATGAGTCAGTGCCACTAATTGATCGGTCCAGAAACAGGTTTCCAGATAGAGGGGCTAGCCTGTAAGAAATTCAAGGCTGGGCTGGGAAGGTGGCTCAGTGGTAGAATGCTTGCCTTGCAGCACCACATAAGCAAAAAGAAAAAAGCTGGAAGTGGCGCTGTGGCTCAAGTGGAAGAGCGCTAGCCTTGAGCGGAAGAGCTGAGGGACAGCGCCTAGGCCCAGAGTTCAGGCCCCACGACTGGATCCTTCCCCCCCCCAAAAAAAAAAAGAAATTCAAGGCTAAGAAGGCATTTGGCAAGACTAGGAGAAGAGAGAGGCCAATGTGTTGGGAGTAGATGAAAGAATGGCAAAGCTGGAGGCAGACACATCTAGGCAATGCTGGCTCTGTTTCCCTACATTCTAGAAATGTGTAGAAGGTAGTTATTAGAAACTATATATCAGATAGGTAGATAGATAGATAGATAGATAGATAGATAGATAGATAGATAGATAGATAGATAGATAGATAGATAGATAGATAGATAAAGTAGATAGATTGATAGATAGATAGGTAATACATAGTTGTTACCAAAGTACACACTGCTGTTGCCTCTTGTGTTTAGAATCTAGAGGAGGCACTGACATTTCACTGATTACCTATACAGTAATCCATAATTATAAGCAGAGGTAACCTAGTCTAGAAACAGAGATGAAGGTGGATAGAAAGAGTTACAGGCTGAAAATAGAAGTTGAATATCTAACTCCCCATTTTGGTGAATGTGACCATATTTGGAAATAGGCAGGTTATATGTGGGGTCAAGTGGGGATAGGTTAATTAAGCTGGGCCCTCATCTGACATAACTGTTCCCCTTAACATAATATAAAGGAGAAGAGACAGGAAGATACAAAGGCAGAGGAAAAACTGAACAACGAAGGCAGAGATTTAAGTATTTCACCTGTAAGCCAAGGTATCAGTAAACTATCAGAATGGAGGAAGAGGCCAGGAAAGGTTTGGACCTAACAATTTAGATTTAGGATATCTGACTTCCAGAACTCGGAAAGAATACATTTCTGTTTAAACCACTCCATGGGTAGTAGTTTGTTATGGCACCTGTAGCAAATTAATATAGAAAGCTTCCTGAAGGGAAGTGGCATTTGAATAAATTCTGTATTTCAAACCAAAAAAGTGGGTCTTCATTGGACCAATGAGATTGACAGGCCTTTAATTTGTTTTTCTCCTTTTTTAAATTTCCCAGTCTGTAGTTTTTTGTAGAGGCATCTTGGAGCCTTCTCTTACAAGATGACAAGAGTCATATGCAAACAGGAGCTAAAAGGAAATAGGAGCTATGGCCTCTGTGTACATATTCCCAAGTTGCTGTGCTTCCCAGAATCTTTATACCTGACCTTTTATATCCTGCCTGACCTCATTGGCATTAAAAAAATTCATGAAGTCTAGGTATTCCTTTCTGGAACTCAGACAGGGAATCTGAAGTCTTAGTGAATAGCACAGATTATCACATACTCTCTAGATGTCTGGCCACTTGCCTGTGTCACTAGCCGGGTAGGGGGAATAAAGTCTACCCCACTATCTTTAATTAAATCATCCCTCTCCAGACATTCCCTTGGTTGGCAACTTATTACCATAGCCTGGATCTCTTGCCCTTGCTGTTGGATTCGGATGTGATGGATCTCAAGTCCCTGTGTGTTCCTCGCAATTTGGTCTTTAAATAGAAACTTCTACATTTTGATAGCCTAATAAGTTTCTATCATGTCCCATCCAGCAGGAAGTTAGAACCCTGCACAACACTTGGTAAAGTAAACCTGGCTAGACTGTGGCTCTTTCAACAGGACAAAGCTTAGGTCAAGACACACCCAAGAATATCCCTACCCACTAGGGAAAACAAGGCAGAGAAAGTAAAATCTGAACTCCAGCTTCACTATTCATTAACTGCTTCATGATGAACAAATTACTTGGCCTTTTTTAGTTTTATTTGCAGAGAATATAGAAAAAGTCTACTGTCCAGAATACCCATGATGATGAAATCCTATATCAGAGTGCTTATTGTAATGCCTGGCAAATAATAAGTACACATTAAGGTTGCTTATTGCAGTTACAATAATTATTAGTATAATATGTTTTTTGTTTAGTTTATTGATGGTTTTCTATTATTGATGATGATGATGATGATGATGATGATTTTCCAGTAGAATGTTCTGAATGGAATGTAAAAATGCAGTCACATAAGATGTAGGACCATATTATGGCTGGATTCAAGAAAAGTCTAGAGTAAGGCTGTAATGAAGAAGAAGAATTGCCTATCTCTCTTGTTATGTCTGAGTTCATTTCATTGTGATATGTGTTCCCTGCAGAGTTTCTCTGCAGTGCATTTATTTTGCAGAGAAACTGGACCTGTTTGACACTAGTTAGAGTCACAGGGAAGATCAAATAACCCTGGCCAGAGGGCATTTAGGGAAGCCAAGAGTTATATGAAGAGTTATGATCAACTACTTGAAGCAAAGATAATAAAGGATAAAGCTGGCTATACTATAGATAGTCTTCAATTGTAATTACATTTATTCCTCATATATATATATATATATGCATCTATCTATCTATCTATCTATCTATCTATCTATCTATCTATCTATCTATCTATCTATATATATATATATATATATATATATATATATATGAAGGACAAGAACCTCTAATTAATAATGACCCCTTTCTAGAAGTAGGGGTGGCAGACCATGTTCTTATTTAGTTGAAAAGCAAACAAAGCAATTTCTTTTGAGTTTCTTTCACAGTGACAATTTTCCACAAGAGAACTGCAATTTATCCATGCAAACGATGAAGATTATGTTAATACAGTGAGGCATCTCAAACTTGAGCAGATCAAAATGACACAAGGTAGAGTCATCTGTTTTGCTTCATTACGAACCATGTAATCTCCCTAAGGAACAACTTGATTCATGTCACTCCTGTGATCAAGCTTTTAGGCATCCCTTATTACTGAGAGAACTATGTCTAAATTTCCTAGGATGTCTGTATGCTTGCCTGGATATGGAGAAATAGGAATGTACAAGAAAATAAGGCTGTTATCTGACAGAACCTAAATTGTATATTTGTATAGAGAATATCACCACTCTCCAACCAGTCATCCAGTCAACAGTCTATTTCCTTTTCTTATACATTAATTATACAAATAATCAATTAATCAATGTGCTTTTATCAGAGTAACTTCTTACTGGCCCTTAGATTTGTCCACATTCTCAATAACCATCTCTGTTGCCACTGCTCAAGTATCAATTATAATAACACCTTGAAACCATCCTCGCTTGAAACCATCTTTCATCTGCATTTTCATGAATGGAGGAAAAAATCTAAATTTTGTGTGTCAGGGAGTGGGGGAAGTGAGGGGAGTAAGGGACATAAGAAAGGTTTGTGCCAAGGAGACCTAGGGTTTCTCCTATTCCATCCTGTAATGTTTTCAGAGTGTCTGCTTTGACTCCAAGGTCTTTGATGCATTTGGAGTTGATTCTGGTGCAGGGTGATATATAAGAATCTAGGTTTAGTTTTCTACAAGTAGTTAACCAATTTTTCCAGCACCATTTACTAAAGAGGCTGTCTTTCTTCCATTCTATTTTTTTAGCTCCCTTCTCAAAGATTAGGTGGCTGTAAATTTATTTCATGGGTTTACAATTCTATTCCATTGGTCCTGAAGTCTGTTCTTGTGCCAATACCAAGCTGTTTTGATTCCTATGGCTTTGTAGTAGAGTTTGAAATTTGGTATTGATATTCCCCAGCACTGCTCTTTCTGTTAAGGATTGTTTTTGGTATGCAGGGTCTTTTATTGTTCCATATGAATTTTTGGATTGCCTCTTCTATTTCCTTGATAGAGACCTAGAAACACGACAAAGCAAAGAAAGGTTGGATAAATGTGATTGCATGAAATTGCAGAGCTTCTGCATGGCAAAGGACATAGCTAGCAAGATCAATAGAAAGCCCACGGATGGGGAGAAGATCTTCACTAGCCATACAACAGACAAGGGTCTCATATCTAAAATATACCTGGAACTCAAAAAATTAAATACCCCAACAACAAATCTTCAAAGAAACAACTGCCCAATAAATAAGTGGGCTAAAGACTTAAAGAGAAACTTCTCTGAAGAGGAAAGAAGGATGGCCAATAGACACATGAAGAAATGCTCAACCTCTCTAGCCATAAAAGAAATGAGATACCACCTCATCCCAGTTAGAATGGCTATAATCAAGAACTCTGATAACAACAGATGCTGGAGGGGATGTGGACAGAAGGTAACCTTACTACACTGTTGGTGGGAGTGTAAACTTGCTCAACCACTTTGGAAAGCAGTATGGAGGTTCCTCAAAAGACTCCACATAAAGGTCCCCTCTAACCCAGCAATCCCACTTTGGGGCATATACTGAAAGGATCACAAACAAGACCATACTAAAGCTACCAGCACAACTATGTATATTGCAGAATTATTAACCATAGCTAAGATACGGAACCAACCCAGATGCCCCTCAATAGATGAATGGATCAAGAAAATGTGATATATATACACAATGGAATTCTGTGCCTCCATCAGAAAGAATGACATTGCCCCATTTGTTAGGAAATGGAA
Source organism: Dipodomys merriami (assembly GCF_024711535.1). NCBI lineage: Eukaryota > Metazoa > Chordata > Mammalia > Rodentia > Heteromyidae > Dipodomys > Dipodomys merriami. Next base: position 34,479,658 of record NW_027202382.1, read on the forward strand.
AGACTTGGAAAAAATTATATTAAGTGAAGTAAGCCAGGCCCAAAGAAACATAGGTCCCATGGTTTCCCTTATTTGCAATAACTAGTATATGTCTGAATCAAGCAGAAAAGGTCAGATAAGTTGATGTTAGGGTAATGAACCCCAAGATAAGTATTCAAATGTTCTTTTTTTCTTTTATGCAACTGTTTCTAACATATTTATAAGATGATTTATATGTTGCTTTGTATGTCCCTCCCCCATGGTATAACCTCTGCTTTCACTGTATTTGATGTTGGTATAATTTGTGGAGGGTAAGGGCAAAAACAAATCGTTTAAATAGGGATACAGGTGGACCCATTGCAACAATGAGATGTACAAGTCTTATGTCCATTTTGGTGGGGGGTGGGAGGAGGATCAGGTGGGCGGAGGAGGGGAGTATGGGAAGGGATGGGAAGGGAAAACAAAGAGGAGGCTAAAATGCTTGATAAGAAATGTTCTTATCTTGCCCATGTAACCCCTCTGTACCGTATTTTCACAATAAAAAAAAATTTTTTTAAAGAAATGTACTCGTTATCTTGCCCATGTAATTGTAATTCCTCTGTATGGTATTCTCACAATAAAAAAAGAGAAAGGTTTGTGTAGAGAAAAAGCAACTAGTAACAGCAGTTACCTTTGGATGGTTGGTCATTAAATATCAGGTGATATGCTAAATGCTTTCTGTTCATTATCTCTTTTAGACTTCCAAACATTCCATAGAATACAAATCAAGCTTGAATGTTGCACTAAGTTAAATATGGCTAGAAATACTTCGCTGTTTCCCCCCATGGAGACATGATACCTAATTCTTCTCTCCTTGAATCTAGGTCATCTTAATGACTTCCTTAACCAGACAAAGCAGTGAAACACTGTGAAACTTTGATGCTAAGTCTTAAGAAGTCTTTCTTAGTGAACTTGGTTTCTTTCTTGAGAAAAGTGCATTAAAAAATCCAACAAACCAGAAGCCTTCATGCTGTGAAAAGCCAAAACCAAGGAAAGAGGTCTTGGAACCTGAGATACCCTGTGGAGTGTGAATTGCCTTGTAGAGATACCCAGACCAGGAAGCATGGAGGCTCAGGGATGTGACTGATCAAGCCACCTCAGAACAAGCCAAGAGGAAGAATCCACAAGCTATGATGCCACACGGATCCAAGATGAAGTGCCCAGCGGATATTTGAATTTTGACTCTAAGTTTTTTGAACCACAAACTTATAATCTAGATAAACTGGTTCTTCCACACCATTAAGTTGTGGGATATTTCCACTGAGACAACAGCTAACCTGAACAGAGATGTTGACTCCCTCAGATCAAAACCACACAGTCCATGTTGCCATCAAGCCTCAAGTCGGTCAGTCTGATCCTAGCATCCGGACTTGTGATACATGAGGCCATATTGTGTCTTGAGTGAGGAAACTGGGTTATTTTGCTTCAGAAAGTCACATGCTTTCAGAGAACATGACAAAATAAGGAAAGGAAGAAGGGGGAAAAAACAAACAATTATTGTCAGGAAGTTTTTATGAGAAAGAGGAAATGAGAGTAATCAAGGTCAATCTGATTAAAGTACTCTATTTGCATTTATAAAATACCAGGGTAAAAAAAATCCTTTGAACAATTAGCACACACTTAAAACAAAGAATGATAGGAATGTAAATAGGTCTTGTTGGGGTTGGGTACTACTAGGGACAGAAAGGACTAAAGGAGAGGGTGAAGTAGAATGAATGTGGCCAAAATACTTCATGTACATCTGTGAAAATTGAACAATGGAGCTCATTGAGGTTGGTTTGGGATAAAGAGACAAAAGGACATGTGATAACTAAACCTTGTACAACTAGTAGTTGCTAATAAAATTTGGAGGTATAAAGGACACTTCTGTCTACACTTGTGCTAAGAATACTTTTTTCAATATAATTCTGGAGGAAACAAAAAAAAGGATGCATGGCTTCCCTTACATGTGGAAACTAAAATTAGTTTAGAAACTTATAAAGTCAAGAAATTGGTTGGTACACAAGTGCATACAAATGCATTAACTGAACTATGGTAGATCCAATGGAGAACTCAAATAGTGTAATTCCTTAGAAAGGAAACATTCAGCAAAAGTAGATACTCAAAAGGAATGGGTAGGGTTAGGGGGAGATGGGTGGATGAATGACGAGAAGTAAAGAGGAGAATGCAATCAAGAATCCAATGTATAGCCAACCAACCTGAGAAGTGAGGAAATGAGTAGATAGGGGAAGGATGGGTGAGAATGTTGAAAGCAGTGACATTGATCAAGATGCATTGTATTCATAAAGTGCTTTGTTAAATGGCAACTCCTTAAAGATAAAATAAAAACATTTAAAATGAGACCATCCCCTCTGTTTGATTTTAAAATGCAAACTGTGCTTCCAAAATAACTTGCCAAATTCCAAATCATTGGAAGTCATGAGGTGAGGTTTTCAACTCAAGTCAAGATCAAGATCAAAAGCCATTGTAACCATTGTTATCTGACAAGTAGATTTGGGGAACAGGATTCATCATTGGGTTCTCCATGAGGAAAGCATCCAGCCACAAGGCAGAATTTAAGGCTAGGTAGGATCTGAGCATGCGAAACTCAGGAGTGATTTATTCCACTCCTACATCAGAAGACAAAAACTTTTAATTAAAAGAAGGGAGAAAAAGCTGCCTGAGACTGAGCGGGGAGCCCGCACCATCTGACAGTTTCAATTTTCACTTACAGCTTACTTTCGTCGATTGATATCCTTCCCGTGCTTGCTGAAGAGAGCCATTGGCTTCCATAAATCACCTTTGAAAGTCACAGGCAATTGCTATTTTAACCCTTGCTTTGACAGAATCAACATCTACCATGACAATGATAGCCTTTACTGTTCACACTTCTGGTGGGTCAGAATCTATACAAAATGTTGACAGCCATAATTGTACTTCACTTTCACCAGGTCTTATAAGGTAGGGACTCTCAGCCTCCCCAACTTAAATACAACTGAATAGAGTCTTGGAAAGTTGGCTTGCCTCCCTGAGAGCAAATACGTGTCTTTCGGGGTTTGAATCTTGACTAACTTGACTTAATTTCTGAACTCAGATTACATAAAAACCATCCATGTTGGTACAGGCAGATTTATTCATATTTTTCACTTTCCCATATTATCTTAAAACTGAAGTAAGATGGCAACACTATAAAAGTTATATGTATAAATTTTACCTTTATTCTTAAGACAAAATCAACCCATAATCGACCAACTAATCAAATAAACATGTAGTTGTGTGTGGCTGAATATCATGTTTATTCGCTTCATATTACCATATGGTTTCCATAACGTTAACTATTTTAGGATAATAAACCTTATTATTATTATGCACTTCAGAGATGCTGTAATTCACATGTAAGTAGAATCGATGCTTCCTAAAGGATACACATATTAAATGATAGCACAGAATTATGACCCATTTTTTTCCTGTCTCTTGGATTATCGTATTTTCAGTACATTCAGCACACTTTATAACATTTCTGTTCTTTCAACAAGAACATACAATAATACTATAAACAAATGGATTATTTAGGTTGAAGAATGGAAGATTTTATGTTGAGATTCTGGAGTATTGAGTAGATAAATTTTAAATGAAAGCAGCTGAGGGATAGGGATAATATACACATTTTAAGGAAGCATTTATTCTCAGGGAGTGTATTTGTACTCCTCTGATCATGTTGTTGAGCACCTCCTTAAATTTCAACCCGGGAAGTTGACTCTTCACTCTACTCTGGCATTGGAGCCTATTAGCAATAGTATCATTAGAAGATGTCCTGTGGAAGTTTGGAATGGGAGGAATCATTAAGCAAACCAATTTTTAAAAGTAATTTCCTTTCTTTATATTAACTTTAAGTAGTTGTACAAAGGCAGACTGCACAAATTGCCATTCACCACAGCAGTTTATAAATACAGAGTATCTTGATCACCATCACCCCTTCCAATATTCTCACCCTCCCCTCCCAACCCACCCTTCCCCTTACTTACCTTATTTTTAGGTTATGTATTGAATCTTTTGCCATTTAACAAAGTGGTTTATGTGTATAATGCAACTTGATCTGTGGCACCATTTCAACCCCCTCCCCCTCCCTTGTATTTGTCATTTCTGTGGTATGTACAATGAATTCTTGCCTGTATTCTCCTCCCTTTTTCCCCTTCATTTTTTTTTTACCCCTCTCCCCTTGGCCCCACCCTCCCATGAACTAACTGGAATGTACTAGACTCCATGGAGAGCAAGAATAGCAAAATTCTTTAAAAAGACTAAGTCAAAGACCAATAAAATTAAACCTTTTTTTTTTTTGGTCGGTCATGGAGCTTGAACTCTGGGCCTGGGCGCTGTCCCTCAGCTCTTCAGCTCAAGGCGAGCACTCTACCACTTGAGCCACAGCGCCACTTCCAAGACCAATAAAATTAGTACCAGGAAACGGATACTTAAAGTCATTTTAATGCCTTATCTCTACACAACACTATGGGAGAATCTGGAGAGATATCTATTATTTAGCCATTCAAAACTGAATAATTGAGGGTATCTAATTTCTCTACCACTGGTTGATGCAGAGAGAAACTTGGTCCTTCCTCTCGAGGGAAAAAGTGGGTATGCTCTCTTCAGAGTCACTCATATCTGAGTGTCAGAGTGGATGTGTGAATTCACAGTGCCTGGGACACGGGACAGACCCATATAACTTACTGTGAGGAGACTTCAGGGAAGACGAATTGTCTGATCTACAACATGCATGAAGTCAGAGTGCTTTTCTTTCCACCAACAGAGATCAGCTCCAGTAATTTTGGGAAGACAACACAAAACAAACCACCACCAGCACAACAAAAATACTAGAAGAATATTGGCTTTGATCCCTGGTTTTAAAAATAGGGCATTGGAGCTGTTCAAGCACATAGGGAGAAGAAACAACTGGGCAGACTGTTCAGAACAATATCCAAAAAGAGCACTTAGCTCCAGCCGTTTATCGATCAAATGCTACCCAAGAGTTCTAGAAAGGAGGATCAGAGTACCCTACCTGGTTAAGAGCACTCTTTGTCTAAGTGTGGGTAAAGTGTGTTTCACAAAGGACATCCTGGCACTCTTCCCACCTGCTGAGCAGGCAAAAGTGACAGCTGTTCCCATGGAAAAATAACCACATTCATTTCCTAGAGATGCCAGTACAAAATATCCCACACCCAGGAGAATAAAGTAAGAAAAATATATTCTTTCAAAGTTCTAGATAGGACACACCCGAAATTGAGGTGTCAGCAGGGCTGTCCCCTTCAAAGGCTCAAAGGAAACTCTTTCTTTTCTTTGTCACGGTTTCTGGTGTCTGCCAGCAATTCATGATATTCCTTGGCTGGTAGATACATGACTCTGATCAACTTGTATCTTCATAGTTGCATATCCCTCTTTCCTGTGTGTGTCTCCTTTCTTCATTCTCCTTAAAAAGCACCAGTTATTGGAATGATGTCTATTTGAATCCACTAAGACTTGATCTTGACCAGTGGCATCTGAAAAGTCCCAGTTTCTGAATAAAGTCACAACCACAGGTATGGGAAGTCAGGACTTTTAACAAATTTTCCCCATAGACACATTCAATATGCAACAGCAACCAAGTGGAGAAGACTATTTGTTCAGAGAGGAAGCCTGAGAAGTATTGAAGAATAAAAAATTCAGCTGGATGCTGGTGGTTCACACCTGTAATCCTAGCTATTCAGGAGGCTGAGATCTGAGGATCATGGTTCAAAACCAGCCTGGGTAGGAAAGTCCATGAAACTCTTATCTCCAATGAGCACAAAAAAAGAAAAAAAAAAAACATAACAGAAGTGGCACTGTAGCTGAAAGCAGTAGAATGCTAGCCTTGAGTAAAAGAGTTTCAGGGACAGCACCCAGATTCTGACTTCAAGCACTATGACTGCCAAAAAATAAAGAAAGAAAGAAAGAAAAGGAAAGGAAAGGAAAAATAGGAAATCAGTAAGTATGGTGATGAGCCAGAGGCAGTATCATAGGATAAAGACAGAGAGGCAGCACAGATAGCATCTAGATTGTGAAGTATTTTAGGTGGAGACTAAGAGATTTTAGACTTCATGCTGTCAGTAGGATAGATCCATCTGGCTATCCAGTAGAGATAGATGAGAAGGAATTAAGCAGAGGGAACACGTTCCAGAAGTTTCTGTTCCAGGCTTTCTAGATGTGGACCTTTCTCCCACTGGACATTGAGGGCCTACATCTTGTCCTTCAGTTCCTTCCCTTCATGTTCTCTCATTAAATATCCTTTACATTTCCCCACTGTCTCCCATTAACATGTATCCTTCTACATACTCCCCAATAATATGATTTTTCTGAATTAACTCTTTTTTGTCTGGTCACATTAACCTGGAAAGTAAAATACATTGTTCTTTCTCTAATCCAATCTTTACAGCCATTTGTTCATCATATTCTTCATGATTCTACTCGATGTCTCAAAGCAAAGGAGCAAAGAGAGAAATACCTTTGACATGCACACACAATCACCTCTCCATCTGTCCCTTCCTAATTTATCTCATTCTTCCTCTTTTCTTCTTCCTCTCTCCTTTTCTTCCTTCCATGGCACAATGGAATAGCTCTCCATTTCTGGACCACATGCTGTTCTTTCTCCCATTCCTCCTACCAGCATCACTCTGGGCCTGGTCCCTCCTCTTCCTTCAGTTCTCCAGTGGGAGGCAATATCCAAGCTCTTTTGAACCCACCCTTAGGCAGCCAAGGAGTGCCTCTGTCATAATGTATGGTGATAAATCTTGTAGTTTGACCAGTCTAAGGCTTCCTCTGTTTCAATTTGGAATGTGAACACACACACACACACACACACACACACACACACACACACACACACACAGAGGCATGCACACACCTGCACACAAATTCACACACCATTGTTGCTATGACTCTTTAAACAAGAATTGGATGTCATCATCATTGGCAAACATTCCCTTCCTGGGCCTTGGGAACAATGCATGGATAAATGTATAAGTCATCAAATTTATCTGGCTTAAGGTTTGGGTCTTTTATAGGAAGAAACACATATAGAGGTAAAACTTGGGGTTGTCATCACACATGGATATCAGCATTTAAATCAGTTTTGTGATTTTCTGAGCATGTGGTTTGATGAAGTGAGAAAAGGAAACCCAACTCAGTTAAAGTTGCAAAGCAAAGAGAAGATGCTGATGTTACTAGGACAGCATTGTTATAGAAAGAAGATGCTTGTATTTTCTTTTACAGGTTATAAAACTATGTTCAGATTCATGACATCATCATTTCTCAAACATATCCCATTGTGGAAGGTATGTTGTATCTGCTTCACTGATAAAGAAAACCTAGACAGAAAAGAACTAGCCCGTAGCCACACAGATCCAATCCTGTCTAGAGTCAGACTTGAGATACAAGCTCTGGCTGTGTACTTTTCCAGAAAGGAACCTGAAAACAGCTGGTGTCACTGTTGTGGGGAACCTGCGGGCTCAGGAAGGATTAAACTACTGCTCCATGGACCTTGCTCATTTCTTCCAGTGTGTCCTTAGGAAAGGCCGCCAGTGCCTGCAGCCAGCAGCTAGCCTATCGTCCACTCACACCTTCTGCCCACAGGTGACAGACAGAGCCACAAGATACTTTCTTGGAAACAAATAGTGGGGCTTGTTCCAAGAAGCTAAGATGTGCTTTTTGTTGTTGTCGTTGTGTTGTTCACCCAATATTTATTTAGCAGATTCTTCCTCATATCCCTTAGAGTAAGGTGATTTGAGAACAAAGGGAATGAGCAATCCTTTCATATGGTAAGCATGGAACTACACACTTTAGCTTAGTTATTATTATTATTATTGTTATAATTGAGTTACTACCCTCTATTGAGCATTTATCTAGAATTTAAGAGCTTGTTATTATAACGTACATAGTTAATATTAACAAATTATAATGATAGTGATGACAATTATACTTATAAGTGCCCAGCCAGAATCTCAGAATATGATCTGATTCATAAATAAGGTGAATATGGATGGAATCATCAAGATGAAACCTCACTGGAGCAGAGTGAACCTAAATCCAATGACCAATACTCTTATATGAGGAGGAGAATTTGGACAAATATTTAGAGAGGAGAAGAGCATGCAGAGTCAGAGACACACAAAAGAATTCATAGGACTATTGAGGCAGAGATAGAAGAGATTCATCTAAAATTCAAAGGATTCCAAGGATTGCCAGGAAATGACAAGAAGAGACAGAAAATAATTATTCCCTAGAGTCTATGAGGAGAGAAAAGCCATGTGGTCACCATGTATAACCTCCAGAATTGTAAGTCATCCAGTTTGAGATAACATATTATGAAAACCTGAAGAATCTAATAGAGTCATGTTGGCTGCCTCTTCCCCCATTTTGTGCTGTCCTGGAGCTTCAACTCTAAGCCTAAGTGCTGTCCTAGGTTTCTTTGTTCAAAGCTAGTGCTTTACAACTTGAGCCACAGGCCCTACTTCTAGCTTTGTTTTTGCTTGTTTTGGGAGATAAGAGTCTAGTCAACTTTTCTGTCCCAGCTGGCTTTGAACTGTGATTCTTAGTTCTCAGCCTCTTGAGTAGTTAGAATTATAAGCATCAGCAGCCCACACTGGGTGTTTGTCTACCCTTTTTAATATAGCACTACATAAAGTTTCACATGAATTATCCTCTTTTCTTCTCAAATAGAATCAGAAAGTTGCTACTCCAGCCATATGTTTTTTTTTTTTTTCCCCTTTCGTTTTCTTCCTTTTTTGTGGATATGGAAAGAAGATACTCAAAGGATAAAGTTCATCTGCCTAAGGCTCATAGATAATTGAATCCTCCTCACAAAGCAGTCTCATGGTGTCCCTTGTAAGCAAACTCTCCACCCTGGAGCTGAGAGTGGTGCTTTGCCCAGCCCTCACCCACCCATCCATCCAGATCTACCATTTAAGCTATTTACCAGGCTGTAGAGGTATCACAATTCTCCAATGCAACTCAGATCCACCTTGAAATATCAGCAATGACCCTTGCATAAATCACTTAACCACCTTCATTCAATGACAATACTTATCTTACATTGTTATAATACAACTAATTAAGTATATTATTATTGTTATTATATGATTATTGCCTGAAGTATATTATCTAGCACAATATAACTTTGTTATTCATATCTATGCGTTATTTTTCAATATAAAATGAGCTTAGCATTTGCCCTTACTGGCTTCCAATGTCCCAGTTTTTCTCTTTTACATTCACTATTTCTATTTCGAAGACCAGGAGTTTGAATAAAGAAAAGAGCTGAAAGGCAAACTCAACAGGTGAACAGGTATTATTGGAATGAAAACAATAAGGAAGGACAACCAAGTTTCCTTGAGCCTAGCTGAAGAAAAATGGCCCACTTCCCTTATATCTCAAGACTCCTTTAATTAGGCAGAGAACGTGAAGCCAGGAGGGGCAGAGGTCGGGGTAGTTCCTATGGCATGGCACCACAGTGGACCCACAGGGCAGGAACAGGGGAGGGGATCTTTGTGCAGAATTGGAGGTGGGGAAGGAGAACAGCAATCTTATCTCGAATTATAGAAAAGGAGGTTTTGAACAGCTTCCACGTTTAAAACTCAGATCTGTTTTGAACAGCATCAGAAAATCGCCTAGGATGACAGAACGGGAGGGGAGATGATTCAGCCGATAGGCAGCAGGGGCAGTTCTAAGACATAGCTCTTAGAAGGAAAGGTGTGGGGTTTTGACATTTTCCATCAATTTCATCTTTTGAATCATGTTTACTTCTCATCTCTCAGAAGCAAACTCTTCCATGGAGCTTCACTGGGTTCCTTAGCTGAAACAGATATCAGATATCTCTCTCTCTCTCTCTCTCTCTCTCTCTCTCTCTCTCTCTCTCTCTCTCTCTCTCTCTCTCTCTCTCTCTCTCTCTCTCTCTCTGTCGTCTGATCACACAGAACCGTTTATAAATGTCTTCCTTAAATGACACCTGCACTTTCTGACTAGTGCTGATTTCTTAATTTGAATAACGACCCTGGGGTCTTATCATCTTCTTGCTTTTGAAGTAGAATTTTCTTCAACCTTTCAATATCTCAGTATGGGGAATTGTCCCTATTTATAGCCTCTAAAGAGCCCATACATTCATGAATGCTGTCTCTACTTTTTCCTTTCTCTTAACATAAGTTTCGTTAATCATTTGCTCTCATAAATCCGGAAGGGTAGGATTGCTACTGTACAAGGCCCAAGGCCTCCTTCCATTGTCCCATCTGACCTCCTAGAAATCTTTCTCCTCACTCAGAACAAACACTCTGAGCTGTGGTCTGAATGTTGAGCCAAAACACATACTGAAATTTAATTGTGATGGTGAAGGAATTAGGAGGAAGGACTTCAAGAGGTGATTAGATCAAAATGAATGAAGACCATTAGTATCACCTTATAAGTTAGTTATAAGGGGAATGTTGAGCCTATGTCTTCTCAGTCCCACCTGTTTTCTCACTGTGTGATGCCTTCTACACATTATAAAGCAGCAGGAGGAACCTTGCCAGCTGCCACCGCCCTGTGCTTGGACTTTCAGTAGCTAGAAGCATAAACGGAATACATTTTATCTGATCATATTGTTACAGCAGCAGATGCCTGACCAAAACACTTAAGCTTCTACTTCAAGCAGATTTACAAATTTCAAGCTGACCTATAAATATTCTGTTAAATTGTTTTGATTCTGTGCTCCAAATGTTAAAAGCCATTTGCAAATTTATTGCAATTTACTATGTTCCAAATACCACTCCAATTATTTTACCTGGGTTAATTTAATCTTCACAGCAACAGATACATCCTTCATTGGCCTTTTCTTATAGGCAAGAAAACTCAATAACTTGCTCCACATTACAGAGCTAATGTCAGGATTCTAACACAGGCTTTACCACAGTGTCATGGATCTAAGACTGCTCCTTTCAATTATGAAATAAGGATACGAATCTAAGGAACATCTCCTTGTCCTCACTGCCATCCTGGTGCCTGGATGGGTCATGGGGGTTGTTCACACAGTTCAGAAGAGCCTAAGAGGTAAAATAGGCCATTCTTTGAATTGCAGATATGTCATAATATTTAGCCCCAGGAAAGTTTGATCCCCTGATTATCCCCCTAGATGGTTTGCTTTGCTCACCCTTGATTGTTCCACCGATGGTTTGCCTTGCTTTGCTTTTGTAAAACACTTTGGTTAGGTTTGCGTTTCCAACCCAATCATGTAGATTTTGTCTTTAAAAGATTTATGTTAGCTAATTTCTGGGTGACAAGACTTTAGGACAGGAGTCCGCTGGCAGTGGCAGGCTCTCTAATGAAGACTCCCAGTTCGACCTCTCAAAATGTGGCTTCTCTGTATCTCACTGTTTGAATTCCATTTAACAGTTACTTGCTATTTATACAGCCCTTCCCAACTGTCTCAAGGGTAGCCATGTTGCTGACGTTCCTACAGTTCCTACATTAACCAACCAGACCTGTAAATTATTAAATAATTATGCATGCAACACTTAAGGAAGGCCCCGAGAGAATAAAGGAAGATAATGCAAGGAAAAGGTAGTTGCAAAGCAAATTGCAGTTTGCCAATTCTGCAAGTTCCAATCATTGACGCTCTATATGATGGGGGCCTTCTCTCGAAGAGCATATCTAGAAAGGGTGAAATGCTGTTGCAGTACAAGATAACCTGCAGACCTGCCTTCCAATTAGACAAAACCTGGACCACAGTGAGGGTTACACAGCTCTGCAGATTTATTAAAAATCATTGTTCATTTCAATAGAAAAAAATTTGTAAAATCATCAAATTTTATAGCATGTACATTATACTTCAGTGAAGCTTTAAAAACAATAGATTGGAAAGAATAAAGGGAAAGAGAGACACTTAAGTTGCTGAGAGCCACCCCATTTTATTCACAAAGACCTACAGGCACAAGCCAGAAGCTTATAAAATTTTCAAGGGTCCACGAAACTTGGAGGGTGAGGGAAAAGAAACATGAGGTTCAAAGCAGACATATACAAAATATATGGAAAAAAAAAACAGTAGTTTAAGTGTCTCAAAATGTAGGCACTATGTAAATGGTAGATCCATCTTACCAGTTTTAAAGAAATATATCTAAAGTAGGAAGGTATTTCATTTTACAAGATTTCCCAAAGGAAGAGCATCCAAGATCCATACAATCTTCAAATGGCCTTCATTATAAACACAAATTTTCCCCATGAAACAAAGCTAACTATCTTTTTCTCTGTGAATGTCCAGATTATAAATATTTTAGGCTTTGTTGCAATTATTTCACTCTGCTATTGCACTCTGAAAGTAGCCATAGATAAATTGACAATGAAAGGGTATAGCTGAGTTCCAATAAAGCTGTATTTACAAAAATAAGCAGCTAGATGGATTTGGCCTGCAGTAGCCATTTTCTAACCCCTGGCTGAGTAGTAGGGACAATGTGATAGAACAAGAAGATTGGAGTTCTCCAACTTCCACAACAAATTCTTTCTGTGAATTTAGCCAAGTCATTGACTTGACTTGGACATATCCATTCTGGTTCTATTAGGAAGTAAAGAAGTAAAGTGTATTTCCTTAGGATCTTAGGAAACTCCAAACTGCCAGGCTTCATGGTGTCTGTCTGTCTTTCTGTCTGTCTGCCTCTCTCTTTTCTCTCCTCCTCTTTCCTCTCCTCTTTTCCTCTTTCCCCTCTCTCCTCCACACAGACATGCATAACTTCTCTCCACCTTCCTTGTTCCTTCTCTCTGTTCTTCTTTTCTATCCTCTAAACTTATTCTGCCACCACATTATAAGCACAAACCCCAGAGGGCCACCCTAGCCACAGTGTCTACAAGATTTTCCAACAGCAGAAACTGCTACAAGTCCAAATTCCTAAGGAAACAATCCATTAGCCTGCCCATCTAAATCAGTGGAGCTATAAGTGCTCCACTGGAATTCAAGGATTCGCTGGTCTCTTTTGTTGGTCTACATATTCAGTCTTCCACTGCTTGGGCACGATTCAGGTGTTTGGACATCAGGAATAAATTTCTCTAGATTGCACTTCCTTATATGTCAAAAGGCTCTCAGGTTGACCAGAGAAGCTTAGAGCTTCTTTGGGACAAAAGTTATTATTAACCCGGTTGTGCTCTCCTTCTGTTTACTAGAGAGGAGAAGTCAAAGGAACTCTCTGAATTCATTTCCACATCTACTGAATGTCAATAAGAATCTTATCTTTAAGTGACTGTGATGAAAAAATAAAATTAATATAAACAGTAGAAAACACAGTAAGCAGTCAATACACTGCAGCATTTATATGCTAGTATAGAGATATTGGTATCTAGCTTATCTATTGGGATGCTCTTGATTATTAATCTGAAACAATTTAGTTAAGCGTTTATTGATATGGATGGGTATGTCAGTGCCTTCATATATGAAACATCACTGAGAAATTCTTCACCTGGGTTCTCTTGGTCATTTTATTGTAATTCTCCTCCTGCAGCTGATAGAGCAGCTCCTGAGAGCTTCACTGATACTGTGCAAGACAATTGGAGTTAAGCATTCTTAGCAGGCAGGAGACAGAGACAAGAGTCATGCAATGAAGGCAATGCAGCTCTAAATAGATAGCCAGGGGATTTTTTCTATATTAAACTATTGATTTCTCATAAACTAAGAGCACAAAAGGCCAGTGAAAACAATTGAATCCCAGAGCAGAACTCAAAAAAATAAAAAAGAAAGAAAATAGACGGCTTTTTGTCCCTTGTCAGCCACTTTCATGAAGTGACTTCCTTTTATTTTTAGGAAATAAATAAGAAGGAAGCAAGGAAGGAAGGAAGGAGGGAAGGAAGGAAAAAAGGGAGGGAGGGAGGGAGAGAGGGAGGGAGGGAGGGAAGTAAAGCAGGAAAGGAAGGAAGATAAAGCAGAAAGAGAAGGAAGAAAGGAGGAAGGGGTAGAGGGAGGGAGGGCAAGGAGAACAGGGAGGGAGGAAGGGGAAAGAGGACAGAAGTGAGGAGACAGGATATAATGGAGAAAAGATGCTCTATGCTACCAAACTGCAAGACAAGGCTGGAAGTTCTGGCCTGATCTGCCACTTAGAACATTCCTTCTTTCCAGGAATCAGGAGGTAAATGCTGGATGCCAGTGTGGGCATTCTGTGACTCACTTGTGGGAGAGGTTCTGGGAGGAGTAGAAGAAATCCTGACAGGAGGCTCAGAAAGCCTTTGAAGATGATTCTGGTTATATTCACTCCTACAGCCTCACCTGGACTCCAACTATAGCCCAGAGAATGTATCTGAGAAGATACACTCAGAGAAGAAATTTGATCCCAGCCAGAAAAGGATCTGAGCAGTGGGGACTAAAGTTTTTCAGCAGAGGAAGAGATATGTATTTAACAGAACGTATGAACGGAAGAGACTGGTCCCTGGGTAAGCCCAGCAAATAAGAATCCCCAGAGTGCAACTCATTAGCTTCAGGATGCATTTTCCTCAGTTCTGCAGTTCTTAACCTTGGATAGAATCAAGAGGTGGAGCCCACACAGGGAAAGATGGAACCTATTGCTCTTCACCTCTGACATCCACTTCTGTGTCTTCAGATTGAGCTTTAGTAGCACTCATTGAGCATTGTGTTGACATTCCACATATATCAAGTCAATACAAATCTTTACTGAGGAAGCCGAGGTCCTGGCTTATGTGTTATGGTTGTGATGTTGGAGGCAAGTGTATCACCTGAGAATAAGCTTAATAGTAGCTAAGGACCTAGTATCAGATCACTCTTGAGTCAGTGTCTGTAATAATCCCATAGTTGTGTTATTCACCCATGCAAGGTAATGACAAAGGTAATCCTATTTGATTTGTCAGCACTTATTCTCATCTCCCAGAAGTCAGGATGAAGGAGTTGATCCTAGAATCTATACTACCTCCTTTTCTAGATACTTTTGCTCAACTCAGCCCGCCTTAAAGTCCAAGGTCTGAGACACTCAGAGATCTGGAGCCACCAATCAAATACCATAAGAAGCCCCAAGATTTGCTTTCATTCTTTCAACTTCTGGGGAGAAAGAGATTATTTTTAGAAATGTGGTATTGTGGGAAATTGAACATTCAAGCAGATTCAATTTATTCATCGTGAAATCATGGCTTACGCTTTGTGCCAAAGGCATGGCTGCCTTCTTCCCGCAACTAGACAAATCCAGCCACACTTTCACACTATACAACTAAGATGGTACCTTGCATTCTAACTCATGGTGAAAATCTTGACCTCTGTGCTCAGCACTTCTAGAAAGCCTTTCCTCTATAGCGTAATTCTCCATGAACTTATTCCTTTTAATATCCTAGGACATTCTCTTTCCCTTAAAATTTTACCTTAATCCAGCCAAGTAGCTGGATTAAGCACCAGCACCAGTGGCTCATGGTTGTAATCCTAACTACTCAGGATATCTGAGGTTTCCAGTTTGAAGCCAGTATGGGCAGGAAAGTCCAAGACTCTTATCTCCAGATAACCACAAAAACTTTGAAGAAGTGGCTCCAAGTGGTAGAGCACAAAAGCTCAGGGATAGCACCCAGGCCCAGAGAGCAAGACTCTGGTTAAGAAAACAAAATATTCCCACCAACAATGAAGTAAGGTTCCTTTCTGTCCACATCCCCTCCAGCATCTGTTGTTGTTAGAGTTCTTGATTTTTGCTGTTCTAACTGGAGTGAGGTGATATCTCAATGTTGTTTTGATTTGCATTTCTTTTATGGCTAGGGATGTTGAACATTTCTCCATGTGTCTATTGGCCATCCTTCTTTCTTCTTCAGAGAAGCTTCTCTTTAAGTCTTTCACCCACTTATTTATTGGGCAGTTGTTTCTTTGAGGATTTGTTGTTGGGTGGTTTAATTTTTTGAGTTCCAAGTATATTTTAGATATGAGACCCTTGTCTGTTGTATGGCTAGTAAAGATCTTCTCCCAATCGGTGGGCTTTCTATTGATCTTGCTAGCTATGTCATTTGCCCTGCAGAAGCTCTGCAACCTTATGCAATCCCATTTGTCCAACCTTTCTTTGATTTGTTGTGTTTCCGGGTCTCTATTCAGAAAATTTCAGCCTGAGCCAAGGAGACCTAGGGTTTCTCCTATTCCATCCTGTAATGTTTTCAGAGTGTCTGCTTTGAGTTCAAGGTCTTTGATCCATTTGGAGTTGATTCTGGTGCAGGGTGATATATAAGGATCTAGCTTTAGTTTTCTACGTGTAGTTAACCAATTTTGCCAGCACCATTTACTGAAGAGGCTGTCTTTCTTCCATTCTATTGTTTCAGCTCCCTTATCGAAGATTAGATGGCTATAGGTCTGTAGGTTCATTTCTGGGTTTTCAATTCTATTGGTCCTGAGGTCTGTTCTTATGCCAATACCAAGCTGTTTTGATTACTATGGCTTTATAGTAGAGTTTGAAATTTGGTATTGATATTCCTCCAGCAGTGTTCTTTCCGTTGAGGTGACCCAGCAATCCCACTTTTGGGCATTTACCCTAATGTTTACAAAAAAGACCACACTAAAGCTACCAGCACAACTATGTTAATTGCAGCCTTATTTACCATAGCTAAGATATGGGACCAACCCAGATGCCCCTCAGTAGATGAATGGATCAAGAAAATGTGGTATATATACACAATGGAATTCTATGCCTCCATCAGAAAGAATGACATTTCCCCATTTGTTAGGAAATGGAAAGGCTTGGAAAAAATTATATTAAGTGAAGTAAGTCAGGCCCAAAGAAACATAGGTCCCATGGTTTCCCTTATTTGCAATATCTAGTATAGGTATGAGTCAAGCGGAAAAGGTCAGATAATGTGATGTTAGGAAAACGAACCCTTAAATATGTATTCTAATGTTTTCATTTCTTTCATGCATGTGTTTCTAACGCATTTATAAGATTATTTCTTTGTGCTTTGTATGTCCCTCCCCCACAGTGTAACCCCCGCTTTCACTATATTTGATGTCAGTATAACATGTGGAGGAGATGGGGACAAACAAGTCGTTTAAGGATTCAGGTGGACCTGTTGCAACAATGAGAAGCACAAAATGTCATGTCAAAACCAGCTTTACAATGTCGGTGTGGGGGGGTGAGGGATATGATTGGGTGGGGGGGAGGGGGGAGGCTGGGAAGGGAGGTGAAGGGTAAACAAAGGAGGAGGCTGCAATGCTTGGTAAGAAATGTATGCATTATCCTGACCATGTAATTGTAACCCCTCTGTACAGTATGTTCTCAAATAAAATAAAATAAAATATTAAAAAAAGAAAACAAAATATGTGTTTTAATTCTACATATCATTTTACAGCCTCTTTTGAATAGAACTTCTTATGCTTACTGCAGTAGTAGCCCTTGAAGATGTCCCTGTACCTGTTAGCATGGGTTATTCAATGCAGAACAGTAAGTAAGAAAGTCAGGGCTGGTGTGTAAAATGTTCATATGTATGGAGAATGGAAAGGTATGGCAAGAGAAAGGAACATAGGCAACAAAGATGACAAATTCTAGAAGTCAGTTTGAACCACTGAATTCAGAGTTATCCCACTCAAAGAGCAAGGAATTATGGGATATTTGTGAGCCTGCTCTTGTCAATCATTGTATAGTGGGTTTAGTCCCTGTTCCATTCCACAGAAGATTTCAATAGAGAAATATCTCAGGTAGCTGGAAGTCAGGCCAGGCCCATGGAAGAATTTAAGGTGAAGGGACAATGAAAGGAAGCCCACTGTGTCTCTTATATGCCAGCCTCTTCAGCCAATCTCTAAGTATGAGATATTTGATGCTCAAAATAAGTGTTGTTGAAGAAATGAAATGATTCCTTAGCACACATAAATTATTAGCATCGTTGTGGCACATGTTAAACAATTAAAGCTATTAGATGCTTTTGTGTCATTAAAACACACCAGATTCAGCTCTGAGGGGGTCAAAGCATTTGTCCTTTCTCAGAGTGGGGAAACTGAGGTCCAGAATTGTGCAATGACACCTATATAGAAGCAACACAGCTTGGCAGTGTCTCAGCTGTATGTGACTATTGCAAAGGTAGGATCCAAGCTCATAAAGGTTCTCACATCAACATGCTTTGTCCTTCCAAAGGCCATGCTTTACTCAATATTAAGCTTTGCAGCACAGTGGTCAAAACATGTAAAGGCTTTGAAGGGCAGAAGTGTCATGAATGAATTCTTACCACTGCTGTTTCTTTCTAAGAAGGTGACTAGTTAGTTTATTCAGGGTGAGACAATAGGTTTCTCCCTTAATAACAATTATGTTAATAAGCACAAGGTCCCAAGTCTACATTGAACCTGTGTGAATAACTTCCTAGGAGATATTGGAGAAGAGTCATACATCCCTCGTGCACACTTTCTTTATCTTTTTAAGTTTGAATTTAAGTGTCATTCATTTAAATATCTTTACACACTCAGTAAAATGTTGTACAGCATGATAAGTTTTGACAAACATATAAAGCCTTACAAACACCATTGCTATTAATGTACAATATTTCTATCATTCTTATGGTTCCCATAAGAATATCTGTGATCACTTTTCTCCCTTACCTTTGCTACTATGCAACCATGAATTTGATTTCTGTCATTGTGCCTTTTTCTGAATGATATATAAATTGGAATCATACAGAATATAGCTTTTTGTATCTAATTGGTTTTTACATAGTTAATGCTTTGTGATTCCTTCATGCTGCTGCTTATCTCCATAGCTTGTTCCTTTTGGTTGTTGAATAGTGTTCCATTGTAGTGTTCCAATGCATCACAAATTGTTTACCCATTCACTGACTGATGGACACTTGGGTTGTTTCCAGGTTTTGGTGACTAAGAATAAAAGCATTGTAATCCTTCCTGTATGTGTTTTTGTATAGACATACATTTTTATCCCTCTTGGGCTTATAACTAAGTGGAATTTCTGGGTTCATGGGAGTTTTGTGGATGTTATAGCCAGGGTAGTGTTCTCAGCCAAGCTTATATGTTGAAATCCTTCCCTCTAGGCACTCAGAATGTGAATGCATTTGCAAACAGCCAAACACATTGGGAGAGAGGCCTTGGGAGAAACCACATCTTCTAGTTCCTTAATCTTGGATTTCTAGCTCCCACAAGAATATTACTTTATTTTGTTAAGTCACACAGTCTGTAGTATTCTTGCAAGGGCAACTGTTGAAATCGAGTACATATAAGAAGTATACATTTTATTTTATGAGAAACTGTCAAATATTTTCCAAAGTGGTGGAACCATTTTATACTACTATTTGCTTCAGCACTTCCCCAGTGGGTGAAGATGTTCAGGTTCCCCTTAAAAGCCGAGGGACTGTTATAGACTCTCCCTTATGTAATTTCAAATGTTTGAAGAGTATACCCCCACAAATTGTCCATTAATCCTAGATTGAAATGATAGATCCTGAAGTACCATGTGGATAAAAATGACAGTATTTAGCTTGGGTTGCTTATTATTGACAGTGTGAAAACTCTAAGGAAAATTCTAAGGCTAAGATGCAGAGTAGACCCAGGATTCCAGTCTTAGTTGCATATAATTACATTTCCCTAAACTGAAGATATTATGCCAATATTGTATATTTCTAGTATATATGTAATCAGTTGAGAAGTGGCAATCCAGGTTTCTGGATTGTTTCTCTAATTCTTATCGATGTATCCCCCTATTTCTCTTCCTCTTTTTGAAGTCAGTGGGCAGGAGAAGCATGAGTTTCTCCTGACAGTGGAAAACATTCAAGAAAACAAGTAGAAACATAATGTATCTTCATATCCATGAACAAAACTGGCACAAAGACATTTCTGCCAAATTCCATGGGATAACTCAAGTTACACAGCCAACCCCAAAGTCAAAGGCTTAAGGAACCGTGCCCCATTAGCTTTCTTTCCTGTGTAATAAATTAATGCAGCACACATTGATGACCTCCCTGGTTTTATAGGTCAAGTATCTGGACTAAGTTGCACTGCCACCCTGCCAGACAGCAATTCATGTGGCAGCCAAGGCTTAGTTTTCATCTGGAGGCTCAG
The DNA here is from genome assembly GCF_024711535.1 of Dipodomys merriami. NCBI lineage: Eukaryota > Metazoa > Chordata > Mammalia > Rodentia > Heteromyidae > Dipodomys > Dipodomys merriami. Next base: position 34,499,681 of record NW_027202382.1, read on the forward strand.
CTGGAGATGGAGTCACGTCCAAGCCCACAGAGAATGTTGGCCATCTCCATTCCTTGTGGCTGTAAATACAAGAGTTTTGGTTTCTCACTTATCTCCTAGATGCTGCTACTAGTCTTTATAACAGAACCACTTGCTTATGTACCTGAATGCAATCGATAGTTACACAGTCACCTTGACCATCACCTTTGTCTTCTGTTGGAGAGAAGCAAGCACCATTCTATCTACACTCCAGTGGAGGGAGTTACACATGGTAACCACCAGGACACTCTGCCTGTCTTATTTCCTTTTGAGTAAGAAATTGACAAATAATATGGAAAGGGTAAGCATACAAATGGGGTCAAAGGGAGGGGGTAGATGAATGAGAAAGGGAAGGGGAGGAGCATGCAGTCAAGAATTAACTGATATGCCAGAACATTAAGGAAAGTAGGGGAAGGGGTAGGGGTAGTTGGGGGGGGGAGAGAATGTTGGAGGGGGCAACAATGATCAAGATGCATTGTATTTATAAATTGCTTTGTTAAACACATTCTGTTGTACAACTACTTAAAGATAACAAAAGGATGTTTTTAAAAGAATATGATACACAGTGTGGACTTGGGGACAGCAATCGGTGTCCTACCATGTTCCAAAGTCTACAGGAGGCAACAGTAAGCCCTCACTAGAGTGGAGAGTGGAGTAGGGAATTCTTCAGAGGTAGACAGAGACACGGACCATGGAAAGAATCCAGTGGTGCAAAGCCAATTTTTAGCTTCTAGAGCTTGGGAAACTGAACAATATGCAGAAATTGAAAGCAAGGGACAAGCTTTAAAATGGACTTTTACTTTGCCTCTTCTCAAATGATGGCTTGGACCCGGGGTCTTTCCTAATCTCCCAATTAAATTGACTGCTTAAAATTGATGCGCCAAAAATCTGTCTTCCAGACAAAGGGCACCAAGTGACTAATGAGGTGAAGAGGAGATCATGAGAGGAAACACCAGGACTTTATGCCTGCCGGCACATTTCTCTGTCTGTGATTGTCCACAGGACAAGCAGAGAAAACACATAATAGGTACCGTCTGAGAGTCTCCTGAGAGACATGGAGGGCAGGAGACCATGGCAGGTCATGGCTCTGAAGGAAGAGCCTAGGGTGGGTGACTTGTTGGATGGCTGAAACACCAGGTTAATTGACTAGAGGATGGCTATTACACAGAAGAGGCAATTTTGTACTTTTTTTGAAAAAAGCACTCAGACATATCTAAAATGATCCCATGGAAGCCATGTAACCTTGCTAATCATCAGATTCTTAATCTACAAAAATGGGAGGATTAGGTTTGAATAGAGAGCTCAAATAGGTAACAGTGAATCTTGGGATCTTGATTTTTATATTTCTATTAAGTTAAAAAAAGAACGATCAAATATACAATGGTATCTAGGAGGTTCTGCTCTAGGCAAAAGCTTAGACTCGGCACACAGCACATTGTAAAGTGTAAATAATTGGTACTATTGTGATTGATTATATTATTTCATGATACTTTTTGAGATGTTAAATGCAAATATAATTGGAGAGGTACTATAATAAAGCATCATTAACAACTGTATTCACAGTCAATTCAGTAAAGTCCTAAGATTATTCCAGGAAAGATAGAAGGCCCCCCACTTTTACACATAGATACCCTGATAATGTGTTTTAAAACTAGTAAACCAGGCCCAACTAGGTATAAGTCTGAAACACTGATAATTGCCTAATGACCAAATTTATGGCGGTATATAGAAATATAAAACATACCAAATGCACTATTAATTGCTCTATATTCTGCTCCCATTTACCTTTGGAGATAGACAAAAGACATTTTCCCACTTGTTGGTGGAGAATCTGAGGGTCAGCTAGCTTCAAGGACTTCCAAAGTTTCAGAATCCAGAACAAGATACACCCATGCATTCTGACAAATCCTTCTTCCAGGGGCTGGGAAGGTGGCTCAGTGGTAGAGCGCTTGCCTTGCATGCCTGAGGCCCTGGGTTCGATTCCTCAGCACCACATAAGCAAAAAGAAAAAAGCTGGAAGTGGCGCTGTGGCTCAAGTGGTAGAGCGCTAGCCTTGAGCTGAAGAGCTGAGGGACAGTGTCCAGGCCCAGAGTTCAGGCCCCACGACCGGACCCAAAAAAAACAAGAAACAAAACAAATCCTTCTTCCAGTCACCTAAAGGAGACCCAGGGTCACATAGCAGTTCCTGAAAACTATCATTTCCTAACCTTACTCTGAAATAATATTAGTCAATAAGCTGAAACAGTGTGATCCTGAGACACCTATCATTAAATGTTCTCAGAGTGAAACATGCAGAAGAATCACATTTGACTGTAAGCTGCTCTGTGTAAAGAAGACTGCGTCTGTCTTGTTCATTCAAGTGCATGTGGCATGACAAACCAATATCCATTAAATAAGAGCACGAATAATCACATTGCCTATACTCCCTGGGAAATCAGAAATTAATAAGAGCAGTGGACTTTGGGGAACATTGTAAAAATTGTAAAGCTATGAATGGGATCACTGAGTTCAAATTAAACTATAACATCAATCTAGGTACTTGTTTGGTGACAGAGATTACAATCAGCATTGGGAATACCCAGTGAATAAAAACAACAATAATAATAATTAATACTAATGCTAATAAAATCCTTCCCCTCCGGGGCTTTTATACTAGTAGGGAGAGAACCTTCACACACCACTAAGAACATGAAGCAAACCACACTTAGAATGATGAGTAGAGTTGTGGCACCTCTAAGTGCCAGCAGCTCATGTACATGATCCCATTCTGTAATGTAAAAGGAGTTAAACAAAAGCTTCAGAGCTGCAAAGGAGGGAGAGACCTATGTTATCTCCTCCTCAGGTTGGCTTTGCTTGGCTGCATAAGTAGCTGTTCTCTCTAGGACTGAATGGCTATTTGCTGCTGCAGGGGACAGGAGCTCTTGGCTTCTTTCAGAACAGTTTTGATGAAAGAGTAGGTTTGGGGACAGACTTGCTTCCAGGTAGGAAAACTGAGGGCAATGTTTTTTGTTTGTTTGTTTGTTTGTTTACAATAACCCTGGCCTTTGTAATTTTCAGGCTTTGTCAGTTTTTACTACAAAACCTTTTTGACAATGTCATCCTTATTTTGTTTCTAGGATTTTCTTGGATCTCCAAAATTAAGCAAAAACTTTTCGTTTCTAATCTCAGCAACGAACTTATGTTTACAAGTCTCCTTTGGTGTCATAGCCTCCTACGTGCAGTTAGTAATGCTGTTCTGCAGAACAAGGAACTGATAAAATACAAAGCAGGAATTTCAACAACCTACAAGACAACCTTCCACATCCCTCTGGTCTTCAGGATTATAATAAGTACTTTCTACCTTGATTCTTCCCTACCTGGCACCCACATCGTTAGTTCTTTCTTCCTATATACTTCTAGGATTATTACTTTCAAGGGCAGATATAGTTTCTTCCAAACCACAACTCCCTAGGAGTGAACATTAGGCACTGCTGATAGGCCAGTATGCAAAGAAGAACCAAAAAAATGAAGAAAATCATGTAAACTCGACAGGGGACAAACGACACCAATTGTATCTGTTGTCTCAGAGTACAAGAAAGAGAAAAATCCTAGAAACATGTACTTCAGATCTGATCCATTTGCATGTGTATCTGCAAGGCTATGTTTTTTTACATCCTCAAGGTTATCAAACAGTCTCCATCATGCCAAATTCAGTGGTCATAATCTTCAAACTCTCATCATCTCATAGCTAATCTTCACAACACTGAGCAGAATCTGGTCCCCCTCCTTCAGTCCTTGCTTCTGTAAACACTTTCTTCCCATGGCTTGTAGGACTCTGCCATCTCCTGGAGTTTCTTCCCATCTCCACGGCCATTCTGTGTCAGACAATCTTCATGACTGGCGTCTCCTCTTCTTGTGGAGCTCTAAATATTCATTCTATGATCTTCAGTCCTGGTTTTCTATCTTACTCATCCTCCTCTTCATCAATGGCACCCTTTCTTTTTTCTTCCACTGGAACACCAACACTAAATGCATCTTGACCTCTTCCTCTCTCCAATCTCATGTCCAATCCATCTGAAAAATCTTACTGATTCTATATTTTGATAATTAAGCCTGAACATTCCAAACTGCTGGCATGTTTCACTTAGAAAAACGAAGGCACTCTTCAATAGGTCTCCCAACCTTCATTGTTTTCTTTCCTTTCCAATATCTCCAGAAAACTATGGAAGACCTGTCCATATCTGATGTTTTTTTTGTATCAGATTTAAAATACATTCAAATGCCTTCTTCCTATACTGCAAGTTCTCATACAATGGCAGTATGTACTTCTTCTCTGACCTAATCTGCAGCATTCTCCAATAGCTCCTTCCTGGCCAATTGGGATAACCATCTATTTATTGCTCTATAACAATTAATCTCAAAACTTAGAGGCTTCAAGCATCAATAAATATGTCATATCTCTCATGTTTCTGGGATCAGGAGTTCTGGAGCCAAGCCCATCTGTTCTAGGTCAAGAGCTCTCATCAGGTTGCAGTCAAGATGTCCACTGAGGCTGCTGTCATCTGAAGGCTTGGCAGGGGATGGAACATCTATTTGTTAAGCAGCTCACTCATGTGGCTGGCAAGTTAGTTCTGGTTGTTATCAAAAGCACTCAGCCTTCTCAACAGAGCTTTTGTGTGCCTCCCTTGACCCATTATCTCACTGCCAAAGTAAATGGGTCTAAAGAGACCAAAACAGAACTACCAATGCCTTTTATGATCTGTGACCATAAGCCAAACATTGCCTCTGTCACACTCTCATGGCTCAACAGACCATCACTGGAGCCTAGTGATCACATCATCCTGTCATCCTGCAGATCTGCATTGTCCCTCACCTTAGGACTTTCACACATGCTGCTGTGCCTTCTGTTGGGAGGTTCTTTCCACAGATTGGTGCAGAATCACTCCTCACTTGCATTCAACTAACTATGCATCTTGCTCTCTCAAATAGGGCTTCTTGTCACATCATAGGTAAAACATGTTCTCCCTTCTTGCTCAAAAGGGTAAAAGTTCCCACTCTTCAGGATGACTGTGTCCTGGAAGTCCAGCACACAGTGTGGTGGTAGTATGGCTAGCATGTCTAACAATATGGTATCCAGCTGGGGATACAGCTTAATGATAGTGCATTTGCCTCACATGCACACAACCCTAGGTTTAGTCCACAAGACAGAAAGTAATAGTAATTAATGATATAATATTACATGCTTGAAATTTGCTAAGAGAGTAGATCTTAAGTGATCTCACCACACACACAAACAAGATAGTAACCATTTTGCAATAAGTATTGTATCTTAGAGGAGATGAAGTCAAGCTCCTGGGCCACTTCATGATCACAGGGAAATTGATGTGGATGGGTGTGATGGTTTGGAACTATCTATCTGTCACAGGTTTAGTCACCAGTGCATGGCAATATTAAGAGGTGGTGGCACACAAAAGCTCTGTAGCAAAGGTTACTGAGGATGTGCTCTTGAAGAGGATATTGGGACCCCAGACCCTTCCTCTCTTCTTTTGCATCCTAACCAACACGAGATGAATAGGATTCCTCTTAAGCCTTTCATCTCATGATGTAATGCTTACCACAGAGGCAAGAGATCAAGGATGGAAAATCCTAATACTAAAATCACTCAGCTAAACTGTGACCAATTCCCTTCTCCTATAAGTTGATTGTCGTATTTTGTCACTGACGGCCCTCACTAGGAGCATGAATGAGAATGTCTCTTGAAAAGTTTCTGGGTGGGCAAAGGTGCTCTTAGAATGCATCTGATCAGGGCTGGATTCTGCCTCTCTGTGTTTGTTCATTGCATCACTGCTCACAATAATCAAGACATGGAAACAACCTAGGTGTTTTGAAGTGGTGGGTTAAAAAAAAGACATGAGATGATGATAATGATGTAGATAAATAGGTAGAATAGAGCTAGAGATAGAGATGTACCTTCATTCTGTTGTGTATGTATGTGCAATGACATAAAAGGAAAATAAAAACCCTGTCATTTGCACTGTGAAGGAAGCTTGCGTCTGTTATGCAAAGTTAGGAAAGCTAGTCACAGGAAGAAAAAAAATGTATGTAATCTTTTTTTCAAGTGAGATTTGAAAATGTTGATTTCCTTGAAGCAGGGACTGGAAAGGTGATTTCCTGAGGCTGTGGGAATGTGGAGGATGTGAGGCAGCGCAGACTACTGTGAATTGGAGACTGTGGGGAATGATGAGGTTCAAGAAGAGAGAAGATATCAATCAAAGGGTTCAAAGCTTCAATTATAATACAAATAAATTTTGAAGAGCTAATGTACAGATTGGGGACCACAGTTGATAATACCTCATGGTTTACTTGAAATTTGCTAAGTAAGCACATCTTATAAGTACCGCGCGCTAACCGATTGCGCTACTGGAGCTCCAAGTAAGCACATCTTAAGCATTCTTATCCCTCTCTTCACACACATGCTAAACATGTATGGCAGATGATGTGTTCAATTAATTGTGGTAAGCACACAATCCATGTGCATGTTAAATCATCTTGCTGCATACCCTGAACACAGACAATTTTTATAAGTCAGTGAAATATTGATAAACAGGGAAGTTAAATAAAGGAATAAAAATGTACTTTCTATCACGATTTCATTACTTTACCTTATTGTTTTTGACAGTAAAGATAACAGTTTATGGGGCACATATACACACAAACAAGAAGAGAGTACCACAGTCCCTGTGGGCTCACAGATACTATACTTGCAGATAGAGCAAACAAGGGCTGTGGGAAGGAGGTTTTGTAATATAAAGGAGATGAGATACTCCTTGGGTCCCAGGAGAAGACCTGATTGAATAATTTCAAAGGCTGACAGAAAACAAGAAGTCTATATTACATAGTTATAAGCTTATACTATGCTACACTATGATCCTATTAAACTACAACATTGAATTATACATACATTTCGATTACACATAATATAAACTAGTTTAATATGTATTATTGATAGAGAAAACTAAACAATTCATTACATTTACACTTACATACATATATGTTACATATACTATGCACATACACCTGTACTATATACAGATGCTATACATATCCTATACTTGGCACATAATTCTCTTTAAATAAAAATGCAGAAGCTCTCAATAAATATTTTAAAAATCTGAATGTGCCAAGTTGTAAAAGGATTTCTACTTTATGATGAAGATAGATCTAACTCAGAAAAGCAATGCTGTTTTCAAATATGAAAGCAAATAATGCCCTGGGTATAGGACTCAGGCTCATGTCTATAAATCCAAGCTACTCAAGAGGCAGAGATTGGGAGGATCATAATTCAAAGCTAGTCTGGGCAAAAGGCAAATGAGATTTACCCCCCTGCTACTATCTGAACCAGTAGGCCGGGCACAGTGGTGCACACCTTTAATCCAAGCTACAGGGGGGGAGGGCATAGGTAGAAGGTTCATGTCCAAGGCAAGCCTCAAGTAAAAAAAGCACATACAAACAACAAAAAACCCCACCAGACTTCTTCCCAAAAATAACCAAGCAACAGAATACTGGAGGCATGGCTGGGTAATAGGAGCTTGTCTGGCAAGCATGCAGCCTTGAGTTCAAACTCCAATACCCCGGGAAAGGAGAGAGATGTTAATTATATCATATACCATACATACAGGCAGAAAAAACATTAAAAAAATTATAAACCTCTTTATGATGAAAAAACTAATAATGATCAGAAAGTAAGGCCAGCAACCTGATCTCAGACATTTATGAGACACCTACAGCTAACTTCTTATTTATGGTGAGAATGACTGTCTTCATAATGAAGACAGGTAGGTGGGGAAGGATGTCACAATCATAAAATTCTATGCATGTTCTACAAAATTAAGAAGATTGAGGGAAGGGTATGGTTGGGAGGGGTGGGGTAGAATGATGATCAAGATGCATGGTATTCATAAAGTGCTTGGTTGAATGGAAAATTAATTAATTAATAGAATTATCTAAATAGCAGCCAGAAATATTGGCAAAGATTAAAAGGTATTAAATAAAATAAGATAATTCACACAAAACGATATAAACTACACATATTTATTGATAGCAAGTATTAGTCAAAAAATAAATGTATTTATATCAGTTAAGAAGGAAAGGTTAGTTTCTCCCATCAGGATGAAAGACAGCATCAGAATGTAAGAGAGTACACAGAACCTGAAATCCCAGTAGATCTAAAACAGAGTCATTTTAAAAATCAATCATTAACCACAGTGTAGCTAAATAAGTATATAAAATTAAAATTATGGGGGAGAATTATGAAATGGGTGACATAGAACAAGATTCATTGCACTCACATGACATTGAATTGGAACACCTTTGAAATATTTAACAGTAACTTTAAAAAGTACACTGTATGCATATATGCACATATCAAAATGAAATCCCCTTGCACAACTAACTGATACAAATAAAAATGTGGAGGAAAAAATTTTTTTTTGCTGGTCCTGGGTCTTGAACTCAGAGCCTGGGCACTGTCCCTGAACCTCTCCGTGCTCAAGGTTAGCATTCTACCACTTGAGCCACGGCACCACTTCTGGCCTTTTCTGTTTATATGGTGCCAAGGAATCAAACCCAGGGTGGTAGAGGCAAGAACTCTACCACTGAGCCACCTTCCCAGCCCCATGGAGAAATAATCTTAAACAATTAAACTTAACTATAGCCTAGGTATATCACTCCATGGTACAGTACATGCCTGGCCTGCTCAAGGCCTTGGATTTGATTACATACATACACACACACACACACACACACACACACACACACACACAACACAATAACAAAATAAAATGCATATGCACAAACATACCTACATGTCAGAAATACATTTCAACTCACCCCTAGATAGAATATACTTAAAATGAACAGAAAAAAATGTAAACAACTACCTGAAGAAAAAATTGATGTACTGTTACATAAATCTACACTTGAATTTTTACTTTAATCTTTCCTTATGAAGCAAGAAGCAAATAGAAATCTATAATTCAGAATCCCTCTTTAAGAATGTGATAATGATACACAAATGTATACACTGAAATGCACATTTCAGTTCTGTTGTGGATGCTATGGATGATTATATAAGAGTTAATTTGCATAAAATGTTCCAGATGACTTACAATGTAGGATTTTTTTTTCTCTATTGGGAGTTTATATGGGACTTTTCAGGTAATTGTTAAAAACATTTCCTATATTTTCCATATTTCCAGGAATTCAATCCAGTATGCATTCTTATATTTATAAGGTACAACTCCAGTGTGTATTACTGTGTCTTTGAATGATATAGGAGAAATGAAAACATTCCTGTACAGTCCATTCACTCATAGGCTTTTTCCTCCAGAAGGAGCTCTTTCATGTCTTCAGATGACACTGGAGAAAGTAAAAGATTTATCTATCCTATATTCATAAACTTGTTCTCCAGTGTGACTTTTCTGTGTTTCAAAAAAGAACTGGAGAATCTGAAGACTTTATGGCATTTAGTATAAAAGTTTTGAATTTTTTTAATGGAAATTCTTTCATGTCCTTGAAGGAAGTGGAAACACTGAACATTATTCTATATTCCTCATTCTAATAGGGTTTCACTCCAGTATGAGTTCTTTTATGTCTATGAAGAAAACTGGACCATTTGAAGACTTTGATACATTTTTAGAATCATGGGGGTTTTCTCCCATGTTTTCCCCCCTCCAGTACTTGAAGAGAACAGGAATATCTCAAAGTTTGACCACACTTCTAACATTCATAAGATTTCTGTCCAGGATGAGTTCTTTTATGTCTATAAAGGGAATCAGAATATTCCAGGGCTTTACCACATTTGATACATTTATACTTCTTGTCTCCAGGATGAATTCTTCCATATTTTCAAAAGTAACTTGGAGATCTTAATACTTTAACACATGGTTTATTTTCAGAGACTTTCTTGTTTGCCCACTATGAATTATTTCATGTGTTTAAACCTTAAAAAGTACAGTCTATGTTACACTTTTTTTTACAAGTATAAGGTTTCTATGTATTGTGATGTCTTTGATGTTCTCTAAATATACTGGGAAAGCCTAAAGCTTTTCCATATACCACACCTTTATGAGGTCCCATTCCATGTATTTCCAATACTTGTGAGAGAAGCAAAGGCTCTCCCACATTGTATATATCTGTGTGCCTTCTCTCCTTAGCCTTTAGTAGCACTTCATACAACCCATATAACCAATCTCCAGATTGCCTGTATCCACAGTAAAAAATGGCTGGCCTATGGAGAGATGAATGGCATGGAAAGACTTCAACTACACACCACATTCACATGCTCTTACTCCAGCAGGATTTTCTATCCAGATTAACACTTGGAATCTACCTTTGCCAGGCTGACTGCTTTCTTCTCCTTCACAGAGTGTCCTATCATATGACACCTACATTTTTTTCCCAGAATGATTGCCCTGATCCCCAATATTTGAGGTCTTTCCTATAGATGCCAGGTTTCTGAAGCTCTCTCATATCATATGATGTAACAATTCTTCTGGGAAGGATCAGGAAACTGAACTCCATCTCAAAAGCTACTGAGTCCATTTTTTAGTTTCCAGGAAATCTCAGAATCCTTTCTGTGGGAGCACCCCTTCTTCAGGTCTTGGAGAAACAGAGACTATGGTAGACCTGCCTATGTTTCCTGAGCAGAAGATACTAAGTATGGAAAACCATCATAGGCCAAAGAGGGGCAGGAGACACGAGGTTGTTACTTTATTATTCTTCCATTATTATTCTTTCTCCTACACTTAACCAGATCTGGGGTTTTGTTTAATTTATTCATTGCTAAATCTCAAGTGTACAGAATGGTGTGTTGCCCAAAGTACAAGCTCAGTAAATATTTAGTGAATGATTAACTAAAAAAAGAACAAATCCTTAAGCGTAAAGAGAGCTCATCCTTATTACAGAGATATAGCAGAGAGGTGCTCAAATGAATTAGCGCAACTAATTCATTCCAGTAATGATTATTTATACACATTAACCAGTTGTATATTATTCTAAAGCCAAAAACAATTATTTCTGGTTTCCAGGAGCCCCTAGTTATTTATCAAATAATTTTAGACATTGAAGACTGCAGCTCAAGATGTTTCTTAGCCATGTGCCATGGCCTATGGTACTCGATCTTTTAAATGTATTTCCTGTCTTGTAGATGATTAGTGTGAGGTTCAAATGAAATGATCTTCCTCTCCTAACTATAGCTGATTATGTCAAGGTTGGCATTGTAACACAGGGGATATTCTTCCATATGCCAGTGATCAAATTGTGATTTGAATAGCTAGAAATAAAAAGATTAATTGAGCCATTATGATAATCTTGGTAACTTGAATGAATGGATACAAAGAATGGTAGATACCAAGGCTAGTAGAAACCCAGAAACAATGAGATTAACTCCAGACAGATTTAAGAACCATGGCAAAACCAGGGCCTGTTCCAGGAAACTGAGCATATAAGTAAAAGCTTCTGAAAGGAAAAGGGGAACAAAAGGCAAAGACAGATGAGGAAGACCAATGAGGAGAGGGTTTGCAAGAGATGAAAAGAAAGAAACACTCAACAGAACTAAAATGTAAAAGATAGATCAAAGAGACAGAGACATATCCTATCCAAGGTGACCACTTTCAGGGGAAAATTTTATGGTTCAGTTTGTCCTGGATCCTAAAACAAATGGACTTGTTCTTTGGTATTTGAGAATAAAAAAGCACATGGAGCCGAGCACCGGTGGCTCATGCCTGTAATCCTAGCTACCCAGGAGGCTGAGATCTAAGGCTCACGGTTCAAAGCCAGAACGAGCAGGAGGGTCTGTGACACTCTTACCTCCAATTAACCACCAGAAAACTGGATGTGGTGCTGTGGTTCAAGTGGTAGGGCCCCTTTCTTGAGCTGAAGAGCTGAGGGACAGTGCCTAGGCCCAGAGATCAAGCCCGATTACTGACCAAAAAAAACCAAAAAACAAAAAAAACATGTGGTTTCTATGAAGATGATCACTGGTGGAAGGATTCCTTCATGCAAAGCCTATGGCCTATCCTCAGTATTTATCTACTTTCCTATGTTCCAAGAACCATGGGGATGGATTTTTCTTCCATTTATGTAGTAGGTCTCCTCCAAATGAAGAAAGTCATGATTAGAATAAGCTCAGAGATGGCTGGAGGGAAATAAAGAAGATACTGGTCTCTCCCAGTAAACAGTGAGTGCTTAAAACTTGGCTCATCTTCTCTCCTGAATTCATTGTGTCACAAATGCAGTGTGAGCCACAGTGTCTGTGTGTGTGTGTGTGTGTGTGTGTGTGTGTGTGTGTGTGTGTGTGTGTGTGTGTGTGTGTGTGTGTGTGTGTGTGTGTTCAGAAGTCACCAGATAGATCATCCTTATGAAGGACACACAGACTTGTCATGCTTTTACTACTTCTTTTCTTTGGATGCTACAAACAACAGTCATAAAAATAATCACAAGTACAGTGCCCCTTGGTGTGTGTCAGACCCTGTACTAGGCAATTTCATGTGTTTATTGTCTGTATAACTGCTTGTGATTCTTTTATTTAAATTTCCATTTGTCACTTTTTTTTAATGTCTGTACCCTTTGTTTTTTATGTAACTTTAGCTGATTTGGGGAGGGGAGGTGAAGGGGAATCGCAGAAATGGTGGGACAAAGGTTGACCTAATTCAGCAGGAATACTCACTAGATACTATGTTAGAAATGAACTATACAAACTGGGGAGGGGAGGGAGGTTGGTAGGGAAAAAACTGAGACAAAATGAGGGAGAAAGTGACACCACTCATAAAGAAATATACTCATTACCTGACCTATGTAACCATAACCCTTTTGTACATTACCTTTACAACATGTGTGTGTGTGTGTGTGTGTGTGTGTGTGTGTGTGTGTGTGTGTGTGTGTGTGTGTGTGTGTTGTAGGGCTTGAACTCTGGGCCTGGGCGCTGTCCCTCAGCTCTTCAGCTCAAGGCTAGTGCTCTACCACTTGAGCCGCAGTGCCACATCCGGTTTTCTGGTGGCTTATTGGAGATAAAAGTGTTACAGATTTCCTGCCCAGGGCTGGCTTTGAACTGTGATCCTCAGATCTCAGCCTCCTAAGTAGCTACGATTACAGGCATGAGCCACTGGTGCCCAGCTAAAAAATGAATAAGAGACCATACTATTAGATTCTTTTCAATTCCTGGAACAATCATATTTTGAGGTTTAGATTATTTTTAAATTAAAAGGCTTGATTCAGGAAATAGGATGTAGAAATGGAGGAAGGATAAAACATTGTCTCTATTCTATTCAGAAGACACTCTTCTTCCCAGAACTTTTATTTTTATTTTATTCTTTAGTTCCAGAAAATAACAGTTAAATTCCAAATAAGAGGACAGAAGTAAGGTTCCTCAATTCCATTGTATGTCAGAATCACCTGGCAACTTAAAAAAATATGCCTATTTGGGTCAATTAGTATTGAACACACATACCTGGGCCCCAGTAATTATACTCCAAGGGGTAAATTTGGACCACCAAAATATTTAGATGAAAAAGTTGGCAACAGCAATATTCACAATGGCTGGGAACAGGAAATATGTCTCTCAATATCCAATTAGATGAATGAGTTTTGATACACCACACACAGTGGCATGCAGGGGTAGGAAACCTATTTCTTTCCTGCTAGAGACCATTTGGATATTTGTTACATAAATCACAGGCTATACAAAATGATCACTACTGGCAGATGGCCATGGGCATCCATGAGAAGTATATGAGAAGCACTGGTATCTGTCCTGTCAACCTATGTGTGCCCATCATCAGATGAATGAATAAAGAAAATACAGTCTATGTACCTAGTGATACCTGTACCAGCCGTGAGCATGGAAGCCTGCCTTCCTGACAACATGGATGACCCAGAAGTATATGCTGTTCAAGAAATAAGCCAGCCTCAGCAGGACAAATACTACATAAAATGACACATTCTGTGGACTCTGAGAAGATTGATCTCATAGAAGTAGAGAACAGTAGTGTTTACCAAAGGCTGTTGTGGGCAGAGGCAGGAAGAATGAGAAGAAGATGGCTGTTTAGATAGGAGCAACAAACTTCAAGATAGCTACTACATAGCCAGACAACTATAGTTAGCATAATACTTCAATCTTATTATGTCTACATAATAAGATTGCATATTAAAATCCCATTAAAAATAAAATATAAAAATAAATATAGAAACTCCCTAGGTGATTCTAATGTATGGCCTGCTTGGAAATAATTGAAATTCTGTTCAGAATGGATTGAGTTGGACTCAGTGGCTTGGAATGTCACCTTGGAAGAAGCCAACCCATGTCCGTGAGATTGTTTCTTAATTGTAAAGAAATCACAGTGAAGCTAACACCACATGTTTATAAAGGTTACATGAAGCAATACAGGGGAAGTGCTCAGCATACAGTACCAACAAATGCATGCAATGAATAGATTACTGCATGATTTTGTCCAAGCTTAGGAGGCAACTATTTATAGGATCTGATCTAGACTCATCTAATTTTAAAGTCCATGGCTTTATATCTGTTTCTTTCTCCTGTGCTGCCTCAAGGACTCCAGGAAATTTTTTTTCCGGGGACGGTGACCCCTGTGAACAAGGAAGAAAGGCCCTCTTCTTTAATCAGAGGGTGTTGATTAGGTTTGATTGCATGTTCCGTGGTCATTATTGATCTGGGTGGTGAATGATTGATGGTTCCTGGTTGTCACTGTCTCATCTTCCCTCTAATTGCATGAAATATTTGTCGGGGTTGAGCACCTCTTACTCAGATGCATTAACAATAATTTCCCCAAATGTGTTCCCTTGAAAGATATTGAATTCTTTCCAAAAGGTTCTCTGCATCTCTTTCACAGTGCAGTAAAAAGTGCATCCATAAATTACGCAATTGACACAGATCGGACCTGGATGGTGGAGCAGTCAGCCGCAAATTCTTCTTCCCAGACACGTCCTGTCTGATGACTGGACTGGTGGAGACTCTGGGGGTGCCACCCTAGTCACCCATGAGTATGGCTGGTGGTTCCTCTCAGAGGAGGAGGTGGACAGGCTGCTAATCCAGGTTGGGGCTTTGGAGTCTGACTGCAAGGACTAAAACAAATCGAAATTAATTTCCTTGCTGTGATAGCTCTCTGTTGCTTTGCCTATCTCTTCCTGGTTGGAACAAGCTGTTAAAATAATCGCAGTAGAACAAGGACTCTAAGGCTAACACAAAACTAGATCCAAATACTTGTGCTATCACTGTGGGCTGTTGTGTTCTCTGGCTCTCAGGTTACTCCTCTTTAAAGTAGGAACATGGTAAAAGGTTGCTCAGCAAAGCCTTTTGTACATAAGTGAAGCTGGTCTCTGTGGTGTCTCATACAACCCAGATGACTGGTGCTAAAAAGAATTTTAGAGTTGTCTCTGCTATCTCAAACAAGTTAATTTTCCTAAATAGGAGTTATTCCTTAAATATGTTATCGTCCCACCTAATAAAGATAATTCTTTTGAAGTTAGTTCAAAATCCAAATGAATGAAATAGTTTAACAGTTGGAATAATCACAAGAGACAAACTTATTTCTCTTCTTAAAGAATCAATAAATCAATTATGCTGATGTTAATAGAAGTCAATTCTAATTTCCTTTAAAGACTAATTATGAGTTATTTTCTAGTTACCTTGGCAAGAACACTTAGATCAGATGAAAGCCAAAATATCAGAAATTAAGTAAAAATTACATCATCCAGTGTAATTGACTTTGTTGAGATAAAGAACAACACGTTAGGATAAAAATTTGTATTTCTCATTGTATGCATGGAGTTTAAACTAACAAAATGATTACTGGATAAAAATCTGATGCTAAATATTTTTTTTATTACCTATTAATATCTTTAAGATGATTCCATAGGGTATATAGTATTTATTATCCCTACTTTACAAGTGGAAAAATTAGGAGGGTTAGGAATACTGAATAAATCCCCTAAAGCAACACAGAAATAAGAAAATCAAATCCACATCTGAGAACAGAGTCAATGTCATTTCCCTCCATAATAGCCCTGACGTAATGGCTCAACTAATGAGTTTTCAGCTTTACAATGGTGTGAAAATAATACATATGCAGAAGCAATCCAGCTGGAAATGTGATCTTTTCCTCAGTTGGAAATATGTGTTAAGATTGTCTCATGATGCTGAGCAATGGCAGGGACCTGTTGGTTCCAGACAGCAACAAATCCAAGGGCATATAGCCAAGGCTCTACAATGTTCATCCTTGCTATGCTCCAATGTTAGGTAAGTGACAGGTATGAAGTACATTTACAGCTTTTAATGTTTTCAACCCATGGTGAATGGATCTTTTTGTTTCAACCCCCTCCTAAGAGAAAGAACACCTATATTAGACTGCACTGATGACTTCTAGCAGGAACTGTCAGGATTCATCAAGGACTGAATGAAAGGACCAGCAACTAAATGGTAAGGGATCTTTGCATTTTAATGGCGTTAAACGAGTATCTTTCTATCATGGATTGATTCTTTAATGGGCCATAACAACAAATATCAAGCATTAAGGATATTGATGATATATCAACATAACAATATCCAGAATTAAAGATATTGTTGACAGACCAACCCTTCAACACATTTGGGGAACATTTAATATTCAAACCATAATAGTGGTACAGGTTTCTTGTGGGATTGCTGGGCATTGGTGGCTCATATTTGTAATCCTAGTTACTCAGGAGGCTGAGATCTGAGGATCATGATTCAAAGCCAACTTGGGCAGATGAAGTCCTTGAGATTCTTTTCTCCAATAAACTACTCAGATAAGGCCTGAAATGGTTCTGTAGTTCAAATGGTAGAGCACTAGCCTTGCGCACAAAAAGGCTCAGGGACAGTGTCCAAGCCCTGTGTTCCAGCTCTAGGACCGGCTTCCTATATTATTGTTTTGGAAGATACATGCTCTTGTTAATGTAGAAACAAAAATTAAGGAAGTTGGCAATTAATGGATAAGATGTGACTATTTTTGAATGACTGTTTGCTATCAGACTAGATGCTGTAGAGATTACAGGTTTGAGGTCTTTTGTTACATATGGTCTGTTCAATGTCCATTTATATATTCAGTATCTCAGGTGACATGGTATAAAGTAATGCTACAAAGCTAGGCAAGAACAAATCCTTCTTCTTTAATAAAGTAAGCTGCATTAAGACTATTGTTCCACGGATGTTGATGGTAGTTAAGTCCTTGCTTAACATAATGATATATCTACATAAATGAGAGGAGAAGAAGGTAAAGCTAGCTCAGAAAATGTGTTTGTGGAAACAAAGATGACATAATTAAGAATAAACTGGTGAGGGAATAGAGCTGGTGTGACATCCTCAAAGTTGAGCACACATAGGATCCCAAACAATCTCAGCACCCAACCAAATATCATAATAGAGAAACTTTATGCCATTAGTTTGCTTATTCAACAATGCTAACAGATCACCTTTCATATAGTAGAAGAACTGTGGTGGTGCTGGAAATGATGTGTTAAATAAAACAAGCAAAGTGCCTCCTATAATAACATCATTTTATTAGAAAGGAGAGATAATTCCTATGTAACAAAACAACAACAAAACAAAATAATGAATACTGAATAAAATAAGGCATGGGTTAACATGGATTAAGAGTGACTGGAAGGTAACCTGATGGCAGTAGATTATTTAGAAAAGGCATCTTTCTCTTCCTTTACCTTCCCTTCCCTTCCCTTCCCTTCCCTTCCCTTCCCTTCCCTTCCCTTCCCTTCCCTTCCCTTCCCTTCCCTTCCCTTCCCTTCCCTTCCCTTCCCTTCCCTTCCCTTCCCTTCCCTTCCCTTCCCTTCCCTTCCCTTCCCTTCCCTTCCCTTTTTCCTTTCTGTTCCTTTTTCCTTTCCTTTCCTTTTTTCTTTACTTTCTTTCTTTTTTCTTTCCTTTTCCTTTCTTTTTTCTTTTTTGCCAGCCAGGGGGATTGAGCTTAGGGCTTGGGCACTGTCCCTGAGCTCTTTTGCTCAAGGCTAGCACTCTACTACTTTGAGCCACAGCACTACTTCCAGTTTTTCTGGTGGTTCATTGGAGATGAGCCGTACAGAATTTCCTGACCGGGGTGGCTTTGAACCACAATCTTTAGATTCTAGCCTTCTAAGTAGCTAGGATTACAGGTGTGAGTCACCAGTGACCGGCTACAGGTAGGCATTCTCAGGAGGTAGTACTACCTAGTGAACAGAAGCCAATGATGGTTGTTCAGGAGAAAACCTGGGGGAGTACACAATGAGCAGGCAAACAACTCAAAGTTCTGAGGCAGGAACGATCGTTGTTTGTCGAAGTGCCTAAAGGAGCTTGATATGTGTTGAGCAATGTAAACCAGAAATCAAGGAACACAAAATGAGATTAGGCAGGCACCCGCTCCTCCTGGATGTACTAGGCTCCTGTGTGGAGTCTGGATCTTCTTTAAATACTACAGGACATTGGAGAGTTTTATGCAGGGAGCTAAGAAGGAAATGAAATGAGAAGTTTCTCTAAATTACCCTTTGAAAAAGCTCCTTTTTCTAGTCTTTCAAGAATAACCTTTAGAACAGGCAAGGGTGAATATGTAATTTGGAGACTATTCTGACAATGTGGACAGAAGAACAAGACACGTCATGGTGGGGGAGACACCAGGCATGTCGCAGAGGGAACAGGATATGGCAGCCCAGGCTTGAGACCTAGGACCCGGGTATAAGGGCAGACATACGAAGACACAAGCACAGCACAAAGGCAAAGTGACTGCCAATATTATGACAAAACCTAGTTACCATGTATTGCATACATTTCCTCCACAGACTGCCTGTAAACAATTAAATGTGTTGTTTTGAGTCCTCTTGAGTACCTTGTGTACTTTGTGAAATTAACACTATTATCTCCTTTAAATAGGAGAAACTGAAGCTCAGAGAGTTCAAGAGACACAACCTGTACACCTAGTGTTCTTTTCTAAACTATGTTTTCTATTGCAAAAGCACTGCACAGAGGGGCTACAGCCACATGAGCAAAGCAACGAGTACATTTCCCATTGAGCACCGCTACCTCCTCCTGCTTCTTACTCACTGTACACATTGCTCCCTTAAGAAGGCCCAAGTGGTATAGAGTCACGTGGCTATGGAAAGCAGATTCCCTACCCATTACCAAGGCCATACTGTACTTTCAAAATTGGGAAGGAATCAACCTCAGAATGAAAGACTAAGGATGAATATGATGGCCAGGAACTGGACAACTGCCAACTCCCAGATTCTTATTTAACTTAAAAATCATCACCTACAAAGCAAAAAAGAACTTGTAGCAATTGAAATTTCTAAGCTATGACCACTGCCTGCAACGTCTACATGTAAGCACGCATACAGATACTACTCTGCATATGCCCAGAGATAGGTACCAGGCACGTGTGCATTCTTTTCACTTTTGCAGAAGCAGCAGATGGATAATTGCAGCCCCTAAGTGCCTAATCTGCTCTCCGGGACATGGGCAGATTTCTGAGCCAACAAACTTAATTGAACTTTCTATTCCAGCTGGAAAAGGTTACAGAGTTGCTGCGCACACAGCACACGCAGAATGAAAAGGTCAGCGGCTCAGTCCTTTTTGTAATGGATTGACCAAAGGCATATTGTTTTGTTTTCTATTTTTTCTTTATTTTTTATTTATAAAAACATTTCTCTCAACCTCTGAATTGTAAAACTTAATTAGGGCATTCTTTCTCCTAGTGTTTAAAGATGAGCAGTTATGCTGACACGGCCTGTAGTCTCTCAGGTTGCTTTTCTGTTAAGCCTGCATGTGAGAAAAGGGAAAGAACATAGTTTAAAGGTGAATACCTAGGCCTTTAAAATCTCCTTGAAAACATGTTCAAAGACCCACTAAAGCAGTGTGTCTTAAACTTGAACATGGGTTAAAAAAAATCTAAAAGCAGCCTCTGCCCCCAGAGAGAATAAATCAGATCAGAGTGAAGTGAAGACTGACATTTCTTCGTTTGCAAAGTTGCATGTTTAATAAGTTCTGGCGTGACACTGATGCTGCTGGTCCCAGGAGCAGACAGTGAACCCCCAGCCCCTGCTTGACAGTCCTGTCCCCATTCAAACTGCAGATCATGCTTCTCAACGTTAAGTGTCAGACAAATGCACTTCCATTCTGAGAGCTGCATTTGAAGAAGCCCATTGCAAGTTGGAATCTATCCTGAGATACGTGACCTGTTAAAGTACTGCTGACACTGAAGCTGGACTTTAAACAGTAGGCAGAATTCAAACATGCCCTATGCACTGGACAAGGTAAAAGATATATAACGAACTAAGGAAATTTTTTTTTTAAGTTGAAAAGAGAATTTTTGGAAAACACAATTCTTGTCATCAAATACCTGAAATGCTGTCATAGCGAACAGGGATTAAGCTTTATCACTGCAGTTCCAGAGACAGGACTAGAAGACAGGGGGCGGGAGGAGGGGAATTAATTCAATCTAAGGAAAGCCATAGAAAGGGGTTGTTTCTAGTTTCTAATAATTAAACTAGGAATTGACTGTAGCATGAACAAGTTAGTTCACTGCCATTGGGAGTATCTAATCAGAGATTGTGGAATTGTGTACTAGTAAGGTTAGAAAGCAGATTGAAGAATTTTTTGAAAGTTGGACTAGTTAATTTCTCCCCTAGAATTATTTTACAATTAAGCTTTTACAGTTTTTTTTTACTATGTACAATTAAGGTTCAGTGAATGTCAAAACAATAAATCTCACATGCTGTACTTAATTTCTGGAGAACTTCTCAAATGAGTCTCTAGAATGTTCTCTTGAGGTTGGGGGTATAACTCCATGGAAGGGCACTTGCCTGGCAAATGCAAGGTCCTGAGTTCGGTACTTAGCTCTGAAAGAAAAAAAAAATGGCAGGGCACGGGTGGATCACACCTGTAATCTTAGCGTGTTCAGAAGGCTGAAATCTGAGGATTGCAGTTCGAAGCCAGCCCAGACAGGAAAGTCTGTGGACTCTTATCTCCAATAAACTACTCAGAAGAAGCTGGAAGAGGTGCTGTGGTTCAAGCAGTAGAGTGCTAACCCTGAACAAAAGAAGCTCAGAGTTCAAGCCCAGGACTGGCAACAACAACAATAAAAATAATTATCTTACTTGGATTTTTTATGTATTATTTTATTTTATTCTATTTTTTATTATCTTAAATAGCTGTACAAAGAAGTTCCCATTCTACAAAACAGTACATGAGTACAAAGCGTCTGACAACATTGTCACCCATCTCTCTTAACCCATCCCTTCTCACACTTTTTTTCTTTAATTGAGATTAGGTGATTACACAAATTTAAATATGTATTTTTTAAAATGTTATTAAATAGTTTTACCTATCAAGTTGCTTAAAAACTTATATTTATTTTGATATTTTGACTTTTCTTTATCATAAAAAGAAATTAGCTTATTTTCTCTGCATAATACTTTTTAAAGCATGAATGTTTACCCTTTAGGATAAACACTAATGAGCAGTATACTGGTGACTCACACCTATAATCCTAGTATCTCAGGAGGCTGAGACCATAGTTCAAAGACAACCAAAGCAGGAAAGTGCGAGAAACTCTCTGAGACTATCTCCCATTATCCAGCAAAAAACTAGTGGAAGTAGAGCTGTAGCTCTGGTGTTATGCTGGCTTCAAGCAAAAAAAGCCCAGGCACAGCACCAAGACCTTGAGTTCAAGGCCCAAGATATGTGCGCATGCGCGCGCATGCGCTCACACAGAGTTAATACTAATGACAAGAATTGTTGGCTCTCCATGAAACAAGAAAATGTTATTTAGCCCAAATTGCCTCCTTTTTTAAGACTTATCTATTTTCTTATCATATAAAATTAAAATTTTGTAAGTTTTTCAGACCTTGGACAGGCTGAGTAAAGAGATTAAATACTATTAAATCCCTTTGTTCATTTCCTTTACCTAGAATAGCATAGAGTCTTGTGTTATAAGCCATAAATTTGAAAGGAAATAAATATGGTATTAAAAGGCTGACAATAAATCTCAGACTTTTTTGTTATTTTTGTACCTAATTCTTTTTCTTTAAATGGTTCTTAGTCTTTTGTCTGATTGGCTTCTAGCTCTTAGGGATTGGGAGTAAGGTAGTATTTGAGATTGTATTATGTCAGAATAAATGATCTTATTTGGATTTTTATAGTAACTTTTGATATGGCTTCCTTGGCTCCAGTTTTACCCGTCATTACATTTATGTTTTATGTGAATGCCACATAATCTATTTGAGATGCAAATAATATCATGCTGTCCTGTGGATACGTTCGTCCTCTGTTTAATACACCTAACTGGTTTTCATCGTCTATAAAAGAACTATCATTCTCCCTTGCCTGTCATACAATTCCTCTATGACCGAGACACCACTTAACAGATCTGAATTCTTACACCTCATTCATAGAGAAAAGTAGCTATCTTGGATTTCTTTTTATCTAATAGGCTACTGCAAAGCCTTGGTGACTTCACTTCATATTCTCTATCTGAGAGGTTTTTTTTTTTCTTCTCCACCCAGCTGTTACCTATACCTCAAGAATTACTTCTTGGGTTTTTTTTTTTTTTAAGAAATAACCAGGAAGTGCTCCCTGGTACTTAGATTGGATAAAAATGAAGAAGCAGGAGCTGGGAAGGTGGCTCAGTGGTAGACTGCTTGCCTTGCATGCATGAGGCCCTGAGTTCAATTCCTCAGCACAACATAAGCAGAAAAAGCCAGAAATGGCACTGTGGCTCACGTGGTAGAGCGCTAGCCTTGATCTGAAGAGCTGAGGGAAAGTGCCCAGACCCAGAGTTCAAGCCTCAAAACCAACCAAAAAAAAAAAAAAAACAAAAGAAAACAAAACAAAAACAAAATGAAGAAGCACATAGCTTGTTACTCAGAGAGGAGATGATTTACTCTGCCGTATTAAAGTGGATAGAGAAGTTATGCTCATATGCAGAATAAAGTAATATGTGCCAAGAAAACACAATGGCTGAGATCTGAGGATCGCAGTTCAAAACCAACCTGGGCAGGAAAGTCCGTGAAACTCTCATCTCCAATAAACCACCAAAAAAAACCGGAAGTGGTGCTGTGGCTCAAGTGGTAGAGCGCTAGCCTTGAGCTGAGAGCTGAGGGACAGCGCCCAGGCCCAGAGTTCAGGCCCCACGACCGACCAAAAAAAAAAAAAAATAAGAGAGAACACAATGGAAGCTCAAGATGAGGATGTAAGATGTGTGTGTGTGTGTGTACATGTACATGTACACACATATGTGTGTTAAATAATTGTAAGTCTGAATGCCTATGGGAGCAGACAGGTATTGTAAAGATGACCTGCTCAGATAGAGATCATGGGAAGCTAGATGAGCTGTTTTCTTCTCTATATGCTGGCATATTGTCACTGTACATATGGATTTGTGTATTGCCTAGTGTATCTACATCTTATTTTTTAGGATAATACAAGTCACCAGGTTTTTTTAGGTAGCATCAAAATTTTAACCTGCCTTAACAAGGGTGCTTTTTTAAAATACTGTATGGTTTAAGTTCAGTATCCAAGAGAAGTTATGGCTCAGAGAGTAATATTCTGTCACCTTTGTTTGAAGGCTTTTTTCTTCTAGTATTTTGAGCTGTTACTCACCTGGCACCCATAGGTATACGCGTAATTGAGAATGGGCCCTCAGGAATTATGGGTCAGGGAAGGACAATACCAGGTATAATAATTATTGAGGGCTTTTCTAATTATGTAATGTTAGACATATCGTTTCTTTTTTCTATGCCTCAGATTAGTGGCCCCTCCTGTGAGAATTTTTATTTCTATACCTTAAAGGGTGTTAGAAAAAAATTAAATGATGTAATGAGAATAAAAATGCTTTGAAAAGAAAAAAAGCAATTGTACATTAAAGACACTGAAATGGGGGTTTCCCACAGCCATCTACATCATGCTTCCTAAGGGGCCAGTGCCACCATAAGGGTACAAATGAGGGCACTTTCTGTCAATACTTTCTCAGATTCCCATAAATAATTTGGTCCAAAAAGGCCTGGTTCACTGGGCAAAGCTCAAGATTGACTGATAATTGGCTTCACAATCCAGAGATCAGCCCAAGGACATATGTGCCTCTGCTTCAGGGCTGATGAATGAAACCCAGTTTAATATGTCCTGTATCTGCCTAAACAGAGCTCTGCCAGATGATAGTGACTTGTCAATCATTTATATTGCTTTCTTTTTCTTTGACTTACTTCAGGAAATTTAAGCCATAGAAGAGAATCTATCCATGTGAGCAAGCTGCTGATAATGGCATAACTGTTGCTAATAATAAACCCTCTGTTAAGTCTTTAGCTCACTTATTTATTGGGCAGTTGTTGCTTTGAGGATTTGTTGTTCGGGGACCATTGTATGGCTACTGAAGATCTTCTCCCAATCCGTGGGCTTTCTATTGATCTTGCTAGCGATGTACTTTGCCATGCAGAAGCTCTGCAACTTCATGTAATCCCATTTGTCCAACCTTTCTTTGATTTGTTGTGTTTCCGGGTCTCTACTAAGAAAATTTTGGCCTGTGCCAAGATCTTGAGTTTCTCGTATTCTGTCCTGTAATGTTTTCAGAGCGTCTGCTTTGACTCCAAGGTCTTTGATCCATTTGGAGTTGATTCTGGTGCAGGGCGATATATAAGGATCTAGCTTCAGTTTTTCTACAAGTGATTAACCAATTTTGCCAGCACCATTTACTGAAGAGGCTGTCTTTCTTCCATTCTGTTTTTTTAGCTTCCTTATCGAAGATTAGATGGCTACAGGTCTGTGGGTTCATTTCTGGGTTTTCAATTCTATTCCATTGGTCCTGAAGTCTGTTCTTGTGCCAGTACCACGCTGTTTTGATTCCTATGGCTTTGTAGTAGAGTTTGAAATTTAGTATTGATATTCTTCCAGCACTGTTCTTTCTGTTAAGGTTGGTTTTTGCTATTTGGGGTCTTCTATTGTTACATATGAATTTTTGGTTTGCCTCTTCTATTTCCTTGAAGTATGAAGTTGGAATATTGATAGGTATTGTATTGAATTTGTAGATAGCCTTGGGAAGTATTGCCATTTTCACGATGTTGATCCTTCCAATCCAGGAGCATGGGAGGTTTTGCCACTCTCTAAGTTTTGTTTTGATTTCCTTTTTCAGGTTTTTAAAGTTTTCATCATAGAGGTCCTTCACTTCTTTTAAGTTAATTCCTAAGTATTTTATTTTTGTGGGGCTATTAAGAATGGGGTTGCTTTCCTGATTTCATCCATGCTTTTCTCATTGTTGGCATACAGAAAAGCCATTGATTTTTTGAGGGTTAATTTTATACCTTGCTACTTTGCCAAAGTTTTGAATCAGCTCAAGTAATTTGGGAGTGGAATCCATGGGATTCTTTAACTACAAGATCATGTCATCTGCAAAGAGGGAGAGTTTTACTTCATCTTTCCCTATTTGGATCCCTTTTATGTTTTCATCTTGTCTTATTGCTGTAGCTAGGCATTTTAATACTAAATTGAAGAGAAGTGGAGAGAGTGGACATCCTTGCCTGGTTCCTGAGTTTAGAGGAAATGGCTTTAGTTTTTCACCATTGAGTATAATACTGGCTGTAGGTTTGTCATATACAGCCTTTATTGTATTGAGGAATGTTCCATGGGTTCTTGTTTTTCCAGAGCTTTCATCATAAAGGGGTGTTGGATCTTGTCAAATGCTTTTTCTGCATCTACTGAGATAACCATATGGTTCTTATCCTTGTTCTAGCTGATGTGATGTTTTGAAGAGGAAAGAAGGATGGTCAATAGCCACATGAAGAAATCCTCAACCTCCCTAGCCATAAAAGAAATGCAAATCAAAACAACATTGAGATACCACCTCACCCCAGTTAGAATGGCTATAATAAAGAACTCTAATAACAACAGATGCTGGAGGGGATGTGGACAGAAGGGAACCCTACTGCATTGTTGGTGGGAGGGCAAACTTGTTCAGCCACTTTGGAAAGTAGTATGGAGGTTCCTCAAAAGACTCCACATAGAGCTCCTCAAATACCCAGCAATTCCACTTTTGGGCATTTGCCCAAATGATCACAAACATGACCATACTAAAGCTACCACACAATTATGCTTATTGTAGCATTATTTACCATAGCTAAGATATGGAACCAACGCAGATGCCCCTCAATAGATGAATGCATCAAGAAAATGTGATATATATACACAATGGAATTCTATGCCTTCATCAGAAAGAATAACATTTCCCCATTTGTTAGGAAATGGAAAGGCTTGGAAAAAAATTAAATTAAGTGAAGTAAGCCAGGCCCAAAGAAACATAAGTCCTATGGTTTCCCTTATTTGCAATAACTAGTATATGTCTGAGACAAGCAGAAACAGACAAGTTGATGTTAGGCAAAATGAACCCCAAGATAAGAACTCAATTTTTTTCTTTCTTGTTATTTTTTCTAGGATAATTATAAGATGATTTCTTTGTTGCTTTGTATTTCCCTCCCCCATGGTATAACCCCTGTTTTCACTGTATTTGATGTTGGTATACTTTATGGAGGGGAAGGGAAAAAACAAATTGTTTAAATAGGGATACAGGTGGACCCATTGCAACAATGAGATGTACGTTATGTCAAAAAATGAATTTTACAACTTTGGCGGGGGAGGGAGGAGATGGGAGGGCAGGGATGGTAAAGGGAAACAAAGGAGGAGGCAACAATGCTTGATAAGAAATGTACTCATTATCTTGCCCATGTAATTATAACCTCTCTGTACAGTATTTTCACAATAAATAAATAAATAAATAACAAAAAAAGAAATGTACTCATTACCTTGCTCATGTAATTGTAACCCCTCTGTATGGTATTTTCACAATAAAACACTTATTAATAAAATGATAATAAACCCTCTGGACAAGGTTAGAATGAAAGGCTATGATTGAAAGAAAAATAAGAAAGAAAAAAGAAAAAGAAAAAGAAAGAAAAAAGAAAAAAGAAAGAAAGAAATAAGAAAGAAAGAAAGAAAGAAAGAAAGAAAGAAGAAAGAAAGAAAGAAAGAAAGAAAGAAAGAAAGAAAGAAAGAAAGAAAGAAAGAAAGAAAGAAAGAAAGAAAAGAAAGAAAGAGAGAGAGAGAGAGAGAGGAAGGAAGGAGGGAAGGAAGGAAGGAAGGAAGGAAGGAAGGAAGGAAGGAAAGAAGGAAGGAAGGAAGGAGGGAGGGAGGGAGGGAGGGAGATGGAGTGCAGGAAGGAAGGAAGGAGGGAAGAAGGGAGGGAGGGAGGGAGGGAGGGAGAAATGGAGTGAAGCAAGGAAGGAAGGAATGAATGAAGGGAGGGAGGGAGGGGGTGATAAGGAGGAGAGAGGGAGAGAGGAGGGAGGGAGGAAGGAAGGAAGGAACGAAGGAAGGAAGGAAGGAAGGAAGGAAAGGAGGGAGGGACTAGAAATTAAACTACTAAGAACAAAAATATTGGATCTATGCAGCTGCATGATTAAAAGTATGGGATTGGGGTGACTTGATTTGGGGTTAATTCCCTCTTTCACATCCAGAAATTATAGCTGTAATTCTTCACCTCTCAGTTCATCCATGCCTTCTGTAATGTTGCCTGGTAGCATTCCCACTGACAAAAGAGTATGTTTTCCACCCTCTTAATCTGAACTGCTAAGTTTAATGTTAAGGGACACTGCCAATTCCAAACCTTGAAATTGCACTCACTCTTTTCTCTCTCTGTGTATCTTTTACTGAACACATATATACCAAATATATATATATATATAATATGTACATATATATGTATGTATGTATGTATGTATGTATGTATATGTATATATACATATATATATATATATATATATATACACACACACATATGGTGGCCAGACTATGCCAGACTTATGAACTTATGCTATTCTAGCATAGCTATGTACCAGGTGACCTGCCATTTTACTGCCTCTGCACAAACAAGCCCAGCCCAAATTAGGAGAGTCTTGTTCAGATCAGTGGAACCCATCAAATGACAGAAGTAACTATGAAGACTATAGTCAACTCCTTCTATTGAATTCAGTGAGTTCTGAGAAGACCCTTCATGCTGCAATACTTAACCCATACAGACCTTGAATAAGCAGGAGACCTTTGTAAACTCCTGATTGCTTGGTTCCTTATCTGCAAAATGGAAATACCACTAGCACCACACAGGACTGCCACAAGCATTTCACTAATGTCTGCTCCCACTCAAAGAACTCCACTTGGAAAGATGCTGTTGAGGTGACATTTCTTGAATGGAGTCCACAGTTCTGGTGTGTCACATTTTGAGTCCACTCTATTCCCTGACCACCTTTTACACCCACAGAAGACTGAACAAATGAAGGTTCAAAGCAAGTTCATGTTTTTTACGAGACTTTACTAGAAATAGGAACCTTCTAATAGAGTTCCAATGCATATTTATCTGGAAATGTCCACAGAGATCTAAGAATGCAGCCATTTCCATTTTATCCTCTACTACCAAAGGGAACCCTGGCCTTGCATGAGCTGTCACATGAAATTCAAGAGCACATATGAAAAAGGAGGGAGTTCGCTCCTCCTCTCCACTTCTCCCTCATGACCTTAAGTCCATTCTTGTGTCCTCCAGGGAAGTCAATGTTTTGCACGCAAATTTTATGTTTCTCCTTCAGAACTAATGGTCTACTGGTGGCACTAGCATGTGTGATTCACACCCCCATCTACTGCAGCAGAAAGGGCATGTTTCTGTGTCCTTTGCAAGTACTCAGTGGATATAATCTCCTAGGGACAGAATATCTTTCTCCTGAAATCAGAAATGACCCCAGAATTCTCCCCAAAAGCAGTAAAAACAGTAATATACTAATGATACAGGCCTTAGAACAGATTATTAACTTGGCCAGTCCTTATAAGAATCTCATGAAGTAAATACGATGGTTATACTTGTTTAGCAGATGTGCAAACTTAATGGAAAGAAAGATAGAGTACATTGCTCAAGGCCATTCATGATAAATAAACTAGAGAAGTGTGGAATAGTTAAGCAATTTGGCAATAGAGTCTGTGCACTTAATCATTGTGATATTCTAAGAGAACATTCCAGAAAACTACCACACAGTTTTTGAAGTTTACAAAAGTAATGAAAATGATGAAATCTTTCTGCTTTTCTAGTTATAGAATGCTATTGCCATATTTTTGGTGGACATATCAGCCCAGGTCTGCAGATGAAGAAGGGTCTGCAGTTTCCAAGAGGGAAGGGGCTTATCCAGAACTAAATATTTAGAAATGGTGAGTGAGAAAAATGATCATTTTGTGATCCTTGATGCATTTGGTTAGAACTCTCATGTACTGAGCATTCACTATAGGCGAGACATTGTACTAAACAATTTATGTACATTTTCTCATTCAATTTGCAGAACTTAGGACAAGGAAAGTCACTCAGAGGAGTTAGAGAATGGTTGAAAGTCACCTAGATAATAAGGGCCAATATGTGGCTGACCCACAGATCCTGGGATTAGATACTAAGAAACAAAGGAGGGTAAATTCAGACTTCCACTGAAAGCATATCTCTACTTCTTAGGGGAAAAAAGAGATTTAATATTGCTTTATAAATTCTTCCCTTGCTTCCCATATCTTGAGAAATTAGTTTATCCCTTGTAACTTCACAAAATGGAATAATAAAAAGACTATAATTGTCATCCTGAAGAATCAAAACATCACGTGAAGGAAATATTTGTAGACATGCATTGAATTCATATTTTAAAAATAGTTGTATGGGATTGAATGTGGATTGCTGGAAGATCTAGAAATTTCGAAATAGACTATGAAGTGAAATAAAACCTAGCATGTATTTTTAAATCATAGATGAAAATCAATGTTCTAGAAATGTTCAAGGAATTTTGTTTTTTCCCTTCCCCTCCCCAAGCTAGGTGGGATGCAGAGCACCGACATCAAATACAGTGAAAACAGGGGCTATACCATGGGGGAGGAATATACAAAGAAACAAAAAATCACATTGTACATTATAAATACGTTAGAATCAATAGCAAAAAAGAAAAAACCACTTGTGTCCCTGTCTTGGGTTCATTTCACTTAACATCATCTTATCTGGTCATACGTACGTAGCTTTTGACCTTTTCTGCTTGTCCCAGACTTATACTAATTATTGCAAATAAGGGACACCATGGGACCTATGTCCTTTGGGCCTGGTTTATATAACTTAATATAATTTTTTCCAAGTCTTTCCATTTCCTAACAAATGGGGCAATGTCATTCTTTCTGATAGAGGCATAGAATACTATTGTGTGTAAATACCATTTTCTTGATCCATTCATCTACTGAGGGGCATCTGGGTTGGTTCCATATCTTAGCTATGGTGAATAATGCTGCAGTAAACATAGTTGTGCTGGTAGCTTTAGTATGGTCTTTTAAAAAATGTAAACTCCTAGATTACTTCTCCTCCTCCTCTTCTTCCTCCTCCTCCTCCTTCTCCTGTTCTTCCTCCTCCTCCTCCTTCTTCTTCCCCTTCTTCCTCTTCTTCCTCTTCCTCCTCCTCCTCCCTCTTCCCATTCTTCATCTTCTTCCTCCTCCTCCTCCTCCTCCTCCTCCTCCTCCTCCTCCTCCTCCTCCTCCTCCTCCTCCTCCTCCTCCTCCTCCTCCTCCTCCTCCTCCTCCTCCTCCTCCTCCTCCTCCTGCTGTTCTTTGCCTTATTGTAGATTGAACTCAGGGCTTCACACCTGCTAAGAAAGTACCACCATTTGAGCCATGTTCTCTCCTTTTGCTTTTATTAGTTTCCTTTTCAGACAAAAATCCACTAACTTCTGCCTTGGGCTCTAATCTTCCCACCTCTACTTTCAAAGTAGCTGGAACCATGGACATAAACCACCATATTAGGCTAATTTTTGAGATTAACTTTCACCAGGCTGGCTTCAGAGCATAAGTATCCTATCTCATTCTCCCAAGTAGATAGTGTT
Organism: Dipodomys merriami; assembly: GCF_024711535.1. NCBI lineage: Eukaryota > Metazoa > Chordata > Mammalia > Rodentia > Heteromyidae > Dipodomys > Dipodomys merriami. Next base: position 34,530,662 of record NW_027202382.1, read on the forward strand.
ATAGGAATGCATCACCAAGGCTAGCTAACCATCTTACTTTTAAATCCTATTTTCATTGTTCATATCAGATATCAGGGAAGATACAATACAGATTCTAAGGCTCCTTCTTCATAATTTAAAAGGCCTTAATGAGACCTAAGTGATATTCCTTTATTGTATAGGTACAGGAGCAAACCTTAAAAGGTTGATGTGATTTGTCAGATACAAGTGTCCTAGTCTGTGTGCTACATGTAATTCACTCCTGTAAATTAAAGAAGAGATAAAAGAAAAGCAATGATAACACTTGGACTTATTTGTAGTATGGGATAAATTCCAGGCCATGAAATTAGTCCTCAAAGTGCTTAATCTCTTGTCATATTTTCAGCCAAAACATTATCCAGGTAAAAGCAAACCTTAGGTACAACATCTTATACACATTGGATTTTCCTCCAGTTTGAATTTTATTTCTACATTTACAAGCCATTAAAATATATCCTTCAAGGCAATAGGCTGGCCTATTCAAAGGTATCTCCTCCAAGAAGTGTACTTCTCAAGTTTAAGTCCATTTACATAGATGGGTCATTGTTTCCCATAATATTCATCTCTTAACCAGAGGCTATTATCCTTGATGGTAGAAAAAGTTATAAGGGAGATGCTCACTCCAGACCCCACAGACCTTTGAGTCATCAACTTCTACCAAAAGCCTGCTTATCTCAACACTAAGAGTTTTTCAGGAGCCATTGAGCCATGACCAGTTAGTCTTTAGAATCATATGGCCATAGCCACCACTTAGTGCTGGGAAGGATTTTGGAGGTAATTAGGTTTTGGGCTCTCCTTTTCCAGATGGGGAGACAGAGGGTTTAGTGTTTTGCCCAAGGTCACACATCTGGTCAATGACCAAGTTGGATGTAGGCTTTGAGCTCACTGTCTGTCCATACTGCCTCCTCAGGCTGCTCAGCTGTCACCAAAGCCATTGAAGCGTTTCTCTATCAGTCAGTAACCACTAGAAAGAGACAGGGGAGCTCATCTTCTTTGTATCTTATCACTTCAATCTGTCATTTCCCTCCACCCAGTGTATGGAAGTGTTTCTGGTCTGATCACATCTGCAAAATAAACTTTTTATTTTGATCTTGAACCAGCTGTTGATACCTGGTTCCGTTTGTTATAACATGTAAGGGACGGCTCAGTCCTATTTAAACATCAATTTTGACAAAGGATAAAATTATTATTATCCTCCTAGAAATGTGCAATGAGCACATTTGACAGAAGGAGAGACTAAGTTCTAGAGATAAGTGGGAGAAAACCTTGGGGTTTTGTAAAATTCTACAAAATCCCAAGTAGCTGACACCCAGTTCAGAGTACTTTCCACACAAAAACTACCTTAGCCTTGTTTGAGTGAAAGGGTCTGTCTGACTCCTGCATGATATTTAACAGTGTCCTGAGATGTTTTTGAATATGAAAACTTAAATTGGGACAAGGACAGGACTGACACCTGGTGGGAAGAGGCCAAGAGGTCTTGCTTAGCATCCTGTCATACGTGGAAGCCCCTCCCCCAATGACAGAAGATGTTGACCTCAGGGCATCTCCAAATCACCAGTGGTCCAAAGCCTCCTACCTTGGCTAATGGCTTCTAAGTTAATGTAATTAAACTTTAGCACTAGGCTCCTGAGAGGAGATGCATTTGAATCACTTCAGTCTATTCCTCAAGAGGGCCTATGTTAATTGGATGAATGGAAGAGCCAGTAAGTTGTTACAAACCCCTCAAAGGAGAATTTAAAGAACTCATCATAGGCTGACATAGATCTGCAAAATGGGTCAATATCTAAAAAGAAATCAATTGTGTTCCATTGGATGTAATTTGTGTCCCTAAGGGACAGTAACCATTTGCCTTTTATCAGTTTACCTTCCATTTAAAAGGAGCGATAAAGTATCTCAAAGACGATGATACATAACACGATATAAAATTAGTTCAATATGAATGCTCATCCAAACTGAAACCACTTTAGGTTGGTCATTTCAACAAAGGAGAGCTTAGCCTGAATCTATGCCTTTTCTTTCGTCAGTGTATGAAATAAGCAGGATCCCCTGTCATCTTTGGTTACCTTCTATGTTCATATCATGAGGGATCCAAAAGACTGCAAGAGTAGAAGGATATTTCTCAAATATACTGCATGAAAATAAAAAAATATGTTGAACCACTTTCAAATGACCCTTTTGACCCAGAAACAGGAAATGTATCTGGCCTCCCAAAGACCAGATGACTAATTAGGACACATATTTTTCTTGTCCCCTCCAAGGTTCCGTGGTTTCTTATACCTGCATCACCCTGCACACTCCCATCACCCTTCTCTAATGAACCCATTTTTGCCTTTCATCCTTCTACTTATACCATATTTCCCATGGCCCCATCAATAATGGCAGGTCAAGCTCCCTGGTGACAAGCTGGCCAGTCCTGTGCTCATCAACTCTGTATCCCAACTCCACATTTCTAGGAGAAATGTCTAAATGGCTTACCCGATGGGTTAATTCCCTCATGGTATTTCAATGTTTTCCAAGCAGCTGTGGTAATACACAGTAGAACCATATACTACTACTTACTACACAGAGAAGAGCATCCCTATGGAAAAAGAAACAGGAGTAGGAGACATTTTATGTATTTCCATATGTTTACTTAAATACACCTGAGATCAATTATTTTTCAAGTCACCGGAAAAGGAATCTTTTTATATGGAAAACAAAAGGAAGGATCCTGAAAAGATCAGTAGATTCTCACTGCATTTTATTAATTCTCCAGCTCTTTACAGTATGTCCATTTTAGAGCCCATGGGGGGATTTCTCTAAATAAATGATTGTGTTTTCTTCCATCCAGGAAACAGAATTTACTTGTGCTGCCTCTGACAGCTCTTTGTTTGAGATACTCTTAAGTCATTGCTCTAGGCACTATGGGGTAATATTTTATATTTCAAGATACAACTGAATCTTGCTCACACCTTCTGACATAATTTGTACCAGTTGGAAAATTTGGTATACTAGCATTAGACTGGAAGGTAGACACAGGGAAATTTGTGATATAAATATCTAGGGACATTGCTATCCATTTTTTTTGTTATTTCTTTTTTTATATATATTTTTATTGTGAAAATACTGTACAGAGGGGTTACAATTACATGGGTAAGATAAGATTATCAAGCATTGCAGCCTGCTGCTTTGTTTCCCCTTCTCATCCCTTCCCATCACCCCCTCCCCTCCCCCCCCCACCAAAGTTGTAAAGTTCGTTTTTCGACAAAACTACTTGTACATCTCATTGTTGCAATGGGTCCTCCTGTATCCCTGTTTTAACAATTTGTTTTTTCCCTTCCCCTCCACATATACCAACATCATATATAGTGAAAGCAGGGGTTATACCACGGGGGAGGGACATACAAGGCAACAAAGACATAATCTTATAACTATGTTAGAAACAATCACATGAAAGATCTCTCTCTTTTTTTTGTCAGTCGTGGGGCTTGAGCTCTAGGCTTGGGAGCTGTCCCTGACAATTCACATTGCTATCAATTTTATCTATCCAATGAGACCACAAGAAATATACTATCACATTCTTTCCAGAACATATATACTGGTGAAAAGCATTCTGAATGAGTTATATCAGTATCTTTATTTTGTTTATGCAAAATAAGCTTGAAGGACTAATGTGATTTGTTAATTTTAAAAAGATCCAGTGAGAAATTTAAAACTAATTTAAATGCAAGGCACTGGTGGCTCACACTGTAATCCTAGCTACTTAAGAGGCTGAGATCTGAGGATCATGGTTCAAAGTCAGCCTGAGCAAAAATGTCTTTGTGAGACTCTTATCTCTAATTAAACACTCAAAAACCAGAAGTAGAGCTGGGGTTCAAAGAGCACTAGCCTTGAATAAAAGAGCTCAGGGATAGTGCCCAGGACCTGAAGTCAAGCACCACAACCAGCAATAAATAACAACCACCAAAAAATTAAAAAACTAATTCAAGAGATGTTAGGCTCTTCATTTTCCACAAATGATTGCATATGATATTATGTAAAGTACTACAAAAATTTTATCCTAGAAAGGACTATACTCTAGAGTAGTGAAAATTCTGGTAGTAGGCAGATCTATGTTCAAGTTTTGGCTCTGAAACTGCCTAGTTGTATGTATCTGAGGAGGTTGCTTCTCTAAATTCTACCATGTGTAAAATAGGGTAAGGTGTCTACCAGGAACTATTGTAGAATAAAAATGAATAACTTAACATGAAAGAACAAACAATCCAAATCCAACATAATAAGAGAAGCTGTAGAGCCATTAGCTCATTTTACTACTGTGAAAAAATAAGGATGTGGACAAATCAATGATTTGGAAAAAATCACAGACCCAGGTCATATTGCCTAGTTGTATTAGTCATATTATTTGGGCTTAAGCCAAAACTAGCAAAGTGCTACCATTGTGACACTAATTACCAGCTAATTTTTCAATCCCATTCGTGGTATAGAGCTGTACCAAAGAAATTGGAAATCTGGTCTTGTTGAGAGAGCTACCACTTATTAGCTGATTTAACAGTAGGCTGGCGACTTCATTCTCATGAATGTCTAATTTCTCATATAAAAATGAATAAAATAATCATTGCTACCATGAAAACATGTAAATAACTGAAAGTAGGATAATAATATTTAATAATTATGTTATTACAATGGAGGAGAATGAAGAAGAGATTTATAGCAAAGGAATGAGGGATTGTTGGTCATCACTTTAAAATGAACAGTGCTTTTCTTGAGAAGAAAGACAGGGAAAGCTGTCGCATCTACAAGCTGAGTCTGCTCATGTGGAGGCATGGCTACAGGATGGTAGAGCATCTCTTGAATCTTTGAGCAGAAGCCAAACCAGCAGCAAGCGTGGAAAACATCATGTCATGAGCTGGTCCTCTCTCAAAAACACTCAACTTGGCTCAGAGTTATGCTGACATTTTTTCAACTGCTTTTCAGGAATGAAAATGACTTGAGATATATCACTGTACAATTATTCATGTTTCAGCCTCCCAGCCACATTCCCAAATAAGCAAACTCTGTGAATTAATCAAAATAAAATTCTCCCACTATCATATCCACTCTTTCCAAAACTAATGTTGGTTCCATTGTCATGTCTACCTGAAATCCTTTGACAATTCTTTTCAGCTTATGAAAACTATACCATCTCCCCGCCCCCCCCCACCCCCCCCCCCCCGCCTCCCAGTCCCAGGCCAAGTACTGCCTATGAAAATCTTATTTTATTCTCAAGGCTAAGTTTAAGTGGCACTCTATTATTAAAATTCCACCATCAAGGTAAATTATGTCTTAAGTTGCATTATCATTTGTCTTTTGCTATTATGTTAAAAGGGCCTTAAAGACAGAATGAACATATCCATTGACTTGACTTGAAATGCATGAGTCTTTACCCAAATAGATGTCAATATTGGCTAAATTGAATTTATACTGTTTTTACCTCTTAAAAAAAAGAATGAAAGTTTAAACAACTCTTTGTTTCTTTTATTACTTTTTCAATTTTGTACCAGTACTTGGAGTTGAACTCAGAGCCTGGAAATTGTCCTTTAGTTTTTTTGTTTTTGTTGCTTTTGCTCAGAACTAGAACTACAGCATTATTTCTTGTTTTGGGTACTTAATTGAAGATGAGAGTCTCATGGATTATCTTGCCCAGACTGTCACTGAACCATGATCCTCAGATCTTGCCCTCCAGAGTGGCATAAGCCACTGGTACCTCACTTTTTTATTTTTTCTCTTCTCTTCTCTTCTCTTCTCTTCCTCTTCTCTTCTCTTCTCTTCTCTTCTCTCCTCTCCTCTCCTCTCCTCTCCTCTCCTCTCCTCTTCCCTTCCCTTCCCTTCCCTTCCTTTCCCTTCTCTTCTCTTCTTCCTTCATTCTTTTTCTTTCTTTTTCTTTCTTCCTTTCTCTCATCTTCCTTCTTTCTTTTCCTTGTTCCTCCTCCTCCTCCTCCTCCTCCTCCTCCTCCTCCTCCTCCTCCTCCTCCTCCTCCTCCTCTTTTTTTTTAAAGTGGGGTTTGAACCGAAGGCCCTAGCTTGTTAGGTAAATGCTCTATACATAAGCCATGCCCTCAATGCTTTTGGCTTTGCTTATTTTTCAGATAGTGCCTTTGTCCAGGTTTGCCTGAGACCAGGATTGTCTTACTTATGCTTTCTGGATGGTTGTGATTCCTTATGCTAACCACAATTTCCAGCTATCTGTTGAGGTGAGCTCTCAGTAACTTTTGTTACCTAAGTTCACCCTGAACATCAGTCTTTGTGATCTCTGTTATTTGGCTAGCTTAAAGTACCCACAAGACCATTATGCTTAGCTTTTACAATTTAATTTCTATCCAATCTCCTCTCTCTTTTGAGTGAAACAGAGTTCCAAACTAGTGACCCAAGAGGATTTTTTCTAGAAATTAAGTTAGTTACTACTTACTGATCACTTGGAGTGTACTAGTCACAGATCTAAGTTTCCTATAAGACATCTTTCAATTGTATTCTACAATGATCCCATGTCATAGATTAATAACCCAAAAAATGGAGAGATCAATTTCTTTGAGGTTCTGCAAGTAATATTAGATTCTGGATTTGTTCTCAGGTTTCCTTGCCTTAATCACTACAGATACTCCTCCAGAGCTAAAGCAGGAGCCATCCCATGTTCAATGTGAAGGGATTTTCAGGACCAAGGACAGCATATGTCTTGTGCTTATTTTTCTTCCTCTTGGGATGTAGCCATCCCTGGCTTGTTTTCTAATCCCTGCATCCACCATCCCAATGCCTAGTGAGAATAAGCTAGGACCAGCCTGAGGTAAACTCAGCCAGAAAGGCCGGTGCTTGAACCGTAAGAATGGTAATGCTGCAATGAACATTCCCAGCTATTTTGTCCTCAACACAGAGCATTATGAAAGGCTGCAGGGATGGTAAAACAGTACCCATTGCCCATTCCTTCTCTCTCTCTCTCTGTAATGTAGCCAGAGACTTAAATACGATTGAGTTAATCTTTGAAGAAAACAGAAAATACTGTAACAATAAAGGCCGTAACATGGTTACAAATGAGAGCTACTGCTCCCTTCTGCATTCTAAATTCCAAGGATAATTCTGCGGAGCTTCATTACCAGAGTATAATTGTGTTATAGAACTCTAAATCACCCTGCTACACTTAACTGGCAATAACATTAAGATAGCGCAGATATTCATTTTAATTAAAACATAGCCTCAAACTATTCCATGCTATAAGAGGCAAAACTTTCTCTGCCCCCCCCATACTTAACACAGAAACTTTCATTGGTTAGCACACCCATGGCCAGCAGTAGACAGGAGACTTAAACACAATTAGAAAATCCTCCCTTATAAGCCAGGGACAGTTAATGCTTTGCTGAAGAAGATGAATAACAGGAAAGCAGGTACTGGATTTAATCATTTTCTAATATATGAGGCACTGGAAGCAATTGTTTTAAAGAGGTTGAGGTTTCAAGACAATCAGTTCAACAGCCAGGCAAATAGAAAGTAAGATGCAGTAGTGCTAATATTAACAAAATCCTTGCTAGCTGACAGTCTTCCATAATTTCTTATTGCCTGTAGCACATTCATTTATTTAACAGATACTGAACATCTTTTTTTGTTGGTGGTGGTCATGGGGCTTGAACTCTGGACCTGGGTGCTTTCCCTCTGCTCTTCAGCTCAAGGCTAGCACTCTACCACTTGAGCCACAGTGTCACTTTCACTTTTCTGGTGGTTTATTGGAGATAAGAGTCTCACAGACTTCCCTGCCCAGGCTGGCTTTGAACAGCGATCCTCAGATCTGAGCATCTTGAGGAGCTAGGATTATAGGCGTGAGCCACTGGCACCTGGCTTGTACATCTCTTTTGTGCTGCATGTTAAGGATACATCTATGAGTAGACTCTGTTGCCTTCTCGCAACTATATGTCAAGGAAAACTGACATAAAAGAAGTAATTTCTTTATACAATGTTGTATGGAAGATATGTTCTTAAATTTTGTTTTTTTCCATGGAGACAGGAAATTTGTCATGGGTTTTTGGATGCATGCACCAATTTTCTAGACAGACAAATAAATGATGAAGACAGGCAGAGGACCGTGTGCAGAAACAAGCTGTGTAGTGTAATCGAGGCTACTGGGGAGATTCCAAATAGCTTTGTATAGGAAGACCACAATACGTAAAGAACCCAGAGGAAAACTATGATTTAATACATTGGCTGTAGCTTCAAATTCAAAATTCCATCTAATGGTAAAATGAATGCAATTAATTCCATCTAATGGTAAAACTAACACCACTGCCATGATAAATGAGTCAGTAGCACTGACCCATAATTCTGAATGTATGAAGAAGAATTAGTCCATTTTTCATTCATCTCTTCATATGTTCTTTGAAATGCTAGATCTCCCTTCTCTTCCTTCATGGATGTCTCAGCTCAACACACATTTCAGAACTAGGCTAAAAACTCACTTCTTCTGGACTTTTCAATAGAGCAGAAGCTTTAGTTGATTCCTTTTAACTATAACAGTCTCTAGGGCTTGGAGTTACATATCTATGTTGAGCAGGTGAGGCCACTTTTCTAGGAGAATTTAACTCCTATGTCAAACACTTAATGAGTGATCTGGAATAGAGCTTAGGTAGCTTTATTGCACACTCCCCATCATAAGCAACTAGCCACATATGGCTTTTGAGCACTTTGTGTGTGGCTACTCTAAACTGATATTTTGAAGAAAAGACAAAAAAGAAAGTGTAGAATATCTTCACACACACACACATATGCTTATGTATATACTACTTACTGAAATAATATTTTTGCTTAGTGAGTTAAAGTATTGTATTATTAAAATTGATTGTATTTGTTTCTTTTTGCCTATTTCTTAATGCAGTTAGTAAGAAATTTTAAATCGCATGCAAGTTGCATTTTATTTCTGCCAGACATCACAGGTTCCATATGCCTAACTATCCTGTTGTTATTCTTTCTAAAAAATGAATAGAACAGCCGGGTGCTGGTGGCTCACGCCTGTAATCCTAGCTACTCAGGAGGCTGAGATCTGAGGATCGCGGTTCAAAGCCAGCCCGGGCAGGAGAGACCGTGAGACTCCTATCTCCAATAAACCACCAGAAAACCGGAAGTGGCGCTGTAGCTCAAGTGGTAGAGCGCTTGCCTTGAGCTGAAGAGCTGAGGGACAGTGCCCAGGCCCAGAGTTCAAGCCCCATGACCGACAAAAAAAAAAAAAAAGAATAGAACATAATTGAGAAATATGATAAACATTTTTTGTATCAATAACACAAGGTATATTAGGTTTACCATGGCTTTGGCCAAACGCCTGACAGAAACAACTTAACAGAGAAAAGATTTATCTTGCTTATGGTTTCAGGTGTTTGAATCTACCCTGATGGAAGGGCATGGTGGAGCAGCTTACAACAATAACCTAGTCACTCCTAGAAATAGACTCAAATGCACTCACAGGTGTGTTTTATTAATCTAAGAACTTCTCAACCCAAGAATGTTGGCAGTCAAGATTGGCCATCACACAGTGATAAAACAGAATGTATCACACGGTGACATAATGGAATGAATTCAGTAAGTAGGAGATAGGCTGTCATGTCATTAAGCAGACAGGATAGAAAGTCTGATGTATAATACAAAATTTAAGCTACAGCCTGGAAGACAGCCATGCTATGTTGTTGAACAGGCAGAGAACTGTCTGCATCTACTCTGAGTTTAATAGTTGATATCTATCCTAAAAAATTTATTCTATTTTAATAACTTAGTAAACAAACTAGCTTTAAAAACCTTTTCTGTTTTTTTTACCTACTCCAACCTTATACTTTCACTTAGCACCTCTATACCTCATTTGAACCTGTAAAACAAAAGGCTCTCCCTATTTCATTGCAGCATGCTTATAAAGTAGAGAGTAAAAAGTATCTGCATGTAAGCATTTAAGTGTAACTTTTCCCTTTCTTCTCCATTTTGCTGCTGAACTTGTATATAGTGGGTAAAATATCGATGCTCTGTGTATTACCAACCATTGTGGACACTGTCATGGGGTCTTGCCCATGTGTAATAAGAAGTAAACCAACATTCCTTATCGAGTATCCAAAGAATATAGAGCAAGGGTGTTTACCAGACCAGGAGCTATTGGGACATTTTTAGCCTAAGTTGGGCATTGTCTCCCAGTAACATCTGTTGCCAGATTTCTTCTAGTTATTTGACTATAATTCCAAAGTGCTTTTCCAAGCATTCCCTTCAGTTGCATTTGTAAAGCTTTTAAAGAGTTGACAAAGTGCTTCCACATCCATTTCATCTTCACAATTGCCATACCAGGTTAGAAGAGCAGAAGCATTAAAAACGAATGCAAGGTACAAAGTAGCATCTGTGAAGCTGAACTAGTTAAAAAGGGCAGAATTAATCCTTTGAGTTTGGAAGGATTTCTTATCACACTATATGGGTCTCTCTAAATTAGTTGTCTTTGCTATTACATTTTCAGAGTTTTGAAAACATACTAATAATCTCCACCCTATGAAACTATGTTTTATATCCACTTCTCTATGTCTGAGTATTTTTTTAGTATTTTTATAGAACAGCACTCCAAAACGTATGGAGTGATTGGGCACATTTGTTTCACTCATGGGAAGCTCAAGGGGTTGTTTCTCTCTCACTCACTCACACTCTCTCTCTTTTGACTGATTTGCTAAATCCAAATTCTAAAGCACTGAGAGGGATTGGAACTCTTCAACCTGTGAGAAAGACACTTGGCACCCTCCCCAGGCTTGACGATGGAAACAGACAATGCCTGAGGCTTCCAACTCAAGATTTCAAATATTTCTAATTTCTTCAATTTAGCTTCATTTAAATTTTACTGAGAGGTAATTGCACTGAATTAATATACTTGCAATTATGCTGAAATCAATCCATTAACATCTTGAAAATTCTTATTAATCTGGCAGCAATGTTATGGATAAAAACAGAAATACATCCTCTGTTTGGAGTGTAGATTAATATAATAAGAATGCTGGAGTTAATTTATCCAGGATATGAATTTCTTGAGACAAGAGAAGTATGAGTTCGTGTTCTGTTTTCTGCGTTGCAAAGTGCTGCTTTTGAGTACCTGAAGAGAATATTTGCATATGAGAGTACCTGGATCCACTTGGCTTCATTCCGATTTCATCAAAGGGAACCTGATTAAAAGTTCAGGCTACAGAACCATGTGTCTTTATGCACTTGCTAGCCTTTCAGTATCTCTTTATTCTTCTTTTCCAACTATATACTTGAGAGAAGCATATGTCACATTTCAACTTTATATTTAGTATAGTCCTCAAATTTTAGTAAATATGTTTAATGAACTGCCAGTGGCTGATGTTCATCACACAATGATAGTGTGAATGATTATACTAAACCACCAGTGATCAAACTGATCTGATAATTATTGTCCATCAAACCATTCATTCAGTGGCTGTTTACAAAATATCAATTGTCTCTCTGCTGGTTATGTATCAGCGAATAAAACTGATATAAACCCAGAAGTCATGGTGTTTACAATTTAGTGGGAGAGAAAAACATTAAGAAAGTAAATAAATAAATAAATAAGCAAAGTTATCATTTAAAATTCTAAAATCATAGGACATGTAAAGACCACAATGAAAACAAAATTCAGTGAAGGGGAAACGAAACACTTGCCAGATAAACATTACAGGTTCATTCTGTATTCCAACCTTTTTTTAACCTCCTAGAGCACTGGTTCTGCAGCAAGTGCACAAGATTATCTTGGGTAAGTCAATATTGGCCAGGTTTTATAATCTACAGGATTGGAAGATGGCCAGCATCATTTTACATATAAAGTCAATGAAGCATTGGAAACAGAAGACGGGCTTCATATGATTGTGTACCTATATATGATTATGTGCCTAAAGTATTTCTCTGCCAACTCTGTGAGGGAAAGTCTTAGTGAAGAGAACATCCCATTATGGCAGTCTAGGAGAGAAACAGTGGTATTTCTGGTAGCATGTGGGAAAGAGAGAGAAGGCTATGCCTATAAAGTTTTAATATGGGTCACAAAAATGGAAGAAAACTTGGCAAGTGCTTGCTTGGCTGTCATAGAACAAAGAACAAAGAGTCAAACATAACTTTAAGATTTGGGATTTGAGCATTTGAAAGATGGCAGTACTGCTCATTTTTTGAGATGGTAGGACAAAGGAAGATTTGTGGATGCTCTGGACATATAAGGAAGACATGGAAGTTAACAAATTCACAAATGTAAAATTCAAGGAGAAATTTGCACTGAAGACTTATTGAAGTGTCAATTTGTACATGGCATTTTAAGCAATGGAGATTGAACATTCTCTCCTCTTTTAAGGAAAATACATGGAGAATGAAGAAGGATGGGCATTTTAGAGGTTCAACATTTATAGATCAGGAAGAGTAAGAAAAATATATGAAGAAGACAAGGAGGAGCAGTCAGATGAAGGAAGGTATTACTAAAAAGTGAAGGTATTCTATCAGGAGAAAGGGTGAAGCTAAGAGGATGAATTAGATGTAAACAGAAATATAACTATTGGACTTGACCAATGAACATAGATAAGCTTGACAAGAACAGATTTGGTGTATTGCTAGAAATAAGATAGCTTGAAATGAACTGAGGAGTATTTGCCAGTAGCATTGATATGAATAGGTAACTTCCTTTTTTATTTAATGGAGTTGGCTATGACAGTAAGGTAAGTTGTTGACTGCTAAGTGATGGAGAATCCAGGAAGGAAGATAACTGAGAAAAAGGGGTATCAACGTGTGTTTGTATGAGAAATGGGGAGATTTCTGAAGATGGAGAAAGTGATGACAGAGGAGCAAGGCAGATGAAGGAACAGAAAACATTGTGAAATTGAAAAGAAGTGGAATCGTAGACCGCAAGGGTGGACTGACACCAATGGAAAACCAATGGAAATGCCTGTCAGCTGTGACAGGCAGATGCAGACAGGTGTCAATGTACACGAATTTATAGATGGGTGGACATTTTCTACTTTGTTAATGAAGTACTGGTGAAACTAAAGCAGTGAGTTTGTCCCAATGACTGTAAGATTTAAATGTTGTCTGCAGATGGAAAATGATTACAGAAACATGGAGAGGGTACAGTAAAGCATTTGCAGCAACTTTGATGATTATTGGCTTCTCTGTTTTGTTCAGAGGCCTGTGCAGGTGCATGAGGGAGTTATTTAGGATTGGATTCTCCTACATATAAAATCACAGGAATGAGTAGGGGTCAAAGGGGCAAAGAGCCTCTACAACGTGGTGATCATGACACTGGCACACAGAATCCAAGTGGAATCCAGAGGGAAGGAAAGTGAGAGGGAGTGTGGGGGTGGAGGGGACCCTGAGCTTAGAGACATGGGAATAGACATTTATATTTGAGATTGTGCAGGTAGTGTGGTTTTAGTGATATAACCTAAGAGCTGACCATAGGAGAAAGTAACTAAGGCAGATCTGAAGGATAATTCATGTGAAGTAAAGCTGAATACCCAAGAGATGTTAATGCTGGATGAGTTGGCCATCTGAGTTCTGACATTTCTGAGAATGAAAGAGAGGAAGACCTAGAAAGAGATTAAAGACAGGACTAAGTGGGACAATGACAATGACAATTTAAAACTAAGAAACAGGAAGTACTTGTTGCTCACATGGGTAATTCTACCTATGCAGGAGACTGAGATCTAAAGATAGAGGTTTGAAGCTATCCATGACAGATGCTCATCTCCAATTCACCAGTATGAAGCCTGAAGTGTAAGAGTAGCTGAAATAGTGGAGCACCAGTTTTTGAGATTAGGAAGGAAGGAAGGAAGGAAGGAAGGAAGGAAGGAAGGAAGGAAGGAAGGAAGGAAGGAAGGAAGAAAGGAAGGAAGGAAGGAAGGAAAGAGAGAAGAAAGGAAGGAAGGAAGGAGAGAAGGAAGGAAGGAGGGAAGGAAGGAAGGGAGGGAGAGAAAGAAAGAAAGAAAGAAAGAAAGGAAGGAAGGAAGGAAGGAAGGAAGGAAGGAAGGAAGGATGGATGGACAGAAGGAAGGAGATGGAAGAAGGAAGGCCAGCAGGAAGGGAGGAAGGAAGATGATAAGCAAAGAAAATGGAGAAAAAAAGAAAGAAGCATATTATGTATTTCCAAGAATGGACTTTTGCAAATCTTTAGACAGTAGCAATAGTGAAAGGGTATCCAATTGCTCCAAACACTGATCTGGAATATGTGATATAAGAGAAATACTACCACCTCCGTATGATTTTAGGGGATGCATTTCAGTGAAGACAAGGCAGTGAAAAACTCATAAAGTGAAATTTTGTCATTATGCTGCTTGCTCTTCCCCTCTTTGTCACTGCTTTTGATTTCTGTATCTTTTGTCTTGCATGTAAGTTTATCTGTTTGGGGGAGGGAAAGGGAGGACACAGAAATGGTGGGACAAAAGGAGAACCAATGTCGCAGTGATACTCATTAGACACTATGTTGAAAATGAACTATAAAATTGTCAGGGAAGGGGTCTAGGAGGGAAACCTGGGAGATAAACAAGGAGTGCCACTGTTCAAATAGAAATGTAGCCAGGCACCAGTGGCTCACGCCTGTAATCCTAGCTACTCAGGAGTCTGTGATCTGAGGATCACAGTTCAAAGCCATCTTGGGCAGGAAAGTCCATGGGACTCTTATCTCCAATGAACTACCAGAAAACTGGAAGTGGCGCTGTGGCTCAAATGGTAGAGAAGTAGCCTTGAGCTGAAGAGCTCAAGGGCAGGGCTCAGGCTCAGAGTTCAAGACCCACAATGACAAAACCAAACAGAAAGAAATGTACTCATTTCCTGACTTATGTAACTGTAACCTTTACAAAAACAATAAAAAAAGAATAGTGTCATGGAGACTGAGTCACAGATAAGTAATATTCATGGTTCTGAGCAGGAACTAGAGATCATGTGTTAAGAGGCAGAGAGACTGAAAAAATTTAAGACACTTACAGAACCTTTGGTGTACCATACATACCCTCTGCATCTCAGCCACTGGTATTCCTGTGATATGAGTATAGGATTCGGGAGGAAACAAGAATCTGGAAGGATGAGATCTCTGGCAATGTGGGACAACCCATGAATACAGTGATTGTAGAAAGCATATAAATTCAATCTGTGAACTGCATTTCTCTAGTTAAAACTAGATGATGAGTTGAGATTCAATCTATAGGTATGTTTACCTTCACAAATAAAGTATGGACAAATGTGGTCATATTACTACTTCACAAGAATAATGCATTCAGAACTGAAATAGCGATGTACATTTGTGTTAATATTGATGTGGCCTACGTTTGTTAATTTTTTGACATTCTCATTAGCATCTACTAGTTGTAGAAGAGGACCTCATTGTGACATGACTATTTATGTATACTTAATAGTCTCTCCTGCCACTCTCCCTCATTTCTTCTTCCCCATTCCCTAATTTTGACAAGCTTCATTATTCCAGTTCCACACATGTAAACTTATTAAGACTGTGTTTCTTATTCTCAATATGTCCGTGTGTTTTGAGTGGTTACTTCATCTTGATGAGCCTTGGCTTCCTCATGTGAAAAATTTAAAATATTGCCTGTGTCTACACAAGATCATCATGAAAGACAAGAAACAAATGCCTGGAAAACATTTTAAAAATTCCACTGATTTACAAAAACAATTGATTGGTGCTGTTATTGATTCTCCTCCATCCAGAGTATTGCCTGAATAAGGATCTTGCTTTTTAATTTTATTTATAAATAAATCAACCATATCTTTGTTCCAGTAGCAGTTAACAGTAAGCAAAATCTCAATTATTATTTTCTTTTACTACACGCACATAAAGTGGGAGAGACCCTGTGGAGACTGTGTGATAGATGCATTTAATGGATGCTTCACTCCAAACTTCTCTTCTGAGAACTCATTTCTTCCCCATGAAGGATTCCTGATATCCTATGTGACTCCTCCAGCCTGGAGTGGAAATGGTTCAGAGGTGTCTACAAGATCCACGATGCTGAGACTTGCATAGAACTTGCAAAACTGAAACCCAACTAGCTTCACAGTAGAGTGCACATAGAGATCCAGTAGCTGCCAGAAACCAAGTGGTTAACCTCCCTGAGTTCCAGTCTGTGGATTAGTTTCATTTTCCCCTTTCATGGCAGAACATGCACATAGATACAGCCTACCCATGAAGCCCTTTAACAAGATTGTTCATTTACTAAGTCCCCGGAAGTCCAAAGACAGAAACAGTGGGGATAATGCATGCACTCTGAGTAAGCTTCTAAAGTTAACAGTTTTATGCTAGCGATGCAAATACGGATGCCAATGTGTGAAGGGATGACAGTAACATTTCAGTTTTAAATACTTGGCTCAACTTGAGTGCATTGTACTGCCATGGTTTCAGCACTGTAGTATGAGGGTTAATAGTGAGGAAGACTCTATCGTCCCATTGCTTCAGTTCAAATCCTAATATCATCCTTTAGTCACAATTTGACACTGGGCAATTTGATTATGTTGTTTTTGCACATTTATGAAGTCTGCAATTCACTATCTATTTCATAGGGCTATTGTAAGGAAATAGGTATCTTATTAACAGCTAAGTGCTTTGTTAAGTAGCTGGCACATTTAATGTCCTATTTCATGTTAATGACAGTTGTTATTCCTCCACTCCGCTCTCCATATTTCAACTAAAGGACTCAGCAGCTCATTTGTTGTATGTGCCAGTACTGGGGTTTGAACTCAGGCCCGAGACACTCACCTTTAGTTTTGTTTTTTTTTTTTACACAAGACTGGTGCTCCATTACTTGAGCCACACCTCTACTTTTTTTTTGTCGGTCGTGGGGCCTGAACTCTGGACCTGGACTCTGTCCCTCAGCTCTTCAGCTCAAGGCTAATGCTCTACCACTTGAGCCACAGCCCACTTCGGGCTTTTTCTGCTTATGTGGTGCTGAGGAATCAAAACCAGGGCCTCACGCATGCAAGGCAAGCACTCTACCACTGAGCCATCTTCCCAGCCCACACCTCTACTTTTGACATTTTACTGTTTAACTAAAGATAGAGGTCTTACAGAGTTTCCTGCCTAGGCTGGCTTCAAACCTCAATCCTCAAATCACAGCCTCCTGACTGGATGGGATTACAGGCATAACTACCAGCACCCATCCCAATAGTTCATTTAAATCATCACAAGACTGAAACAGAATTTGCAAGCCAATTACATTGAGCAACAAGGTTGACAAAAAAAAAGGCACAGAAAGCTCCCAAAATTAGCCAACTAGAATGATTATTCCATAATCCTAAATCATTATGAAAAGGGTAAACAGTTATCTCAAGTGAAATAGATTGCATTTCCCAGGAATTGTGGCAAGGAGAAAAGTCTCAAGTGAAGCTTTTTGTCCTGGGCCCTAGGTAGCTGATTTGCCTCAAACAATCATTTTAACTCTGTCCTCCAACCGTAAAATGAAGAAAGTGGACAAGGTTTTTCTCCGTGATCACCTTGAACACAGGAAGTCTATAATCCCCTAGCCTAGTGCTCTGTTGTGCAGTGATACAAAATGGAAATTGCCAGTGCCGGTAAGTGAAACATCGACAGGAACTGGGCAGATAGCTGGCTATTACACAATGGGAAATGTCGAGAAAATAACCTTATGGAGTGGAAAGTATTGGATTGTCTGATTATGACTTACTCTCCAATATGAAGATATAAACATGCTTGGCTGCTCAAGGGTGAAAATGTGGTAATGTGTTAAAATGCTAATGAAATTGGAATCCTATAATAGATGTTTAGAACAGTTTAGATTATCAAGACATGGGACGTAAGAGAGCAGAGCTCATAAATCCTGGTGACAAGGCCAAAGTCCTCCGAACTCTCGAAACCATTAATAGTCTGACTCCAACTTGTGCGTGAAAGCTCATCTCCCTCTCACTCACTTGGGTGTGCCTGTGTTCAATCCAGAATGGGCCACTTCACACACAACAGGCGCCTCGGTTCTCTACACATACAGATTCTCTTGCTTCTACTCTCTCATTCACAGAGCTCCACCACCCCCACCTCGTAGCGCTCTCAGATACCGCCGTGATCTGCCCCTAGTGTACATTCTCTGTAAGCCACCATCCTAGGAAGTACTAGAGCTATCTTCTTTGTCATATATCCAACCATGCCTGTCTTGTTTAGAATTCTATAGTCATTTTTTTCATTGCCTTTTAGATAAAATCCAAATCTTCACTCTGGCTTGCAAGACCTTTCATGATCTACTAATCTGCTCCTTCTCTCTATTCGGTCTGTATCATTTGCTTCCTTACTTGATATGCTCCAGGCTTATTGTTGAAATTGCACTTTCTCAGACGAGGTAAGATGATTTTCCTTGCACCCCAAACACCCCCCGCCCTCTCTGCAATCTATCATTCTCATCATTCCTTGCCTAACTTACAAAGAGAAGCTTTATCCCACCACCAAGACTAGAACATGATTCCTGGCGTGTTTTCTCATGGTTTTTATGCCTTTTCTGCCCAACTTTACCTCAGCAAAGCTACATATTATATAATACTCTTTCCTTTACTCCATCACCATTTGGATCTTTTTCCCAGGCACATTTCTACTAATCAAAATCCAGCTCCCATGTTTCCACCCTGGGAAAAGCCTTCAGAGTACCAACCTGGTCAAGTCTTACTCCCCAATGCTGTCATGAAAATTCATACAAAACCCTATGTGTCACAACAAACCCTAGTATTGAAAACTACAACTTTGCTCCAGAGAACTTTGCACAATGTGTCATAACAGACAAATTTTGTGGCAATGAAGACAATGATAAAAACCATCAAGTTTTAAAATAATATATTACTAAAATAAACACCAGGACCTAACTCTTAGGTAGGGTAGAACCCTCTCCCTGTGTCTCTTTCTGTGTCTCTCTGTGTCTGTCTGTCTGTCTGTCTGTCTGTCTGTCTGTCTGTCTGTCTGTCTGTCTGTCTGTCTGTCTGTCTGTCTCTCTCTCTCTCTCTCTCTCTCTCTCTCTCTCATACACACACACACACACACACACACACACACACACACATACACACACACACACACACAATCACACACTCTTCTAAGATTCCAGATGGTCATTCTGGGAAGCATCCATTTAGTTCCCCTCAGTTCAGGTGAACATTTGAACCATTATTCTTCTTGCCAAAGATTAATAATTTCACACATTTCATGTTTAAAGAGCTCGGTAAATTCTGGCCAAAAGCATAACTGCTACTTCCCTTTCTTTCATAACATAATGATCTTCCTGTTGAAATATTAATCAATAACTAATTTCATAGTTGGACAACTATTTTTAATGGCCTAGTACTTTGGAGGTATTGTTACACAAGTCTTCAGAACATTCCCTGAAAGACCTGTCACCGAAAGGGCAGATTCATTTACTTGTCATCAACCTGAGCCAAAAGCCTCATTGCACTAATTAAGGAAAGATGCATTTGGGTCCTGGTTGGTTCAGAACTTCAAAGTCTCATGAGTGGACCTGAAAAGGAGTTCAAATGTATTCATTCAGTCAAAGACATTCACCCAGTATTGAGCTAATGATGAAGCCATGGGCCATGGACTACCTGTCTCAGTTTTTCTGTTCAACAAATTGATTTTACAAGTACAATGAATGTTGATCAGTATTGCCCCTTCCCTTGTTCCCCATCTTTCACAACCCCATTCATATCTCAGTCATTCCTTTTTCTTGGCTTTTCTTTTTTGGTACTGGCAATCAAACCCAGGAGGTTGCACCTACTAGACAAGAACTTTGCCATGTTCAGTGGCATCCTAACCCCTCGGTTATTTCTTAAAGTGACATATCTACCCAGTTCTGGTGATGTAGTTAGAAGCCAGGGGTTTAACCAGGTTTTTTCTTCCCATGAGGACATTTGCCTCATGTCTCTGTCTGCCTCTGTATTGATGCTTTCATGGAGTACCCTGAGCCTCTGAGAAACAACCGCACATTCATCTGTTTTCAAAGAATGGATGAAATTAACTGAATGGCAGACAATTGTTACATGACTCTTACAAAGGTTTTCATCCTTTGTAGAGAAGTTGTAAGCACCTAATGTTTAAGCTGATGTTAAGTCAGAATGTCTTAGTGACTTATTCTGTTCCAGGTGTCATTCTTTCATCCATGCTAAAATTCTCAAAAACAAAAAGCTGGGGGAATTATTTTTAAGTCTTTATCATTAGTCAGAGCAAAACAAACCTCAGAAATTCAGGGTAAATTGGGATTTTTAAACATAAATCTTTAAAAATCACAATTCATTCGTGAGCAAATATATGAAGGGGTGTAAGTTAACATACACTAGAGATATTGATATATCAATGTTTATAGCAGTGCTGTCACAGTGTCCAAATTATGGAATCAGTTTAGGTGCCCATTGACTGAAAAATAGATTAAAACAAGTGTGGTACATATACATAATGGAGCTATAAAGAAGAAATTTGGCCATGAAGAAGAATAAAATTACAGTCATTTACAGAAAAACGGATGGAACTGGAGATAATCATGTTAACTAAAATAACCCAGACTGATAAAGATAAATATCATGTTTTCTCTCAGTCATGGGATCTAAACCTATTATTTAAAATAATGGCATGTGTCAAATGAAGACTATTTGAGCATTGGGAAGCAGTGGATAAGGGGAGGGTGAATGGAAAGAACAAAATGTGGATTAATATGATCAAAGTAGCTTATACACATGTATGAAGATAGAATAATGAAACCTTCTAAAACAGTTTTAAAAAGAAAGGGGAGGGAGAAAACAGAGCAATAGAAGAGATGAATTTGATCAAAGCACATTATACACATACATACAAATATCACAATAAAATTCCCTCATATAATTAATACATGCTAATAAAAAACCATTACTTCCTGTCAACACTGTTGAAGAGCACCATTTTTATATTCTGCCACTCAATATTGCAAGGAAAATTATTTGTGTATCTATCTCTCTGTCATCTTCTTGTGATTAAAGTAATTCCATTAGGTTTATCTGATTTCAGAAGAATACCTTGATTAGGTTTGAAGAAGACTTTCCAACATATGATTCTTGTGACTTCTCTGAGCACAGGCTATTTTAAGTAGATTCTTCTCTTCAATCATAGAGTCACTTGATGAATCTTTGGACACACTTCCTATTTCCTAATTCTTGTGCATGTTCTATCATACTTCACCTTTGAACCTAAAATGCTCATGGCCCATTCTACGGGTAATCACACTGTGGAATCACATGTTCTTTTCTCAGTCCAAATTCTTCCATCTTGCTATATATAGTCCTCCTTAATCTTACTCTCTATTCTCTAAATGTTTGAGATCTCTCTTTCCATTCTTGGAGTCTTCCTAGTAAATTGTTTGGATTTATTCTATAAGACTTTCTATATCTTTCTATCTTGAGTTATAGTATGTCTGGCTACTTTTCCTACTAAACTTTAAACTCTTTGAGTACAAACCCAGCCTCGAGCCTTCTCATCTGTGCACTGACAGATTTCTAGATCTCTCCCTCTTTGCTCTGTTCTATATGACTCAATAAGTGATTCCTACCCATTTGAAGCTCCAGGGAAGTGTGGTCATCACCAAGCCCCGCCCTGAGGCTGACCCTCCAAAGCAAACAGATTAGCCAACTCCACAGGGCCAGCTCTGTTTTGCAAGATACCTTCCATGGCCTGTGTTTAGTTCAGTATGGCAGGGGATGCATTGCCAACCCCCAAATGTGATATTTGGATCAGTCAGTGTTAGCCAAGGGCTATGATATTGAAAATAATATTTGTGAAAGAAACACTACCTTTAACAGATATAAAAAGCTCCTAGATTCTGAGATGAATATCAATGCTTTGTCTCTCTGAGGGAATAAAAAGGATTTACTTTTTCTTTTCTGCAGATTTCATTGTTTTCTAAAATCAGACCTGGCTTAGTAGCTGTTAGAACACTCCCAAACCCAGTTTTAGTTTCCTCCATAGCTTGATGAGGCCAGACAGATGAGCTTCTTTGTTTTGTTTTCCCTCTGTTCTTCCCTCCCTGCCCCTGCATACCTTTTTCCTTTCCTCTCTTTCTTTCTTTAACACTTTTTCCTATTTCATTCTTTCTTTGTTCTTTTCCTCCCTTTCTTCCTTCTTCCTTAGATTCCCTTCAAAATCTACCATTCTGTGTTAGAAGATTGAGTGATATTTGAGGGTTATTAAGATCCTATTAAATTGGCACTGTGACCAAGAAACTTGAGAATCTTCAACAACTGCAGGAAAGCCTCATCACAAAGTATCTGAAAAAAATGACAAGTAAAGTAACAGTAGGGTTAGTTCTGGTTTTAGTGCAAAACCCTATGGTTGGGAACTCTAATGTATTGAGAACAATCATTTATTCTTCTTAATCTTAGTACTAAATTAGTCTTAACACTAAGAGGTGAAGAAAATCTGCTCTGACCTACCCTTACAATAGCTAAAAAGTAAGAAATTAAACAATTACTACCAAAATAATTAGAACCACCCTTCCAGGTGTTTTTTTTTCAATTTGCTCTTATTACTTTTTATCTAACATTTAAAACTCACAGTGAAAATAAATAATACACTCAGAACCAAATAAAGACAGCCTCATCAGTGAATTTTGACATCACCAAATCAATTCAAGAGCCTTTTCCTCAGGAACAGAGAGAAATGCTTTCATCTTGATTCATTAGAAAGAGCCCTCAAGTTCTCTCCAGAGATCAATAGGCCTGCTCCATACCAGCCACCACACTAGGCTCTAGAGACATAAAGATAAACAAAACCCTAAGATCTCTGTTATGGAAGAATTCTTGTTCTAGTGGGAAAGGCAGACAAGTAAATAATTCCAAATGTACCCAATGTGGAACAGTAGAAGCAGAGCTGATACTTGGGCTGGTGGACACCATGTACAAACACACAACCTGACAAAATGCTTCAACGCTCTAAACTCTCCTAGAAAAACCCCTTAACAGGTCTCCAGCATCACCTTTAATGCCATCATTCACCCTGGCCTCTCCTCACATCAGACTCCAAGATCTAGTGGGGACCTCAGAACTCTTATTTTAGAACATAATTTGTAACCATTCTGATTGGGCAGTGGTTGGGATGACTCCAGAATGGGAGCCTTTGTGAAGTACTGAAACAGAAGTTAGGTGAGAAAATAAAGGACATATCAAATATCCCATATAAACGATCAAGAAGGAAGTGTAAGGGAGAATTTGCCAATGGATTACACTGCTATCGAGACAGAGAGTCCCCTGCAATGGAAATAGAATAAGTCTAATGGATCATTGAGAAAATTATTCTGAGAGTTGCAAAAAAGTATAGGTTTCTGGGAATGAAGTTAAGAGTCTTGTATGTCTTCTACCTCTAGGTGATAGTCTTAATCAGGGTATAGCATGATGGGCTTTTTCAACTTTTGGGTAAGTAATGGAAAGAATATAAGTCTTGTTCTCTTTAAGATGCTTTTTCCCATTGGGTAGGTCCCCACAAAGAAAGCATAATAAGTAAGTTCTATTTGATATGACTGCAAATATCAGAACTTTATCTTCTAATTTTTTTATCCTAAATTCTTTTATCTCCTAATTCATTAAGTTTTATGAACTGCTAATGAACCGCCTTTTCTTTTACTTATTGGAGAAATAAAGTTAATGTGTGTATTAGATATTATGGCAGAGATTTCTTTTTTAAAGTCATAGCTTTTGCTTCTGGGAAATTTATGCAGGGACTGCAAGAATTGGAGCATGATTCTCTCTTCATCTTGACAATCTAACAGTCACTAGGTAGCACATGAGAGAGAACAGAGAAGCCATATTGTTCACATAGATATGTGTCCCAGTGCCTTACACAGACTCAGTGCTCAGGGCTCTTCTAGTTCATTAATCATCCCTTCCTATCAATCTTCATCTTTCTAAAATTCAGTATTATTCCCCTCCAGAAGATATAATTAATGATCTTCTTCCCCTTGGTCATTTTAATCACTATTCTCTAAAATAAATCTATTTTGCTATCATTTTGAGAAGTAGAAGCCAAGACTGGAGAAATTCACCTTTATTCTGATTAAAAGAAGTGTCCACAATCTCTGTCTCATCAAACTCATCTCAAATTGTGTTGAGTATATCTAGGGTATAATGGGCACTGTGAAATAAGCATTTAAATTCCAGACACAAAGAGATTTTGAGTGCTCCTCTGACTCTGAGCATTTCTACATAAATATCTATACTTCTACCACCTGCCCCCCCCCCCACAAGGATATTAACCTGGATCAGTATCTCCAGACTAAAACATTCCTCCAAAAGTTCTGAAAAGTGTTAATAGGTGATTCATATTCAAAAGTTATTGCTGATTAGTCAGTTATACCAAAAACACTGGTTATTCATGTCTTTCCTATGTGGAGTCATAAGCCTTGAATGTGGGTCTGTCCAGTGGGAGGGTCTCCCAAATTCAAGCAAGCAAGAAAACATTTGACTCAGGTCATCTCAAGGAAGTAGAGATGCTCTTGAGAAATTACTAACCTAAAGCTAGTCAGCCTTGTCCTACACAAGAAGAAGAGCATTCCTGCTGTCATGTTGGTTTTAAGTACATTGCTTTACATTTCCATACTCTGGATTCCATCTGATCTCTTTGGAAAATCATTCTATCATGATGCCATTTGGCAGTGGGTTTCCAAATCTTAACTTTTCACTAAATAGAAGGGCTTAGTAGGATTGTGATGAGAAATATCATTGTGACTGTGCATAATTTATAGGCTTCTCAACAAGATCACCTGAGGAAATTATTACTCTTCCAAAAAAGGGTGTGTGTGTGTTTGTGTTCAATGTCCTCTTTTATTTCTCAGGCTGGAAACACTCCTATCTGTTCCTACCACTTGTTTTCTTTCTCTTCAGGATGACAGATTATATATTCTGAAACTATTGTGCTTTTTCTAAACCTACGAAAACCTGCTTTTTATGATAATGGGATCTGTAATTGTTTGCTAA
The DNA here is from genome assembly GCF_024711535.1 of Dipodomys merriami. Lineage (NCBI taxonomy): Eukaryota > Metazoa > Chordata > Mammalia > Rodentia > Heteromyidae > Dipodomys > Dipodomys merriami. The sequence goes on from NW_027202382.1 coordinate 34,555,634, forward strand.
AAATTTTGTTCTGATAAAATTCTACGTTATCAGAAATGAAAGTCCACGAAGTTATATAAACGAACATTTGGCAAATCATGTTTTATGCTGTTATTTCTGTTTAGGAATTGGTCTTTCATTTTGTCAGGGGACATCTGCTGAATTTATTAGAAGTAGTTGTCTTGTCTTAAGGGATTGGCTACTATGGATGAATCCATTTGGTTTTGAGAATAATTTTAGTAGATTCTAGATGTGCTAGTAGTCTTCTGTCCCTCAGTAGATGAATGGATCAAGAAAATGTGATATATATATATATATACAGATATATATATATATATACATATATATGAATTCTATGCTTACATTAGAAAAAATGACATTGCCCTATTTGTAAGAAAATGGAAAAAATCATATGAAGTAAGCTAGACCCCAAAAAAACCATAGGTCCCATAATTTCCCTTATCTGCAATAATTAGTATATGTCTAGGATCATCTTAGCAGATGAGCAGAATAACTCAGTAGCCATGTACATATGACCATATAAGATGACGCTAAGTGAAATGAACTCCAAGACATGGACACAAGAGGGTTTTCTTTGTTGTCGTTTTTAATGTATTATGTGAATTTTTTGTTTCCTTCGTATGTTCTCCCCCTATGGTATATCTTCTGTTGTCACAGTATTTGAGTCTGGTACCCTGGCATTGTATATACCTTTATTTGAATTAGGAAAGAGAAAGGGAATGACAGAATGGTGAGACAAAGGACAAGGAAAACAAGGCAACAGCCATATACACAAAACTACGTGTTGGAAATGATCTGTACAACCTGGGGGGTGGGGAAGGGAAATAGAAAAATGAGGGATGGGGTAACAATTTTGTCAAGAAATGTACTTATTAACTTACTTATGTAACTGTAACCCCTCTGTACATCACTTGGAGAATTAAAAACAACATATAGAACAGACCATTTATTTCAAAGTGTTTATTCAATACCTACTGTGCTGTATGCCTAGAACCATGCTGAGGCTTGGGGTGTGACAGTAATGGAGACACCCAGATAGATGTTAATTGTGTGTGAGGAAGGGTCTGAAAACCAGGTAGAGCTTAAAGAAGAAAAGAGATTTGGCTGAATAGAAAGAGCCTCCCATTTTGCCTCAACCTCTCTCATCTTTCACCTTAGCCCCAAGTGAAATAAATAGTGTTAAGACTCCAGCTTGTGTTTTTGTAGGGCCAGAAAAGCTATTGAATACACTATGGATCTGAGAGATGAATGTCTTTTTGACAGGCTGCTAGACAGAGAACAATCAGTTGGCTGGTGGTTCTGACTATCACTAACAGCTCTCTTAAGTGTGACCATGGAGAAATGTCCTTCATGACACAAGGAGTTTCCATCAATGTCTGCAAAGAACCATATTACTGCTAGCTTAGTTTTTACAAGGCTGCACCAGTTGGGGTAGGAGAGGAAACAGCCAAAGGCTCAATTTTTTAAGAGAAAATGAGTTTCCTCCGAATGTAGTTTAGTAGTTGTCTATCTTAAAGGAGAAATTCCTTGGCTGACTTAATAAAAAAAAAGCTTACTAGGCTCCACTTAAGTTTCTGATCAAGTAGGTATGAGATAAGGACCCTAAATCTGTGCCTTGAATAAAATCCCTGGTGCTTCTGACGCTGAGGGAAGGGCCCCCCTTCTCTACTCCTATGAGAACTCTTAGCTACTCAGGTTGCTCTCAGGGAAAGGCAACAGGTAATTAGAATGCTTCGGACATGGATTTGGGGATGAGGAGTCGAAGGAGTTAACCGGATTGAAAGGAACTGAGATGTCTAAGAATTTATTCCTAAGGTTTTATCTCATATAACTGCACCATACTCTTGGCTGGCTAGCACATGTCAAAGTGAAAGGCAACTAGGAATCAAAACAGATCTTTTTTTTTTCTTCTGTGAAAAGTTAAATATCATATGCTCATCACCCATTTCGATGAGGAAATTGTCTATTGTCTTTAACTCGGGTATATATTTATAACTTCTTGTAAAATAAGATACTTATCCTATCTTTACTGTTGATATACTGGAAGTTTCTCTGCAGAGCCCTACTCAAAGTGGATGTCATGATTTTCATGATTTCTGTTAATTGTTATTTTCTTTCTTTCATACCATAAACTTTACATGTGATGAAACATGAATCACATGTGATGAAATGTAGGGTTGACATTGATAAGACTCACTGTACTCACAAACTGACCTGTTGAACTGAAACTCCTTTGCACAACTACTTAAAGATAACAAGAACAAAAATAACCTGAATGTCCCCCACTCTGAACGATTTCACTTATGTTTGAAGCTCCCGGTTAAAAATCTAGCATAGTACCTTAAGGGATTGAGTTACTTTATTAATATCTTTGTATCATTTACCCATATATTAAATGAGAGTCTAGAATGAGCCTCTGTCTATTTCCAATACTGTTAGCTTCATGGTGAATGAAGCCAACCAGGTAGATCTCTGGATAAGGAATGCTAGGGTGGGCAGAGCTGGCTTGTGTAGGGAAAGAGGGGGTCTTACGTCATAAAGTAAACTTGAATTCTCAGAGGAGCCTAATGGGAGACAATTGTCTAGAGCTAAACTTGTTCCCTGGGGAATTACCCTTACTGAAGGAGATTCAAAGAAAAGCAGAAAAAGCCAAAAGCTATGTACATATGACCATATAAGATGATGCTAAGTGAAATGAACCCCAAGATATGGATAGGAGTATTTTTTCTTTGTTGCTATTATTTTTAATGTACTATGTGATTTTTTTGTTTCCTTTGAAAGGTCTTCCCTCTTGGTATCACTCCTGTTGTCACTATATTTGATTCCTGTGCCCTGCATCTTGTATACACATTTCACTAATTTGGAGAGGGGAAGGGAAATAACAAGATGCTGAAACAAGGATACAGGTTGGTCCATTGTAACAATGAGATGTACAAAACATTATGTTGAAAATGAACTTTACAACTTGGGGGAGGGTGAGTTGGAGAGGTAGGGAGGGAAGGGATGGTAGGGGAAAAACAAAGGAGGAGGTAACAATGCTCTATAAGAAATGTACTCATTACTTTACTCATGTAACTGTAACCCCTCTGGACAGTATCTTTACAATAAAAAAAGAAAAGTGCCTCAGACTTCTTTACTTTTTTACAACTTCATTCTCAGAACCTCATAGAGCTACTAACCTGAGGGATCCTAAAATTCCTCTGATTAACACTTAATAAAATATTTCACCAAACTCCCATCAATTTCTATAATAACACAACTAGATCCTCCCCAAACAAAACCAGACTTGGGAATATAACCCGTAAAGGGTCAGTCCACTCAATGAAAATATGTTTATTCTATCTCCAGACTTGTTCAGACAGCAGTTGGGCTCATAATTCAGACTCTATTTTTGAGCTCCACTTTGAAGAAGAAACCAATTCACCTTTGGTGAAGAACTCATGGATAACAAGAATCACCTGTCAGTATAGAAGAGCAAGGAGAGGGAATGAAATGGCCTTGTGAATAATGGGCCAGATTTCTGGGGACAGAACAGAGAAGAAAATATAGGCTGCCTAGAAACCCTTGGATTTCAGATTTAATTATCATACTATTCCTGGAATAAAGAAATACATATCATCTGATATGGGCTTACAAGCTAATAAATATTTAATAGGCAAATAATGAATCTTGACATAAATATTTAATGGACAACATCAAGGTATGCAGGATGGAGGTTGTGCTGAGGAGAGGAAACTCTAGACAATGAGACAATATTGAGTTAGAACTTAAATGGAGATGAGTCCAAGAATCAGTCTCTCTGCGGAGCAACTGGAGCTCCTTTGAAGCCAGAGTGATTACTTAAATAAGAAAACAGATAGGCTGCTTTGCAAGATGTGAAGTGCCATGGAAATGACTAGAGGTCGTGTGTTCATTATTGCTTCCAGTATTTATTTGAAAGAAAGCATTCGTTTATTTACTTGGCAGAGGTAACCCCTGAGGGAGTTAATACGAGAAAACTTAAAATGGAGCGGAGAGGAGCTGAACCTTGCTTTGAGAGGTTACAATTATATTTGCAGGTATGTAAACTCAGGAAAGAGATATCTGTTCAAAGATAGCAGGTAGACCCAAGACCACCTTCCATTCATTTTTACAGGCAAGACTGCAATCGTGCAAATGCTAGGACTCTACGAAATGAAGGAGACGTGTAACCCCGTGATTATTGAGCTCATGAGATTCTAAGTCCAGTGACCAAATAGGTTGACTATCAGCGAGACAGGGCTAAGGACGAACAGTGGTAGCTTCAGAATCAATCAAGAAAGATTCCTGCAGGGAACAATTTCCAGGTCATGTCCTGGAAGTTGGCTCATGACATTGTAATAAGCTTTTTACCGAGCTCTTCTTGTTCAGTACAAAACCCCACCAAGACAGAGACACAGGAACATAAGGCAGGAAACCAAAAGGTGACAATTAAAAGGGTCTTGACGGTCAGGGCGTAAGATTCTGATGTGAACTAATAAATAATCATTAAAGACAAGATAGGCTTGTAATAGGAAATTGTGTGTGTGTGTGTGTGTGTGTGTGTGTGTGTGTGTGTGTATGCATACTTGCAACTGCACCCATATGCACAAAGGATTCCCAGCTCTTGCAATGGAATACCTTTGCTCTTTTGTGAAGTATAGAGCGGGTAGAAAGCAGAGCAGAGAGTGCTTCTAATTGAAGTTCCTTGAAGAATTTAAAAGCCACAACCAAAAATAGACTTAAGCCCCCTTTGCTCCTTGTTCCTTTCCACCATCTGTCAGCCCCACTCCCCTAGGGAGAAGCTCAGGCTGACAGCAGCAGAGCAAGAAACAGAGGTGTGGGTGGGGGAATTTTCTTTCTTTCTACCAGGCTGAGTTATTAATTAGCTTTTTGCAAGGTAGAGGAGCGCCAAGCTTAAGTCTTCTCACTTGACAAATATTGTACCAGAGAGAGCTAGCAGCCTACCCAAGGTCACCTGGCACCCTCATAATAGAGGTACTAAGTTAGATTTCTGGGGCCATCTGGGATTCTCTGCACAAACCCTACCACAGTCCCAGTCTCTTCTCTTAAGAGTAGGGGATGTTATAAATTTGGAGGAGTTGAGCCAGGAAAGCTCCCTCTGGTGGGTTTCCCTAGCTTCTTGATAAACCCAATATTTCTTAACCTCTTCTCCAAGGATGACACACTGTCCTCAGATGAACCCAGCCACAGATGCTATTTACTTTAAGTAGTACAATTCCTTCTAGCCCTTCATGCATAATAGACAACTAAGCCTTTCATCTCTAGGGCCTCAGGACCTTGGGGAGGCAGCTGGCCAGATGGATGTCCTGCCTCATTCACTAGAGACTTATTATCATCTTCTTTTATTTCTTCCACCCAATCTTGAGTTTGAGCTAGAACATGAAAGAAGGGGGCTGGAATCAGTCTCAGAGGAACCCAGAGCTCAGACCTGAATCAGAACCAGGATCCTCTCTAGCTCCCCTGAAAGACTAATAGGCATCACCACTGGGGACCGGGCAAAGTGAGTGGGTCTCCTTATGTGCCATCTACAGGGCTCTTGTCCAAGACCTGATGAGGCGCTTGGCGATCACCTGAGGCACTCTGCCACTGCTATGCATTGGTGCTGGGGAGCCCACAGGTGTCTGTCACTTTGCAGCTGTGTGAATGAAATGTCCATGGAGTTCCAGAGTTGGTTACAAGAAACATGGCACAGCTTGCCTCTCCTGTGTGTTTCCCTTGGATGCTTCCTAGACTGTGTTCTCCAAGCCACCTCTGCCTTCTCCCTTGGTCTCACAGAGTCATGATTCCCATGTTAGGCCATTTGTTCCTCTTCCAAACTCAGAGCATACAACCAATTCCATGAGAATGTGCCTTGGAGAGGGAGATAGTCCAATTACAGATCTAATGAGCCAGCTTTCCCCTCATCTCCCCCATCAAGGCATGTGTGACCCGGTGCTTCCCCTTCGCTGCTTAGCTGGTGGCAGAGGGATGGAGAGAGATCTCTGTTCGGCAGTTCAAACCCACTCACTGTAGGGCTGGAAAATGAAATGAATGGTATTATGTAATTAGGTCTTAATTATTTATCATTTTTGGTTAATGACTGTCACTTGCAAGTTAACACGTTGTAAAAACTCTTGAGCTGTGTTTATTAAATGTTAGGCGATCATTAGCAAGAAAGTGCCATCCTCCAGTGTTAATGAAATATCCGTAAAAGTCCATGACTATGAGCAATGTAGGACTTGGGGCCATTTGGGAGACAGTTACAAGGATTTATGGCTGATGATATATTTTTTTTTGGAATCAGTATTGCCATGTTTCAGAAAAGGATTGAATTGAATAAAAGTCTGCAATGTCTCTCAATGACTCTCAACTTGCATAGGGCAAGTGAACAGAGAGGGTCAGGTGTTAGAAGAGAGAAAAAGAATAGAGTCCTAAAAGATGACTTCTTCCTCAAAATACATCTCCTCAGGGTACAGTGTCTAAATATCTGCCATTACCAATCCATTCCTCAGACTATAATGCTATCTAAACTATGTAGATGACCCCCAGAAAGCAAATATCCTTGGGAAAAGTTCTCTACAATTAACTGAGGGAAAAATAAATGTGTCTTTGCAGTGGCCTTTATGAGGAATGTGAGTTCCAAATAATCAAATGAGCATTAAACCATCACAATATTGGTACAATAAGGACCAGCAAGCAAGAGTTAAAACCACAAGTGTGCCTTGGTTGCAGTCTTGAGGTCACGTTTAGAGAGGAGCATTAAAAAGCTAGAAGGGAACCTATTCCACTGGAAAGCCTTTAGGAAGGGCTAAGGACAGACCACAAAGGCAAAGAGGTAGACAATTATTTTCAAATCCCTCAAAAACATTCTGTGGATTTCTAAACAAACTTACTGCATCTCCACGAACTAGAAATCTCTTGGCAAGTTTTAAAGCATTTCAAAATGTAAGAATTGTCCAAGAATGGTACAAACGGACTCCAAAGAGACTGTGTTCACTCTCTCAACGAGAAACTTCAGAAGTGTTAAAATTGCATGGATTTGCTTTAATATCAGTTAATTGATTCAGTATTATTAAAATGACATTCAGTATAATTAGAATACAATTAGAAGTTGGGGGCAGTTAAATATCCCTTCAGATCTGGAAGTGAGGTAAAAAGTTATTAAAAGATAAAAATACGTACAGAAGATACAAAGAAGCTGGGCACCAGTGGTTCATGCCTGTAATCCTAGCTAATCAGGAAGCTTAGATTTGAGGATCACAGTTCAAAGCCAGCCCAGGCAGGAAAGTCTAGGAGATTCTTATTTCCAGTTCACCACTAAAATGCCAGGAGTGGAACCATAGAGCTGTGGCTCAAGTGATACAGCATCAAACTTCAGTGGAAAAGCTAAGGGACAGAGCCCAGGTCCTGGATTCAATACCTCATGTCAACACCTCATGACATGTACACACATGCATCTACACACACACACACACACACACACACACACACACACACACACACACACACACACATTCTCTCTCTGTCTCTGTCTCTCTCTTTCTCTGTCTCTCTCTCTCTCTCTTTCTCACACACAGAGAGACACACATAAGGGGGAGGTATAAATATAGATAGCTAAATAAAACCAAGAATTTTGAATAGCTTTCTGTTCATATTTGCATTTTGTTTTGTTATGATTTTTGTTTTTGTTTTCTTTTGAGACAGACTCTCACAAGCCTAAACGAGCCTCAAATCAAATGCTCCAATGTGTGTTCCTCTTGTCTCAGCCTCCCACCTGCTTGAAATTGCAGGTAAGAGGTAATAATCTCACCTCTGGCTGTGGAAAGGGTCTGGCATGAGCCTTTATCATGAATTAGCAGCAGAGGAAAAGCAGCATCAGCCTTAAGATTTCCCATAATTCATTCTGGTACCTTCAGTTAGTTCCTAATCTTGAGCCTGTTTCTCCATCTGTGAACAGGAAGCCAATCTCCATGGTCTCTTAGGACCTTTCTACACTTCCTAGGTGATAATTTGTGGTTCTAATGTAAAGTATCTCTGTGACCTCAGCCCACTGCCCAACTACCTGGGCATCTATGCAGGAAGCACAGAAAATGATGCCTGACTCTAGGCTGCCTCTCCAAGATGCCATAAGGAATAATGAGGCCGTTTGTCGCTCCTCCTAGCTCAGCATTGAATGTTCAATCACCATCGAGAGGCACTTGTATGCAGGCATTTCAGGTACATAATATAATATTATAGGCATAGAAAAGCATAAAAAGATTCGTAATTAAGATAAAGAATCAATCGACCAATCCTTTCTGTTCTATAAGATCAGCCCAAGTAAGTGGCAAATGGCTGCATTTGAGGTCATAGAGTATGTATTTGTGGATTTATATGTTTAGTGCAAAAGAAATTTACCCAAATGTTTACAAACAAGACCACACTAAAGCTACCAGCACAACAATGTTTATTGCAGCATTATTTACCATAGCTAAGATATGGAACCAACCCAGATGCCCCTCAGAAGATGAATGGATCAAGAAAATGTGGTATATATACACAATGGAATTCTATGCCTCCATCAGAAAGAATGACATTGCCCCATTTGTTAGGAAATGGAAAAACTTGGAAAAAATTATATTAAGGGAAGTAAACCAGGCCCAAAGAAACATAGGTCCCATGGTTTCCCTTATTTGTAATATCTAGTATATGTATGAGTCAAGCGGTAAAGGTCAGATAATGTGATGTCAGGAAAATGAACCCTTAGATGTGTATTTTAATGTTTTTTTCTTTCATGCATATGTTTCTAACGCATTTATAAGATTATCTCTTTGTTGCTTTGTATGTCCCTCCCTCACAGTATAACCCCTGCTTTCACTATATTTGATGTCAGTATAACTTGTGGAGGAGATGGGGAAAAACAAGTCGTTTAAGGATACAGGTGGACCTGTTGCAACAATGAGAAATACAAGTTGTCATGTCCAAAACGAGCTTTACAACGTCGGTGCAGGGGGTGGGGGGGAAAGGGGAGGAAGGAGAAGGATTGGGATTGGGGGGAGGGGGGAGGCTGGGAAGGGATGTGAAGGGTAAACAAAGGAGGAGGCTGCAATGCTTAATAAGAAATGTACGCATTATCCTGCCCACGTAATTGTAACTCCTCTGTACAGTATGTTCACAAATAAAATTAAATTAAATTAAAAAAAAGAAAATTCCCATTTGAAACAACAAAAAAAGCATTGCTATTACCCAGTGATTTAGTTAGAGTCTTGGGATTTACTGCTGTGCATGGGGCACTAGATAGGAACAAGAAGGAGACAGGGTGGACGTGGTTCCCTTCCCCCACTTCAAAAATCTTACAGCCCCAAGGAAGAGATTGAAGTTGTAAAACAGATTCTACACCACCCGATTCTGGCCCTTTAACGCTGGACTGTCAGTTCTAGTGACAACGCAAAGCACACAGTAGGCACTCACCCAATTGTGTGCTTATTACTAGTTGCACGGATTCTAAAACAAACCCTTGAAGGAAACTTCTGGAGCCTAAGAAGAATCATTGGCACTTAAAGCATGAATCCAGAGATGGAAGAAATTTTTTTTTCCAGTTGTGAGAATCACATTGCTTTATGGAGAAAGTCCACCCAGGGAAGGAAGAATTTCACTACAAAGCCAGTGGCACAAGAGAGGAAGATGTGGATGATGGAGTGCAGGGAAATTCTCTCCTGTAGTCCCATCCTTCCTTCTCTTGCTTATTTACCTTGGCTGGGCCAACTCCTCTGATCTATACTCTGCACCGCGGTGCATTTATCTTCCTAAGGTGCAATCACAGTCACGGCACTGACCATGTCAGAAACCTACAGAGATTCACCGCATTCCGCTGCAAGGAGTTCAAGCCCACATCAGGCATTCTAAGCCTTGGGGATCTGGCTTTCGTGTTTCTGAATGAATCAACTTGACCTCACTCTCTCCACTGAGCCCCTGCTCAGTAGCCTCTCCTGTTCTCCTCACAGATTACCCTGTTTCCTCGATGCCTAGACTATGTTCTTCTTTCTGTTGAAAATACTTCTCCGAGCTACATTTTATTGTACACCAGAGTCTAAATTAAGTGTCACTTTTTCATCAAAAATCTTATCCAGGTGTTATATAGGTTTTCTGTGAATACCCATTCCCGTGTCTGTATTTTACAAAGCATATTGTGCTTTCTATTTGGTTAGGTATATACATGTGTAGTCACTCCCATCAGACAAAGGACAACTTCCTTCAGGATAGTTTCCTTAGAACTTAGCCTGAATCAGCGCTCCCTAAGCAGATTGCTTGACAAGGATTTGGCTCTCACTTGGGTTACAATCAGATTCTCTGATTCCCTCAGTGACTACCTGCATGCCATCTATTCTTGTCTGGCTAAGGCTAATTGATAACCTGGCTGAGACTGACATTCTTGCTGCTGGGAATCAGAATAAAGACTCACAAGGATGGAAGACCATTGGAACTGAGTTTTCTCATGGTAGATCCAAAGGTCAGACACAGGGGTCTAATTGTTGAGGTTCCCCAGAATCCCTAAGGTTTCTTGGTGTTAGTTTGTTCATGCTGTCTGTCATTGTATTGGTTTGGAGGACTGTTGTGACAAAATACATGTTGAGAGGGTTTATCCTCTCACGGTTTGGAAAGTCAGAAATCTGAAATTGAGGTATCAAGGTGGTAGCTGTTTCCTTCTGCAGGTTAAGTGTTTGTTATGGGCCTTCCTCCATGGCTCTTAGATGGGCTGTCTTTCCCTTGTTCCTGTTCCTCTCTTCTAGGTCTATATGTCTCTCTGTCCCATTTTAGTCTTGTTATAAGGACATGAGATTTATTAGACCTTACAAATCCTCAAAGAGCCTCTCAGTGAATCTTGGTGCCCCAGCTTTAGTCAGGGGTCTCTACCTTTGTGTTAATTAGCTTTAGTTAAAAAAAAATTATCCTAAGTAGTTGTACAAATGAGTGGCCATTTATCAAAACAGTTTACGAATATACTATCTCTTGATCAATGCTACCCTGTTCCACGTTCTCAACCATCCCTCCCCTTCCCTCCTGCTTCTTGATTTTGTAGGATATACACAAGATTCTAACATAACTGTGGTCCTACTATAAAGATCTTATTCACAAACAGACTTCTACCATGTGGTGTTGGGGCTAGAACGTCACTGTGTGACTACTGGGATGTGTGGTTCAACCCACAATGATGGAGACATATACATACACATGTATATGTATATATAATGTAACTCCATTTGCCCTTTTGAGGAATCATCAGTACTTGGGGTCAGTGCTGGGCAAGCAGAAGGTAAACGAGGGCTCCATCCTAACTCATGGCTCTTTTGTTTTTCAGTTGCCACACAAAGAGTATTTCACTAACAAGGAAGATGAGACACTGTCTCTTTGCTAAGCCCGTATTGCTTCAGGGAATGAGACAGAACATCAATTACTTAGGTGGAAAGTCACATTTTATTTTCAGCCAAGGAACATGACTAGGGAGGAGAAGTCAGAGGGATGAATGTGCCTGTGCATCTCTTGTCGTCTCTCTTGGGAAAAAGAACGCTGCCCATTGGCTAATTTTAACAAATGCCACTGTGTACTGACACTATCCCCAGAGGCCTGCATCTGTTCCCTCATTCTAGCATATTAAGTGGAAACTGGAATTGTTCTTGAAGGAAATCAGAGTCTCCACCTCCACTACTTTGCTCACAGAATATAGGACCCCAGATAATTGGGGATGACAAAGAAGACAGTGTTTGATTCTTCCTGTCCCCTCCAGCCTTATCTTTAGGCACCCCTTACCAGTGGATGATCTGAGTCCTCATAGTATGTGAGTTGCATCTGCTGGACACACTGAAAAGCTGTTCCCTGCCCCATGCACTGGCATGCACCCTGGGCTGCATTGTCACGGGGCTGCAGGAACACACTGCATAGAGGCAGAAACAGGATTTATTTTCCTGACAATATGTCCCATCCCAGTTACCACTGGCACCACTCGAGTGGTGCCTCTTTTGGACTTCTCTCTTTCCTTTCTTTCCTTCCCTGTACCACAAACTCTTCTCTCCTCTTACATTCACATTCTGGTAACATAGTGCACACAGGATGACTTCATATCACTTGTAAGGTACTTGGTTAGAGGTTGTAATGTGCCTTGTCTCATGCAATGTGACCGCATGAGTATTATTCCCATCAAGCCTGAGCAAACCTGCTTTATCTAAAGTCTTCTTTTTTTGCATGTTAATTGCCACTAGTGTTATGAAAAAGAAACTTCCTAGCAGAAAGAGGCTATGACAGTTGCTTTCACTATTTGATTTCACTATTTGATATGGTACAGAGCAGGTCCTCAATTCAAAAAGAGATGACTATCGCTCTGCTAACTGGAGAAAACCTCTCTAAAAATATGGAATTTTTTCCTTCCTTCTTTCCTTCCTTTTTCCTTCCTTTCTTTCTTCCCTTCCTCCCTCCCTTCTCTCCTCTTCTTTCCTTCTTACTTTTCTTCTTTCCTTCTTTTCATGTACTGGTGCTAGGAGTTGAACTCAGGACCTGGATGCTCTCACTTAGTTTATATTCCTCAAGGCTAATGTTCTACTATTAGTGCTGTAGCTCATCTTCCAGATTGATGGTTCATTGGAGCAAGACTCTCATGAACTTTTCTGCACAGGCTGGCTTTGAACCTTAATCCTCAGATCTCAGCTTCCTGAATAGCCAGGATTACAGGCATACACACACACACACACACACACACACACACACACACACACACACACACACACACACACACACACACACACACACACACACAATCTCCCTGGATGGTTTAGAATAGATGGGAGAATAAAATTATCTCCTTTGAGGTGTATCTAGTATGTTGGAAGAGAGGAGATATTGGATCACAATTCAAAATGCCAAATTCTAACTTGGTCATCTTGCTGCAAGATAGGGAAACTTAAGTCTTGAAGGGGCGGGGCACCGGTGGCTCATGCCTGTAATCCTAGCTATTCAGGAGGTTGAGATCTGGGGATCATGGTTCAAAGCCAGCCCAGGCAGGAAAGTCCCTGAGACTCTTATCTCCAATAAACCACTTGAAAACCAGAAGTGGTGCTGTGGCTCAAGCGGTAGAGCGCTTGCCTTGAGCTGAAGAGCACAGGGACAGCACCCAGGCCCAGAGTTCAAGCCACACGACTTGGAGCAACTATCATGTGCATCACTTGTGTAGACCAGGACAAAAGGGCATTCGTCTGCCATTCTCACTTCCTTTCCAATGAATACCCCATAATCCAAGAACAGTCATGTAGTATCTTAAAACATAGTCAGATTTCTTCACTGCTATCCCTTTGCCTCAGAATAAGACCTCCCTGTATCTTAGAGCAGGAGCCAAAGTCCTCACCCTTGTTTTCAAGCCCCCAGGCATGATCTGATCTCCTCCGCACAGTTCTTAGAACAAGCTCAGAAGACGAACAGTGTATGTTTTCTCTCATATGTGGAAGCTAGATCTAAAATACCTGGACACAATAAATTATACATTCACACACAGTGAGACCGTTCTTAGGAGAAGAACAAGGGCACAATGCCTATGTGCATCTAATCATCCAAAACAATATTTATTGAAATGAATTCCAGGAAAGGAAAATAAGAGTTTTTTAATATTCTTTCTTGCTGTTTTTGTTTTATTTTCTTTCTGTTTCTTTGTTTATATGTCTTTAGGAAGGTAAAGAGAGGCACAGAAATGGAGGGACAGAGGGTGAACAAATGCAGCAATGGTATGCACTGGACACGATGTGGAAAATAAACTCTACAACTTCTGGGTGGGATAGGAGGGAAAAACTGGGAGAGAGCAATGGAGGGGACATTGTCCAAAAAGAAATGTGCTCTTTCCTTGAGTTATATAACTGTAACCCCTCTGTACATCACCTTTATAATAACATTAAATATATATATATATACATACATCTTTAAAAAAGAACTTATCAATCACATTTCTACCAGCAGACCTTTGAATTTTCAGTTTGCTTTCCACTAAATATATATATGGTTTGTCCATTGTCTTCATTCCTTTATCTAGTGGGCACTGAAAAGGGGTGGAATGGAGCCTAGGGGAAAAGGAAAAGGAAGAAGAAAGATGGTAAAAGAAGAGGAAAAGAAGGGAGAATGCAGTCAAGAATCCAATGTATATCCTATAATATTAAGAAGAGTGAGAGAAGGGGGAAGTAGGGGAGGGCTGGATGAGAAAGTGAAAAGTGGTGACATTGACCAATGTATAGTGTATTCATGAACAACTTTGTTAAATGGCAACTCCTTTGTACAACTACTTAAAGATAATAATAAAAAGAAAAAAAGCATGGTATCTTCAGAGATACATCTTTTACCATTCTATCTAAAACAGCTTTATCTAGTTTAATGCCCTGTCACAGTGCTTTGTGACTCCCATTTTGCTTACATATCTGATATTATGTTGAGTCGTTCCTTGTTTATCTATTTCTTGTCTAATTTTCTTTCTAAAGTGTATGTTGTCTGGGGACAGTTCTGTTTTTTTTTTTGTTGTTGTTGTTGTTGTTTTTTGGTGGGGGTCCGGTCGTGGGGCCTGAACTCTGGGCCTGGGCGCTGTCCCTCAGCACTTCAGCTCAAGGCTAGCACTCTTCCACTTGAGCCACAGCACCACTTCTGGCTTTTTTTTTTTTTTGCTTATGTGGTGCTGAGGAATCGAACCCAGGGCCTCAGGCATGCAAGGCAAGCACTCTACCACTGAGCCACCTTCCCAGCCCCAGTTCTGTTTCTTTTACTTCTGCTTAAAAGTTTCTCACAGGAAGTGGGTCCTCCATAAATGAATGTCAAATTAATGGGGGAGGGAGGAAGAAATCTCCTTTGTTTTTTTCAGTATTAAAATAGACTTACATTCTCAGTTTACCAATATTCCAGTTAAATGGTAACCCAAAGAGACATTGCTTTTCGGACTTCTTTCTACTATCTCCAATGACTTAATTGGAGTCTTTCCCTTCATCTGTAAAATGGGTGCAATATCCCTACCCTGACTTTCTTGAATAGCTGTTCAATAAATACATAGAAGAAGTTCCTTATGGAACACATTCAAATGGGTACAAGAGAAAGATTCCATGGTTGGAGGAGTGATCACATTCTGTTAAAAGGAAAAATGACTGCGCATGTATTTCGCAATTACTGAATCTTAGGCTCCTGAGACTATAGTGTATCTATCAGGAAACCTCTGAGAGAACAGCTAACTAGGGCGCTGTTTGTGACAACCAGAATAAATCCAATTTGAATGAGACACATCGCACATTTTGGGAAACATCTCAAGAATAGTTTTGAAGTGGGATGATGACCAGCTGTTCTCCTTCTACCCAGGAAGGCGGAGAACTACCACAGGGATTTAGGAACTAGGTGTAGATTATTCTGACTCTAGGCAGCTATGGCTTTTACAGGGACAGAAGAAAGAAAAAGAACATGGATTTAGAACCAGGCTCTCCTTCGAGTCACCTCTGTCTAATAAGTCTGGCCAGGTGGCCCTGTTCTCATAATCCTTCAGTGGATCCTCATTACCCTTTGTTATGAATTACCCACTAATTTGTTTGATTTTAGTTTTGAATATTTATCTATTGATTTGGTTATTCACTGCTGGGAATCAAACCTTGTGCATACTATGGAAGTGTTCTACCAATTGAGCTACCCGACCAACCCTCCATCTGATTTGACAGATCTTCAGTAAATGGCTTCCAACATCTTCTTCAAGCTCATTAATTGCTACTTCTTTTTGTTTGTTTTTTTTTTTTATTTTTTGCTTCAGTACTCGGGCTTGAAATAAGGGCCATGGTAATATTCTTATATTTGCTGGTTAATTGGAGACAGGAGTCTCACCAACTTTCCTGCCCTGCTGGTTTCAAACAGTGTTCCTCAGATCTCAGCCTCCTGATAAACTAGAATGACAGGTATGAGCCACCAGCACCTGCCTTGTGGGTACAATGCATCTTGATTGCTGCCACCCTCAGCATTCTCCAGCTCTCTCCCAACTCCACAAAGCCCTTCAGGTTACTGAAGCTAGACTTTCACATAGGTACATTGGATATTGTGAATGTTCTCATCCACCCTTCATCTCTATTTTTGTCTGTTCCCCTCCCTTTGACCTGCCCACCTCCTGACAATACATGTTCTGAACTTCCCGGTATTTGCTTTGCTAAACTATAATTTAGGTGTTTAAAGGATTTATACCATTGTAATTTTCCCATACATAGCATACTTTAGTCACTATGTTTGGGTACATATGCATTTGACCCTATATATGTTTTCATATATATTTATAACCTAGACCTATCTTCCACATATAAGAGAAACTTGTGCCCTTTGTCTTTCTGAACCCAAGTTACTTGATTCTCATTCTACTGTTTCATATCACAAGTCTCTTTGCATCTCCTCTCTCTCTTTCTCTCTCTCTCTCTCTCTCTCTCTCTCTCTCTCTCTCTCTCTCTCTCACACACACACACACACACACACACACACACACACACACACACACACACACCTCACTGCTGCTTCTCTTGTGTGCTTCCCCCTTCACAGAGCAACATTTATCCCCTTCACTCGAATAATGACTTAGTTCTTAAGCCTCAGTTCTGCCTTCATCTTACAGCGAGACTTCTCTACAAATCTTCACTCCTACACACAAAATGACACGTGCTTCGTGATACCTGTGCACAACCCATAATTGTCACGAATACATTATATTGTAATAATTCTTTTTTTTAAATCATACTTATCTCTTTCTCTGAAACATATGACAGAAGCTAGATAACTTTGGCTTTTGAACTTCTTGTCCCTGAAGCAGAAAAATGGCCTACAAAGGCCAAATGTGTGACAGGATACCACTGAATGAGCTGTGTCTTTTGATTGGCATGTCAAGTATCATCTTTTTCACAATCACACAGATCTTGGGGTGTCTTTAGCATACTATTTCATGACCAGGGTTTGTTTATAGCTGATCTAGCCTCAAGGGTATTTGTAATTTGGGCATTACAGTGATTTAGAAAGTGTGGCTATGGTTTGTCATCTTTCCCAAATCTTCTCCCATGGCCATTCAAAAAAATATACGTCAACAGTGAAGAGATAACCAGGTGAACGGCACACAATGCTCACTTACCACAGCAGTATGTGTCTGGGCATTGTAGGAGTTGTAAACTCAAACTATATGGAGACAGGCAGGAAATGGAAAGCCTACCCATGAGGAAGTAAGGCTATGCTAAAACTCAAAAATGGGTATTCCAACCCCAGGTGGAGGAAGATTATCCAAAAAAGTGATACATGACCTGCTCAGGAGGCTTGGCTCACAGGAACAAAGCCTGTACCTGTGGACCAATGCACAGTGTGCTATAGCCAGGCTCTGCACAGTTCCAATGAAAGAACCCGGTGTCTCTATGAGTGATGCTGAATCCTCACACGGAGCCAGAACACAGCCCACTCGCCATTCTCCACCCTCTCCCTGAGAATTTGCCAAGTCCAGGCAAGCTCTCCATTGTAACAGATATCATGATGTATTTTAATTATTCTGTTTACATTCTGTCTCTCCCCAGTGGATGTGGACTTCCAAAAGCAGAGGATATGACTTGACATATTTTCTTTGCCAGAATCATATCAAAACTGTGTGTCCATGTGCTAAATATATATTTTAAGCACTTTCTACTTACAGACTCCATCTAAGAATGCCAGGGAAAAATAAAT
Organism: Dipodomys merriami; assembly: GCF_024711535.1. Lineage (NCBI taxonomy): Eukaryota > Metazoa > Chordata > Mammalia > Rodentia > Heteromyidae > Dipodomys > Dipodomys merriami. Next base: position 34,573,343 of record NW_027202382.1, read on the forward strand.
TGTGGTTGCTATCCCCAGGACTCTTATAATCGAAGTGAGACAGAAAAGCCAACAAACAGTACTTGTAACACAGTATAGTGAAATACTATGAGAAAGACAAGTAGGGAACACAGAGAACGAGCCATCCACTCAAGTTTTAGACTTACATGAGGTTTTGTAGGATAATTTTTATATAAGTGGAAATAAAATGTATGAATTAGCTATAGGGATATCAAGATAAGAGAGAGATGTGATGGGAAAATTTGAGGTGAGGGGGAATGGCGGGTGCATTGACTCATAGGCAAGAAATTACAGGATTGGTAGGCAGTGTTTGGCAGACTATAAAGTAGACAATGTATTTGTGGTTGAAGAAACAGTAAAATGAGAAATTTTAATTTTCTTCTGGGTATAATTGAAAGATACCAACTGTGTATGTACAAGAGAATGCATGAGTAGACTAGATATTTAATAATCCCGTGGTATGTGTTCAATTAATATTTATTGAAGGTAGAGAAAAATAACCGAACAAATGATTTTCTAAAATGTGAGATTCCAAGAAAATATTATTTTTTCTTAATAAAGGATGTTTGATGATATTATCTACTTGCAAGGGAGAAAAGGAAAGGGTAGAATGGAGGTGAGCTTGTCTAGATCATCCCCTATGATTGTTCGGCTGCTGTTCACTCAGAGGTCAGAACATAAATTAAAAGGGCTCTGATGCTGTCGTATAATTTAATCACAAGGAAGCCGTTTACTAAGTATAAACACATGAAGAAGGGTAAATACATGAGATATGAAATCTCTCAAAGTGCAATAGTTTAGTTTGGTTCTGCCCACACTACAAAAAAAAATCTGGTGATATAAAAAGGTTTTGAAACAATTTGAACACTTCAAATTGGCAACCATAAATAATATGTATCTGTATGTATTTAGGACCAATCCTTAGAGTTGACCAACCAGACAGAAAAAGTCCAAGAAATTTAAATATTTAAATATTTTCTACTCATTTTATATATCCAAGGCCTCATGTTAGGAAGAAAAAATATAAATACAAAATAACTCATCGAAGTCCTTATAATCCCATAATGTGAGGGATTTTAAGGAATGCAATCATACAACTCTAAGTCCTGGTTGACTTGAATAAGAGGAGAAATAATTACAAAGCATTACTTTTTGTGAGAGGAAACAAGAATGTTTTATAGAGTCCACAACAGCTTCCTGGGTCTTTTCCGTAGGATTTTGATGGATGGCTACTAAGAGGAAGGAAGTTAGTCTGGATTGAGGGCATTAAGTTTGTAAAGGCATGTATTGACGAAGACAGAGACACATGGCATTGAAGGAAGGAGTCTGATATGATTGCAATGCAGGGGTGAGGATGGAGGTTAAAGGCCAAAGAGGCTAGAAGGAAAACTCTCAGAGCTCATGCTTGATAGCTCAGACTTTATTCTCTGGAGAGGTAAGAAGCCTCTAGATGATTTGAGAATGAGACTGATGTGATTAGAAGATTGGAAGGGGAAGATTTCCACTTCTGGAAGTTTAATGTATATAATTTTGAGAAAGTAAGTGCTTGAGCTTATTGATTCATCTCTACCTTATCAGGAGATCCAGGTCTTAGAGTAGAAGGATGATGTATGTGTCTCCTGTTCTCTGCTCTTTAGGGATTCTGACTTCATGATAGCTATAGCCAAAGCACCAATGAACAACCAGCTCCCAATGGTCTGATTGCACCAAGAGTCAGTTCATCAAACAAATTAATAAGCAGCCTTGGCAAAGAACTAGGGACCCTGACGCTTTTTACACTTGGACAATATTTCTACAACAGTAGCCACTAGAAACACAGGAGGTGAGAAATAAGACATAGTAAGAGAAGAGACGTCCTGCAGAGTTTATGATGTGGTGAAGTTTCCGTAAAGAAGGACAGAAAAGAAGGACTGACAATGTGCTTCTATTCCTAAGTCACTATTTGGGAGCAATCACACACCGTGGATAGAACCATGAATCTTACTGTACTAGTACTCACAGCCTGAACGTTAAGCTGGGATGCTTTCTCCAGAATGGAAAGCCAAACCAGGGGCTGTACCTCACTCTTATTTCTCTAACCCAACCATTATCTGATGATGAATGGATGCCCCCTCATTTCCCTCCCCCTTCCCTCTCTCCCTTTCTAAGATCAATGTAGAATTTTAGCTATCATACTGACATAGATCGTTTCCTCTGAGCTTCCAAGGTGGGAAGCAAATTCAGAAAAGCAAAGTGGTCACCTTTTAAAGCAATGATCAGGCATTGCTACTAAATTGCTACTCAGTTTTAACTAGTGACTCTATAATTTATACTCAGGCACCTATTGTCTGCCAGTATCAAGGTAAATGTTATCACATGGCTCCTCTCCCACACAGAAAAGGTGAAGAAACATCAGGCAATTAGAAAAAGACCTGGAGATCTTGGTGAACTACATATAGCTGATTTCAAATAGAAAAAAAATAAATCTAGGAAATATTGATAGAAAAAAATTACAAAAGAGATTGAAAGCATTTCTAGTGGTAGTAGACCTTTCTAGACTCCCTTGCAATCTTTGAATACTGTATAGTATATGGTCTACTTTTAATTACAGTATATAAGAATTTGGACTTCTTGATTCTAAAGCTGTAGAAGCCTAGTGACATAACTGGAACAAACAAAGGTCAAAACATGAAAATATTTTCCAGTATCTGATGATATGATTTTCTAGGGACAGAACAATGCAAGGTAAACAATTTAAAAAATACTCTCAATTTTTTCTTGTCTTTGGTATCCCTACAAACTCCATGATGCCTTAAGCTCATGCAGAATTTGTTAGCTATGGTAATGAAATAAAGTTATAGGGCCTCAAACTTTCTCTGGGATCATTTGTTGTGTTTAAGAATAATCCGAAGCTGGTGTTAATAGTTACACCTACAATCCTAGTTACTAAACAGGCTGAGATTTAAGGATCATGTTTCAAGTTAACTCTGTGCTGAAAGGTCTACAAAATGCCATTTTGTTTTTTTCTTTTTTAAAAAAATTTTATTATTATAAATACTGTACCAAAACGCCATTTTCAACTAGGAAAAAAAGTTGGACTGGAGGTGTGGCACAAGTGAATGAGCACTAAAACCTGAGCCAGAGAATGAGGATTTGAGTTCAAACACTGGTACTGTGAGAAAACCAAATAATTTTATGGGATTTTTATGAGTTGCAAGTTTCTTGGACCTAGCACTAGAAGTGATTAAAAAGAAAAGCATAACCCAGATACCCTACAAAACTGAGATCAAGAAAATGTGGTACATATATACAATGAAATTTTTTCATCTATTATAAAGAAGAATATCATGTCATTCACAGGAAATTGGATGGACCTAAAACAAATCATGTTAAGTGACATAAGCCAGGCTCAAAGAGACAAACACATATTTTCTCTCATGGAAGCTAGATCTAAAATACAACTATACATGGTAACATATACAGGGCTCAATGCATTCACACACAAATTGACTAAAGGAGAGCATACGCAAGGCAGGAATCCAAAGATGTAACTCCTCTGAACAACTAATATACTGTCTATCAAAACAAGTAGCAGGAAGTGCAAACATATTTTGGGGGGATTAGGAAAGTGGGGAGTAGGTACAGGAATGGAGGGAGGAAGGTGAGCAAACGCAGCCATTATATTTAATGTACATTATGTGAGAAATGAATTATGTAACTTCAAGGTAGGGATGAGAGGTGGGACATGGGGGTAAAATACAAAAGGACTGGTGGCATTGAGCAAGAAGCATTGTACTCATAACCTGATTCATGGAATTGTAATCCCTTTATACAACTACTTAATAATGTTTTTTAAAGTCATAGAATGCTATAGTGAAGGCCCCCAAACACCTGCCACCTAATCCAGAGCTAACCCACAGCCTTCCCTAGCGTACCTTCCCATGGCTTGTTCCTCCATTACCTTCTTATTTCTCCAAACAAGGCATCTCTAAAAGTGAAACCGGCTCCTAGAAATCAAGCCAGGGAATAACCTGACTATTTCTTGCTGAGAAGTAATAATTATGGCCCTGGAAGGATGCAATCTGCATACATTATTGCAAGTTATGCCAACAGAATGTCAACATTTGTGTCAGAAGGAATCTCGAGCAGCAATTACTTCAGGTCTTGGCCTGGCTTTCTGAGACAGAGTTGTCTTGGGGCTAATTGCAGGGGAGGTAAACCGGAGGAAGGGTGGGTTACACAGAGGGGAGACTGAAAGGGAGTGATAGCCTTGAAGGTCATTGTGTTCTGGGGTTAGAAAGGAACTTGAGTCCAGATACATTAGAGAAATGGTGAGGATGGATCATTGTCTACAGTGGGGTATATGGACCACAGATACAGGCACTGTCACATTATAGTCCAAGATACTTCCTACCTCTAAGGTTCCAATTTCCCTTAGGTAATATCAACTCTTATGATTTTAATTTCTTCTTTGAAGGAGACAGGGACACAGTGACCAGCTGCATTCATGCACACATTTTGCTTTCTTCTGTTTATTGAGCACCTATACTGTACACATACTAAACACTGGGCTATAGGATGGAGATTCCAAAAGGAAATAGCAGCTGGGTAGAAGTGGCTCATGCCGGTAATCCTAGCAACTCAAGAGGCTGAGATGTGTCTGAAGATTGAGGTTTGAAGCCAGCTCAGGCTGACAAGTCCAAGAAAATCGCATATACCGTAAAGTAGCCAACAGCTAGAAGTAGAGCTGTGGCTCAAATTGTAGATCACCAGCCTTGAGAGAGAAAAAAAAGCCAAAAAAGAGCATGAAACCCTTAGTTCAAGCCCCAGTACTGGCAAAGAGTGAAGGGAAAAAAAGGAAATAGCTTTGAGTTCTGAGTAAGCTTATAGTCAACTCAATGTAAACCCATAAATGATGGACTAAAACACAGTATGCTAAGTGTTAAGTGGATAGAGTTAAAGATTCTGAGTGGGTAGTGAAAATAGGGAAATGGGGCATGTAGAAATAAGAATGTTTTATGAAGTAGTTAGTATTTGAGCTGTGACTGAAAGAATGAATGAGTAGAATTGACCAGTGGCAGAATTCTTAGATCTAAAGAAAGAATCAGTTTACATGGTAAATAAAAGTAGAAACTCCACCATTTCTAGTAACCAATTTGAAGTAAGTATAAGAATAGGTAGTGGCATATAAAAATAGAGAAATATGCATTCAGTGGACTGACATATTGAAAGGAAAAGGAACCAAAAGATCTTCTGAATATTGGATATTTCATATGCAAAATCCTCTTTAGTGGCCACTCAATCTTTCTGCAGCTATTTCAGTGTTGCACAATCTACCTGGACGAGGTTCACAACTGCCCAAATCTGTACAGTTGAAAAAGATACAAATCAAGTTCAAGTCCTCTAGCTCCCAAAGCTCATTTTCTTGGTGTCTCTTTTAGCTTCCCTAAGTAAGTCTTTTCATTTTAAGATGAAATGATCAAATCACTTCACGGGCTTTGCCTTCTAAAATACAGCTAAATTGCAGAGAGCTGGTGAAAGCTCTTCCTGGGGGAGCAGAGGAGAGATTTAGGGAACAAAATGACATTTTTTAATGAAGACACTATTTTATTGATGTTAGAACCTCTTAAAACATTGCGGTCATTAGTATGCACCATCCTCAGTTGAACATAATATGTTGTTATTTTCCCCCCTAAGTTCTACGGGAAACTGATGCTTCTGGAATTGGTAGCCAGATTCTAGAAAACCAGGAGAGTAGGGGATCTGACAATGGAAAGACTGAGTTCCTCAGAGTCCAACTTCTATTCTTGACAGGTTCAAATTTTGGTGGTTCTCTGGAGACAAATTTCTGCATGGGCCCTCGGTGGGACCATATCACAATGAGAGTAGAACCAGAGTTTGGCTAGGCAAGCAGAACAAATGCCCCTCCTTTAGAAGTTCTTTCTCCCTCAGCATGGACTTCGTTGGTCCCACATGAAAGCCTGTAGATATCAGATGACCATGGCTTTGAGCAGCCTCACACAAGGGCCCCTGAGCATCCTCTTATGACTCATTGTCCTTGAGATATTTGCACATGAACAACTGATCAACCTCAGAGGTGTGGATCAGAATGAGAACCCAGGAGGAGGGGCTAAACAAGGCATAGAGAGCACATACAGGCTTTATGGAGCCTCTGATTGGATCTGGGGACTGGTAGAGCTCATAGACTGCCCAATGAGAGTCACTTAGATTTCTCCTACAGGCACTTTATTAATCCTTGCACAACTTACCACAGGTAGTACACTCCCTTAGGAGCCCTCTATCTAGAGGGAGCTCTGCTTATTTTTTTTAATTTTTTTCATTGTTATTGTTAAGGTGGTGCGCAGATGGGTTACAGTTACATAAGTCAGGTAAAGAGTGTATTTGTTTTTGAACAATGTCACCCCTTTCCCCTGCTCTTTCCCAGTTTTTCCATCCTGTCCCTACCCACAAGTTGCATAACTCATGTTCAACTTAGTGTCTAGAGAGTACTGCTGCTGCATTTGTTCACCCTTTGCCCCATCATTTCTGTGTCCCTCCCCTTACCTTCCAAAGACAGATAAATGAACAAACAAGACAAAAAGAAAATATAAACAGCAATGTCCTCCTTTTGTCTCACTGTCTGCTTATCTTTTTCCTCATTTTTTTTCTTTTACTTCACCCTCTGTGTCTGTGGGTGCATTCTTTGAGATCATAGAGACAAAGGACCTAATCCAGGTGTTGATGTTTTTCACTATCGCTAATAGTGGCTCCTAAAGGAAATCCTAGACTCTCATGAATCAGAGGATGAGAAGCCAGAATGGCCTCAAGAGGGAGGGTTTAAAAAAAAATCAAAGCCTCCCAGTGTCTCCAAAGCTCACAGGTGCCTGTGGAGAAAGTATGTATACTTTCTAAGTATATATAAGTATGTATAAGTCTCTGCTCATGCCCAGAACACTACATGGTAGCCTCTTCCCAGATACATGACTTCCAGATGGAGGCATGTTTCCAGAGGATCTTAAAAGTTCCTTTCAGTGTTTTGATTCTCCAACACTGTGGAATCAGCCCACTCTCTTAAGATCCCTAAATTAATATAGGCCTGGTCCTTGGAGAACAGTTATACCTAAAATTACTAGAAAAATGAGGAATGAAAGAGAGATCCAGGACCCACTGCCTGTGTGACTTCCATCTTCCTCCTAGAAAAATAAAGAACTTCAGCCATGTGATTTATTTTTTTAATTTTTAGAGCTAGGGTTTGAACGCAGGCTCTTTTATGCTTGTAGGCAGGTGCTCTCCCACTTGAGCCATGTCTCCAGCTCTTTTTTCTTTAGTTATTTTTCATGAAGAGACTCTTTTTTCTGCATGAGACCAGAACTTAATCCTCTAGCCTGTGCCTCCTAAATAGCTGTGGACACAGACACATGCCCCTATATAGAGCATGTTTGTTGAGATGAAGTCTTGATAACCTTTTGCCCAGGCTGGTTTCAAACTCTGATCCTCCCAATCTCCATCTCAAAAGTAGCTGGGATTACATGTGTGAACCATCACACCTGGCAAGCCACATAATCTTCAACACTCTTTTTCAGCATGAAATATCAAATTCAGATACCAAATCTACCCACAAAGCTGGGATTGTACCCTGGTAAAGTGCACTTGGGCGAAAGTAGGAGACTTGGAAGGTTAAACTGGTTTGACATGGATGGCTACCCAAGTTCACCTCCGGAGCCATGGTTTAGAGTCCATGCTGGTTGTTTCTGCCGCACCTGTCACAGATCCTGGACTGTGTAAAGTTTATGGGAGAGGATAAACAGCAGGCCTCCACAGGATCCACAGCACAAACACTCATGCCCTTGAACCCATGGGGAGGAAGAAGAAAGGAGGTTTAATTAATGATCCATCAGCACTGATGAGCAGAGGAGCCAACAGAGCAACCTCAGCATCCTGGCTGTGATGTGCTCACACCAGCAGGGCCAGCAGCCTCTGAACCAGGTGGGCGGGAGAAGGCTGTGATGCATTGTGCTACTGCCTTAACTGACAAGCCTTGATTAGTTTCTGTCCTTTGGACATGGGACCTATTCTCCCTGGATTGTGTGTCTTGCTTCTTCAAAGGGCGCTGCAAGTGAGGAGGAAAGGCTTTATCGTGACCAGTAGCTGACTCAAGTGGGGTCAGGATGTTGACTTAGAAAATTACTGTTTTTCTAGTGCCTAAATAAATCCAGTACTAGACCCAAGTCTTTCAGGTTTAGAGAATTTAATTTAGAGAAATTGATTTATCCATTGTGGACAGCTAGATTATATATAGTTTTCTTTCTTTCTTTTTTTCTCTTTAGGACATTGTTGATAGCAGGTTTCCTTGCCTAATATGACTTCTTTTAATCCATTCCATAGTTGCTGACAAATTCTTCCAGATCTTTGCAGGATCTATTCCCCCATCAGAAAATGCACCTGCAAAGAGATAAAAGGTTGGAAAATGACATCCTAATTGTGTCAGGAAGCTGATGTCATAGAAGAAGAGAGGAAAGGGCAGCTATCATCTGATATAACCGTGAAGGACCAGAAATTTTGTTTTGCAGGAAATTTGCTGTTTGGCTTTGATTATTTAACATGGTTTCCTTGAACTGTAGCCAGAACCACTGGAAAGAGAAGAAATATGAAAAGTGCAGGATGAATTCAAGTCTCTTACTCATTTATTTTTTTAAATTGGGGATGAGAAAGCAACACAAAAATAAAAGATCAGGGCAAGAGTGTAGATTGTAGGGAGAATGATAGAAGGAGGTGACATTGATCAAGAATGCATTGTACTCATAATGACATTTTGAGTTGAAATGCTTTTGTATAACTACTTAAAGATAATAAGAATTAGTCATAGTGTCCATATTTAAAGAGAGGATTAAGAGAAGAGTTTTATGGCTACCAAAAGCCAGGTAAGCAGAACAAGCAATGGTCAGAAAACATTTTCTGGTGAAAGATTAGATACAAAATACCTTGAACTTTGAAAGCCACATAGCTTCTGATGCACGCATTCAACTATGCCATTGTGGTAGAGAAAGACATAAAGACAATACACAAATGAATGGTTCCATAAAAAATGTCACTACAAAAGCACATGGCCATATCTGCCCCACGGTTATAGATAGCTGATTCCTGCCCAGACGTGTGTAAGAAATCCCTATTTTCTTCCTACCATGCTGAACAGGTTCTACCACGTCCAGACCATCACCATATCCATCCAAGAGATTGGAAGAGTTCCTCACAGAGGAGCAGCCCAAGAAATCGAGAGAAGGTCATATCATTATAACCATTCACTGAGCAGTCCTGACATAGGCATGGTGCAGCTCACATCTTCAACATGTACTACCCAATGAACAAGGAGTGTATGGTTATCATCACACACTGGAGGAGCCCATCTTCCCTTAGCTTCTGTGCATTGTAGTCTGGCTTCCCATAGCCCCCATGAAACAAGAAGTCCCTGCCTTCCTATCTGCAGTACGCTACACCAGTAGATGGAAAGCATCATTTTGCACATGGATGGGCAAAGTGGTGAACGTTGAATAAATACATACGATTTTTTATAATATTAAGCCATTGGACATCTAATTTTTGTAGTTGTTACTGCTGCATCACTTACCCTGACCTCACTGGTGAGAAAACAGAAACTCAGTGAAGAATGAATTAATCACTCAGGATATTACATACAGCAATCCGGAAGCCAAGGCCAGGATCAAACTTGCATCTTTCTTAATCCAAAGTCTGATTCCTCCCCTATTATGAAATTTAAAATGAAAAGAAAACAAGCCAGACTATTCTTTGTCAAAATGTAATTTACAATCACCTTGATCTAGAACCTGAAGACGCCCCAGATTCTTACTCCATTTCCATTGTGTACTTTTCCACGCACTTTCATCCTGTCACATTTAGTCTCTTTTTCTCTTCCTCCTTTGCTTTCTGGCACTCATTTCAGTTCCTTTGTCTTTCAACATCTTTTCTCTTCTGTGTCTGGGTGTTGTGATCTCCAGGTTTATTCAGCTGACTCCTTCTATGCTTTTTGTCTCAGTTTAAATATACTTTCCCTAGAAATACCTCCTGTGAGCAAACAACATGTCCTCTATTATTCTATATCTCCTCCTTCATTCCTTCTTAGCCTTTTGTTTCAATGTTGACTTGTGTATGTGTTTGGTTATTTACCTGCTGCCTAAATTTCCAAGTACAGTCAGAACTTTATCAAATCCCTCTAGTAAGTGTGGTTCTGAAGAAGTTGTTTTATGGTAACAGGTAGTGATCTACTTAAACCAGAGTATAAATAACTTCCTGAATGACTTAAAGACTAGTGTGATCTAGACTCTACCTATCAGAATCAGGTAATGGGGTTCCTCATACAAAATGAAAACCTGTTAGATACAGCTAATGTTACTCTGAAGGGAATAAATAATTGAAGCATCACTTCTATGATAAATAACACCAGACTGGTATCCATTCAATATCTATTAAAGGCATCACTAACCATTTATTGATTTTTAAAAGACCATACTAATTGAATGAAAAGCTAAGCCAAAAGAAGTAGCGAGCCACAGTATAAAGAAATCCAGGCTTGGAAACAGTGTCTAACTGCTCTCTGGAGGTATAACCATGGAAAAGATGTGAGACCTCTGAGTCATCTGGTGTGTGTGTGTGTTTGTATGTGTGTGTGTGTATGTTTGTCTAGGTGTGAGAGGTTAAGTCACAAAATGAAAGTAACTTCTGTTCACATTGTAAGTTACAGCAGCAAAAATGGTAGAAATTTTAGGCACTCAGGGATCTTTTTGAGAAGACAATAGTCATGTACCATGACTGTGGTACCGCTACACAAATCGTGTGAAAGAAATCAACCATTCCATCCATTATTTGTACAATGATGATTAGATTATCGGTCTTCTCAGAGTCGAGTTTTCCTTTTCTGTGAAATAAGGATTGAAGGCACTACCTCATCCAGTTCTCATCAAAGTTAAAAATTCTGGATAGCTGATACATATGGTACTGATAGGACACTTGATAAAGAGCTCGTCAGTGTGATGAGTGGGAGCCACTCCTACAAAGTCCTCTAAATCACAAGGTTGTGAGTGACTTTGGACAGTGCATGAGCAGATCTCCTGCCAGGAGCTCTCCTTTTAACTACTTTGGAGGCCTGGCTGGTCTACATCTCTGTTTTTGAGCTGGTCCAGCGAGGCAGGGACATACATTCCTTCCAAGCTTTTGCTCCACATCTCCAGAGACAGAGCAGCTTCACAGCAGTATAGGGAGCAGGGCAGCTTCTTCTACACAGCCCTGGAAAAGCATTCTGTGTTCCTTCTGCCTGAGAGGTGTTATGTAAATAGGAAGCTTTAATTACTATGATTAGCTCATGCTCTGGCTCCTTAACAAGAGTGGTCACACCTGACTCTCTGCAGCAACTGACTCTGAATCTGGCCATCTGAGCTCTTGGCAAAGAAAAGGGGGAGCAATAGAGGGAAATGGGCAGTTCATGAGCCAAGTGGGAGGGGAAGCAAAATAGATGCCTCAGACTAGGCTGGTGGGAAGTCAAGGCCTACCACTCAGTCATTGTTGGTAATTCCTCATGGCAGGGGACATCTGATGCTTCGTAAGACATCTGGATGCTGGGAGTCAGAATTCTCATGCCACAGGAAATATGCGGAACTGTGTCGTTAAAGGGGCTTTGGATCCAGATTTGCTCCAGGTTTGAGTACATGCTGCGACGTTGACCAGCCTTGTGTCTTGGAACTCATGTATTTTACCTCACCAAGCCTTTCCCCACTGCATGGAAGCAACAGGAGGATTCCAAGAGAGAATGCATGTAGATTACTGAGCACAGCGGCCCACTCAGTGGGAACTCTCAGCTTCTTCCATGGACTATGAAATGGGTTCAGAGAAGATTACAGAGTTGCTGGCCATAGCTTAGGGGATGTTCCAATCTATACAGTAGACACCCAGTGTGCTCCCAGGTAAGAGAGCCTGGGGTGGGGGAGACATGGATTGATCACAATATTGACAAAGAAACATTAGTAATGACACCAGCTGTAATAGCCACCACTGGTTTTCTCTGCATTAGCCACTGACCTAGCTGTGTCACAGAACAGCCCCATTTCATCTTCCAGCCACTCAGAATCTAAGGATGACAGAGCTTGATTTGATTGGTTCTCACATGTCCATATGTAAATGAGTCAGTTGAGGGCTTTTTAAAAGACAATCGTTCTGAGTGGGACACAAGACTCACAGTATCTATCAAATGCTTAGAGGATACTGATGGTCTGAGGCTTCCCACTGTGAGTAACAAGGTCTGATAACTTGTCCAATGTATCTGACTACCAAGGAACAGGAACAGAACTTGAACCCAGGTCTCTGACTCCAATCTGTATCCTTTTCTCTATCTTAATAACTGGAGTGCCTATTCTAGAGAAAGTGACCCTGGAGAGGGCTCTTGAAGGATTACTGAAAATCATAATCAATCCCCAACCCCCAAACTTCTTTGCATAGATGGACAGGGCCATTTATTATTATAGAATACATTTACTTCCCAACCATACATTTAGTTTCTTAAAAGCTATTGGTTTATTTAAGTAGATGAACTCTCTCTGTGGCTGCTGCCTCTTTACATATTTGTTTAGCAAAAACAAAAAAAAAACAAAAAAACCTCATAAAGAATATAAGGAAATATATTTTCTTTTAATATATGGAAATGAATGGTCTAATGATAAGAGATAATGATAACCATATTTCAGAAATCTACATGTTCTATAGAACTATTTTCCAATTTTATATCTGTCTTCAGCATGAGATATAGTGGGCAGAATATATATAAAGATAGATATAGATATGTATATATACTATACATATATATAGTATATATACATATATATAGTATAGTATACATATATACATACACACCTCATATATATATATATATATATATATATATATATATATATATATATACACACACAAAAAAAAAGAACATAAAGAATTGCAGACTCTGAGTTACCAAGTAAAATATAAGGGAACTTTACTGTCTTGACTTCAGACTTAATGTAACACCAATGTTGGATCCCCTTTCCTAGCTTAGAGTCAGTCCTCAGCTGTGGTGACTTTTGTGCTCAGTAAACCTGCTACTTTTAAGTCATACAACGATACAATATTAAACCAAGAAAGTGTTGTTGTTTTCTTAAATAGAGTTATCTATAGGGGACAAATATAGTAACATTGAGAAAATAATAAAAAAAACCATATGAAGGAAAGTATCAAAGGAATTAAAATAGTACACCAGGAGATATTGACTCAGTACAGAAGAAAGCAGGTGAGGAGGCTCAGAGGAACAAAAGAAGCCCGAGATCTATGGGAAGTGTATTTAACGCTGGCAGCTCCATTATTCCACTGGCAAAATCAGTGAGGCTGATTTGTCTGTGATCAGGCTGGAAACACTATCTTGTTTTGTTTTGTTTTGACTTTTCAAGGGAAATCTTAGCTTGCATGCAAAGTCCTACGGCAAAGCAAATGTTTTCCTCAACGATGAAAATTTCTAAGGATTATCTTGGAAGTTAGATATTTGCTAATACTTATAATCACCCTGAAAGACACTTGTCAACCTCCAAATCAAGAGAAAATAAAATAAAAGAATGTAGCATTATAGTCACAGAGGCTGGGTAGCCTTGTGGTAAAAAGAATGTATGACAAAAACCACACTTGGCTTGAAACCTTGACTTTCCCACTTGAAATCTGAGGGCCTCTCAACACATTCTTAACCTGGATCTTCTGCTACTCCACCCATAAAATTGAGATTTTTTTTTTCCAGGATGATGGTAACAGGGGCTACTCATCCAATTGTTGTGAGATAAGAGCTTTAAATGAGAAACAAAAGACCTATCAATTTACATACCTAGGAACATGGAAGGTTACATATTTCGGCTGTTACTCAAATGGTAGATTTTTCATTATTTATACAAAAATTCAAAAAACTTAGTAACCTAGACACTAAAAGTAATAGAGGGTCCCAGTACAATTTCTTGATACAATATAAATGTAGAGGAATTCTTAGTATTTCTTTATTCGTGCAATAATCAACGGAATCACATAACGAAAAATGCAAAAGTAATCAACCTATCCATACTGAAAAGGTATTAGAAGAATCTGATTCTGAATCATCAGAGAGAGAGAGAAAAAAAGAGAGAGAGAGAGAGACAGGGAGTGAGTGTGTGTGAGAGAGAGAGGGGAGAGAGAGAGAGAGAGAGACAGAGAGAGAGAGAGAGAGACAGAGACAGAGACAGAGACAGAGACAGAGACAGAGAGACAGAGAGAGAGAGAGACAGAGAGAGAGAGAAAGAAAGAGAGAGAGAGACTGTGCTCCAGAGCTGCTCTCTCCTCAGGAAAGCAGGTCCAGGTAACTTCATACTGTTCCTTGCTTCCAGGACTGGGAGCAAGTGAGCAAATGCTCTGGCACTCCTGAGTACATTCCGCTTTCTCAGGGAAGGCCAAGGTTTGCAGCACACTGCAAACTGTCCTTACCATCACAGTGCAGGAATCAGCAGAAAAAGTGCATCTTACCCTCTCTGCTCCCATTCTCCCCATAAACTCACCCCCTCCAGGTTGCACATTGAACTTATTAGCATAATTCCTTTTCCCCTAAAGGAAATATCTTCCCCTCTCCAATCTATCATAAACACATCCAAGTTTTCTTTAAGGTGTCTCTCAAATGGTATTTCCTCTGCAAAGCTTCCCTGGCTCCCTACACAGAGACGAAGGCTTGGCTTGTTCTTTGTCCACATTATATTCATGTTTGGCTGACAGAGGAATTAGAGTCTGAAAAACTTAAAGAGACATTTCTATTCACCCACTAATTGCTCCATTTACTCCCTGACTTTCTTTCTTCCGATGAAACCCACAGAAAGCCAGAATGCATCCCGGATTTTCCTAGTGAAAGCATAAGTATTTGGGATGAGGCCAAACTCCCAACACTTAAGACAGATTTTTTGTTCCCTCCCAAACCCCTTCTGCAACCAACTCTCAGCTGAGGATTTGCAGAAAGGTTCTTAGCTTCATGAGAACTCAAGAGGAAAAGTCTCCAGAGAGGAAATGAGGTAAACACAGAAATAGAGTTGCAATGTTGCCTTCAATCCTGATTCCCTAGGAATTTGGTCTCTGAGCAGATGTTCGCCGAGCAATGTTCGACTTCGAGAGCAGGAAAATGATGAACTATTCCTGGGCAATCCAAGGAAGATACAAGAAAGATGCCTAGGGATGTGATCAGCTCATTCTGCTACTGCAAACACTCAGGCCATGTTTAGCAGATCCAAAATAAAAACTGCTTTGGCATCAATAGGGAGAAAGACAAAAACAATGGAAGATAATGATGTGTATATCATTGAAAGCTAGCATCACCTTGCCCTATAAATTAAATGACTAATCTGCAAAAGTATAGATTCCAAGATTCAGCTACTCCCAAGTTTCTTTTGTCCCTTCCTTCATTTATTCAGAAAATACCTGCCAACCCTAGAATGCCATATAAAGACAAGAGTACACAACACTTGACTTTCATTTATGGTTTGGTATTAGGATCAGGAATGAAGTAATGATCTCAAAAATAACAATGGGATCACTATTGTGATCAGTGAATGTGTGGTAAAGGAGAGGTACCAAATCAAAACTGTAAAATTGGAGAACTAGCTTAATCTCAAATCTAGAAAACTAATACACAGGGGCAGCCTCCCTGGGAAACAATATTGAACTACCGATTTGAAGCATGAATAGACCCAGGCAAGGAAAGAATGGGGTCAGGAACATTCTAGGCCATCAGAACAGCATGTGGAAATGCTCTACACTGGGAGAGAATTTAGTAACTTTAAGAAATAGGAGAAAGTCAGTGTAACAATAATATTAAGAGCTGGATATACAGTGGCATAAATTGAGCAGGTTGGTTGGTAGTGGGGCAGAGACTATCCATCAAGGCCTTATAGACCATGCGAATGATTATGGAATTTACCCTGAGTGCACTCAGCAATTAAGCTGAAGGATGCTGTGGTCAGAATTTGCATTTCAGAATGCCTAACTAACAAGGCCCTATCAATATTCAAATGCTCTACTTGATTGCTTGTTATTGAGTTCCTGAAATGACTCCTCAACACATATCTCAGCCTTCACAACTTCCACAGCACCTCATTTTTTTTCTGTTTTATGACACAACCCAACTCTCTGCAGTTATTCTATATATGTTACTTTTCAATGTAATTGACACAACATTTTTTGAGATATAAAATTCCTTTAAGAATAGAAACCACTGGCTTTGAGTTAGGAAACTACCTGGCGATGAATTAAGCCCAAATATCCATGCAACTCCAAACATGACCATGAAATGTTTGTGAGAAGAGGTTATCATTTTTCTACTTGAGTGCTTCTCAGGGATGGGACATCTTCATCTCCAATACTTCTGAATTAGACACTGCTGTTAGGACTTGACTTCTGCCATATTGCACCAAATATTACTGAGACAACATGATGTCATCCTCATTTTCTCCTCCCATTGGAAGATGAGGACACCTGCTCATGACCACTATACTCTAAGCCTTTCTCAGTATTGCAAGTAACATAAGCTTTTCCATTTATTTCCTCAAAGACACATTCCTTGTTATAACACAGAACATGTTGTGATGGATTTAAATGGTCCCAAATTAATTACCATGGCATTTCCCAGAATTCCATCCACTAAATATCCCATAAAAAAGGCACGTTCAGAAGATGGGTTTTGCATGGTTTGGAAGGCAGAATAGAAGAAATATTCATAGTGCTTTTACATTTGCAGATCCTTACAGGACCTAAAGTATTTGTGCATTTTTTATTTTTCTTTTACATTTTTAATTAGCACCAATTACTTGTGCAAATGGGTTATATCTGACGTGTCTATCTAGGCATACAATAAACTTGGATTCGACTCACCTCTCCCATGATGGCCCATTTTATGTCAACTTCTCAGGGCCAAAGGAAGCCCAGGCATTTGGTAGACTATTACTCTGGGCATTCCTTTGAGGATGTTTCTAGAGGGATTAACACTTTATCAATTGACTAAGTACAAGATTGCTTTCCACAATGTAGATGGGTCCCGTCCAATCATTTGAAGGCCTGAATAGAACTTGTCATCCCTCAGTCTAAGGTCAGCAGGAATGCAGGTGGGGAGGGAAGATGGAGTTGAAATAGAGGAATAAGCACAAACTAAAACTTATGAGGATGAGCTACAACCATAGGGAAGGGACTGGGAACCACAGCAGTCACTCACTGCTTCTGACTTCCATGATGGGATAGTCAGGCTGGGGTGACTGACATTCTTTGTATTGCACATGCCTGGCCCAGAAATAGTAGAAGCTGAAGGACAAGAAGAGTAAAAGTAGGAGCTATGGGAGATTCCAAGCCTGGCTATGACCCCAAACCAACCAGGTGAGCCAAGAGAAAATCACAACTTACATAAGCTATGTTCAGTCAGGCTAATTCAGAGAAACAGAAATAAAAAGTTTTATATGTACATTTAGGAAAAAAGGACACATGGAATTGACTCCCAGAATTATGGAATCTCATAAGAGCTATGGGTTTTCAGTGAGTAAGCTGGAAATTCAGGAGAGCTAATGGTGTAGTTTTAATATAAATGGAAGTAGCCTAGAGACATAGGAGCAGCTGCTATTCCAGGACAAGTTTTTGCTGTTTATATTTTTGTCGGTCGTAGAACTTGAACTCTGGGCACTGACCCGCAGCTCTTCACCTCAAGACAAGTGCTCTACCACTTGAGCCACAGCACCACTTCCAGTTTTCTGGTGGTTTATTGGAGATAAGAGTTTCACAGACTTTTCTGCCTGGGCTGGCTTTGAACACAACCCTCATATCTCAGCCTCCTGAATAGCTAGGATTACAGCCATGAGACACCAGCACCCTGCTTCCAGTACTAGTTTTAAAGCAGGAATCAAAGTTTCCAGCTAGAAGGCAAACAGGAGGAGTTTGAAGGCAGTCAAACTAGAGTTATCAACCCTCCCAAATGCAGGTGTACAAAATGGACATCTCCTCTATCATTGAGAAATGTTGATACTTTTCATATACACTCAGTGTTTACACACAGTTATTGTTGTGATAAAACTACACTTTAGGGAATCAAATTTGTAAAAAAAAAATGCATTAAGCAAATGAGATCTCCCTAGGGGTTTTAAACAATTCATATCTCCATTTTTGCAAAGGAGGTAAAGATGAAATACATAGACTAGTGAATTAAAAATAATAATCCTGACAGATTAAAGTAATAGAGAAAAACTTACAAAGAAAAAAGAAGAAACTAAAAATATAATGGTTGAAAAAGTGCATTACAGGAATAGATTATGGGCACATCACACAGAGGTAGCCCACGAGAACTGTCCAACTTTCACAATCATTTGTATTTTGTGTTTTCAAGTCTTGCATTGTGATGATTCACTTCCTTTTCTCTTTTTTTTTTTTCAGGGGCTGGCTCTCTACATCCCCAATCATTTTCTACAGGGTGCTATTCTTCTGATGCCCGCATATGGAGACCGTAAACTCTAGGGGATTAACAGCTGTGACCAAGCAACAATGTTATTGTGTAAGGTTCTTCCTATCCTACCATACACATAATCATTTTGGAAACTGGCTTTTCCTGGAAACTGCGGCTTTCATCCATGAATAGCTCCTGGTATTTCAGTAGCTGGAAAGGATGCTAATGGTGATGGACAAGTTTTTATTGTTTATATTTTTGTCGGTCGTGGGGCCTGAACTCTGGGCCTGGGCGCTGTCCCTCAGCTCTTCAGCTCAAGGCTAGCACTCTACCACTTGAGCCACAGTGCCACTTCTGGCTTCTTTCTTTTTGCTTATGTGGTGCTGTGAATCGAACCCAGGGCCTCATGCATGCAAGGCAAGTGCTCTACCACTGAGCTACCTTCCCAGCCCCGATGGACACATTTTTGTATCGAAGGTTCCATCGTTGTTATATGTTGTGGCCAAACCCTTTCCTGGAATTCCGCCTTCCTATTGTCCTTCTTTACATTAGAAATTGCAGCTTTCAGGATTTCAACACTCTGAAATTTTAATTGTTCAGAATTGTGACTTTGGGCATTTGAGACTTCAGGATTTGCAGGAAGAGGGATAGAACTTAAAGCTTTTTACTTTCCAGGTAGGCACTCTACCACTTGCAATATGTCTTTTGCACTGGTCATTTTCAGGGAAGATTATCACTTTATGCCCAGGCCAACCTGAATTGTGAGCCTCCTACTTGTGCTTCCCTGTGTCTCTGGAGATGCCACATATGCCACACTCTGCCTAGCCATTGTACCAGGCATGATACCCCATGCCCAGACACTGTTTGAGATGGATTCAGATGAACTTCTTTTTGTCCAGAAGGGCCACAATCCCCCCATCATCTAAATCCCAAGCAGCTAGGAATACAGGCTTGACCTATTAAACCTAGTTTACTTGGAAGATTTCATGCTCTAGGATTATAGCATTCAAGATTGTATCTTTGAAATAGCCTAATATCCAGAATATATAGAGAGCTTAAGAAATTAAAACTTCAAACAATCAGCAACCCAAATTAGTCAATGGGAAAACCATCTAAAGAGATACTTCTTGGAAGAAAAATGAAAATGGCGTACAGATACATGAAAAAATGCTTAACATCTCTGGCCATAACAAAATGCAAATCGAAATGCTGAGATTCCACCTCATCCCAGTGAGAATGGTCATCACTAAAAATCAAATAGTACATTGTTGGTGAAATGTAAACTAGTTCAAGCACTCTACAAAGCAATATGGAGGTTCCTCATATCATAAAACTCCTTCTAATCATAAAACACTTCTATAAGCCAGAAATTTTACTCCTGGGCATTTATCTAAAGGATTACAAACAAAGATACAGTATAGCTACCTGCACAACTACTATATTCATTGCAGCACTATTAACCACAGCTAAGGTATGGAATTAGCCCAGATGCCCCTCAATGGACAAATGGATCAGGAAAGTGTGTTATATCTGCAAAACGGAATTTTAAATACCCATTAGAAAAAATGACATTTCATCATTTGCAAAGAAATGGAAGGACCTGGAATAAAATCTGTTAAGTCAGGCTTAGAGAGACAAAGGATGTATGTTTTCTCCCATATGTAGAAGCTAGAATTAATCTATAAATGTATAAGTAAACACTTCAAGATGGTATACAAGTGTACGTAAGTGTATTAACTGAAATATGGTAGATTCTGGGGAGAACTCAAAGAGTGTAACTCTTTGGAAAGGCTGACTCCTACAAAATTAATACCATGAAATGAGTATTCAAAAGTTTGAGGGTGGGGTCAATGGAAGGGGGTAGATGAATGAAGGAAGCCAGGGAAAATGGTGTCACAAAATTCAATACATATCCAACAAAAGTGGTAGTGTTGTGAGAATGGGTGGGTGAGAATGATAAATGCAAATGTGCTTTGTATTCATAAATGTCTTTGTTGAATAGCAACTTCTTGGTACAACTACTTAAAGATAAGAGAAATATATTTAGAAAATTAACAGATAAATAGGTAAAAAGAAAAATAAAAAGATCGTGTCCTTGCATTTTGTGATTGGTATTGCTCTAGATTAACAAAATTATTTTATCAATGTTATCAATTTAAACTCAGAAGATTTTTGGAAACTGTCCCAAGCACCTACCAGCCTCAGCATCTTAAATAGTAGCCTTTCTTTTTTAATGATATCAGGGGAAATTCCCCACAAAATCTGTTTTCCTCATGATTCAAATGTACAATTATAAATAAATGTTCAAGAAATACTACTGAAGCTCAATTATCACTTGTTTCAATCATTTATGGTTATTTAGAGGAGCTACAATATATTCCTCTTATGTTATTGGTGTGGCAATAAACAGAATGCCTGAATTTCATGGATCACATTATTTTTCACTTTGAAAATGCTACTGAGAGAGGTAAAACTGAATAGAGCATTTATGGGCACAGACTTTTTCAAAGAAGAAAAGATTGCATAACCTTTTCAACATGTCTTCCATTTTTTGTGTTTCCTGTACCTTGATTTCTTATACTCATGTTTCAAGGGATTACTTTTTAAAAAATAGCAATTGCTTTCTAGATGTTAACCATGGGGGAGTTCGAACAAAAAAAGCACTTTCCAGATGGGAAATATATGTGAAAAATCTCATCTCAGTAAAAAATAAATCCCCTAAATAGAGGTATGTAATGAAGCACCTAATTCACTCCAACTATACTGGTCACGTTGCTGCAATATTATAATGCCAGATGACTCTTTTAGTACCATGGACAGCAGCTGGCCTTCCATCAGGAATGTCTAAAAATGAGTGCAATGTTATCTCTTTCCAGAATACAGTTGGCTAGTATTTGAAGTCCACTGAGCAGCACACTATCTATATTCCTCCTAGGTAATTAGTGATGTTTCATAAGTTTTTTAAGTATTTTATCTGAATTGTTACCTGACATGGAACATGGAAAGGCTCTTTCAAAAGTCATCATCTACTTGTAATACTGACAATTATTTTCTTAGTCTTCAGGCTTTGTTATTGTTCTGCATCTTTGACTCTAGTGATTATATTATCAATGTCACATATTTGTCCTTAGATTTTTTAGCCAAAATACATTATTATATTTTATTTTCTCCAAATAGTCGTACAAAGTGTATTCAATTCATCAGTTTATGAGAACAATGCACCTTCATCAATGTCACCCTTTCCTAATTGTTCCCCATCTCTTCCAACCCCACCTTTTTCTGACACCTTTATCATTTCCTCTGAGTCTCTGTTACTTATTTTTACTTCCTTGATGAGTCCAAAACATGTTATTTCCTTTATTTTTTTATACACGGACATGATTTTCCTTTTCATATATATAATTTTTATTGTAAAAATACTAAAAAAAATACTGTACAGAGAGGTTATAGTTACATGAGTAAGGTAATGAGTACATTTCCCATCAAGCATTGTTATCTCCTCCTTTGATTTTCCCCTACCATTACTGCCCTCCCCATCTCCTCAACTCCTCCCTCTCCCACCCCGACATTCTGAAGTTCATTTTCAACATAGTGTCCTATACATCTCATCGTGACAATGGGTCAACCTGCATCCCCATTTAAGTATTCCGCTATACCCCTTCCCCTCCCCAAATTACAAAAATGTTTATAGAAGATCCAGAACATGGAATCAAATACAGTGAAAACAGGGGTTATACTGTGGGGGGAAGAACTTACTAAAGAAACAGAGATTCACATAGTGCATTATAAGTACATTAAAAACAATAGCAAGAAAGAAAAAGCCCCTTATGTCCCTGTCTTGGGGTACATTTCGGTTAACATCATCTCATATGGTCATTCATATGTACATAGGCTTTGACCTTCTCTAATACTTTCTAGGCCTATTTCCAACATCATGGTTTTGGTGTCAACTCTGAAAACATCTTTTCTAACTCTGTCCTTCTTCTTACACTCCATTGGTACATTCCCCCAAACCCTCCAGATTCTTTCAACTGCAGGAGGGTGCCATTTTAATAAGAAACTTTCCGTACCCCTATCCAATTCTTTGTATCTTTGTTTCTCAATGATGCTTGCAATGTGCACATGCACTTTCATGTAGAAGTTATTCCTTCCTTCCTTCTCTTACCACAAAACAGGTGTCCAGGGTTATATCTGCTCATGCTAAGCAAAACAATTCATTACTTATATTTTGGTCCCTACAGGAAAAAAGAAGCATACTTCCCCTTCTGCATATTTTATCTCCATTACATGATGTAGCTCTCTCTAAAGTTGAGAGCATCTCTTTCACAAAAGAAATTTCACATGACAGTTTCCCTACTTTTACCCTACTTTGGGGTTTAGTTCCTCTTCTCTCTTGCCTATTTCCTGGCAGCAAATCAATTCACTAGAAGGAATTCAAGTTAAGAAATCCTGTTCATGTGAGGTAGTTTATTTATCTATTAACAGTAGTGGAGTGGAGATGGACTTCAGAGCCTCACATTTGCTGGACAAATAGTCTTACCACTTGATCCATGTCCTTAAGTCCTTATGCTTATGTGTGTGTGTGTGTGTGTGTGTGTGTGTGTGTGTGTGTGTGTGTGTGTGTGTGTGTGTGTGTGTTTCTCAGGCAGGTTATCTAGTATGTCCTGCATAGCCTTGGATTGTGACCTCCCTATGGATTGTGATTTTCCTACCTCTGTCTAACCTCCTCAGTCACTGTGATTACAAATCAGACTCAACATAAATCTAGCTTGTTTTTTAAGGTAAAGATTCACTAACTTTTCGCTTCAGAATGTGGTCCTACTGCTTCTATCTCCTGAGTTTCTGGGATTACATGCACTATGATTCCTAGTCCTCGATGCAAGTTCAAGTGTTAGCTCTTTATTTTACTTTTATTTAAATAATGGTACAGAGGAGTTTCAATATAACATGTCAGTTTGTGAGTACAATGCATCTCCACAATTGTGTGAATTCTTATGTCTTGAACTTATAATTTCTTCTAGCTATATAAACTGGGCATTGGAGTTGAACACTGGTAGCTCACAACTGTATTCCTAGCTACTCCGGAAGCTGAGATCTGAGGATTGTGGTTAGAAGCCAGCCTGCAGGAAAGTCCATGAGATTTTTTTCCCATGAGACTCTTATCTCCAATTAACCAATCAAAAAGTCTAAAGTGGAGCTGTGGCTCAAGTAGTAAGTAAAAAAAATGCTTAGGGACAGCACAGGTTCAAGTCCCAGGACTGGCAAAAATAAATGAATAAAGCTAAAGATGAGGTTAAAATGGCCTAGGTTTGTTTGAAGAACAAATGAATTGATAATTGCAAAGTGATTAGCAAACCTCAAAGTACATGGTACAGGTTTCAAAAATTACTAGGTTATTTCTCTTTTTGATCCTTACATGGATTTCTCTTTCCAGTATCTCAATTCTAATCCATATTTAACAGTAATGCCTAATTGATCTTTTCATACTACTCTTCCAATTGTTCTATTACTGTCCCAATGACTGAAACATAAAGTTGAAATTCCTTAACTGATTACTCAAAGCTCTCATTTAACTCGCTCCAATCTATACTTCCAATCTAATTTGCCACTCTATTTAATTGAAAATATAGTGAGTGTTACCCTAAACATTGTTTTTCCTGACAATAAGTATTCTGCATGCTTTTTAAATTTCCTTGGCTTTATATAAAATGAATGGTGTCCTTCACATTTCCAAATCTGCATTTTTAAGTCCTATTTCATAAAGCACATTACCTTCACTTTTATATACAGGATTGCTTGACAAAACGACTTCTTGATGTTCAGACTTCCCACAGTAATTTAAACCTAGAATTCACATGGCACTGATCATCTTTTATTTGTTAACTACCAATTTATGGTATTTCCACATTCCTTCTGGAGCTATATGCTTTATGAATGTAGGGAGCACACAATTACTATCTGAATTACATACATGATGGTGTTTTTGCACTGTGTTTGATAAATATTTGATATAACATGATTATTTTGTCAATGATCTCCATATTTGTTCATATCACAACGTTAGAGAAAAAAATATGCAATCAACAAAAGATCTATACCAAAATTTTCTTGATCCATTCATCCACTGAAGAATCTCTCAATATACAACTGAATTTTACTCATTCACCAGAAAAATGGAACTATGTCATTTTCAGGGAAATAGATGGACTTGGAAAAACATGTTATTTGAAGCTAAGTCAGACTCAGAGAGACAAAGACAAAGGACATATGTTTAATCTCATATGTGCAAGTTAGATCACAGGGTCATGTGCACAAGTATACAATGTATTAACTGAAGTATGATATATGCAAGAGAGCATTCAAATGATGTAACTCCTTTGAGCAACCTATAGTCTAACAAAATAAAACCCAGGAAGCCGGTACTTGAGGTATCAGGGGTGAGGGAGGTCAAACAGAGGAAGACTAATGAAGAGAGGAAGGGTAGGTGAATGCAGTCATCATATTCAAATACATATGTAAAAATGAAACTGGGAAAATTGAGAGGATGGGTGGGGTTGAGAGATGGGAAACGATGATAAAAGGGTGACACTGAGCAGGATGCATGCTACTCACAAAGTGGCATGTTGAATTGAAACCTCTTTGTACAACAACTTACGGGTTTTTTAAAGATCCGAATAATGACACATGTGAAGAATCAAATCAATGATCCTATACAGACTCATGTTAATTGTGAGGAAGTGTATAACTTGAGAGAAAAAATTGACTACTACCCTTACTAGTTCAGAGTGACTCCATCTCTGAATTATCATATAAGTCTGTGAATATACACACACACACACACACACACACACATTGTGTGTATGTGCCTTCCCTCTGTTTTTTCCACTTGAAGTTATTTGAATTGAATTTGACTTATCGTGTTAAAAATATATGTTGTATTCATAAAGCCAGATAGAAGCTGTAGTGAACAATAAAAATATGATAAAGGAGACGCATGTTTTTCTTTCCCCCATGGGGAATAAAATTCAGGTAAGTGATGAATTACATTGGTTAGCATAGGAAGTCTTATTATTGCTTTTATTTTTGAAATGTCAATGGGAGCAGTAGAATCAAAAGGCGAAGTACCAACTTATTAATCTCATTACTGGAACTCTTCTAATAATGTTTTCTTATTCACACGTACCCCTTGCCTTGGTTAGTAACAGTGTTGTGTGAAGAAGAGGACTAAAGTGAGGCAAGAATGAGTTTCATGTACAAAATATTGTTAAAAGAATCTCTCTTAAGCTCATGCCTGTAATCTTAGCTACTCAAGAGGCTGTGATATGAGGAGAGCAGTTAGAAGCCAGCCCAGGCAGAAAAGTCCATGAGACTCTTACCTCCAATTAACTACCAGAAAACTGGAAATGGAGCAGTAGCTCAAGTGGTAGAGCAATAGCCTTAAGCAAAAACTGTCAGAGACAGCCCACAGGCTGAGTTCAAGCCCTAGGTCTAGCACACATATGTACACACACACACACACACACACACACACACACACACATCTCTTAAGACACACTTAGGCTGAAGTAGATAAACAAGATGACATATATGTTAATTATCTTGATTTAAACACTATACAATGTATACATATATCAAAACTTGATATTACACTATATAAATGTATACAATTATGATTGGCCAATTATAAATATTAACTTTTAAATTATTTAAAAAGGAGGACTAGGTACATGGTAATTCCACATATACTCCATAATAACCCTCATGCACAAATACTATACTTTCATTTTATTGTTTGAGTGTGGCTTCTCTATAGATTGAGTTAATTGATTAAATCAGGATCTATTTGCAAATCTAAGGCACCTCATATCTCATATATTACTCAAGGGCATGTTGATGTATTCTCCCTTGTAATCAGCACTAATTAAATGTTGATCCTTAAAAACAGAAGCTAATGCAAAAATTGGTAACAGTTCAATTCACTGTACATATGGTCTGTAGTTACAATCTAGCTCTTGGAAAGCAATTGGTAATTAAACTATTTTACTTGCCTACAGAAAATATTTCAACTTGGAATTATTTGAGTCACAATATTTGGAAAGTACCATCTAAGAAAACAAGTTATTTCCTAAACAAAGGTACTAAGTTTACCTGTCATAAAGACACCAGAGAGGCTGGAGCTAATAAAGGGTTTGGTCAACGGCCTACTTAGCCCAAACGTTAAGGTACCTTATTCCAAATTTGCTTAATCGTGATAATCAGACAAGTGTCTGAATTTAAGCTAAATGATGTGGGTAATGGTAGCAGCAACCACTTCCTAAGGGCAGATTTACACTCTCATCTTGGCAGAATCAACTATTTGCTCTGTGTTTGTGGAAACATTTGGCAAGAAACATTAATTTTCCATCCATTAACTTTGGTGGATATGAACACCCCAAAGGGAAAAATGTGTGGTGCTGCTTAACAACATTTTGGCTTTTGAGAAGGTAAAAATGTTTTTTGGAAAACAATTTCTTTGCAAAGGAAAAAAAATAGGAGAGCAAAAACCAATTATTCAGTCAAAGAATATTTTGTCTTTCAGGAGGTTTGTAAATGTGTACATCATCTCAAAATGTAGCACTTTTCTGCAGACTTGCCTATTGGAGTTTTTCCCTTACCTATTCATAAAGTAACCTAGTAGCTCATCCACCTACCTAAGAGGACTGCTCTTTATACTCATATATTTTTCAATATGCCAGACACATTATGCTAATAATGATTAGGTAAAGGGAAAAATTATGGGGTTGGGAAGATAGAAGGAAACTAAGTGAATTTAATAACAAGGGTGATTTGGTTTGCATATTGCAAACTTTAGGGAAGCTAAAATTGTCAAAAGTAATAGGATTTTAACAGACTATATATAATTTGTATATATTCACATCCATTATATATACAAATAAAAGAAGCTATAAATTATAAGTTATGTAAGTTATACAAGGTATAAATTAGGTTGTGGTGACAGATCAAATGATCTGTGTACAGGATTGGAACAAACCAAGGTAAAAGTCAAGTTGCATAAACCTGGGCACTTGTTTATTTCATCAATGAATAAATAAAGCATCATCAAACAGAAGCAATAGACTGAGCCAGCCACCAATAATACTTAGTTGAGAAAAACAGATATAGTCACCCTACACAAATGCATATAGAGTCTAGTATAATAGAGAACATAGAAAAATTTTAATGGCCTACAATAAAGTAGTTACAATTATTATAAATGCCATAAGAAAAAAAACTAAAAGGGTTACATGAAAACAAGGAAGGAGGTCTGACCCAACCCTGGAGCTCAGGAATGCTTTCCCAGGAAGGCACAGGTAACATGGAATTGAGAGTTCTTAAGTGTGGCTGAGCTTGGAAATCTATGTGGGAACAGAGAGGACTGAGAATGGAGAGGGATGGTGGGAAAAGAAATTGAAAGCTTCAGAATGATGATCTAAGCAAAGGCACTAGAGCAGTAAAGCACTATGTATATGGAAATTTCAGGGGTGAGAGAAATAAAGAGAAAGGGAGAACATGGATGAAAAGAGATGAACAGGAGAAATGGGACTACTGAATAAAAATCCATATACTACACCTGGGACAGATTCGGAGGAATTTAGGCAGGAGAGAGACAAGAGCATACATGTGTTTTGTAAAGGGCTCTACTGTTGAAACACTAATAATGAACAGGAGGGAGAATTTATCAACTGTGTGGTCCTTAACCTACTCCTCAACTTCTTTGAGTCTCAGAGATTGTGTCTGTGAAATGGAGATAAACATGAACTTCACGTGACCATGACAGCCATTCAATGCAAGTACACTTATGAACATCAATCAACTTGGGTCTAGCTATTGTTTTCCTCTGAAGTCTTGTTTTCTCATCTGTAGGTGAAGAATAACAATGCTTCCCTGCTTTGAGCGGTTGTTCTAACGATCCCTAAAGTAAATGCATATGGAATATTTAAATGATTTTAAAGCCATTAGGAGGGACTGGTACTCATTAATATTGTTGTATTATTAGTAACAGTTGCTTTACTACCATAGCATCATTATATGTATAGTCAGTTTCTGGAGGAGTAGAGCACTGACTTAAATCCATACTTGATCCCTAGGCCGAACTATGCAATCTATTTGCTCCAGATAAATCCAGGATATCAACATGTTGACTTGCAATTTTTTCTTTCCATTTCTGCATAAAAGCACAGGCAGACTTGTCAGGTAATAGAGGGTTTTGGTGACAGAATGTCAGGCAAGCTAGCTTTTACTGTATTGCCTATGTGCAATTATGTTCTATAAAACATCTCTACTTAATATATAGCTCTGGATATGGACATGTTTAATTTATGATTCAGTCTATTTGGAGATTGGCGGAAAAACCCTTCTTGGCATTAGGCTGAGTTGGGGTCATCACGTAGATTGATTTGAAAGGTGCTGACCATGTGTCTCAATCATCTTCCCCCCACTCCCTGCCCCAGTACCTGGAATTCAATAGTTTGAATTTATTCCACTGGGCTTTGATGGCATTTCAGCAACAGATGTAATAAAATGCAAATGCTGAAAGTACCTCAGCGAGATCCTTTGTTTTGACTCTCTTCTAGGTCAGCAAACTGAGGCCTTCCATCCAAGGTCAAACACGAAATTAGGAACAGATTCCAGTCTGAACATCCTGTCCCTTTGCATGCTGTCCGCTGGGCATCTTCCTGACCAAACAATTTTCCTGATGTTGTGAGGTCTCAAGAAGCAAAGGGAAGCCTCTGCTTGCTTTCAGCCCCAAGAAAGTCAGAACTTCAGCTTATTCCTGGACTATTTTTGGTGCTCAACTATCCTCGGGACCATACAGAGATGCTGATGTTTTATGTTTCTTTGAAAGGGAGAGCCCAACTTGCTGAAACATAAAAATTAAAAAATCACAAATATAACAGCTTTTAAAAAGGAGACTATCTGGCAGAAAATTCATTCCCCTGAAGGGGAAATGGGATTAGACAAGTGAGAGGCGAAGGCATGAATCAGCAGCGATCATCTTTACGCTGGGAAGTGGACCGGTTGCTGCACTGCAGGCTGCTGTGGCAGGGTAACTGTTATCAAGTGTAAAAATGCATTTCCTCTGTGGGTGCAGAAACGCAATCTTGTCTGCATGTCTAAGATGAAGGGGAGAAATGCAGACAATCTCTCAGCCATTGAATAGGGAGATGAAATGAACCAAATCATATTAACTTACTGTTCACACCTACTGTGGGGTTGGAATGCTACACATAAAAGCTTTAATGCTGGAAGTGAAAAGTCTTGTCTCAGTTTACCCTCTTCACAGATGAGAAAAACTGAGGCTCAGAAACTTGACCAACGAAGAGATGCCAGAAGAAGATCTAAAACCAAATCACTCATATTCCAGAACCCTAGTGACTCAAAGTATTTCCACACCAGCTGGTAATCAAACTCTTCGACCTTTTACCTCTAAATCTTAAAAAAAAATGTGTTTGCTTATGGTCTCAAAAATTCTCATCTTTCTTCATTTCTTAGATGGACATTACAAAAGTAAAAGTAAAGGGCTTGGATGGTGGCTCAGTGGTAGAGTGCTTGCCTGGCATGCTTGAGGCCCTGAGTTTGATTCCTCAGCACCACATAAGCAGAAAAAGCCAGAAGTGGCTCTGTGGTTCAAGTGGTAGAACGCTAGCCCTGAGCTGAAGAGCTGAGGGACAGCGCCCAGGCCCAGAGTTCAGGCCCCATGACCAACAAAATCAATCAATCAATCAATCAATCAATCAATCAATCTATGGGTATGAAAACAGTTATAGGTAGTTGGAGTAAGACACAAACATGATTTTTAAAATACCTATCACTTGACAGGTGAAAAATTGTGTATGTGTGCATTTGGAGAAAAATTAGAAAAATCTTTTAAAATGAGTTTGTAGAATGGTCATTAAGCAACATGAGTAATGGCTTCTGTAAGAAGAAACATTTTAGTATTTAATAAGTGAATTAAAAACATGTAACTCCTAGAAAACTCCCAATTTAGCAGTGAGTTATAAATACACTAAGGGAAGAGAACTGTGCTTTCATTGGCTGAAGGACTGCTCAACAATGGTCAAAGGAGATGGATGTTTTAGAGTAAGGGCCTTGAGCTTTGTGACTACCTGATCTAACAACTGTAGCACATGGAGCAAGTTCCTGGCCCTCTCTGGACCCAAGTCCCTCAACCTTTTCACCAGCTCAAATGCTTTGGAAGTTTTCCTCATCTAAGTTTTACAAAATGCATCTGCACATTCTGCCCATCTCTAGGTGGCTGTGATGGACAAAAGACACTTGGCTCTGTTGGTTTAATGAGCACCTGTTTGTCACCACCGCGAGGAAAGTCACCACCCCATGCTCTAAAGGGGTTTCCAGAGGCTGGTTGCTGGTGGAGAGAAAGTATAAAGTCCCTCATGAGAGCCAGGGACTTAGAAAAATGTCTGTCCGTGGTCAATTTCCATGAAAATATAAAAGAACCTCAATCCATCTTTTCTCCTATTATTTTCCTTCCTTACCACTGGAAGTGGCATTTCCAGGGGTGAGTTGTTAGGTCAGGAGGAAAGCAGCAGCTTTGGCCTGATGCAATCCACAGACTGCTTTACTGTCTCTTCAGCAGGAGCGGGCGGAAGCAGGCACTATTGGAACATGCTTGGTCCCCTTGCTTTAAAACTCATTGCTTGACATTTCAATCAAGATAGACCAGGCAAATCAGAGACCCCATGTTGCAGGAGTCAAATCTGGAAAGAGTGCTGGTCCTCCTGACTCTCACTCCTCACTGGCTGACTTTTCCACTGCCTGCTCTGGCTTTCTGCCTTGTCTTTTCTGCTGCCCTTTCCCCTTCCTTTCTCTCCCTGCTGCCTCTTTGTCTTCTGTTTTCTTCCTCCTCCTCTATTTCTTCCCCTGCCTCCCATGTACCCCCCTCCTCTGCCAAAGTTGTAAAGTTATTTTTGACATAATAACTTGTATATCTCATTGTTGCAATGGGTCCACCTGTATCCCTATTTAAACAATTTGTTTTTTCTTTCCCCTCCACAAACTATACCAACATCAAATACAGTGAAAAGAGGGGTTATACCATGGAGGGAGGGTCTATTTCTTTCTCTTTCTACCTCCTTCCCTTTTCCCATTGTGCCTGAACTTCTGTTTCCATTTTTCTCCTTTTCTGTGTCTTGAAGTTTCAAGCCTTTCACTCTGCATTTTCCATTCTTTTCTCCCTATTTCCATCCCCTAAGTGTAATTGCTGCTCTTATACTTCTGAATTTCTTTAAGCTCTGCTTCACTTAAGACATTTACCACTGATGAAATCGGTAAGTTAATATGGGAATTGTTAGAAATAATTCCCTTTATTATTCCTTTATGATCAATGCTTCAACCAGCACCCTTGAATTCTCTGACACTCTTCACAAAGCCAAAACCTCTTCACTATTTCGACTTACAAGGCTCTTGCTTCCATTTAGTGTAGACATCACAGTGCACGAATGCAGATTCTAGGGGTGAATGAATGAAGAAGGAGGAATGCAGTCAAGAATCCATTGTATATCCTACAAAGCTAAGAAGGGAAGGGCTGGATAGGGACGTGATGTGTGAGAATGTGGAAAGGAGTAACATTGATCAAGACATATTGTATTCACAAACCGCTTTGTTCAACAGTAACTCCTTTGTACAACTTCAAAAAATAAAACAAAATTGACCTAGTTAAGGTCTTCTGCCCGCAGAAAAGGAAAATGATCATCTAAAGGTCTTATGTAACAGCTTCCATTCATTGGGAAGTTCTGTGTTAGATATCGACAAATAAGCCCACACTTGTTATCTTATTTAACATTCCAGTTATTCTGTGAATAATTATACTTCCTTTTCTCATTTTACAGAAGAGAAAACTAAGATGTGAGAATGTCTGAAGCTTGTGCCAGCCAATAGTTAGAAAATGGTGTAACAAAAGCTAAACATTCATCTATGCTATCTTTCTAAGTGAATCCTGACTTTGAATGAAAGTGGAAGACAACTATAGTCTCAAAGAAGGCTGACTGGCTAAACTGGGAGGAATATGAGTGGAGGGTTATGATTTAACTGGCTATACCTGGTTCCTGAGTCTAGAGTTGACGACACAGGTCTTGAAGGAAAGTAGGTGGGGTATTAGTTGGAACCAGAGAGTATGCATCACAACCCTATTCAATGGTTACACAATGTCACTACAGGGAATTCTACAAATCTTCATCATTTCAATGCACAGGAGGGCATGAAACAGGTTTGCATTCTCTACAGTTGTTATTCCTTGGTACTACATAAATACATAGACAAGGGCACAATTGTGTGGAAGAAGATGCTTTCCCCAAGGAAGGACTGGCAAAATCAAGACTAAGATTCAGATCCCTTGACGTGTCCAAAGACCATTTCATATTCCCCCTATCTCCTTCCTTCCTTTCCTTTCTTCCTTCTTTTCTTCCTCCCTCCCTCCCTCCCTTTCCTTCCTTCCTTCTTTCTTTTGTCTTTTTTTCTCTCTTTCATTCATTCATTCTCTGTAAATCCTGGGACTTGAACTCAGATCATGTGTGTTGCTGTCCCTTCACTACTTTTGCTGAAGGCTAATGATCCACCACTTGCACCACAGCTCTGCTTCCAGCTTTTTGCTTGCTAGTTGGAGATAAGAGTCTCACCTATTTCCTACCAGGGCTGTATTCAAACCACAATGCTCAGATTCCAGTCTCCTGAGATATCCACATATCCACACATCCAGACAAAACTGTGCTGATGCCTCCAGGCCCATTCAACTGAGGGAATCTAACCAAACATAAGGAGTTTTTAAATATTTGTTGCTTGGCTTCCTAACTCTTCATCAAGCCTTCCAAGCCTCTGACCCATGCTCCCTTGTACAGCAGCTCACCTGGATCATTGCAACAGCCTCCATAGTGATCTCTAGCATGCGAAGCAAACATTCAACCTTCTTGCTTCAATGGTATCTCTGTTTGACTTTAAGATGGAAGCCAAATTCCTTGGGGCAAGCCTATGTCTCTAATCACATTTCACCTTATTCTGTTTACCCATGTGTGTGTGTGTGTGTGTGTGTGTGTGTGTGTGTGTGTGTGTGTGTGTGTGTGTGTGTGTGTGTGTGTGTGTGTGTGTGTGTGTGTGGAGAGAGAGAGAGAGAGAGAGAGGGCTCCAGCATCTCGCTTCTGCATCTATACCTTCAACTGCAAACATGAGAATTACCATTTATCAAATAATATGTAATAAAAACACCACTAAGGGTATTAAAATTCTTCCTTTCATTTTAGCATTATGATGAGCTGCAAAGGAAGCATTATTCTCCCCCTTTGTTTGGAAAGAGAAACCAGAGGCTTAGAGGGGTGAAATAATTCCCCAAAGGTCAAATAGATATTCAGTGAGCCCTAAAGACACATTTTATCTGCCTCTTCTTGGCCACAAAGACTCTAGGAGATGACTCTTAGTCAAGATGGAGACCACTTTATGGCCTGTCTTTTAACTTCAGTGAGTTCTTCTCATTTTATTCTAGGGCCCTGGGACTCAGAGTGCTGAAATGATGGATGGTAGCTCATATAACACAGGAGAGACTGCTCTTCACCCACCCACCCACCCACCTACTCCCATAATACTGTTTTGATTTCCTAAGTTTAAAGAGTAAGTAAAAAAAGTGATTGAAAACAATCCCTGGACATTTTTTAATTTATCATCTCTATCTGAAAATTTTTACTTAACATTGAAATAGCATTTTTCTTCTTTCCTTCGCCTAGAATTGCAAAGCAAGAGCAGGGGAATGGGAGAAAAATCTATTAAAAACAAGATCCTTGCTACTTTATGGTAATTAAAAGCAATAAATATTCTTGCCCACAGTGCTAAAATTCTCAAATAGCCAGTGGGTCAATACTGTTTCCTCCGTTAGGTTGGCCATAAATCTTTATTCCTTTTGAGTCAAAATAAGGAAGGGATTTTTATTCATGAGTTCTATGACCTGGTACTGTGACATTTCAAAACAAACACAACTTGAATGCAGTTTCTCCACCAAGTGTGTTTGATATGATTTCTAACAACTTACTTCCTACACCACCAGGGCCCCTGGCCTTATGTATGAAGTCTGTGCATTAGTGCAACGGCACTCTCCTGCAATCCAGTGGCAAAGGGTTGTGGGGATCCACACCTCTTCTCACCATCACTGTGGCCTGACACATTCACTCTTACAGAGGAAAACAGAATGACTTAACTCTGTTTCTCTCAGGCTCAACTTTTTCAAAGGCTATTACTTGATGTGAAACACATTGCTTGTGGACCATTAAGATGGTTTTCTTGCCAGGAGCTGGTAGCTCATGTGTATAATCCAGCTACTCAGGAGGCTCAGATCTGAGGATTGTGGACTGAAGTCAGGCAGGGCAGGAAAGTGGATGCTTACCTCCAATTAACCACACACACACACACACACACACACACACACACACACACACACACACACACACACACACACACACACACACACACACACACACACACACACACACACACACACCCCAAACTGAAGCTATGGCTCAAGTGGTTATAGTACCAGCCTGAAGAGAAAAAGGCTAAGACACAATGCTCAGTCCCTGAGTTCAAGCCCCAGTACTAACAAACACACACACACACACACACACACACACACACACACACAGATTTTTTCCCCCTTCTAAATTCCGGTGAATATTGTTTATTATTATCCTTTTGAAAGTGACCTTTGTATTGTTTGGCTATCTGTTCCCTATAATAAATATCTGAAATCATCAACTGATAGAGAAAAAGTTTCCCTTGACTCAATTGAGCCTCTTGCTTTTGGGCCTGTGATCAGGCAATATCTCATAGCAGAGGTATGTGGAAGAGAAAAACTACTCACCACATACACAGGTACAAAATAGAGAGAAAAAAAACAAGATCCCATAATTCTAAAAGACCTCCCAAGAGATCCCATCTTTAAAATTTTCACTACCCTCAATAATGCTGTGCTAGGCCAAACCTTTACTGTTAAACCTCAGGAAACACTTGGAATCCAAACTCTGCAGTTATTTTCCCAAGTTCAAATCCAGCCTGGGCTTTGTGTTCACCTATGATTCACACTGGCTCATTTAGGAAGCTGGACTGCGCTTGGCCCCTTAGTGAGAGCAGTTACCTCAAGTCAGACTCTTTTACCCAAGCTCAAAGGAGGACAGAGCACCTAGGCTTGGTCTAGGATCCTTTGGGAGAATCATTCAAGGAAGCTGTGTGACTGTGGGAAATCTTTTCTTCTCTGGGCCTCCATTTTCTTAATCCCAGACGAGTGGGTTTGCAGGTACTTTAAAGGCCTTTCACATTCCTTGCTCCAGGATCCTACGGGAGATGAGCATTCTCTGTCTCATTTCCCGCCTGATAATCAGGCCTAGGGAAAAGCAGAGAGATGGTAGAAGCAACGGCTATTCTCAAGTTCGGCTGCTCTGATCCACCTAGTCCCTTTGGCAAAAAGGCATGGATCTATCTCTGCTTCTTAGAAATGATGTTATGCACAAAGCTTATGCAAAGTTCAAGTGGCCTTAGAAATATCTTGTTGGGTTGACTTGTAGTGGGGGGGGGCGGGGGGAGTTTAACATTTAGCTAACACAGCATAAAGTATATCAGCTTAGCTTAGAGATAAATGCATGAATGTTCATAAGACATACCCAAAACCAGCAACAATCCAAAGGCTTCTGGTTCCAACTGATGCCTATGCAACAATGCACATTTTATTTTCTATGGGGGGAAAATATCTCAGAAAATAGGTTTTCTGAATAAGAGCACATCCTTTCATGCCTATTTATTCAATCACAGGTAAGCCGTGGGATGCTTTATGCTAAAGAGTGCTTAGGGTAAATAGTGAAGAATGTCAAGAATAACTGCCTATCTGTGAGCGACACTATAAAAATTGATGGCTAGAGTGAACACTCTATAGAGCAAACCTCACTGCTTGTATGTCACCATTTTCCTAAGTCATTATTCCGTGCCACACTTGTAAATTTGTATCACGTGGCATTATTTTTTCTTTGGGAATCCAGGTTGGTTGAGAAGTGGGAGGAAGGGCTTTGGGTTTGGAATTTAAGAACAATGGTGGGACTCAACAGTAATTAAAAGGTAAGTTGTGACCCAAAAGTAGTACAAGGCCTCTGTAACTGGTTTCAGGAGGAAGAATAAACCTATCATGAATTCAATGATCAGTGGCCAACGTTTCACAGTGGATCATGGGATTGTGAATGATGATGGACTTGGAGCTTGAAATAGATCTGGGCCAGGACTCTCACTTCCCCCAAGCAAGCCTTTGCTGATTCTGTTTATAGGAGGAGACAAAAAACAAAGGTTGGAGAGAAGTGTGAGAGAGGTGAACTCAGCTTCACTACTCCACATCACCCTGCTGCTGTCTGTGTCAGAACCTGTAAAGGGGCAAACCCCCAATTCATCATCTGGCTTCCGTTATGAAGAAGATCTACTTTATTCTGAAGAGTAAGAACATCTTTTTTAGTTATAGATTTTTAAGATTTTTTTCAGTTTCAATTTGGGATCAAAAGGCAGGAGCTAGCATTTAAAGAGCTCACAATACATTTTGAAACAAATATACAATCATTAAAATGTTTAACTTATATCTTAAAAGTCTCCAAAACTCACACCTAAACCATTCCATTCTAGCATTCTTCTGAAAAAAATTTAAAGGGAATTAACAGCAATGCTACTCACTCCTTTGCAGAAAGTAGAAGATAAGAGACATTTTATAAAATTAGTGTTACTCAGGCAAGAACACCAGAGAAGGAAAGTTCAGGTAAAGAAAACTATAAGATCAATATATCTCATTAAAACACAAATATCTACAAAATATTATCACACCAGATGCATAGATATACAAAGGAATAATAAAGTATGACAGGTAGGATTTCTTTCAGGTAAGTAAGGTTGGTCCAACACTAAAAATAATCTATCCATAAAATCCCCCTTGTCAACATACTGAAGAAAAAAATGTGACTATTAATTATTAATTATTGAAAAACAGACATCAGACAAAATATGACATCCATTCTTAGGTTTGTTTGTTTTTGCTCATCTATTTATTTATTTTTGTCAGTTGAGGGCCTTGAACTCAGGGCCTGGGCAGTGTCCTTGAGACACTTTGTGCTCAAAATGAATGCTCTACCACTTGAGCCATAACACCACCTCCTGTTTTTGAGTGGTTAATTGGAGATAAGAGTGTCAAGAGGACTCTTCTGCCCAGGATGGCTTCAAACCACAATCCTCAGATCTCAGCCTCCTGAGTAACTAGTATTATAGGTGTGAGACACCAATGCCCAGCTTATTCTTAGTTTTAAAAAGTCTCAGAAAACTAAGACCATAGAGATCATAGGAGGAATTCTTTAATTTGATTTTTTAAAAAACTACTTAAAATGCTTATAGAAAATATCATGCTTCATTGTGAATCACTGATTGCTACCTACTCCAAAGTCAGACCAAGGCAATGTCCACACTCATGATGCTTCCAGACTACAGTTCCAACAGCATCAGCTGCCACAGAAAGACAAGATAAAAAACATCAAAGGAAAATTGAAAAGGAAAAAAATTATATTTGCAAATAGCATGACTGTCTCTATAGAAAATTCCCAAGAAATGTACAAAAACTAGAATCAGTATAAGATCACACACAAAATCGTCTACATTTCTATATATTAACAGTGAACATATGGATTCAAATTAAAATCACAACGCTATTTATAATTGTTCCAGAGGGGAACAGAAACAAAATCATTAGGCATTCATATATAGCACACCATGCACAGAATCTGTATGGTTAAATTTCAAAATGCTGCTCAAAGAAATCAAAGATCTAAAGAGATGTAGAGACATACTGTGCTTTCTGATTGCAAAACTCAGCACAATACAAATATCAATTTTCCCCAAATTGATACTCAGATTTAATGCAATTTCTATAGAAATCTCAGCTAGGAGATTTTTGTGGACATAGCAAACTTACTCTAAAACTTATATGGAAAACATCTCCATGCAAAGAGCAAGGTGAGCTATCACTCTACTTATTGTTAAAGGCTACTACACATAGTGATATTGTTGGAGAGATAAACACATAGATCAATGAAACAAAATCAAGAATCTAAAAATAAACCAGCCCCAAGTATACCCAAACTGGTTTTTTTGTTTGTTTATTTTTTTATTTTTTTGTCGGTTGTGGGGCTTGAACTCTGGGCTTGGGAGCTATCCCTCAGCTCTTCAGCTCAAGTTGAGTGCTTTACCACTTGAGCCATAGTGCCACTTCTGGTTTTCTAGTGGTTTATTGGAGATACGAGTCTCACGGACTTTCCTGCCTGGGCTGGCTTTGAACTGAGATCCTCAGATCTCAGCCTCCTGAGTAGCTAGGATTACAGGCATGAGCCACTGGTGCCCAGCTCCAAACTGTTTTTGAATACATTTTTCCAAAAAGAGTGCCAGAGAAATTAACATCTATAAGGGGAAATGAACTCTAACCTAAAACTCATACCTTATACAAAAATTGGCCTTCCAAGATCACAGATGTAAGCATAAACATAAAGCATAAGGCTATAAAACTTGTATAAAAAAGTTGAAGAAAATCTTTGGCTCCTAAGGCTAGACAAGTAGTTCTTAGATTTTGAGGTATGTACATAAAAGGAAAAATTGATTAATTGGGTAATACAAAAATTGTTTTTGCTCTGCCAGAGAAACTGTGGAAGTGATAAAATCTATGCATGGATGGGGAGAAAATATTTATGAATCATGTGTTCAATAAGGGACTTTTATCAAGACTACATGAGAAACTTTCAAAATAAACAAATCAAGGAAACAAAACAAGAAAAGTCATGCAATTAGGAAATGGAGTTGGACTTAGAGATTTTACCAAAGAGGATTCTTTATATGCACTATGTAATTATTACACATACTACACACAGCCTGTACATGCAAAGGTATTTGGTACTACTAATTATTAAGAAAGTGTGAATTAAACTTGTAGTGAGCTGTTCTTACAGACAGCCACTTATAATAACACCTCTCCATAATACTAAGGGTGGACAAAGATATGAAGACCCTGAGAAAGAACCCTTCTACATTGCTGGTGGGAGTGAAAATCATAGAGCAATCTGAAAATAACTGTGATATATCTCTATAAAATTAACCTTTATGGCCCAGCAACTCAAACTGAACATTTATCTCAGAAAAAGAGAGACATACATTTACATTAAAAACCTGCACATGAATATTCCTAACAGCTTTATTCATCATAGTCTAAATAAACCTTGAAACAACTTTTTTTGTCCTTTTATGGGCAGGTAGTAGAACAAATGACTATGTAATATCTACACCACATCAGACATAACATACAGCCATAGCTTCGAGTACTACTCAGTAGGGAAAAGGAATGAGCTACTGGTTCCCACAATAATTTGGTCAGATCTCAACTGAATCAATTTAAGGAGGAAAATAAAAGAAAACTCCAAAACATGCATACTGTACAGTCCTATCTGTACATTGCAAAACAACAAACATCTCAGAGATGGAAAGCTGATTAGTGACTGATAGCCGAGGGTTAGGGAGGAGGGATAGAGAGAAGAAAGGAAGGTGGAGGAGGAGGGAAAGAGAGATAGGGATGGAAGAAGGACATCAGTAGTAGTCTGGGGAATTTTTCCTGGTGGCAATGCTATATCCCATTGGCAATGGCAAATTTGGGATTGGGAAGAGGACAGAATTCTAAAGGCAATGTGGGACCATGGGCCAAACAGGTGAAGGAAGATCTTTTAACCAGATGTGTGAACTTCAAAAGTAGAAACAGCCCTGTGGATGGAAAGGGAATACCAAATCCTGTCTCCCATATGATGAAAATAAATAAGTAACAGCTAGATAAATAACAGCAGTGTTCCCCAAATGGCAGTAATCCCTACATCATCAAGATATTGACTCTGCTTACATTCAACTTGTACTATAATATATGTAGTGTCTGTTTAAATTGACTCAGGTCTAACATAGTAAATATTTGCATGCAATAAAAATTCTGCCCATGTACTACCTACAACCATCTGGTGCCCCAGCCATGGTACACATTACACACTTGGTGGAAAAGAGAGGAAAGGGCATTTCTGAGCAGAGGGAAATGTCTGGGCAGAGCCCAAAGGCATAAAGAAGCAGACTGCATTCAGAGCCAGGACTATCGAAACAGAGGCAGCAGACAGTGAGACAGAAGACACCAGGACAACTGACACAGATGGGGAACCAAGGTCAGGGGTGGGTTGTAAAGAAATGGGAACTGAGATACCCAAAGTCCACTCCACTCTGCATTATCTCTCGCCATGGCAGGGCTGGGCAAATGTCCTGGGGACTGCCTGCTTTCATTCTCTCCCTCGGCTGCAGAAGTGTGGGCAGTCATGTGTGGCTGTGTTAACACTACATGGCTAAAACCAATCCCCCAGTCCCCATCGGCTGCACACCTCGCTGCCTTCACTGCTTCCATGCGCTGATTTGCATCCGGGCAGGTTGTGTAAACAAGGCTGTTAGGGGAATATAAATAACCACAGCCTGGATTGTGGTTCAATAGTCTGGTCTGGGGAAATCAGAATTTCCACTTATCTCCCGTAGCAAGGTGGAGCCTCTTAACTGCTCACAGGGTCCTGAGGTCTCACCCCTCCCTCCTGAGATGTCAGTGTTGATCCAGCGCCTCCTCCCCTCTTGTTCTGGAAGCTTAACGGGGCTGAACTAGCAAACAGAGCCCAGCTCTGCACTCAGTACACCTGCGAGTTTGGGGCAGGTGAACAGAAGCTGAGTTCCCCAAAGGGAGATTCCTCAATGGCACAGTGACCTTCTCAAGGTCAGGAGCTCTTATTGCATCTCATGGCCTCCCCCCAGGGCTGACTCAGTCCCTGGTTCGTGTAGTTAGAAGTGAGCATCAGGCTCATTCGGAGTCTATTTAGCTTGGGGACTGAGTTAATTTCAGCTCCCTGTTGTATGACCTTGGGCAAATTACTTAAACCTTCAGAGCCGTCATTTCATTTCAAAAGTGAAGATAATAATTATGCTCACTCATTAGCATTATTGGCTCAAGGAAACGTCACAGAAAATGGGAAGTCCTTAGCACACTCCTTGGATGAAGTCTGCAGCAAGTGTTAAATAAATAGTAGGTGCTGATAATACTGCTGTAGTCCTGGGACATGATGGTGGTATATATGATATCATTGCATATGCAATGGAGAAACATTGCTACCAATTCCCCATGTCTCTGCAGCTCTTTATATAAGATTGGTATCAAAAGATACAAAGAGGTGGTCACCAGAGAATTGAGAAGCAACAGCAAAGTAAAGGTAAAAACTCCTGGGCTCAAAAATAGAAGACCAAAACTCAAATGCTAACATGATCCTTGAAAACTCTCTGATTTTTGAAAAGTTCACTGAATCGTAGTCTGGTCATCCATGAAATGGGCTTCCTAGTGACTTGCTCACCAAGGTTAATCCAAGAGCCAGGTCAAGTGATGATTCTGAACTATCTAGATTAGCACTTCTAAGACTTAATGATTCAGGTATTGAGACACAAGAAGATTTATACTCGGTAACTTGTAACCAAATTAATACCCAGCTCTTTCTCTATTTCTCCCTACCCTCCCCCTTTCCTCTATCTCTTCACCATATATTAATTGTATAAAGAGTTTTCAAGTTGATATTTCCATACATATAATATACCTTCATCAAATTCATCCCTTCTATTACTCTTTCTTACCCCAATCTCTCCCTCCCTTGCTTTTTTAGCGTTTGAGTGGGTTTTATTAGCTATTTTCACATATATATTACTTCTATCCCCATCGTAGTTTCCTTGGTTTTCCTCCAAAACTGTTCCCTTTTTTATAATTATATATAGTTGTTATTATTTAGGTTTAGATTCAAAATATTCTTTTTGCCAAGTGCTGGTGGCTCATGCCTGTATTCCTAGTTATTCTGAAGGCTGAGAGCTGAGGATCGTGGTTCAAAGCCAGCCCAGGCAGGAAAGTCGTGAGAGTCTTATCTCCAATAAACCACCAGAAAACCAGAAGTGGTGCTGTGGCTCAAGTGGTAGAGCACTCACCTTGAGCTGAAGAGGGCAGGGACAGCGTCCAAGCCCAGAGTTCAAGCCCCATGACCAATAAAAAAAAAAATTCTATTTACCTTTTTGAGTTTGACTTTGCTTGCTCAATGTGATGATCTCCATTTTATAGAAATTCCTACAATTGACTGAATTTCATTCTTTATGGCTTTATTTCCATGGGTGTGTACCACATTTTCTTCATTCATTTAATAGTTGCTAGGGACTTTGACAGAATTGCTATTACCAAGATAACAAAATACAACAAATGGTGGCACAAAGGAACCCTTATATACTGTTGGTGGGAATGTAAATTAGTGCAACCACTATGGAAATCAGTGTGGAGGTTCCTCAAAATACTAAAATTAGACTAACATATGATCCCATTCCACCTTTTTGTCGGTGTTAGTCGAATTCCTTTGCAGTCCAGTTCTCAGTCTTGTCTCAATTGATCCTACTCTCCCTCATCATTCATAAGACATATGTGCTTTCTTCTTTATCTTTCAACACTGCATACTCATTCGAACTCAGGACCCATCCTCTCATTCGTCTTCCCCTGTCTGGAACACCTTTTCCTCAATCACAACCTAGCTGGATCCTTTGAGCCACTCAGAGTTTGGCTCAGTTGTTATCTTCTTGAGCATCCTTTCCTGGCCTCAAATCAGTGCCCTTCCTCGTCAATGTCAGCAACATTGTCCTTTTAAGTTTGCTGCATGACATTCAGAATCTCCATCTCTCACCTATTTGGTTCCTCACACTGAGTGTTAAGCTTCATAAGAACAGGAGCTTTTCTTGATCTCTTCTCTGTCTCAGAGCCTTTAGCATGCCAGGTTGAGTGCCTAAGGAATTGAGTTGGGTAGTAGAGGTGTTTCTGGAGAAACATACAATCTAGAGGAAGATCCTTAAATTTACCTCTGAGAAAATGTCTTGCAGTGGGT
The DNA here is from genome assembly GCF_024711535.1 of Dipodomys merriami. NCBI lineage: Eukaryota > Metazoa > Chordata > Mammalia > Rodentia > Heteromyidae > Dipodomys > Dipodomys merriami. The sequence continues at coordinate 34,616,873 of NW_027202382.1, forward strand.
CTGAGCTCCAGTGTGAGGTGGAACTGAAAAGACATGGTTTTGTTGCACTTAGAGGAGAGGGACCCCAACAGGGAGAGAGACCAACATTACAGTGGCACCATTCACAAGCTGATGACATTCTTTAGTAGGACATAAAGAGAGGAAGACAGGGAGAAGATGCAAGGGGGTAAGAACCCAGAGAGCATTACCCAAGCATATCCGGGTTTCTGGTTTTTGTTGGGTCTTGAACTCAGGGCCTGGGCACTGTCCCTGAGCTTTTGTGCTCAAGGCTCTGCTCTACCACTTTAAGCCACAGTGCCACTTCCGGTTTTCTGGTGGTCAATTGGAGATAAGAGTCTCATGGACTCTCCTGCCCAGGCTGGGTTTGAACTGCAATCCTCAGATCCTCTTGAGTAACTATGATTACAGGTGTGAGCCACCTGTAATCGAAAAAGTTGGGGTTCTTATTTCAACATTTGCTCTGTGGCAGCTGCTTTGCTAAGCACATTCATATCATTTCTTGATTAATCATCACAATGTCCTCTTGTGCACTAATTATTATTATTATTATTATTATTATTATTATTATTATTATTATTATTATTATTATTGTTAACCCTCTGCTTAAATAGTAAAGCCATGGATCCCTTAGTTCATTATATTAGCCATTAGTCTCCATGGCTCCTGAGCTTTAAAGACCTAAGTTGATGATTCTGTTTTCTTGTTTTGGACACATCCCAAATTTTAAATACACAAAACCCAAAAGCAAAAGAACATCAATCAAACAACTTTATCTTTAGGCGGAAGCTGCAGAAGAAGAGATTAACATTATTTACGGTGAGATTTCTTATCCAAAGATCCATTAAGACAAATTCCTCACTGAATTCCTTGCCACGCTGAAAGCTTGTCCATTAGGAGAACATTTCTTTACTTTAGTCATATTATGTGGACTACATTGTATTTCTCTTCCGTCCCCTCCCAGCTCTCTATCAGAGAACTCAGAATCAACTTTGATATCTGATTCTAGGTGATGTCTTTGTGCACTCATTCATTCATGTAATCAATAACAAAACAAGGCTACCTTGCTTTTGTCTATCTATAGACATAGATGTAGTAACACAGCACAATTTTTAGACACTGTCTTAGCCAAATAACTTAATGCAGAAGAATGAGAAACCTTTATTCTCTTTTCTTTTTAATTTGCTTCAACCTGTGGAAATTTAATTTGTTACATCTTCTCTATTGTTAGGTTTGTTCCTAAAAGACTTTGGAGGAGTTGGTGGAACATAAATTTTCAATAAATGAAGTCATTATATCAGGTTGTAAAGGCAGAAGAACAAATTATGTGGCCTCATACAGCCGGGTGTGACAGAAGCATGCATGTCGCATCAGACACACAATTTCATTTTTGAACATCAACACTGGTTTAGTAACAGCAGTCTTGTAAATCAAAATAGCCAAGAGATGCATGTTTCTTTAGAGTTGGAGCCAATTCTTATTTCATGGCAAAGCAAGAATGATAAGTAAATACTGGATAATCATTAAAAGTGTGTTTGCTAACATAGTCTGTGGATGGAAATGTGGGGACATGTAAATCATCACTAAGTGAGAACAGGCTGCTCTGCCCATCTCAGCTAGTTGCCAAATCCCATTAGTTCCTTCCTAAAAGGACTCTTCAGTCCATCTCCACCACTGCATTCCTAACTTAAGCTCCTCCTCCCATGGATACTTCCTGCTCCTTTGACCTCTCACATTCTAAGTCCTTTCTCAAACAATACCATTGGTTACTCCCCCCACCCCCGCTTCCTCCAGAAAGTGAGTCTAAAGCACAAAAATCTTAGGGCAAGGAATGAATTGCATCCATCTCTGCTTCACCCGCTCCCTCTTCTCAAAACCCGGAAAAAATGAACGTGTTCAAAGAATATCTGCTGAATTTCTTTTTTGAGAAATATCTAAGTCCAAGTGCCTTAGCAAACAGAGGAGACACTGAAAGTACTCTTCTTGGGTGAAAAGTATCTCCTGTTTCTTTATCATTACCCATCACTATTTTTGTTTTCTCTCCAGCTGTGTTGCCTAATTAATTTCTTATTAACATCTCTCAATCTGAGCAGCTACTAATAACCAACACACCACAAACAGTTTGATTCAACGATGGCCATTTCACAGAAAAGGAGCCATTGAGGGCATTGGAGTCTGATAAATAATGAATAACCACGGGGCATTTTAGAAGTTTGTAATTTAAAAACAAAATAGGGCTACAAGATAGAACAAAACATCTTGGCTCATCAGCCATGGAAGTCTTGCTACAAAATAATTCTAGTGAATGACTGAATTATCCAGCCACATGTAGCAGGAAAGGTCAGAACCAGAGAAATAATAGGAAACACTATTGAAATCTCCCTCTAGCCAGCAACAAGCTTTGCCTGAATGCAAGGAATGGTGCGAGACAGAGAAGACATTTTTCATTTTCCAGACCAAGTTTTTCCATCTCTAGTCCTATTGATCACTGTTATATATGTTTCCTTGAAGTCTTTGATGTGAGGGTTGCAAAGAAAATTGCTTATTCTTTTGGATTTACCTTAAATCTTCACCATGTTCTCTCTTTATCTCTTTATGGTTCATAAAAATCTTACCTTCACCTTGGCTTCAGGGACACCTGAATTACTTCCTGCAGTGCTGTACTCTCCACACTCATGTCTGTAGATCAGCCAACCACCATGATGCCAACTCATCCCAGTGCTTAGATTCCATTAGACCATGGCAGCAGCAACATATTTCTTCCAAAATGGATCCTTAAGAAAGGAAGGTGTCTGAAAACATGTCTAAGACTTTAGTGGGGTTAATTTTGATGTCTGAGCTTTCCATTTTCTCTGAAACAACAGGTTCACTGGAACTACTAAATCAAACATACTGAATTCAGCCCTTCAAACACTGAATTTTGGCAATGTGCAAAGTACAACACTAAAATATGTATCATGGAGATTATTTTCCAATATCTATTTTATATTCTCTACTAATGTCAAAGCTAGGAACTCATAGTCCTTTCTTAACTGAATTTTTGCTAAATTCTGCTAATAGGAGGGCTCTAGATACAGATCAGGATACCTAAGTAGGAATTAACACCTGTTATATTTGTGCTGTGGTCAAAGATTCAGTGGCTCACACTTGTAATCTCTGTAACTAGGGAAGGGGAGATTAGGGGAATCATGATTTGACAACAGTCTAGCAAAAAGTCAATGACACTCCATCTCAACAAACAGGAGGATTGCAGTTAAATGTCAATGGAGGCAAGATATATGAGGTCCTACCTGAACCAAATAAAATAAAAGGACATAAAGGGATGCAGCAGAGTAAGCCTCAAGTGGTAGAATACTAATTTAAGCCAGTGTACGAACTTAAATTCATATAACCCTTATAGAAAAAAATATATCATCACAATTGTAGGTTGCTCCAGCACCAAGTTTCACTCAAGCCTTCTGAAAGCAGTCTTCTTGGGCCTCTTCAAAGGTTCAATGATGCTTCTGTTTTCAGTGTTCTTAACCACAAGTTCAATAAAGCCCTTTCTAGCAACATTGAAGTCATGGATACCCTGAACATTTTCTTCTGGTTTACCATCTCTAGGAGCACTGGTCTCTCCCAGAATTTATTGCCTCTGAAATGAAGCTCCTCAATTTGCTATGGAGCATATATCAATAAATACATGATAAGTTGACAACATCATAAATGTAGAATGCACTTGATATACTTCCTTAACAAAGCATCATGGTATAGCAACACAAAGTGTAAGAGAGTCCAGGTTGTTCACCCTCCTGATTGCTTCTGCCCAGCATTGCATAAGAGCATGGTACTAAATCTAAATAAATATATATATATATATATATATATATATATATACATATATATATATATATATACATAATCTTCCCTGCAAAAAAGATCAAGATTAAAAAATGGTCTCTACAGAACATGTAGCACTTTTATCCCCATCATAAGGTTGAAAAACATATGTCAAACCAATGTCAATTCAGGCAGTCACATTATTGATCTTTCTTTTCCTTACTTTTCCCTTCTTCTTATGGCTGTCGAAACCCAGAATCACTAATTTCTTATATGTAGAAATATATGTTGTTATTTCTGATTTCTTGCAGGGATCAAGACTGATAAAGTATAGAATTATACAACTCCTCAAATCATCACCACTGGATAGATCAACCAGTCAAACACTGAGAAAATAAACCTCAGAGTCAATTGACTGCATAGACCAACTGCACCTAATAGACGTCTACAGGATATTTTGCCCAGCGGCAGCTTAGTACACATTCTTCTCAGCAGCCCATGGAACATTCTCCAAAATAAACCATGTCCTAGGTCATAAAGCAAGTCTCAGCAAATCCAAGAGAATTAAAATTAGACCTTGTATCTGTCAGACCACAACAGAATAAAACTAGAGCTCAAAAGCAAAAGACAGCACAGAAAATCCTCAAAGTAATAGAAACAAAACAACACATTTCTTTGTTTTATTTTTTGTCAGTCATGGGGTTTGAACTCTGGGCCTGGGCACTGTCCCTCAGCTCTCCAGCTCAAGGCAAGTGCTCTACCACATGAGCCACTGCACCACTTCTGATTTTCTGGTAGTTTATTGGAGATAAGAGTCTCAGGGACTTTCCTGCCCAGGCTGGCTTTGAACCACGATCCTCAGATCTCAGCCTCCTGAGTAGCTAAGATTGCAGGCAACAACACATTTCTGAGTAATCAGTGGATCATTTAGGAGATAAGAAGGATCAACCAGAAGTTCCTACAATCCAATGTAAATGACCACAAAATATACCAGAACCTCTGAGACACGGCAACAGCAGTACTAAAAGTTTATACCTATGAGCACCTACATCTACAAATTAGAGAAATCCCAAATGAATACTCTAATGTTGCAATCCAAGATCCTAGAAAAACAAGAACAAGCCAAACCCCAAACCAACACATGGAAAGACAGAATAAAGATTGGATCAGAAATAAATTAATTAGAGACTAAATGAGCTACATATATAATCAACAAAACAAAAAGCAAATTCATTGAAAAAAATGATAAGCCTTTAGGAAACCTTCCTAAAAGTAAAAAAAGTCAACCAAATAAATAAAATCAGAGATGAACAAAAGGGACATCATACAACAGACACCAGCAAAATCCAGAATGTTATGAGGGAATACTTTGCAAAACTTTACAGCAATGAACTGGAAATTCTGGCAAAAATGGATGCATTCCTTGTTGACATAAATATACCAAACAGATTTGTTGAATGGCAACTCCTTTGTACAACTACTTAATGATAAAAAAATATAATGTTAAAAAATCAAGGCTAGAAAACAAGCACTACATACTTTCTAAATATTTTGATAATCATGAACTAATTTTGAAAATCTAATGGCTTTTTGAAACCCTCTTTAAAAGAGTCACATATTTAAACTGTTTGTGAATGGAAACAAAGATGATAATAGATTCCCAGTATGTCCCATTTACTTTCAAACAATAACCAGGCTTATGGAGGCATGGAATTTTCCATGTCATAGATACCTCAGAAGCAATGATCCTTAATTTAAAATGTAACTTTCTTATGTGTATAATAAAAATTTGCCTATTTAAAAATTAGTGCATTCACAATTTAGTCATAACAGTAATTCTTTATGTTTTTTCCCCTCATTTTCCATCTGGATAGGTCTTTGTTTATTGGTAGTTTTTTTAAAAACAAATTTTTTTTATTTTTTTGGGTCCAGTCATGGGGCCTGAACTCTGGGCCTGGGTGCTGTCCCTCAGCTCTTCAGCTCAAGGCTAGCACTCTACCACTTGAGCCACAGCGCCACTCCGGCTTTTTTCTTTTTGCATATGTGGTGCTGAGGAATCGAACCCAGGGCTTCTGGCATGCAAGGCAAACGCTCTACCACTGAGCCACCTTCCCAGCCCTAAAAACAAATTTTTGAAAAGCATCTAAAATATTTTATTTTTCCTGAGCTTAATACAGAAATAATTAGCTTAAGATTATTTTGTTTATTTTTAATTGAAAAAAATGTGTTCACCAGTTACAGTATATTTTGAAATATGTGTATATACATACATATTTGTGTGTGTATATATATATATATATATTGTGGAAAGTGCTCAATCAAGCTAGTTAACATACATGTTCATATGTTTTTATTCCCATAATGTTTTTTAATGTGGTGAAAACATTTAAACTCCATTCTATTGGCTATTTTCAAGAATACAATAAACTATTATTACCTATATTTACCCTAGTGTGCAAATCTCTTCCCAACTGAAAATTCTCATCCTGTCACAAACAACATGTAACTCTAACCCTCCCCAGCTAACCATCCAATATACTCTCTACCTTTCTGAAATCAGTTTTCAGATTCCATATATAAACAAGTTCATATGGGTTTTGTTTATCTAATCCTGGTTTATTTTACTAAATGCAATGTCCTGTATTTTCATCTACCTTTTCAAAAATGTCAGGAAGTTGTTCTTTATTATGGATAACCAATATTTCATTACATATATAAATAACATTTATTATTTGTTGTGCAGATGATGAACACTTTGCTGTTTATTTTGTCTATGATGAATGATGTTGTAATGATCACTGGATTAAAGCTGTCTCTTTACCAATACAGTTTTGTTTTCTTTGATATACATCCAGAAATGAGACTTCTGGATCATATGGTAGCTTTATTTTTAGTTCTTTTATGACATTCTGGTAGAGAGATATTGTGGAAACATCTTCACAATGGCTATACTAACATGCCCTTTAACAATTCATGAGACCTCTTTTCTCCACAGCCTTGCAAACATTTGTTGCTTTTGTTTTGTGATAATTGCTATTCAAATAGATGTGAGGTAATAGCTCATTGTGGGTTTAATTTTCATTTTTTGGTGAATAATGATATTGAGCATTTTTCCTTATGTGTGTTGAGCATTGATCTTCTTTTGAAAAATATTTCACTATTTGTCCATTTTTTAGTGGGATTATTTTCCAGCAGTTTTTCAGATATATGATTTACAAATACTTCCCTATTCTTTGATTGTTTTCTTTCACTATTGGCTGTTTCCTTTCCTTTTGAGAATCCCTGTATCTTAACGCTACCCTGTTTGCCTATTTTTTGCTGTCATTGCTTGTTCTTTTGGGGTCTTATCCAAAGAATCATTGTCTGAACTAATGTTGCAGAGACTTTCTTCTAGAATGTTTACAGTCTCTGCTTTTGGATGTAAGTCTTCCATCTACTTCTGTTTACTTTTTATACAGTGTTGCATAAGGGTCTAATTTTATTCTTCTGTATGTGGACATATCCATTTGCCTCTACATCATTTGTTAAAGAGACCATTCTTTCTCAGTGTGAGTTCTTGATGACCTTACTAAAAAACCCAGTGATTGTAAATGTAAAGATTTCTTTCCAGGCTTTTTATTTTGGTTCCTTGATTGATGCTTCTGCTTTCATTCCAGCAGTATGCTGTTTTGCTGTATCTTTGTGTTTGTTTTTCCAGTTCTGCTCTTTTTTTGTTTAAGGTTGTTTTGACTATGCATGACAATGTCAGCTCATCATTTTGCATTAACTTATTTGACCTTCTTAACAATAATCTAAGTGACATAAAAGGTTAATGTAAGCCGGGCGATGGTAGCTCACGCCTGTAATCCTAGCTACTCAGGAGGCTGAGATCTGAGGATCGCGGTTCAAAGCCAGCCCGGGTAGGAAAGACCGTGAGACTCCTATCTCCAATAAAACCACCAGAAAACCAGAAGTGGCGCTGTAGCTCAAGTGGTAGAGCGCTCGCCTTGAGCTGAAGAGCTGAGGGACAGCGTCCAGGCCCAGAGTTCAAGCCCCACGACCGACAAAAATAAATAAATAAATAAATAAATAAAATACAAGGTTAATGCATTTTATAGTTCATCAAATTCTATCTAGGAAATATTATGTGAACAACCCATGTTTATGAAACTAGAAATCACTAAGCAGTATTACAATGATAACTACTGTATCCTTCTTTCCCTTTTATTGTGGAAAATAAAATATTAAGTTTGCATTTTTATAAAAGTGTATTATAGGTTTCCAGGTCTTACTTTAAGTCTTCTATGACATTTCATGTCTGACATCTCTAGAAGGTGACATGAACACAGGGCGGCAGCGCTACTAAAAATTACACCTAAGCCATGCTCCAGCTAGAAGGACTTAAACTTAGGACAATGGATAGATTTTAAGTAAAGAAGAATGACAAGATACAGCTATTCTTTCCTACTTGGACTTTGGTAACAACTAGACTTGGATTCAAATCAAGTGAGTACTGTTTACCAACTGCATGACATACAATTTATTCAATGGCGTGATGTTTTACTATAATTAATAAGACACAATGTATGAAAATATTCAATATAATAGGCTCTAAAGCATATCTCCTTGCCCCCTTGTCTCATACTTTCTAAGTCATCACATTGGCATCTAGGGGAGGTAATAGTCTAACTTTAATGATTATCTCTGCAACTCCAAATCAGACCCTGTTATTCTTTCATCAGTGCAAAGGAGCCATTCTTTCTGCATGAAAATCATTACAATGGTAGATCTGCTGATAACACAGGAGCCTTTTCCAGGAGACTGACTAATGCAACTCCATATACAATGGAAACACTTCTACAATATTCTCATTTCCCTGATGAGACTCCTGCTCAGCTTTTGCTTCCCACCCCCTTTAAAAGAAAACTCCAAGGGGCCTTTCTTAATGGAGTCCCTGTAGATGTACTATTCTGTCAGGGATTCTTTCAAACACTTCACAAATAACACAAGATTGGGTGAACAGCTCAGCTTTTCCAGGTCGTTAAACATTGTTTAACTATTTTTTGAATGTTTTGGCATCAATAAAAATCTCAAATGCTTTTGGGGCCAAGAACTGGTTCCATTAATATTTTACACCCTGAGTGTTTTAAAGGACTCATTTATCCTAAAGTCATCTGTCAACTTTTCTCTAAGAGCTTTTTGATATCCCACCAGCTCCCCCAAGCTGTTGGTGAAATTTTCTAAATAGTTTCATCCATTTCCACTCATCCCCTGGTTTCAGACCCTAAAGATAACCTCAGGAGTTAGATACCTCAAAATAGGAGTAAAAAAGAAACTTTCACAACAGAACTAGCTTTTGGCCAAACTTTAAAGAATACTACTGAGATCTTTATGCATAGAGAGCCGTAAATTATGTGTAATTTTCCAGGATAAGAGGACGGAGTAAATAGGCTCTTTTCCCTATAGAGTTGCTATCTTTAATAGTAGCAAGGTTTTTGGATCTTAGCCCAGAAGATCCTACTTCTGACAGCTCCCTGGAACAAACAGGTCTAAAAGAGAGAATCAAGGCATTCTGGGTAAGAATGATGAAGTCAAGGATTGCTTTCTTTCTTACTGAACATATGACTTGTGCTCAAATAGCAGGTGGTTTTTAATGTAGGGAGGTTAGTATTAAGTCATGTACCAGATATGGTGATGGCTCAGACATCATGTCCAAGAATGGTCAGGTACATACATATTTATCATTCTATTTCTTCTGTGGCAAATAATGGCCTTGAAGAAAACAGAATGGGAGGAATACCAACTTCCACAGGATGCTCTCCTTAAATGAGAACAGTGGTTTCACACACACACATACAGTAGACACACACAGACACACATGCATGTATATTATGCAGACATACAATGGACACACAGATATACACAGCTCTCTATCAACCCATCCAAGCCAACACCCAACTTACATCTTCTCTCAAAAACCATAACCTAGTTTAAAAAAAACCTATATCTACAAAGCAAATCAAAATGCAATTCTAATATTAGAAATTTCAGACACAGTGACAAGATGATAAGACTCTGTTTTGAGAATGTATTTTTCTTTAAATCATACAGTGTATAAGCCTTATGTCAAGAAAAGCACTCTGCTAGAGAGCAGAATGCCTACATTCTAACTTTACCTCTATTATTTGCTATCTGTGTGACCTTGGGTATGTCTCTGAACCCCACTGGGCCTTAAAGTTAGGAAGGTCATCTCTGAATCAAATTGGAAAGGCTTGAGAATTTGCAAAGCAAACTAATTAATAAAATTTCTGTAGGCTGGGGATGTAGCTCGGTGGTGGGATACTTGCATAGCATGCACAGAGCCTTAGGTTCAATCAGCACACAGTAAATATTAATAATAATTGTAATCTTGTGACACAGGCTAGGCAGATCTTGGTCTTATTTTGAAAGTTTAAGAAATTGATGTTAGTTAGCCACTGGTGGCTCATGCCTATAATCCTAGATACTCAAGAGACTAAGATCTGAGGAGTGCAGTTCAAAACCAGGCTTGGCAGGAAAGCCAGTGAGACTCTCCAATTAACCACCAAAAATCCAGACGTAGAGCTGTGGTTTGTGGTACTGTGGTAGCCTGAAGCCAAGAAGCTCAGGGACAGCATTGAGGCCCTGAGTTCAAGCTCTAAGACTGGCACCAAAAAACAAACAAACAAACAAAATAAAACTGATGACCATAAAAATAGAATATTGTTTTTAATAATGATAAATCAGCAAGAAGTTGAACTGGGATGCATACCTACACATCCTGTGCAGCTTTTGAAGATCTTTGCCTTGTAGTTTGCCATTTTTAGCTTCTAAAAGATACAAATGAACTGCAATGTGATCCATAGATTCCTTTGTTATTTACTTATTTTTTTATTGTTATTGTAAAGGCAATGTACAAAAGGGTTAAAACTCCGTAAGTCAAGTAATGAGAATATTTCTTTTTGAATAGTGGCACCTTTTCCCTCTTTTTCTCCCAGTTATTCCCTTCCTACTCCCCCAACGTACATATTTCATTTTCAACATAGTGTCTAGTGAATATCACTGCTGCATTTGCTCACCCTTTGTTCCTCCATTTCTGTGCTCCTCCTTACCCTCCCAAACAGATAAACTTGCATCGAGTCAAAGGGTACATAAAACAAAAACAGTGGCAATGGACCGGGGGGGGGGGGGAAGGGGGGGAGCAAAAAAAAAACTCTTGTTTTCATTTCTCAGAGTTTATTTCAATCACTTATATGATCATGTGCCCAGATCTATTGAACTTTTAGGATCTTCTCCTGAGAATAGCCTCCTTTGATCTCACTGTGTGAATGTCTAAAGTCCTGTATAATCGTGTCCAAGTGTATTTTTGTATGCAAATTTATCTGTTTGGTGTAGGGTAGGAGGGAGCACAAAATGCTGAGTCAAAGGGTGAGCAAATGCAGCAGTGATATTTGTGAGACATTATTTTGAAAGTGAATTTTACAACTTGTATAAGATAAGGCTTGGGAGGGAAGAAAACTGGTAGAAAAGGAGGGAAGAGGTGACATTGTTCAAGAAGACATGTACTCATTCCCTGACTTCCATACTATAACCTCTCTGTACATCACCTTAACAATAAAAAGAGTATATGCAAGTCTCTATGTTTTACTGTTTGTCTAAATATCTATATCTCCATATCAAATTGGTTTAATTTCAACTGCTTTGAAATTTACTTGGAAGTCAAGAAGCTTGAAGCTTCCAGCTTGCATTTCTTTGTTAAGATCCTTCCTTCTGTCCTTTTTCTCTTCCTTCCTTCCTTCTTTCTTTTTTAAAATTTCTTTCGCCTTTTTTATTTTCCTGTTTGTTGTTTTAGTTTTTTTTAATATATATTTTTATTGTAAAGATACCAAACAGAGGGGTTACAGTTACATGAGTAAGGTAATGAGTACATTTCCTTCTTTCCTTCCTTCCATCCTTCCTTCCTTCTCCTTTTTGTTCCTCTTCCTTTCTTTCTTCTTGGTCTCCCCATTTTGCCATTTAGGATCATTTTTAGTTTCATATAAACTTTAGCATTTTTTATTTCTGTTAAACATGTCATAGTATTTTGACAGAGATTTCATTAAATCGGTGGGTTATTTTAGGGATTATATTTAAAACAACAATATTAAGTCTAACAATCCACAAATATGGCATGCCTTTCCATATATGTTTATCTTTTATTACAAACATAAAATAATATCTTTGGCTAGCTTTGATATTTGTCTCCTTATGACTTCATGAGTTAGGAAGTGTTCCCTCCTTTTTGATTATTTAGAATAGTTAGAACAACGCTGACATTAATTCTTTAAACATTTGGTAGAACTCAGCAGTGTTTCTGAAAGACATTTATCCTCTGAATTTATCTGCTTCCTAGTTATATGAGTGGTCGTGTTTTCTGTTTCTTCATAACTCAATATTGTAGGCTTCATGTTTCTATAAACGCATTTATCTGTCCTAGCCTAGACATACTATTGCCACGTAATTATCCATAGTAATTTTTTGGTATGGTTTGGCTTGCTAATAATAGAGCTTGAACTCAGGATCTTGCATTCTTGCTTTTCTTTTTGAATCAAGGCTGGTGCTCTACCATGTGAGCCACATCGCCATTTCTTGCTTTTTCCTGGTTAAATGGACATAAGAGTTTCAGGTTTGTCTGCCAGACTAGCTTTGAATTGTAATCCTCTGGTCTCAGCCTCCTAAGTAGCTATAATTATATGCATGGTGCCAAGCTCGTCATTTTCTTTTCTATTATTTTTAATTATTCTTTCTATTCTTTCTATTATTTCTATTATTTCTGTGGCATCAATCACGTCATTTTCATCTCTGATTTTACTCAAGCTTATTCTAGATAAGATTTGTCATTTGGTTTATTATTTCAAAAACCAACTCTTCACTCAGTTGCATTTTATTGTTTTTCTATCCTCCATTTAGTATTTTATCTTTAATATTTCCTTCTTTTTGCTGGCTTGTGAATATAGTTTATGCTTTAGGCCTTGCCTTTAAGTGGATTGTGACTTTTAGACTTTTTTCTTTTTTATGAAAAGTGGGTTTTATTACCATAAACTTAACTCGCATAATGACTTCTATTGCTCCCTTTAATTTTTGGTATGCGTGGGTTTGCGGATTTTATGACTCAACATACACACTTCAAGAGTGTGTTGTTTAATCTGGACATACTGGACAATTTAACAGTTTTCTTCTGCTATCAATTATTAGTTTCACTCTGCTGTGACTTGAAGATACATGGGGTACAGTTTCAGTCTGCTTAAATTTGTTAAACTATATTTGCTATCTGACATCTGATCTTCCAAAGAGAATATTTCATGAGTACTTGAAAAGAATGTGTATTTTGTTGCTATTGAATGAAATGTTTTCTCTGTAGTTGGTACCATTTTTGTCCATTGTATTTTTCATGTCTTCTATTTCCTCATTCATTTCTGTCTGAACATTATCTCCATAATTGGAAGTGGAATACTGAGGTCTCCTAATCTTGTTTCATTGCTTTCTGATTTTCTCTTACTTTTTACTAATAATTGTTTTATATATTTAGGTTCTCTGATGTTAGGTGCATATTTAGTTGTAAATTTTCTATCTTCCTGGTAAATTGACTCTTTTATCTTTATATAATGCTCTTGTGTTTGTGAGCTGAATTTGTTATTGGCTTAAAGAAGGCTATTTTAACAATGTGTTGTTTTATGTAAGTCCCTTGGCAACTTTTAAAATACCTATAGAATGTATACAAAAAAAAGGAAAAGAAAACATATCAATAAAAAAAATCAATGAAATACAAAAGAAGACAGCAAGAGAGACAAAAACTACAAAACAGAATACTACAACTGAATGCTATCAGTAAATCCTCCTCTATCAACTATTACTATAAATGTACATTAATTAAGTGGCTTAATCATAGAAATCAAAAGACAAGAATAAAAGACATAGTATGCTTGAATGGGAAAAACACAAGTATGCATTTGTCCAAAAGAGACTTATGAGTAAGAAAAGATATTCCATGCAAATAGAAACCAAAAGAACTGTGGGTAACTACACATATGTCAAACAAACTAGACTTTGTGACAAACTGTCACAGTGTTTCTGTGGCTGTCCTCCTTGCAAGACACCTTGTATGACAAGAGAGGCAGAATGAGTTGGCTGGGCAGATAGACAAACTCCTTGGGAAATGTTTATGCAGCTTATTCAGCTTAGCCTAGCTGTGACAGAACTGTCTTTGCTGAGGCAGGTGTTGCTCCCTAAGTAGATCTGTATGGGCACAGCCAGTTGGAAGATTGACAGCCAGAGGCTTAGGAATGAACGAAGACACTGGGATGTGGGAAGATCTAAAGGATAAGTGGAGCAAGTATTGTTTATGGGACTGAACTTATGGACAAGATCAGGGAGGGGCTCGTGATCTCTTATACTCACAAGACTTTGCAAGAGAAGCCAAAACTGAAGGTTTCAATTTTTTTTAGGCCACATCACAATGTCTACAAACTCATAACATCAAAATAATACCATCAAAGTATCCTAGTTCCATTTTTCAACCCTCCTCTCGAGTATGTGGGATTTTTAGAACATCCAATAGATCTTATGTGCCCTCGGCCACCTTTTTATGTTTCCACACTTTTCCAGAACCGTCCCACACCCTGTAACACTTACACATACAGCCTGGGACATCCTCTGTAGCTTCCCTTACTTTGTTTCCAGAAACTTTTTCTAAAATCTAGCTCCTTCCCTGTGTTTTTTTTTCATCCACTCCCAAATATTCCTTTTTCTTGTGATAGACAGAGATAGCATGTGCCAATTAATTCTGGCAGGTAATTAATCAGTGTTGTGTAAGTACACAGCAAGTAGTTAACTGACACCAAGTTAAAACAAAATTTAAATAAGTCACAAGGTCTGTTGTCTATTTAAAACAAACAAACAAAAACAACCCTCTCTGCAATTGGAACTCCTGTCTAGGTCTCTCTTGGACTCCACAGTTCTTTTTGAATCAGAACTGCATACAAACGCATACTACACACTCCATTAGGAGAACCCAAGCTGTGCGTGAGTGTGTGAGGGAGAATTTATTTCCACAACAAGCAGAGCATCAAAATGGCTTCAGAGCCTTGCAGCAGGGGCTTCAGTTGCAAGATAAAAGACCAGCAAGGGGGATATGAGTGGGAAGAAAGAAAAGAGATCCAGAGAAGAAAGAGCCTGGATAAAAAAAAAAGAAAAAAAGAAAAAAAAAAGAATCCTGAACTGGCCAGGAGGATGGAAAGAGAGAGAGAAAGATTTGACGCTACCTAGGCTTCTCTATCTGAACAAACCATAGAGGTTATTTAGGAGAGAGAATAGCAGCTCAAATCCCCAAATCAAAATCATAACGTAGAGGGTTCATGTTCAAAGCTTATTGATGTAAATTTGTTAAAAGGCTATAGTAACTATTTTTTTTCCCCTTGAAGCAATAAGTCCCAGGGAGGAGGTCAAATGTTGATTCTTTCTCATCCTCACCCATCAAAATGTGCATGGTAGAGATGCTGGTATGGATAATAAAAACTGGGGAAGAAGGCATCGGGCTCATTACTGGTTGCTCACTTCTCCTATCTGCCTCAATGCAGATAGTGAAATGGTAAATGTCTTCCTTATAGGATCAATGCCAGAATTACAGGAGATCTCATGGAATCTGATAGAATTCAGTTCTGTTTAATTCAATAGAATTAAAGCAAATCCTACAACAATATAGCAAACACCTCAGAGCCTTCTGTGGAGAGAAAAACAATACATGGGGTAATAGTTTCAATTTTTGGAGATGTAAGACTTTTTAAAAGTTATTCACTATCTAGTACTTACAATTGCCTTGTATGATGGGGGAATCAGGAGTCATAATTTCATGATTATGAGCAAGAGATTCAGAGCTGGATTTCCTCTGTTGAAAAGCCCACACTTGAGTTGTGGGATGTATGACCTTGAGTATGTTCTTAGCTATGTACTTCCTCCTTGGTGAAGTGTTAGGCATCAATACCTACCACAAGGTTAGTGAGGAGATTAAGAAGCTTAATGGAAAGAATAGAAGGTGGTAGCTCATACCTGTAATTCTAGCTACTAAAGAGGTTGAGATCAAAGGATCTCATTTTGAAGTCAGCTTAGGCAGGAAAGTCTGTGAAACTCTCATCTCCAATTTACCACCAAAAAACTGGAAATGGGGCTGTAGCTCACGTGGTAAAGCACTAGCTTTGAGAGGAAAAAAAGCTAAGGGTTAGCACCCAGGCCCTGAATTCAAGCCCAGTACACACACACACATACACACACACACACACACACACACACACACACACACACACACACACACACACACACACACACACACACACACACACACACACACACACACACACACACACACACACACACACACACACCCCAAATGAAATTTAATGGATATTAGATATCATTATCTTTCTCCTTCTTATCCTATGGAGGAGCAAAACAACACTGAGTTAAAAAGAGATAGGGATATTTGACCAGGAATTCCCAGGGTAGAAGTAGAGTTTGGGGCTCTATCTCAACAGTAGACTCCACTCTCAAGGGTTATTTTGTCTGAAGGGTCTATACTGGCTTCCTACTGATTTTCCTGAGTTGGAAATCCATCATCTGCAAGGCCTAAAGTCTTATCATGTTAGCTACAGAGTGGAATAAAATCCTCTGAGGGTTTTCAAAAGCATCCTACTGGAGGCATGGAAGGCATGGAGTGAGAAATGGTGAGTGAGCCATTCATTCATAATTGTCTGGAACACCTTTCTTCAAGTTCTCTTCACCTTGTTTCTGTATCTGTCAAGATCTTTAGTGAAACAGCAGCTCTAGGAAACAGTATACATTGTATGTGTTTTTCTCTTCTCTGTGTCTGTCTCTCTCTCTCTACACATAGAGACACATATATACACACATACATATTTATATGTGCACATACATGCAAAATTGGTTTTAACAATTCAGTTCTGAGACTAGAAAAGAAAACTTCATGGCAGGTCAGGTCAACAGACTGGCAACCCATGAGGGAACTAATGTTGTAATATTAAGCCAGAATTTCTTTGTCTCTGTAAAAATCTACATTTTAATCTTCAGGCCTTCTTCAACTGATTAGATAAGGCTCACTCCCATTGTTCAAGGATAATTCCATTTAACTTAAAAGTCAGCTACTTGTAGATGTGCAACATCTCTACAAGCAGGACCTGTTAGGATTTTATAAAACAATTGATTACTAGACAACCCAGCCAAGGATACACAGAAACCATCACAAACTCAAAGGTAGTTGCTCCCCCGACCCAAGGTGACCTCACCTGAAACCTCAAACCTACCAAGGCTTTCTATTATACTTCGATGGTAGCAGGCAGTTCCTCAAAATATACATTGGACATAATATAATCCTTTACGTAATCATTTGCTTTAGGCATAAGCAGTCTGTTTCTGTCTTCGTGATTCATGAAGTGTCTGGCTCTCAGGACTTGTATCCATTTCATGGAATGCATAGAGTCACCTTTTAGGAAAATGGCTGTCTAAAGGAGGTGGTAGCAACTTAACAATGGATTCCTTGAGTCCCATTATTTTAAGACCCTCTTTAAAAAAATTGTAAACCTGCTCATTTCTTTCCCAACTTTCTATAAAATAGATGGACAGAAATCTTGTTTCCTTCTTCTATTAAGAAAAATAAAACCAATTGTTTTCTCTATTTGCAGAGAAAGCCTGGCCTTTGGAGATTTATCAGAGCATGCTAAGAGGGGAGGTGTCAAAATCTGAGAGAAATGTTCAGATCCAATTTTTCCTTCTTCTTCCCTCTACACTTGGATGACTCCTCTTCAGGTATTTATTGCCTGATTGGTTCCTTTGTTCCTTGAACAATTTTAGATCCTCCATTCAAACTGAGTCCCCTTGTTATCAGTGTCAGCTGGCCCTGAGTCAGGGTTTAGTACATGATTGGATGACTTTTATCCTTGACTCCGGTGAGAAGTGATGCACTGTACTGCGTTTTCATTGTTTAGGATGATGCATCTTTGTTGTCCAAGGGATAAAAATTTCACTAGGTAAAAGGGAAAGAATGGGTATAAGGGATAGAGTCATTGAGTCAAGAGTAAATATGGGCAAAGGCACATTTATTGAAGACTTAGTCAAATTGTATTGACTTACTGGTAGATTTTGGAGATGAGGTAGCTATTGCTATTGGGGGGGAATCTTTAGAAAATTCTTAGAGATTGAAAGATGAAATTTCTGACTTGAATCTCAGCTGGTGCCAAAAATGTCAGAGTTGGAAATCAATTGCTCTTTATAAAAGACATAATCTGGGTTTTCCTTGACCATCCAAGTAACAGCAAACGAAGAAAGATAGCAGAAAAAAGTTGTATAAATGATGGAGTGTGGACTCTGGAAGGATGTGACTGTAGCTTATCCCATTGCCTCACCACATGCATGCACACACACACACACACACACACACACACCCATTCACACTCTGTTCAAAATATCAACAGTGTCTACAGAATCCTGACAAGTATCACAAGATGCATTATGCTCATAAATTTGTACAACTACTTAAGAATAATTTAAAATTTATAAAAGACAACAGAGATTGAGTTCTATGTCAGACTTAACTTGATGTCAAGGAAATCAGTCTGCCATAAAAACAAAACCTCTTTGTTCCACATAACAGTAGAGATGAATGGGCTCCAGAAAATCTTAGATATTTAGAGGAAGGTTGGTTTGACCATGGGTTGCAAGATTCGAACTAGGTTACCTAGATTTCAAGGAAATTGGAAGCAAACTAACAAGCTAGACAATGTATTTGTCCAATTTAGTTATTGCTACCATGTTCTACATTCCACTGTCATCTCTAAATTGGTAACTCCAGGAAAACACATATAGAGGTGAATTCAGTTAAGTAGAGACATGTCAGGATTGTAACCCAAGTTGCCTGGACACCAATCTTAGGCATGGTTCATTTCCAGATGGTTTCCATGTATTGACTTCCTTCATCTCTATTTCCTCTATGGTAAAGTCAGATGATAGGAGAACCCAGCATTGTGTAGCTAGTAGGGAACACAGCTAGGAGGCAAATGCATTCAGTCTAGGCAGAGTAGCCTAGACTGAATCACTAGCATCTTCTAGCTTTGCAGGCCTGCCATGTCCATTCTATTGCTTGTTTCTTTCCAATATAAAATTCCATGCATGATTTTCCCTTGACTTAGCTGTTGTTTGCCTATAGTCAGTTATCAGTTTACATCATTTGACTGCTGGCTGTTTCATATATTATACTTTCACATCTCCTTGCACTCAGTGATGGCATAAAACCAGTTTACGGGAGGCCGGACCAATGGCTTATGCTTTTGTATTTCAAAAATATTTGCATTAGGGATTCCAAAATCTCAACAAGAGGAAAATAAATTAGCAACCGAAAACAACTTGAGTGGGAGGTCAATGGCTTCTGAAGGATGTTCTACAGAACTGTTTGAAACTTTTTATTAGAAATGCATCCAACCATGCACTTGCTGATTTAGTCACTCAACAGACTTTCACTGAGCTTCTGATACAATGGGAAGATGTGGGCGAGATGCAAGAATGGTAAGAACAGCGCTGTTGTTAAAGAGTGGACAAGCGTGTCTAAGCTGGCCAAATGTTGTCAGAGGTTGCTTTAGGAGGTGAGGAGTCAAGGGGAATGTTCAAAAGGTCTAGATCACTCCTTGCGAAAGATCTTATAGATGGAGTTACAGGTGCAGAAGGCTATTTAGATGAAACTAACAAGTTCCCTAAAAGTACTGCGAGTCCATGAAAATCAAGCAGAGCAAGAAAATGCTATACAGGAGAACTCCTCCCAGAACATGCAAATAGGGTGTAGGGGACAGTGAACAAAGAGGTGATTAATTTGAAGGCAAGATACTCACAGCTTTCAGGGCCTCTTGGCTTCCCAAGTTATTTAACCTTTCTGAGCACCAGACTCCTAATCTCCAAGACAGGGTTAATTAGGCCTGCCCTGCCCATTTCTCCCTGCTGTTGAGATCAAATGAAATGCTTAAAGTAGTTTGTAAACTAAAAGAAAGTGTTATGCAAATGTAATGATAAATTAGAAAATCAGTGCAAAGGGACCAAACACTAATAATGGCAAAGTCACAGACATCAATAAGCTGAATGTGCCTTTCTGAGCTGAAAACTTTCCTCAGAATCTCAAGCTACACCATATTACTCTGAGCACAGGACCACTGTCTTGAATTAACTGAAATTCTGGTCCAGGACTGCTGCATCCTTTTTGGCCTTGAGCAACATCATTCAATTCCTTCCTGTAGTTTATCCTAATAGTATAAATGGAAGGTGAATTTTTCTTTTCGGTCTTTACAAAATTTACCTGTTATCCTGCCATGTCAAAGTAAATCTGCCTATATCCATTGAGATTAAATAGCAGGATCACCCATTGCTTTGAATTTATCAGTTACCTGAGGCTGACTCAGTGCAAAGAACAAATATGAAAAATAAATGTGTTTAACATATATGAAGACGCACCAAAGATTTCATAGACCCATGGGTCTCAGGTACCAGGGAGAGACACAGGGTATTTGTAAGTTGATCTCAGCCAGTATTCATTGGACACTTATTAGATCTTATGGTAGTCAATTCAGGGAGACACAGAGATGAATAGGACATCATTCTGCCTTCAAGGTACCCACAAATTTTATAAACACTCCAAAAGTGCTATGTAGAATGTGCTCAAAGAAATGGTTTCTGAATCAAGATAACTATGTCAGTCCCAGAGCGGATGGTGGCCTGCTGGTTGACCTCTGTTAGCACATCATTCTGCTCTGTGTCCGTCCTTCCTAAGCCCTCAGTGAAAACCCATAAACCACTATTTCCAAACTTGTTGGGAAATTCTTGCCCTCAACCAGCTTGTCACTGAAAAATCTCAACAGACAATTTTTTTTAAAAATTCCACAATCCAACTTCCTAGATGAGCAATGTGTGGACAAATTATACAACTTAATACTACATCTTACACAGTAAAAAGAATAGTGCCTGAGTACATTGTATTATTTTATACTAAATTGTCGATTTTCTTCTTCTGGCCCTTACTTGGATTTGGAATAATTTTCTTTCTGGCAGTAAAAAATGAAAAGATACCACAATCCTCTTTTTCCTTCCCCCTCTCTCCATCTTCCTCTCCTCCCTCTTCTCTTCTTTTTCTCTTCCCTTGTACCTTTCCTTCCTCCTCTCCCCACCTTCTCTTTCTTCCTTAGCTCCCCAGTCTCTTCTCCCTTTCTCTTTCCCTCTCCCAGAATTCCCCTGATTGTTCCACCAGGTACCCTCATTCCAGGTACTGAGGAGGCTCCGATCTGAGGAGTCAGTTAAGGTCAGATCAGGGACAGAAATACGCTAGACTCATTTAAAAGATGGATAAGAGATGTGGCTGGCTCAAGCAGTAGAGAATCAAGTGTAAACAACTTAATGAGCGTGAGGCCCTGAGATCAAGCTCTAGTGCTGACACAAAAAGAAAGGAACTGCTTATTTCATGACCCCCACCCCAAGACCATACCCGGATAGCCATTCTATCAAAAATGTCCTTTAATTTAATGTCTTTACAAAAAACATCCAGGAGGATTTTGGGTGTGTGTGTAGTGCTGGGAATTGAACTCAGATCCCTGAGTTTGCTAAACAGGTACTGTATCTCATAATACATACCCCTAGCCTTTTTGCCTTCATTATTTTTCAAAGAAGGTCTCATGTGTATGCACAGGCCAGCTTGGACTACGATCCTCCTCATTTTGCTTCCCACAAATCTGGAAAGGTCTGTATATACCACCTATCCTATCATTCCGCTATGGATTGAGATGGTATCTTATATGAATGCCCAGGTTATCCTCAAACCTTGATCTTCTTAATTTCTGCCTCCCAAATAGCTATGATTACAGGCAGGAGTCACTGACTGCCAGCCAAGTGATTTTTTTTAATTTACTACTGCTCTATGGACTCCTTATGGTTTATATTTTTAAATTATTTCATTAAAATATGAGGAAAATATTCAAGATTATATCCCAGAGTTGTTCACTTACAATTTAGCTTTAAAAATCATCAGTAAGCTAGGCACTGGGGATCATGCTAATATAATTCTAGCTACTCACAAGGCTGACATCTGAGGATTATAGTTCAAAACCACTTAGGGTGGGAAAGTCTGTGAGATACTTATCTCCATTTATCCACCTAAAAGCTGGGATTAGAGCTATGGTTCAAATGGTACAGCACTGGTCTTGAGTGAATAAGATAAGGCTAGGCCCTGATTTCAAGTTCTAGTACCTCCTCTCCCCGCCCCCCCCCAATATCATCAGTAGTAGCTTTACAGGGTAGGAATAATGTTAGAATAAATGTATTTATTCTTTGCTCACTTTCAGTTCAGGCATTTTGCATGTATTATCTCATTTAATCCTCAATTAACACTGTAAATTAAAGGATATTGTTATTGCTAATTGGAAAGTAAGAAAATCAAGTCACAGGGGGAATATGTGACTTACCACAGAAGGAGATAGTAGTAGAATGGAAACACGTACACAGTCAGTGACCCTTGAAAGAGATCTTGAGAACTAAGTAGTTCTAATGGTTTAAGTAGGCTGATGGCTACAAAACCCACCCTCAAATCTCAGTTGCTTAATGTAATAGAAACTGGATGCTAAAAGCTCTCTTAGTTCACTGATCAGTGACTCGAGTACAGAATCAACATGATGATCCAAGTACCCAAGCCTCTTTTGTTCAATTACTCTACCATTCTCTAATGTCTTCCAGTTCTCCCCTGCCTCATCTGCATTCTTACAATCAACCAGCAAAAAGGCAAAGAGAGAAATTTAGTGGAGATTTACACAGAAGACTTTAAGGTGCTGGCATTCATACAACAAATGTTTCTTGTATTTATATTCTATTTACCAGAATCCAGTCACATGACCCCACCAAGGTAAAGGGGAATATGGGAAATGTAGTCTCCTTAGAATAAAAAAATGTATGTATACAGCATTGAATTGTCTCTAGCTATCTAGTAGATATCTGATGTTTGCAAGGGGGATATAGAAAAGGATAAGAAAATTGTAGGAAATAGAAATCTTTTAGAAAAAACATGTTGTCTGAAAATGCTACTAAAATTTGACTACTACAAATTATTTAACACAACACAGTTGCCATTAGAGGTGATGTACTGAGTGACCAGGTCATCCAGAAATTTGGAAAATATTCTAAAGAGTTTGTACAGCCAAAGAGGAGCTAAAAAGATGCTTAACGTGTAAAAAATAGGCAACTCTTTTATACAACTACTTAAAGATATTAATAATTTAAAAAAATCTCCTGAAGCTGAGTAGCTAGTAAGCTCAGTTAGTTATTCACAAGGCTGAGCTCTGAGGACTGCAGTTTAAAACCAGCCTGGGCAGGAAAATCCATGAGAGTCTTATCTCCAATAAATTAACAAAAAACCTGGAAGTGGAGCTGTGGTTTGGTAGAATGCTAGCCTTGAGCAAAAGAAGCTCATAGTGTCCAGGCCCTGAGTTCAAGTCCCAGGAACAGCAAAATTAATTAAGTAATCAAAATAAATTTTAAAAAACAACTAATGAAAACAAAAAAAATATGATCATATTGTGAATTCAGAAATGTTATTTGGTGAATAGTAAAGACAGTGATGGAGATAGGCAATAAGGGGGAAGAGCTAAATCAAAGAGAGAAGCTGTCCTAAGGAGAGGGTTGGCCAGGAGGTCAGAAAAAGATAAGTGAATAATGTAAATTAGATTAAAGTGTAGAATTAAGGCAACAAAAAGAGTGGACAAGTCAATACATTCCGATGACTCCACAAATCTTCCTGGCAATTGAGAAATTATTATCTTCATGTTAAAGATAAAGACACTGGCCTGAGGTAATTAATTAATTAGTTAATTAATGTCTGGGCCACCTCAGTCTAAAGCTAAAACCCAAGTCTTTCCACTGTAACTACAGAAGCCATTTTTATGTTTACGAACCTGATCTTCTCTACATCTCTACATTCTAGGGGAAAACACTCCGCATTCCTCTAACAGTTCTTTTAATCATCCATTAAGTTTCTTTGCTCTTCTGAGCATATATCTTTGGATGCATTTCACATAAGCTATGTAGGTCAAAGCATTCCTCCCTAAAATCAATACTCTGGTTACAAAACACCGACGCTAGAACCATTCCATTGTTTTTCCAACTCATCAAAAAGATATGAAATACAGATCACTCACAAGGACTTAGTAAATTATTTCTTATTATCTTGTTCATTCTACTGTCCAAAGTTATGAGTTACCTCACTTATAAAATCTGATGAACTGTTTGTAACAAAACCAACAACCTGGGTTTTTAAATTTTTTCTGATTCTTGACTGAGCCTTGGTGACTTATGCCTGTCATCCTAACTATTCAGGAGGCTGAGATCTGAGGATCTAGGTTCAAAGCCAGCCCAGGCAGGAAAGTTTGGGAGACCCTTATGTCCAATTAACCACCAGAAAACTGAAAGTGGCTCTGTGGCTCAAGTGGTAGACCTTTAGCCTTGAGCAAAAGAGTTCAGGGAGTTCATTTCGCCTAACATCAAATTATCTGACCGTTTCTGCTTAACTCAGACATATACTAGTTATTGCAAATAAGGGAAACCATGGGACCTATGTTTCTTTGGGCCTGGCTTACTTCGCTTAATATAATTTTTTCCAAGTCTTTCCATTTCCTAACAAATGTGGCAATGTCATTCTTTCTGATGGAGGCATAGAACTCCATCGTGTATATATACCACATTTTCTTGATCTATTCACCTACTGAGGGGCATCTGGGTTGGTTCCATATTTTAGCTATGGTAAATAATGCTGCAATAAATATAGTTGTGCTGATAGCTTTAGTATGGTCTTGTTTGACAAGCCCCATGACTGACAAAAAAATCTGATTCTTTGCTTGAATCAGACAGACCCCACCAACCCACTGGGTTGATAGAAAACTGTGTAAATGATTGCTTTTCTTTGTGTGGAACCTCAACTCTTTTCAATCCAGTGTGTTTTACATACTGGTTGGTGATTAAACAATGAAGTAGTTACAGTTCTAGACAAAATGGTTTTGGAGCAGGAAAAGAATGACTGACTTAGATCCCAGGACCTGAAATCTCCAATGTAAAAGCCTGCTGCTCATCCTCTTGTTGTCCAAAAAAATAAATAAATAAAATAAATCAATGAATGGTAATCTATCAATTTTCACTCAGTTGTCAGGAAGGAAAACTGGGAGTGGTATCATTCCATCTCTCCCACTCATCCCTCACATCTAATTAATCAAATTAATGCAAGATCCAATTTGATCCAACCACTGGAAAATAAAAAGTCACAAAGCCAGTTTTCTTACTCTCATTGTAAAGACTCTAGCACAGGATTGATTCACTTCTTCAACCACTGTAGGAAGTTTGTCATTCGGCTCTTTGAGTTCTGTTTTTCTCCACTATTCTCCAGGGTGCAGTCACATGTAGATCTGGCCAACTTATTCTAACATACTAGTTCTCATCATAGTCCTGTTCAGAACAATCCAGAGCCTCTGCCCTCATCCCCACCCCCACCCCACCCAGGACCACATGTAGGCATAGCAGGCAAGTCATCTGTCATCTGATCAACAATCCTCCATCTCACCCGCACACGCCTCCTCCAGCCATGCAGAACACCTTTCAGTTTCTCAAATGTAGCTTGCTTTTCTTCCTCACAATCAGGCATTTTCACCTGCTGTTCTGTCTGTTTACAACACTTGGCTTTTATAAGTTTTTACTTTTTAACTCCTATTTATTCTGTCTGTCTCTGTTTAGCTCTCCTTTCCACCATAAATCTTGCCAGGTCCTCAAAGACTGAGGTAGGTGGTGCCTGTCCAAAATTTCAGCACTTTCTTCCTCTATTTAGTCATAGTATAGTTTTTAATCTTGTATTATTTCCTGACACAATGTCATCCCACCAGAAACATTGTGTGTGTGTGTGTGTGTGTGTGTGTGTGTGTGTGTGTGTGTGCTTGTATATTTGTGCATTAGTGCTTGAATTCAGGACCTGAGCACCATCCCTGAGCTATTTTGCTCAAGGCTAGCATTCTACCACTTGAGCCACAGTTCCACTTCCAGCTTGTTGATGGTTAGTTGGAGAAAAGAGTCTCAAGGACTTTCCTGTCCTGGCTGGTTTTGAAATGAATTCTCAGATCTCAGCCTCAGAAGCTAGAATCACAGGCATAAGTCATTGGTGCTGGCTCAAAAACATGTTTTTTATTTTTTATTTATTTACCTTTTTTGCCAGTCCTGGGGCCTGAACTCAGGACCTTGGCAATGTCCTTGAGCTGCTTTTGCTCAAGGCTAGCACTTTACCACTTCCAGCTTTTTCTGTTTATGTGGTACTGAGGAATTGATCTCAGGGCTTCATGCAAGCTAGGCAAACACTCTAACACTAAGACACATTCCCAGCTCCTCAAAAACAAATGTTAACAGGATCCCTGGGATCTACTTGTTAATACGGAATAAATGAGAGAGACATGCCTGTTGAACCAGGAATTTCACTCTGAACTAACACATATAATATGTTAGGTTTTTACAAAGAGGTAGCTGCATAAGAACAGCACCACGCACATGGTATTCAGGTAAGGGGTAGGTTTATTCAGTAGACCTGCTTTGACCAGGCCAGGTTGGCACTCCACGCGGCTGGCAAAAAAGAGCATCTGGCCCTGGGTCAGGCCTTATATAGGGTAGGGGTGGGGGAAAGGTGTGTCCAGGTAAAGGGAAGTGGGACCAGGTGGGAGAAAGGTGTGGCCACATCAGATTAAGATGTGACCTCAGCAGATGCTGATGTGACCTCTTCCAGGTGTCCCAGTTGCCTAGGTAACACAGGTACTGGGCGAGGTCTGTTTGCCATTAGGAATGGACCTTACATAATAAAATGGGAAAGAGAAGGCCCACAAATTAAAAAGCAGCATTTAAAATCTAATCAGAGATTCTCTCAATTTACTTACCACCCCTGTGGAGCTATCCAACTTTATTAGGATTTTATTCTGTATTCTCTTTTAAAGTGACATTTACATTAATTTATACTACTAACCCAAAATTCTATTTAAAAAGAAGGAAATTTTATAACTTTATTATTTTTTTCCTGGTTTCTCTCCCTAG
Organism: Dipodomys merriami; assembly: GCF_024711535.1. Classification (NCBI taxonomy): domain Eukaryota; kingdom Metazoa; phylum Chordata; class Mammalia; order Rodentia; family Heteromyidae; genus Dipodomys; species Dipodomys merriami. Next base: position 34,643,858 of record NW_027202382.1, read on the forward strand.
GTTTTCAGTCCACTAATAATTACTCTTTTGTTTTATTTCATGTCTGGGAGAGAAATTGTGAAGTTTTTTTTTTAAAGCTATTTCCTGCTGCTTTTTTTTTTTCTTTAACACAGTAGGGACCTACTAGATAAGGACTGGGGTATATGGTTTGTGTTGTGATTGGATGGAAAGGATACGAAGTTGAACATTCTCATTCTTGTTGAGCCTCTTTTTATCCTAGGTGTCTTGTAATTGTAATCGTGCTCTAGTTTGGCTCTGATAGCAAAGGGGCAATGAGAAATCAGTCATGGGACAGTGGAAATGCTAGGTCATCCCTACTTTCCACCTTTGATGAGCTCATGTGATCCCAATTCACTTAACTTTCTTGAGCTCTAGGTTCTTTGCTGATGATTGGTCACTTGATCAATTTTTACATAAGACTCTCTGAAAAGAAATGACAAATAATTGGTCAACCTCTGCAAGGTAGAAGAAAACATGGATCTTGACAACTTTTCTTCTGTATTTGAAGAAACTGAGATAGAAAGAGAAACAGAGAGAAAGAGAGAGAGAGAGAGAGAGAGAGAAAGACAGAGACAGAGACAGAGACAGAGACAGAGACAGAGACAGAGGCAGAGATTGAAATAGAAATAGGCAGATATACAGGCTGTGAGAGATCTACTCAAGACTGAGTCAGGATTGAAATCCATATCTCTCAGCCCTCAAATTAGTGCTGATTTTTCTTCCCCACTATGTAAGCCCGGAGTTCTTTCAAGAACAGAAATCAGCCCAGGTAATATTTCTTAGTCAAAGCAAGTACCAGTTCTGTCCACTGACCCATGTATACAGTGCTGAGCTTCTTGAACCCTTTCTGCTGCTCCAATAAATCTTGTAAATTTCTAGTTAACACAGACAATGAATTACATATGGCTTCCATGTTTACTTCTTGCTGTGTGTTCTGTGGCAGCTGTGTTACTTATCAGTTCAATATGTTATGTGCAGATGCTAGTTTTGTGAATAAATTGGCCATCTCTTTTCTTTAATCTTCTACCCTAGCTGTCCTTAAGCAACCCATTCTAATACAAAGCCAGCCTTGTCCTTAACTCAGAATTGTCATGTGTCTGAAAGTGAAGGTTTAAGAGAATCTTTGTCATATAGCCCTTAAACCTATAGACAATCTTTTCCAATATACCAAATGATAGATCAATTTATCTATTAAGATCAAGTGTGTAGCTATTATGTAAGTACTGGACACAGACGACAACAAGCTAGACAACACAGTTGTTGGATTGAAGTTGTTCATACATATGCTAATGAGCAATATCTTTGAGTAATAATAACCACCACATGACCATGGCTTGTATAAATGGCAGTGAGGGAAAATCCAAGTCCCTTTAAGTCTATTCAGTGGAAGTCACCATTGAGACATGAAGACTGGATACGAGACCAGGAGAGGACCTCTTGAGAAAACCTAGCTTGGCTCTCTCCCTTCAAAATAATCAGAAAATGGAGTCCTATTTTGCATCTGCAAATATGAGAAGGCCTTGGACTTGGACAATGTCACCTTGCGAGGCTGTTATATAATTACTTTTAAAGTTCCTAAGTCCTCCAGCTTCTCAGTCAGAGAGGCCGTACCCACAGACATGCTAGTAGGCAAAAAGAAAAAAAAATGTCGTAAAAATCCTTCAGTACTCAAGATTTATTGAGATCATAAGTAACCCTTGCTCAGTAAAAGAATCTACCTCCCACTCGCCGGTGTTCCTATCAGCAACCAGAAATTGTTGCAATCTAATGCATTTATATGTTTTGGTTTCTCTAATTTATTTCAGGCACCTCATTTTCCTGGAACAAGTGCTGTTATTTATGACACAGCAGCAAACACTTTACATTTATAGAGGTTATGAATTTCAGTAATGGTTTTGGTGGCAATTTAATCTGTCCTAACTATGAGGCATTTTACAATGACAATTAAATTATTATTAAAAAAATAAACCTCAAATGACATCCTTATCACTTATCAGCATATCAAAAGTTTCATTGAGTTGCATTCTGGGTGGATCATAAATATCCCACTGTAGTCTTAAGTGAATCTATGCAATAAACTTGAGTGAACTTAATTAACTTCTACAGTATATTTAAAAGAAAACTCCTTATACATTTTGATGTCGGGGAATGAAACATTATTTGAAAAGTGGGTTTATTACATTCCACAGTGCACACTGATATTTAATATTTAAAGACTCTTAAATTTGATGTACTGTGCTGATAGCTAAAGGGTTCCGTCCTATGGTATGGGAAGGTGAGGTAGTGAATGTCTCTCTCATCTCATTGAGGAGGTTTGGATTTTACTGGTCATTCCCCTCTCCCCATATACTGATCTATTAAAATGTATGCTCAGAGAAGTGTCAAGGATGTTAATGTACACTTTATCAAATTAATTTTAATGTAGGCTTGCTGAATAGCTAATTCGCAAGCTATGTTCTAAATTGTTGCAAAACAACTCTGCTCCAAATTAGCCAGGCTATTACACTGATATCAGCAGATAACATGTCAGCAGAGGATCATTTGATACAAATTAAAAATGAGGGTTTTATATATATTTTTCTCTTTGCAGAGAATCTAATAAAGAAAATAAAAATGCTGGTCTTAATCCACTTCCTGATCTGAACTCATAAGGCACTGGCTGCAATATAATCCTTCTGTTCACATCCACATTTTGATAATTACCTCAGGAAGCAAGGGGAGTTTCTATTTCAAAAATGGGACTTGACATTTGACTTAAATATCACCTTCTTTTTAAAGTCTAGGTCTTCGTACACTTAGATGTCAATGACCAATTTTTTTTTCCTGGCTTGAAAGGTAGAGATAGAGACTTAAAAAAATAAAACAATGGAAAGTTGTCTTCCAATAATAAAATATAGAGTTTTCCTGTAATAAATCAATATAGTCAATGTATCTAAATGTATTGTAAAATGATGGTGAAGAATTGGCACTTACAACCTTTCTGGGAGTCCAGCAGATACATTGAGATGGTCTTGTTTGGGCTGTGTGATTTACTCCATTTCCTGCTATAACTCCCAAGTGTCCATTATCCAGCTTCTTGATTAAAATTATTTGCATGGATGAGTACTTATGTGTCTGCCTATTTGGTACATGTAATTCATGTGTGCTTGTTTTTACATGGGTAATTTTGTAACAAAGCCTAAGTCACAAGGAGTTGATGTTAGGTGAAATGAACCCCAAGGTAAGGACTCAAGTGGTTTTTCTTTCTTGCTATTGTTTCTAACATACTTAAAAGGTGATTGTTTTGTTGCTTTGTATGTCCCTCCCCCATGATATAACCCCTGTTTTCACTGTATTTGGTGTTGGTATAATTTGGAGAGGGAAAGGGAAAAAACAAATTGTTTAAATAGGGATACAGGTGGACCCATTGCAACAATGAAATGTATAGGATGCTATGTTGAAAAAGGAACTTTACAACTTTGGCGGGGGAGGGAGGAGAGTGTAATCCTGGAGATGGGAGGGCAGGATCGTAGTGGAAAAACAAAGGAAGCAACAATGCTTGATAAGAAATGTACTCATTACCTTCCTCATGTAAGAGTAACCCCTCTGTATGGTATTTTCACAATAAAAAACTTATTAAAAATAAAAGAAAGCCTAAGTCACAAGGTCTTTTTGTTGTTCAGGTTCTGATTCTTTTCATTTGCAAATACCTGCTTTTATCAAAAACCCAACAAACATGAGGTCACAGATTCCTGATTTGTACATTAAGAAGGTCAAATTGGGCAACACATTCTTTTTTTTTTTTATCAAAACAATGAAAAGGAGTCCTCCAGTAATAAAATATAAAGTTTTTCTGTAATAAATCAATGTAGTAAGCGTATGTCCTTTAAACATAAAGAACCCTTGATGTTTTAAGCTTCAACCACTTTTCCTTGCAAAAGCAACTTACAAACACCTATCATGTGTTCAGTTAACAGTGAATATAAGTTGTGAGAAAAGGGTTCACAACTGGTGTTTTCATAGACATTCTTTACTTCCTTATTTGCCACTATTATGAAAGTTTTTTTAGGATATATGTGTATTAAAAATGACTCATTTGAAAGTCTTTGTCTTACATTTGAGAAAGAACATCTCTTTGCTTATTGTCTCATCTCCCATAACTGCAAAGGTCAGTTGGTCAGATTCTCCAAAGAATGTTTCCTGCTCTTACCAACTAAAAGGCAATACTGCCCCCCGCCCCCGCTAAGTATAGAGATGGTTGCTAATTACAAAATGAAAGTAGACCTGGTCAATGCCTAGTCAATGTTAGCCTCTACAGGGCTGAAATATTGGCCTTATCATTCTTTCTCCCTTTTCCTAGCGCATTCCCTTTTACCAGATCTGAAATGTTTTTCAGAACCAAGATATATTCTCGTAGTGTTAAGGACCAGATACATCCCTTTAATTATGCCAATTCTCAGAAATTCTATTCTGAGGCCATAACGGCCCAATTCTGCATGAAGAATCGCATTTACATTTAAATGCAACCCAGAGACTCTGCGAAAGAAAATGACTGAACAAAAGAAATTTAAAGATTTTTACCAGAAAGTACTTATGGATGCAATTTTGCTTCTGGCTACAGAAGGTGAATTTATTTTGATCAAAAGTACCACAGAGAACAACTAGAAAGTTACATCCATTAGATCAATTAAGAAAACAGTGATCCTTCCAAAGACCTCTAAAAACTAAGACGACTTGACAGGATAACATTCTGGAGAGAAGAGAAGTCCAGAGAAATAGGCCCTAGGTCTGGTATTATTTTGCCCATAGATAAATCTGATGAATCTTATGATTAAAACGGTTACCTAGGAGGCTAAAAATCCTGATAATAAAACAGTGTCTGAGAGCTAAGAGCTGGATGGAGTAATCTTACAGTACTGGAGTAATTGGAATTGTCTTTTCTCTTGAAAGGTTTGCAAGGCATTGTTCTAAGAATAAAGATAAGGAAGAGTAGAAGATATGGTAAACTAGCACTGGTGGCTGATGTCTGTAATCATAGCTACTCCGGAGTCTGAAATCTGAGGGTGAAGGCTCAAAGCCAGTTTGGGCAGACAAATCCATGAGAGTCTCAACTCCAATTAACCAGACAAAAAGGCAGAAATGGAGGTGTGGCTCAAGTGACAAAAAGCCAACCTGCCAGCTTTGAGTGGAAAAGCTCAGCCAAAGTGCAAAACCCTAAGTTCAAGCCCTGGTACTCACACACACACACACACACACACACACACACACACACACAAAAGGAATAGGATGTTTAAAAATACTAAAACCAAGGTTTAAATTAGCTCAGTGTGACTCAATGTAAATTGTTTTTCTCATCCTCTGTTAGAAGTAAATATGCACATAGCTATTGAGCCTTTGTCAATCACTCCTATGCATATCCTCCTTTGACCTCAGTGAATGTCTAGAGTCCTATGTAATTTATCATGCTCCAATGTGTGTGCATATATATATATATAGCTATGTGTGTGTATAAATAGCTGTGTGTGTATAGAGTGAGAGCTGTGTGTATATATAGGTGCATATGATCATATGTGTGTATATGCACGTGCATATGATCATATGTGTGTATATACATGTGCATATGCTCATATAGAATAATATTTAATGAAATGAACTCCAAGAAAGGGAAAAAGGTTGTTTTTAGGTGCTGTTGTTGCTGTTTTTGTTTTCTTTTCCTTTTGTATTGTTAGTTTTTTTTTAATCTAGAACGGAGGAACAAAGTGTAAACAAATACATCAAATAATACTAGACAGTATGTGGAAAACAAGCTGTACATCTTGTGGGTGGGAACAAGAGGGAAACACTGGGAGAGAGTGAGGGAAGGGGAGACATTGTTCAAAAATAATTGTACTCTAATGTAACTATAATCCCTGTGCATATCAACTTTATAATAACAATAAAAAGAAGTAAATAATTCTTTAGAAGGTCAATATATTCAAGAAATTTGATGCCAAGATGAATGATTTAAGCAGAGAACTAGAAACATTAAAAGAGAATCAAATAGTAAATCTAGAATAGAAAAATATAATGCCTGAGATTAGACTACAATGGATAGGTTAACAGAAGATTAGATAAGGCACAAAAGAAAACCAATAAATTGGAAGTCCAAAGAAAATATCTAATCTAAGGGTCAAAGAAACAAAATACAGAAAATATAAAGAAGAGAAAGACTCAAATAGAAATAGAAATTATGGCCTTGTCATATATAAATAAGGTATATGTATGTGTGTGTGTGTGTGTGTGTGTGTGTGTGTGTGTGTGTGTGTGAATATGAATAGTCAATGATAATATTTGAAGAAATAATGACCAAAAACTTTCTAAAACTGCTGAATGACATCAAAAAACTTTCCGAAACTGCTGAATGACATCATGGTACTGAGTTTACAAACACCACAAACACCATCATCAGAGACATGAAAAAATGCTCCTAGACAAGAAATATAAGGAAGATAGAAAAAAAAGCAACAAGGTGGAATATTATCTTCATTTTATCTCAAAGGAACAGCAGTTAGAATTATGGCTTGCCTTATATAGATGTCTTTAAGACCAGAAGAAAATGGAATAATTCTTTCAAAGATTGGAAGAAAATACCATCGACCTAAGATTCTGTATCTGGCAAAAATTTTTTTAAAAAAGCAAAATGAAGATATTTTCACACAAAAAAATATACTAGGAAAATCAACAACTGATCACCATAGGAATATTAAAGGATAAAGTACATATTCAAACATTTATCAATATAAGTAAGTGTAAACAGATATGTAAAAAATCAACACAACTATTAACTATATAACAGTAATAATAGCAATACCAATGTCTTATGAAGTTTAATATTTACAAAATTAGAGCACACAAAGAAATAGCACAAAGGAGCAAATAAATAAAGATAATTAAAGTGTTGTAAGGTTCTTGCACTTTTTAGGAAGTGAAAAATAAAGTTTATATTTACCTTTAAAATAAAAACACTATATATGCTTGGCACCAGTGGTTCATGTGTGTAATCCTAGCTACTCAGGAAGCTGAGATCTGAGAATCAGTTTGAAGACAGCCCAGGCAGGAAAATCCATGAGACTCTTATCTCTAATTACCACTATAAAACTGGAAATGATGCTGTAGCTCAAGTGGTAGAGCGCTAGCCTTGAGCAAAAGAGCTCAGAGACAGCTCTTGGGCACCAAGTTCAAGTTTTATGACTGACAAAAAAACTATTCATTTTAATATCTTGACTAATCACTAAAAATGTAAGATGCAAAAATAGATGTAATCCGAAGGGAAAGCAAAGTGATATAAGATAATGATTGGAAGAATTTTCTTTTATTTTGGATTTACCACCTGCTCCAAAGTTTTGATAATTAAATTTCTCCTAGAATAAATTTCTTCAAAATATAGATCTTTTGGAATGAGTCATCTGAGATGCCCTTGCTCGTTTTGTCACCTGCAGACTCTATGCCAGCTTGCTTAGGAAATAAGACAAGTGAGCATAGTAGTAGAAGATGGAAATAAAGAATTTGAAATTCATGTGAGACACTGATCCATAAATTACGATCTTTGAGCCATGCTTTCCACACCTATAAATTGTACAAAATGAACACTTTGCTGATTTTCCTGAAGAGTTTTTTGAAGGGAGAATTAGAGGAGAAAAGAAATGTAAAACTCTCTTGTGAGGTGCTATACACATATTTATAGTTCAAAAAATCAATCATTCATCCCAACAAAAAATATTCACATAAGTTAGGAAAGGCAAAGCGAGTGGCATGTTCTCGGTATTAGACAAGGTAATAGGAGGCTGTAGTAAGCAATAAGCCCTGGACTTTCTTGTCTATAGCTTGTATAGCTTCGGTAGTTATCATAGTTAGTCCTTCAGGAACTCTTTCCCAAAGAGTGACCCTATCTTCGACACAAGACTTTTAGAATCACTGAGAAGAGATAAAAGGCAATACAAAGATGAGAAATTGAATCCAGTTACTTCTACCCACATCCAATTGACCCAAACCAAATCAAATGGTGTCAAGTCAACTTCAAAGGAGGCTGGGGATCATGGCTTCCTTTTATGTCCCTGAAAAGGTTAGGTTGGTTAGTATCAACACTTCTCTAATAAACCATCAGTATCGACTCATTGTGCTATAGCTAGTATTAAAGAAGGTGATCACATCTAAAATATACCTGGAACTTACAAAATTAAATCCCCAAAAACAAATCTTCAAAAAAACAATTGCCCGATAAATAAGTGGGCTAAAGACTTAAAGAGAAACTCCTCTGAAGAGGAAAGAAGGATGGCCAATAGACACATGAAGAAATACTCAACCTCCCTAGCCATAAAAGAAATGCAAATCAAAACAACATTGAGATACCACCTCACCCCAGTTAGAATGGCTATAATCAAGAACTCTAGTAATAACAGATGCTGGAGGAGATGTGGACAGAAGGGAACCTTACTCCATTGTTGGTGGGAGTATAAACTTGTTCAATTACTTTGGAAAGCAGTATGGAGGTTCTTCAAAAGACTCCACATAGAGCTCCCCTATGACCCAGCAATCCCACTTTTGGGCATTTACCCAAATGATCACAAACAAGACCACACTAAAGCTACCAGCACGACTATGTTTATTGCAGCCTTATTTACCATAGCTAAGATATGGAACCAACCCAGATGCCCCTCAGTAGATGAATGGATCAAGAAAATGTGGTATATATACACAATGGAATTCTGTGCCTCCATCAGAAAGAATGACATTGCCTCATTTGTTAGGAAATGGAAAGACTTGGAAAAAATTATATTAAGTGAAGTACGCCAGGCCCAAAGAAACATAGGTCCCATGGTTTCCCTTACTTGCAATAACTAGTATATGTCTGAGTCAAGCAGAAAAGGTCAGATAAGTTGATGTTAGGGGAATGAACCCCAAGATAAGTACTCAAATGTTTTTTTGGTTTTTTTTCTTTCATGCAATTGTTACTAACATATTTATAAGATGATTTCTTTGTTACTTTGTATGTCCCTCCCCCACGGTATAACCCATGCTTTCACTGTATTTGATGTTGGTATAATTTGTGAAGGGGAAGGGAAAAAAATCGTTTAACTAGGGATACAGGTGGACCCATTGCAACAATGAGATGTACAAGTCATTATGTTGAAAAACAAATTTTACAATTTTGGTGGAGGGGAGAGGATCGAGTGGGGGGAGGGGATGAGAAGGGATGGGAAGGGGAAACAAAGAAGAGGCAACAATGCTTGATAAGAAATGTACTCGTTTTCTTGCCAATGTAATTGTAACTCCTCTGTATGGTATTCTCACAATAAAAAAGGAGAAGAAGAAGGTGATCACCTTCCTGTGGTCCCTTGCTTTTACAAAAGGCAGATTATATTTTTAGTTCCTCCCTTGCAATTTATTAAAACACAACAAATCACTTCAACAATGAGGCCCATACTTCATCCTCTTAATAAGTAATTTGTTTGGACAAAACAAACCACTATGAATTGGTTATAACTATAAGGTGCAAATAAAGAAACAGATGAGCCAGAAACAAGACTCTCACTATCCAAGATATTATATAACAAGGGAGCCTAGTGCACATTGATTGCTTAGAGAAAAAAGTCTTCAGTGACTTCTAGAGCCATAACTGACAGCCATTCTGTTGGGGATCCTCATATCCTGTCAGGCCCATCTTTATAATGGAGACTCACCCAGAGGAGTCAGAACCTGCAATATTTTAACAAAAAACAAAAGCATACAGACAACTGAACTTAGATTCTGGCCAGAGATCCTGCCTTAGGTCCCTCTGCTGCTCTAGAAAAACCTACAGGTCTTCTCTGACTACGAGGAGACAGGTTTGATCAGAATGCCCTAATCTGGGAGTTTTAAAGTTATTCTCTCTGCTAAATAATGATCTTTTGCCTAATTCATTTTGGAAAATTCAATTTTTCACTGCTTTGGTTTCCCACCGATCTCTCATGGAGACGTTAGTAGTCCAATGAGAATCATGACTACCTAAAATGTAAGTGTGGGAGTGTACGCATGTTTACACTCACATGTGTATCCATGCATGTGTTGAACAAATGAGGAAGATTAAGATTTACTATAGGAATTGCCTTACATGGTTATGGATGCTAAGTGATTCCTCAATTTGCCATCCAAAGCAGAAATACTAGAAGTCAATGGTATCATTTCAATCCATGTTCAAAGACAAGGCACAAAAAGAAACTTGTGATCAGACCATCAAGGTCTAGGAGAAATGTGATTGTCCCACCCCTTCTGCTGCTTTATTTTTCTATTTGTGCCCTCAAAGGTCAGATGATGCCCACTAAAATGTTGGTCAGAACAATCTTCTTACTCTTTCTACATTCCAGCTTACATGCTAAATGACAACTGGGGGAAAAAATAACCTCAATGACAAAATGAGAAAGAATACTTTACCAGTGATTTGGGCTTCCCTTAGGCAGAATCAAGTTGTTGCATTAAAACTGTCATCACAATAGCATCCCAAACATATATGACAAGTACCATAGCATAGGAGATGATGGTTTATATGAGCTCTTGGATATCCTTCATGTATTATGTATGATCCATTAATGTGATTTGCTCAAGTGGCTTCCATTTCCCGTGGGCATGGAATCAGCCCCAGAGAGAAGGGCATAAAGACTGTTGTTATCCAAGTTGTCCTATGAGATTTTGGAATTTGAGGTCTTTGAAATCCCACAAAAGCTTAAGCTTTTAAAAATTTATGAATCTACACACTTTTTAAGTTTACATTCTCAAGCCTTACCTCGCAGGCTCAGAAGAGATCCTTGGAAGGGAGATCCAAGAGATCTCTCAAAGAGAAAAACCAAAGTAGAATTTAAAAGTGAGAAGGAAGAAAAAAAGCACTATTGTTCTAGGGAACATTCTAGGTAAGCCAGGAATATTGTTCTTCTGATAAAAAGAAAAGAAAAACATTCATCTTCAATCCACACCATTGGCTACCCAATCTTTCCGAAACACAGAATTACTTTCTCTACTTAAGATGTGATAGACCACATCAGCCATAGAAGGACCAAAGGTCTAACATCTTTATTCCATATCTATGCCCATGTGCCTGTCACCATTTTAACCAACATAGCCCAATGGTTATCCTTAGTCATGTCCCAACAATCCCCTAAACCACAATCTGATGTTAGATCTATTATGCATCTATCAGCATGTTCAACATTAGATATCTCTTGTCTACCCCCTAACAAATCACTACCCTACTTCTAAAAGCTGTAAAGATGTTCACCCTCACAGTATTTGGGGACAGTTTTATTCCTTGGAACTTTCATTCACTTTGCTCTGCCTGGAAAAAATTATATTTCCTTGTTGAAGCTTAGCTCCCATGTCACATAGAAAATATTCCAATTCCCCCCACAGGATAGGAAAACAATTTATTCCTTCCCTCCTCCCAAAGCTTTCCATAGAGAGCTTCCAGGGTCCACACCATGTTACACTTAGTATAAGTTTACTGTCATTTTGATAATAATAGCATCATCTAGCCCTGGCCAAGCCATTGCAAAATATGTGCATTCTGTTTATGATATTAGTTAATATTCCTATGAAGCATAATTAGATGGATACTATTTTCATCTTCGTGTTTAAAATCAGGAAACTAATGATCATAAAACCTGAATAACTTGAATAGGATCCACATGTAATATAGAAGGGAAGTAGGTTTTAAAAGAAGGTTTCCAGAATCCCCAGCCTAAAATGAATGGAAAGCTAAGTTTGACCTCAGCCCTGCCACCCAGCTAGTTGTCTGGGGCAAACCAGTTAGCCTCACAGTACCTTAGTCTCTTCCTCTGAAAATCCAGATAACCTCTGCCTTGTTGCTTACTGGGATTCTGTGATCATAAAATGAAATAGTGAATCTGAAAGGACTTTGCAAATGCTAAAGTGCTATGCAAATGCAAGCTAATTAATTAATGAACTCATTAACATGTTCTCCTGCTGGGCTGCAGTTAGGGCCAAATTATAAATAATCCTCATCTTGCTGGGAATTTAACCAAGAAATTTGGGGTGGTAGAAGAAATGAAGAAGGCTGAGATGTAAAGTCTAAAGCTCTACACTTACTAATGGAGGCAATTTAACTTAGAATCATTTCTGTTGGCAGAGAATATCTCCCTCCCCTCAAAAACAGTAAAAGATGGAAGGTTTCACAGGGATGAGAAATCTCTCTAATACATTCATTAATAGCAATGGTTCAGCATGTCATCATTGTGCCCTAAATCTACTGAGCTGGTGAATGGGCAGGCCCTGTAATTAATGTCTAGGTCTTCATTACTTATTTATGGTTAGCAAACATTTTTACTATGTGCCAGGGACTGCTCTAAGTGCTTTACAAATATTAGCTTGTTTAATCCTCATAAACACTCTACAAGTAATCACTGCCTCTCTCCCCATTTTATAGATGGAGAAACTAAGATGTGTAGAGCTTACATAGATTGCCCAGGGCATGCAACCAAGAATAATGAAACCACAGTTCATACTATGGTTCATACCTGTTTCTTTTTTCATTTGTGCTCTTGAGACCATCCTATACTACTTCTCTTCATGTGGCTGCACTGACCTGACAATTCATCCATGAACATCCTTGAAAGGAATCCAACATATTCTTTCTCTGTGCTCCCAATGTACTTTCCATGTGATGCTTCCATAGCTCACATCCTGTTATACTTGGGGTACATTTATTTTCATTTTAATAATAATAATAACAATAATGGCATTACATAGCACTGACCAAGCCACGCAATATGTGGTTTTTGCTCTGTAGTTACTGGTTAATATTTACATGAGGCATAATGAGAATTATGAACCAGCCAGAAATCTTGTTCCTGAGGAAGCTGGTGAATGAACAGAAGAAAACATTGCTTATTGAGCACTCGTCATATCATAGCTGCTGAATAAAACCATATGCACAATGCCATTGAATCTTTGAGGGTACACTTGACTTAGGGAACTAGGTCTTTGAGTTTTGCATATCTGAGCTACATTCTGTTGTCCGTCCTGTGAGAAGCCTCTTCTCCCAGGAGGCAGGACCTCTATGGTCCTGTAGCTGTGTGTGATGATACTTGGAAGGGACAGTTTGGCCCTCCATACTGTGCATGATTGTGACATTCTTAAATAGCTTTAAAAAAGTAGTATTCCCATCTCTATTTGTCTGGCTCAGATGTTTCTGTCTCAACTGGTTCTCAACTCAAAGAAGTAAAAGGGAAATGTTGCTTATGTTGCTTCCTAGCAGGTCTTACTGGATACAAAGTTCTCAAAAGAATCTCCTAAGATCACAGGACAGTTCATAGGGAGTCTGGAACCCAAATAGCGAATCAGGAGTGAAGAGTACCTTAATTCTAGAACAGGGTAATTTAAAAGGAGGAATTAGCAAGATCTGCAAAGTTCAAACTCATATTATACTACAAGATGATTTTACAATGATATATTAAATCTATTTAATTTTATTTAATTTGGCTCTAGGAAAAAACTTCATTCTACACACCAGGCTCTGTGAGGAAATTAGCCCTAAACATTGCATAAATATATAATGGAAATCAAGGCCTGAATCTAAAATTTGCTGATTCTGGAGCCAATATATAAACATCACATATAGCATGGTTTCTTGCTTCTTATATGCTGTGCAATGTTGTGATTAAAACAACAGAAACTGGTAGAAAGAAATTATCCATAATCTTACTACGCCAATAAACCAACCAGTGTATTTGTTCACATTTCCCTTGGATAGGCAGTTACAGAGTTTATGTGGTTACAAAGTTCTCCTGAAGCTCTATTTCATACTCATGACTAAAAGTTAAATAACTGTGTAGAATTATTATTCTAGCATAATTAATTTAAACATGTCCTTTGCATTGTGTGGGAAGTAAATTTCTAATACTGTACCCTTATACATAATGCAGCAATGAATGTCTTTCAAATAAACAGCTTTGATTTCTTTGGGAAAATTGCCTTGGCACCAGCCAAAGTGGTGAGTTTCCCAAGTTAGATTGCTTCAACTTCCACTAAGAAAAAGTAGAGGTGACAGGAACATTAAATATCTTTTATAAGCCTTGCCTCTCTTCTCCCATCTCACTGCAGAAATACAGAGAAAAGAGCGATCAAGTGAGCGAGAGAGACAGAGACAGAGACAGAGAGAGAGGAAGAGAGAGGGAGAGGGAGAGTGCTAGGGACGCACGTCAGCCCATGATTAGACCAGTCAAACATGTTTAAATAAAAAAGGAGTTTGGAATACTTAACAGGATCAAAGATTGAAGATTACAGAGATTTGGAGCCCTTTAATAAATATTAAAGATACATTCCTCCACTCTATCTTGGCTATGCATCAAGCATGGAAGAGACTCAGACAGACATGGAATTTGGAAGCCAAAGGTCTTTGTCTTTGTAGTAGTATAGTCTGACAGGTACGGGAGAAATGTATATTGTCTATATTTAAGGGAGTAGAAGAAGTAGAGTTTCTTAGTAAAAACTGGAATGCATACATTAATAGCTGGCCAGCTCCACATGGTGGAGGTTGAAGAGAACCGTGATAAACTATCCTTACAGAGACAGATAACTAAGGACTAATAATTGATGACATAGTCATCACTTTGACAGATCCAAAATAGTCTTGTTTCTTCTCCAATTCTCTTTTCGATAAACTATACTACTTTAACTCAAAATAAAATAGTGCCTCATAAATGTCTAGTACTGGTAGAACTAAAGTATATCAAATTCTACTTACTGATAGGGTAGACAGAGGGTTAGGTTAGACAAACGAATGTTCTTTATAAGATCAATCATACTGGATATCCTCAAGGACCATCTGTAGAAAACAAGCTTCTTCCTTTTCTGATGGTAGTTGGGTGGCTTAACCCTTTCTCACCCACTGAGTTGTCCGTCTTCCAAGAGCCTAGACTGGCTAAGGGGAGTCTTGATTCCCTGCAAGTCATGTTTCTCCCATCAATGTGCAACCATGTGTTGACTCAAATTACATAGTCTACGCTATGAGAAGTCCTGCGAGAAAGATTCTGCTTAACTATTAATAATTCAATTTGTCTCAAATCTGTTCAATCATAATGAAAAGCTTCCTTTCTACTCTATCTTTCTATTTTTGATAAGTACTACTATCCTGTGGATGTAGTAAGAAAAGAAATGGGTTTTGGTCAGTACTAATGGTTCTCATCTAAAATATTAGATAGTTGAGAGGCTGAAATCTGAACAATTGTGGCTCAAGACTAGCCTGAGCAGAAAAGTCCACTAGACTCCATCTCCAAAATAACTAACAAAAAGTGGGGCAGGAGGTATGGTTCAAGTGGTATAGCTCCAGGTAAGCAAGAAAGCTGAATAAGAGAGAAGGTCCTGAATTTAATACTCTAGTACTGCCAACAAGGAGGGAGGGAAAGAAGAAGGATAAAAGTCAGGGAGGGAGGGAGGGAAGAAGGGAGAAAACAAAATTTCTACAATCCAGCTGGCTCCTGTACCTGAAATTTCCATATTTCTATTCTATAGAAGATGTTGAAGAAGATTTGCTTTAGAAAATATTGGAAAATTTGACAGGCTAACTTACATGGCAACCTTTATTTCTCCACTTGAATTTTTGTAAGTTATTTAACTGTCGTATATTTGGGTCCATCAACTACAAGATAGGGAATCCTAGAAGTAAAACATGTGCTTGGTAGATGGCAAACACAAAGTTAACTGTTATCACCCACTTTTACAGGAGTCTAGAGGTCAAGGAGGGTAGGACTTAAGTCTTCCTGTAAAGTGACATCACAATCTGTTTGGAAAAGCAACATAGAGCCATGGGATTAAAGCCACCATTTAAGAAAAAAAAGACCAAACAAGCAAAGGGGTGAAAATGTCATGGTTAAGACATTTCATGAAACTAATATGAGTGGTTGAGCCATGACACAAGGATTCTTCCCTTTACTCTGCCCTTTAAAAATTGCCTCCTATGGCATGGGGATTGCCAGGATCTAGGAGGAGAGGGCATGGGGAATTATTGTTCCATGGGTACAGCATTTCAATTTGGGAAGATAAAAAACAGTTCTCACAGGGGATGATAGTATTGACGCCATAGTAATGTGAACATATCGATTTCATCCAACTGAAATTGTTAAAGTGAAGCTAGGTGCTGGTGACTCATATTTGTAGTCTTAGCTACTCAGGAGGCTGAGATCTGAGGATCAAGGTTCAAAGCTAGCCCTGGCTGAGAAACCCAAGAGACTCTTATCTCCAAATAACCAGCAAAAAGCCTGAAGTGGAGCTATGGATGTCAGAGCTCCAGCAGACCACAAACAAGGACATACTAAAGCTGGGAGCACAACTATGTTCATTGCAACATTGTTTACCATAACGAAGATATGGAATCAACCTAGATGCTTCTCAATGGATGAATGGCTAAAGAAAATGTGGTATATATACACAATGGACTTTCATGCTTCCATCAGTAAGAGTGATGGTGTACCATTCATAAGAAACATAGGTTGCATGGTTTCCCTCATTTGTTGTAATTAGCATGGGCCCTATAAATCTACAAGTAAACACACTGGATGGTAAAAGACAAAATAAATACACTTGGACATGCTAAATTATACAGGACTCTAGACATTCATACACTGAGACCAAAGGAGGATATACTCTTAGGAAAGGATCATACAGGCTCAATAGCTATGTGCATATGATCATATAAAATGATATTTAGCAAAATGAACCCCAAGAAATGGAAACGAGGTTTTATGTTATTTTGGTTTTTTTGATTGTGTTTGTCTTTTTCTCCTTTGTTACTGTTTTTGTTTTCTATTTTTTTTGTCTTTTATGTAAGTTTATCTGCTTGGGGAAGAGTGAGGAGGGAAACACAGAAATGGTGGGACAAAAGGTGAACAAATGCAGCAGTGATATTCACGAGCATCTATGTTGAAAATGACCTATATAATTTGTGGGGGAATCAGAAAGGAAAACCTGGGAGAGAGCAAGGGAAGAGGTGACACTGCTCAAAAAGAAATGTGCTCATCTTTGTTGCTATTGTTTTTAATGTGCTTACAATGTACTATGTGATTTTTTTCTTTCTTTTGTATGTTCTTCCCCCTGCCCCCACCTTGTATAACCACTGTTTTCACTGTATTTGATTCATGTGCCCTGCATGGGGGAAGGGAAGGGAAATAACAAAATGCTGAAACAAGGATACAGGTTGACCCATTGTAACAATGAGATGTTCAAGACACTATGTTGAAAATGAACTTTACAACTTTGGCAGGGGGAGGAGTTGGGAAGGTAGAGAGGGAAGGGATGGTAGGGGAAAAACAAAGGGGGGAGTAACAATGTTCTATAGGAAATTTACTCATTACCTTACTCATGTAACTGTAACCGCTCTGTACAGTATCTTTACTATATATGTACATATATATACATATATTTATATATGGGAATAGATTGCTTAAATTCAGAAAATTTGTAAAACTTTTTCAAAATGTAAATTTAACTGTTGAGAAACAATACATAAAAAATATATAAAGTAAAAAAAATGTACTCATTACCTGACTTATGTTAGCTGTAACCCATCTGTACATCGCCTTTACAATAACAATATTATAACCATTAAAAAAAGGTTAAAATAATCAATTTGATATTGTGCATCCTATACCACAATTTAGAAATAATAAGTAATTTAATTATTAGCTAAGGGAAAAGAATGTCACCTCCTCCCCTTCTCTCTGTACCAGTTTGTATCACAGGTAAAACGGCATCTCCTGGATGTTGCTGGTCCCGTCTCAGTTTTGGCTTCTTCCTTTTAGCTTCTCTTCTCTTCTAGCCAGGCCTCCAGATGGTACTTTCATCTCTCAGTCAAACACCCTCCTTCCCATTCTCTTTTCCCCTCATCCCCAATTTACTTAAAACTAAATTGTCCTTTTTCATAATTCTTGACAGAACATGAAGCTCTCTTTCTCCCTTTTATGCTGTCACTGAATTCTAAGTACAAAATTATGCAGGGAATGCCTTTAGATTCTCCAGCTTGAGAACTTTTCAACATGAAGCTCTGCATCAGATAACAGCTTTCATCTCAGGAACAGCTTTACACTGCACCTAAGTAAAAGCTTAATGTATTTAAAAAAGTGGGCATCAAGGGTATAAAAATGTCAAGGTAATCAGTACATATAAAATCATCCCAAATAAAACATGTCCCTCCACACACAAGATATTCAATAAGAATGCTTTCAAGGCAACTTATTTGACTTGCTCGTTTTTGCAGCCCACCTTTACATTTGCCGTTTCAAAAGAAAATTTCAGGTGGCTCTTCTCTAGAGACACACCCCTTCCCAACTATCCATTAATGAGACTTGCTCATGTAAAACAAGCTAGAGAATTACAATGCCCTAGTTACTGGTTGTGGTTAAGACTTAATTGGATGGCTATGTTCAATTCTGAGCATCATGTTTCAAGAAATAGAAGAGGGGGGAAATGTGACAAATTAGATGTAGTTCAAAGGAAAGCAAGATTATGGATGAAGATGGCTTGGAAAATAGGAGCCAGTTGGGAATGTGAAGGTAATTCTGCACATTTTCAGCTCAGTGCAGATGTCTGGATAATAAGGGGAAAACTCTGTTAAGTCAATTCCAACTTGGTCTCTGAGCACATCACCATGAGGAGGGAAAAACAGAAGGAGGAGTTATCTTTCATTCTTTCACTAGTTTATACTACCTACTCTGGCATATAGTAGATGTTGAATAAAACATTCTTTAAAAAAAATAAACTGTCTTGAAGCAATTGGACAAAAGGGGTTTCAAATGAACACATCACTTTATGAGTACAACACACCTTGATCAATGGCACCCCTCCCATTGTTTTCCCCCATCTATTTCAACCTCATCAAGTAAACCATTCTTTCTGCAGGCTTCCTAGAGAAACAGTTCAAAATAAAATTATTACAAGTGCTTTTGTGCTGATGCTAACAAGTTTATTTTTCTAGAAAGAGTTGAATTGTTGGGTTTGATCCCCAGCAAGAATAATTTGGGAATGGTAAAATCAATTTTCTCATTAGGCCAGTTATAGATTAAACAACTTACCCCAAGGCTCTTGTCAACTCTGCTCGCTCTCAACTCTCTGTACCTTCAGCCATATTCATCATGTCACTCAAAAATTCATGACTCCCTCTGGCCCCCAAGGGAAAGTTCAAAATCGGAAGGTAACTAGCATCGACATTCTAGCCTAAACATGTCTTTGCAATCTATCCACCTCTTCTTCCCTCTCTATGATTCACTCCTAAGTCAGCCCAGTCTGTGCATTATGCTCCCTTCCCTGAGTTCTTTCACTGGGCAATATCTCAGACAAAGC
The DNA here is from genome assembly GCF_024711535.1 of Dipodomys merriami. Classification (NCBI taxonomy): domain Eukaryota; kingdom Metazoa; phylum Chordata; class Mammalia; order Rodentia; family Heteromyidae; genus Dipodomys; species Dipodomys merriami. Next base: position 34,663,196 of record NW_027202382.1, read on the forward strand.
CCCATTTAATCTCCGTACCACCACTAACTATCCACGCAAACTCCAGCTAATTACTTACCTTCTTTGAACCATGCCACATCACGTATTAAATGAGGACAGCCACACTTCTCAAGAGTCTTACACAAGGTTGTATGGATAAAGCTCTGCATTGTGCCTGACATAGAACTTCCCTCCATTCATGGTTTTGATAACAGTATATATTTTCCTACTCTTTAAACAATGTTTTTAATTAGTTCACCAAATTCTTCCTCTTCATTGAGGACAAGCCCAATGCTAATGTTTTTAAATTCACCAAAGTATTCTCTGAATGCTAGAGCTGGCAAGGAATTCAGACACAGCTGAGGTGGTATAGCACCCCCTCCCTGAACTGGCTCATTGGACACGAGATGACATTCCCCACTGGAACATCTGCTCCATTCTCTTTAGCTTGTCTCCTGGACTCAGGTCTGCACATAATGAAAACAGGCATGACATGAAGTCCCAATCCTCAAGAGAAAGGAAAGGAGAGGTGGTGTTTATGTACATTTATAGAACAGTACCAGCTACATTTACAGACCATGTACCAGATACTCTGCCAGGTATTTTCCATGTATCATTTTATTTTCCATCAAAATGCTGACAGCAGTGCTCTGAACCGTGACTGCACATTAAAAGCACTAGAAGAGAATGTTAAATATATTGTCGCCCCAGATCTTCATCCTGACCAATTTTAACAGAATTTCTAGTGGTGAGTCAAAATCACCACGGGATGAGCACCCGAGAATGAACACACACACACACACACACACACACACACACACACACACACACACACATGCACATGTATGCGTGCATGCACACACACACCATATGTAAATACAGCCTCGATAATTTATCCTGATATTAACCTACACACTCTGCTCTGTTCTTTTCTTTGTATCCTGCACTCAGCATACATGCAAAATACTGGTAGGTACCAAGAAAAATACAAAAATAAATCAAATACTGATTCTACCTGCCTTGAGATGTGTATATGTTAACAGGAGGGAATAATTTTATATACATCCTAATGTCACAGGAAGACAAAGTCAAATGCTCCTCCCCCAAATATACCAGCTACCAAGATGTGTGTTTTAGCTGAGGGGTTAGGACAAGCATCAGATGCAGGCATTAGAATGGGAAAAATATGAAGTATTCTAAAACAGAAAATGGTGATCCAGGCAGGAAGAAGTTTCTGAGCAAAAGCCTGAAGGTAGGAAAGAAGAACTATGTAATCTCAAGGAATGATGGCGCCAGGAAGTCCTGGCTTATTCCCCCATTCCACGCCTTTGAAAAGATGACACAACATCTTTTATGTGTCTCTCCACTCTCCCACAAAATTCTGAGCTTATACCACACTGTGCTTCTCAGAGACAAGACTCAGTACTTAAGTATGTTCTGCTGTCTTTCTTTCCACTGCCAATCTCTGAAGGACTTCGAAGAAGTAAGTGAGCTCTTTGGGAGATTTTTTTCCCCTCCCATTTGAACATGCCCATGGCCCCATTCCCTGACCAATGGAGCCATTTACTAGCTGTTATACTCAGCAGGTGGGGAAACACTTGTCTCTCTGGGGCCCTGGCATTTTCAAATGGCTCAGGAGGGAGCCAAGTTGGAACTGGTTCCAGGAAAGCATCTCTGGATGATGGCAGAGAAGGAGGGGAGCATCTGAGGACAGGGTGGTCCCTGGTCCTTTTGAGCAGCTACGTATGGCAGCTCCTAGAAGTAGGTTGCTTTTAAAGCAGCCTGAAGTTACAAAATGCATCCGAAGTTCAGGCTCTGTGACTATTGTGAAAATCACTTCTGGTGAACTTCTTCCTTTCAGCTGCTCTTAGTTTCCCACCTTTAAAAGCTGCGGATTAGATAGTAGTTCATAACTTCCATTATAAAAGCTATGCCTTCCTGAAGGCTGGAGGTAGGCATCATCTTATTTAACCCTCTCAACAACTGGATGAGATAATTATGGCATTATATCTAGCTTACAGATGAGGCTGAGAGGTAAGGACTAGGACCCCAGACCTGTAGCTCGAGCCCTAAAGCAGAGGCTTCCAAATGGCAGGTTGTAACATATTTTTTTTACAGGAATGAATAAATGGGGATGGATTGGAATGGAACAATAAGAATCAATTCCACACAATTAAGAGTATTATTGCAGGGTTGCATGCATATAATACACAAACAAATTGATTAAAGGATGATCTACTCAGGGGAGGACTTCAGTGGTATAACTCTTCTGAGCAAGTAACAAACAATCAAAACAATTTAACAAAATGAATACCAGGAAAGAAAAACTGTTGTGGGAAGGGGCAAAGGAAGGGGAGACAGATGAATGAAGAGAGGAAGGTTGAGGAGATACTGTCATTATACTCAAGGTACATATGTAAACCTGGGGCCAAGTAACATGAGGGGGATGGGTAGGTTTAGGAAAGACAGAGAAGAACAATGCAAGGGTTGGCACTGATGACGGTGCATGGTACTAATAAACTGATCTGTAGAATCAAGTAGTTGTACCCCTTTGTACAACTACTTAAAGCTAAATAAAAATGAATGAAATGGGTATTGTTGGTTAAATCAATTATGTGATATATCAATAATGACCTTATGACGTATGATAAAATTCTATAAGTTTTGATATGCTCAAATAATTAAAATATGAGCCAAAACACAATCAATATTGTTTGATGAACTTGAGTTACACTTTCATACATTTTAATGTAATATATTCAAATGATATGCATGTGTACAAATGTACTTGCTGTGCACTGGAGCTTTTTTTTTTTTTTTTTGGTCATGGGGCTTGAACTCTGGGCCTGGGCGCCGACCCTCAGCTCTTCAGCTCAAGGCTAGCGCTCTACCACTTGAGCCACAGTGCCACTTCCACCTTTTTTTTGCTTATGTGGTGCTGAGGAATCGAACCCAGGGCCTCATGCATGCAAGGCAAGCACTCTACCCCTGAGCCACCTTTCCAGCCCACACTGGGGCATTTTATATGTATACCTTTTTCCTGGAAGTTGTTGCCATTCTGAAATCACTACTCCACCCCTGAGAATAGCTATTTTCCACATGACTTTTGCAGGAATAATTCCTTCCCCTTTTCAGAGCTCAAGGTTTTCAGATATGACACTTTGGAGGTCATAGTTATTAGGATGCTGCTGGTGTCTATTGAAGTAATGTCAAAGGAGCATGTCATGTGCAGGACCCCCTCTGAGTTCCCACCTCATTCTGCCAGAACAATATAGTCCCAGTCCAGGGCCCAGGAAGATCCAAGGTCTGGAGGTGAAGCCGCAGCTCAGGGCTGGTAGTGCTGGAATCTTTCAGGAAGGGATGAGTCCCCTGGGATTCCTGATCCAGCTGGAGAATTGAATTTCCATCTGGTGAATCACAAGATGATGCTTGCTCTTGCCAGACGCACCCTAGCAGCATGGAAGATGCAGACAGTCTTCGACACATAAATAGGTTAGGGTGCCAAAAGTGTCTTTGTAACTCAGCTGTTTTGGAGTTGGGAACATCACACTCCATCGAAACAAGTCTATAAATGGAGGTTAGGTTTGAATGTTTTAAAACTCAGAGGGTGTGTGGCGCGCTGCATGTTTTGGGTGGTGAACTGGATAAGAACTGAGTAAAAGCACAATTGCTAGCTGTGGTAACTTGAGCATGATTTCCTTATGCTTCCTGAGCCCCAGCTCCTCACTTCCAAAGAGTCGTGCTGTAGTTGGAGTTTGGAATATGACCTAAAGGCTCATGTCTTTGTAAAAGGCTTGGTCACAAGCCTGTGGCACTATTGGGAGGGAAGCAAACGCTTAGGAGGTGGGGCCTAGTGGAAGGTCACTGGGATATGCCCTTGAAGAAGACATTGGGACCTGATCCCTCCCCTTCCTCTGTCCATTTATCAATCCATCCTTACCTCCCTCCTTTACCACTTCCTTGTTGCCATAAAGCCAGTAGTCTCCACACCACAGTGCTCTGCCTCCTAAGGTCCAAGAGGGATGGAACCAGCTGAAACATTGGAAACCATTGACTCAAAGACATCTCCCTTTCCTTTGGGTTGATTCTGAAGTGTTCTGTCACAGTAAAGGAAGTCTAACACAATAAGGGTTTCTGCCTTTACCAGCAATGCTGGATTCTTTCTAAGACAGAAAGGGTGCCAAATTAGGTCACTGGGACTATTGTTACCATTATTACATTATGATTTTAACAAAACATTTGTAGCCTCGACCACAGCAATGAGGCATTCTGAGCTCCAGTTTCCACCTCTGTAAAACTACAGTGGCAAGACTCACCCCACAGGGTACTTACTGCATAATATAAATGAGAGGTATGTGCAAAAGTCCTTCAAGCTGGAGTGTGATATAGAAATGTTGCAGATCAATAATCATGAAATTAGAGAGCACTTCACAGATGGTAAAGAAGACTAATAAGGAGAAAGTTAGGGACAAGTTTCAGCCTGATAAGAGAGCTCCCAGTCTAGCTAAATTGCATCCTTACTAGAAACGTGGTGATGCAAATGAGTAAATGTCCTTCATCTACCATTATAATTCTTCGGAGAAAAACTTGGACCAAATGCTCTATAGAGCAACTGCCCATTGGCTACTGGATAAACCTAGCCAAGGAGGGGACTGATTGCAAGGACAATTTTCCATGTACAGCCTCAAGTTTCACACCATCTTTAGAATACTCAAGATGATCTCTCTGGGGAAGGTGAAAAGAATTATAATTACATCTGTGAAAAAGGCTTCAGAATGAAAAAAATCCTGCCATATGGAGTGTGGAAAATGTTTTGGAATTGAATAAATAATATGGCGGGTGTTTTTTCTCCTCCCCCCGCCCACCGTTTTTGTTTATACATCCATGTTATGCATGCTTGACTAGTGAATATGGATTGGTTTTTCTTTCAGAATAGAAATGCATTGGGTAATTTAATTTTATGACCATTAATAATATGGGTCTCTCTGCACAAGCAACGACATTTACAAACGTATAATCAGATTTTGTGATTTGGGTGTAAACCAATCATCCACAAGAGGCTGGCAGATATTTTCATCCAGTTTTCCTACTGTGGTGAGATCATGTAAAACAAAGCAAACAAACAAACAAACAAAAAGGGATAGAGTAAAAGGCCAGAGGGAAGTAGAAGGCCAGACTCCAGAGGGAAGTAGAAAGAGAACCACTAGTTTCAATGGATACTCCATCCTCTGGCAAGAAATTTTAAGTAGGCAAGAGATAGGTATTGCTAGCTATTAATCACCAATGGGTTGTAGACCATGTCTGAATGGGATGCCGCTGAATGCTCTCAGTAAGTCTGTGAATAACTGGCATGCTCAGATCAAAGGATGAAGCCTAGGTCAGAAGTCAGAGGAACAAAGTGATTGCCTCTCTCCCACAAGTACCCACTAGCAGAATTCATGTCTGAGCACTCACCCACCCAGCCAGCACTACTCACTTTAACCCCCTCATTCATTTCATGAACGTATCTTACACAGAGTATACAACTCCAAAAGTTCAGCATGTAAGCACTGTGCTGTGTCCTAAATGTGAAATATCCTCTTGCAGGCTCATGTGTGAAGTGATTGATCCCCAGATGATGGCACTATTTCAGGAGGTAGTGTAAACTTTGAGAGGCAGAGCCAGTTGGAAAAGTAAGTCACTGAGGACATATCTTTGAAGGACACATCTTTCCTTGGCCCCTTCCTGTTTCCTGTCCACCATGATATGAACAGCCTTTCCCTCTATCTGCTCCTTCTGCTATGATCCTCTAGCCCAACTGGGCCAAGAATTAGTAGAGTCAAGGACTCTGTTAGATTAATCTTTCTGAAACTATGATCAGAGTAAATCAATCTTCTCCTGGTTCTTGTTTTTCTCCCTTGCTTCTCTCAGGTATTTATGCACAGCGATGGTAGCAACTAATAGACTTGGCTATGAACTGACAAACTATAGAGGGGTACTGGATTTATGCAGCAAAACTCTAAACAGGGATTGTTCGATATGATTAATGATTGATATTTATCAAGGGTTTGTGTACTCAGTGCTTCATAACGTACCACCTTATTTAATCCCCACAACAATCCATTGCAAGACATACTGCTCTTCAGTTCTGCTTAAACATGAAGAAATCAAGTTTTAGAGAAATTAAGGGTGATAACCATGCTCACAGAGGCAGTAAATAATGATGCTAGGTTTTAATGCACATCTATTTAACTCTGGAGATACCTTTTTAGTATCTCAATTCCTGGCTACAAATGAGTGGATTGAAATCTACTTTTGTAGAAAATGATTAAAGGCCTTACTGAGAATTCCTGTTTGTTTTGATTGTAGGGCAACATCATGAGATCAACTTATTCAATAAGAACGTATAAAGTATCTTTGATGCAGTAGACACCAGCATATATCTGGGAATGCAGAGATAGGTAAGGTACAGTTTTTGCCTCAGGATGTGACTAACTATCAACTAACAGACAGATTATAAGTTCACTGAGGGTAAAGACATTGTATATGACAGGAACTCAGTAAATACCAGATTAAATATATATGTGTGTGTGTGTGTGTGTGTGTGTGTGTGTGTGTGTGTGTGTGTGTGTGTGTGTGTGTGTGTATATATATATATATATATATATATATATATGTATGAAAGAGAATCTACTATGTGCCATACTCTCTTGTGGTTAATGTGAAGGAAAAGTAAATAAAACAAAAATGTTTGCCCAGGAATGTACATTCTAATGAAAATTAAATAGACTGGGAGAGTTGTGGGGTGGTGTTAAATAGGAGAGTCAAAAAAGAATATAACTAACTGAGGTACCTAAATTAGATTTAGAGCTAATGATCAGACTTGATTGTGAAATAATAGGGTCTCTTTGTGAACAATGGTAAACTAATAAAGATGATGCTTTAGAGGGTTTGAAGACAGAAAATGCAGTGGGTAGATACAAGGTCAAACAGGACATTTATTTTCCACTTAGAAGGCAGCTAAAATTAAGATATCTAAGGACTTTAGATTAATCAAACTTGGGTCTTCTGAGTTTTCAATGTATAGTGGCTCACAGACAGAAGGATGAGAGACTGACTGTGAGCAGCATTACTTACTTGTTCTGGTCCAAAGAGAGATGCAATCCCTAACCTGGCTCTGGTATCTGACTCACTAGTCACCAAGGAGTGGGAGATGATGAGTGAGCACCTGATAGGGGGAAAAGAGTCCTCACCTCACGTGTCATCAGAGCCCTGCTGATAACAAGTACAGGTACTATCTAGGGGAGAAAAAACAAGAGTTTTAACAAGATCAGTGTAAAGCCAAGAAACCTAGCATGAGGACTCATCATCAATATTCTGGCAAGCCCTCTTATCTCATTTTTTCTATATTTTCTCTGCCACATGTTGCCTGATATCTTACTTCATCTGTTTCACTTTATCTTATTTCTTCATATTATATTTGTTCTCACTAACTAGACCTTAGAATACTCACAGCAGAGACCTTTACCCAACGGGTTCCCTGTCCCTAAACTATATTTGTCCACTGAAATCTTGAAAACTAAATCAATTCATCATCTTTTTGAACTACCTTATTTAAAAGGCCTATCCAGGTAAATAGCCCTCTAATGCAGAATTACGTACCCTGAAGTAAATGATGAAATTACCTGTTCCATAAGCCCTTCTCATTCACAGATCTTGTCTTTCTCAGCTTAGGGACGGAAGTCCCCAACAGAGAACCTAGAACACAGCAAAGCCATTGAGAATTCTAAAAGATTGAGCTTGTTTGAAGGACAGCATGGTTCTTATTATCATGGTCCTCTCAATACTCTGTAAGAGTATGGCACTTGTCTAAGACATCAGCTGACTCAGAGTTGTGTCCTTGGGCACATGCTTTGGGACTCTTGGCCCCTCTTCTAGATTTCTCTGCTGGGCACTATCTAAAGGAAGGAAATACAGGGTAATGGAGAGAGGCTCTAGCTGTCTCTACAATTGTAGGATATCAAAAGTGGCTCTTGAAGAGCTCACATGACAAACAACCAAGGAAGATGTTCATGGGCTCATGTAGCTCACAGGAATGTTCTATTTGTTCTCCACATGCTTGAAAGAATTATTTTGATCCATTGTCAGCATTTAAAACTTAACGAGTTTTTTTTCCACATAAAACTCCAGATTTCTATGTCCCTTGGAAAATCAGATCTAGTACCATGTGGCCTGTCTTCCCACCCATATGTTTCCAATATAATACTACAATCATTTTCTTTTATAACCCTATGCAAAGAACTACATATATTATATGCTAGTATTTATTTATTATGTATACATTAAGGGAGCTAGTTGTTTGTTAAAATGTCTCTTATTTTCCAAGAGAATTTCCATGAGTTATTAGATTTTTTTTCTATAACTTCTATACTTCTGAGGACAGTTGGAGTGTAATGAGAAAAATTCCAAATATGTTTCTAGCTTTTTTCAGCCATCCATCCATCCATCCATCCAACCTCAGGCCTGTGGCATTTTGAGGGAGAATCTCTTCATTTCTTTTATCTGTAGGAGAGCAAGAAAAGGCCCATTTATCCAAGCAAAAGGAAAATCATGTGAGATATTGTGTTGCTAAGATCATCACCTCTCATAACCTCCTAGGAGTGGTTAGACAAGACTATTAACATTCATGCCTGCTGGAAAAATGGATAGATAAAGGAGCCTCAATGTGTGATAGGAAGCTCTTGAAGTTCAAGCACACAAGGATCATAGCAGGTTTAGGTTTTAAATGATCTCACTAGCTGCTATACAGAAAGTGAATCTGTGAGTGGAAGGTCAGCAAAGGAGAGAGAGGTAGCTAAAGTCACTCAGACAAAAGAGGCAGAAGTGGTATATTAGTTATCATGGGTGCTATAAAATTTAATGCAAATTTAGTGGCTTAAAACAAGACAAATTGCTCAGCATTCTGATATAGGCTTCATTGAGTTTATATATACCTATATATGTATATATATATATATGCCATCTGAAATTTTCTGTAAACTCTAAGGAGAGACTCATGAATTTTCTTCCTCTCCCACTTTCTAGAGGCAGCTTACATTTTTGGGATTATGATTTCTTCCTTCATCTTCAAACCCAGTAGAAAATCTACCCTCGTACCTCTCAGATATGAGGATCCAGTCCTTCTGCACCAATTATATCCAAGACTATATAACTTCTGAATCTCAAGTGCAGGCCATCTGAATCCAAGCTCAAGAAACATTATGAAAATCTTGATCAATTTGATCTACCCAAATTATGAAAATCTTGATCAATTTGATCTACTCAAATGGGAAGTAACTCATCCAAGGTAACACAACAGGTCATTATAGTGCTTGTATCAGTCTGTTTTCTGTTACTATAATGTGATACCTGAGGTGAGGTGCTTTATAAATAAAAGGGGTTTGGTTAGCTCAGTTCTGGAGGTTTACATGCACAGCACTAATATCTGTTTGGCTCTGGTGAGGCTTCATGGCACACAGCATCACAACAGCTAGTGTACACACAAGGAGAGAAAATCATATCGTGAGACAGGAGTCAGCTTTCTATACAACAACCATCTGGCCAGACCAGAAGAGGCCCTTAGCTCTCCCATGAGAATCACATCTGTTCCTTAGGAGGACAGTGCCCTCAAACATCGCCACACTAGTGTCCTGGCTCCCAGTACATGAACCCTTTGAGGACAAACTCAAACATCTCCAAACCAAAACAGTGGCTCACAGGAGAAACTGGAGTGCCAGATAGACTTACAGACAGAGCCCAACTTTGTACCTGCTTCATATATGCCCCTAGGGAGGTTATCTCAAACTCCTTTCATAAAGGGCTTAGTTTATTTATCTGTCAAATAATAGTAGATAATAATATTACCCATAGATTCCTGGGCAAGATTATATCAAGATTCTTGGGAAGGATTAAAAGTGGTAGCTTTTGGGGAAACAGCTGAGTCTTGAATTCAGGACTCTGCTCCTCAGCCTGATTTTATCAGGTAAGAGTTAAGTCTTTTTGCAATTTTTACCAGTGATATTTGCCTATTTAATGACCTATGAAATGGACAGAGCATGGTCTCTAAGTCTAAACAGACTGATTTCCAAAGTGGATTAACCATACCAAGAATCATCTCTGAAGAGTTTCCCATCACCTTAGCCAATTTTTCCTTATTTTAACAGACAGGACAAGGGACATCATATGTAATCCAAAGTCTAATGATGCATCATTCCAGTCAGAAAACATTTTGTACTTACACGTTTTATATGGCTAACCAAGAATTGGCTATCTTTTGCTGTGCCCAAGACACAGAGAAAATGTCCATGTCTTTTTTTTATAAAGTTTTCAGAGACAGAGAAAGCCTACCTTTGAAGATTTTATTATTCATGTTACGCTTTCTAAGCTGCCAAGCAGCTCTTGTTTCATTTAAGAAAGCTTAAATTTGAGACATAAACTTCCTGACAGTGTGGGTCCCTTTAAAAGGTGATCTATGTCCTGACAGCAGAGAAATAAGGCCAGTTGAGCGTTCTAACCACAGGATGGTAAAAGTCATGGTCAGGTTAGAAGAATCAATTAGAGTAGGAACCAGGCTGTGTAAATTTCTGGAGAACCCAAATGGCCAAAAATATGAAGACAGGGCTGAATTTAAAGTCTTGTCTGATGTGATTGTATTTCATTGCCTGATTGGCAAGACAACTTTAAATGGGGTATTAAATTAGATTTCAAGGGGGAAAAAAAGCAAACAATTTTCTTCCTTTTTAAAACAATACAAAGGAAGGGAGGGAAAAAATAATAGAACCAAGAAAGAGGAGCAACAAATTTGAGGATTTATATCATGTTTGAGAAAAAGACAGAATGCCTGGGAGAAAATGTATTTGAAATCAGATTTCTAGGAGGGGAGAGTTTACGTCTCTGCTGGCATCTACTGCAAGGGCTGTATTTATAGCTGGCTCGTGACTGCCTGGCTGGATCCTAACCCTGACCTGATACAGTGGTTCTGTGAGTCTTCTGGTCTGTGCTATGTGTCACATCAGCTGCAGATCTGATGTTTATAAGCAACCAACCACGTTGGGATCTTTATATTTCTAATTTTGTTTTATTGTAAAGATGCTTTACAGAGGGGTTACAGTTACATGAGTAAGGTAATGAGTACATGTCTAGTCGAGCATTGTTGCCCTCTCCTTTGTTGTTTGTCCATGGTTCTCAGCTCCTCTGACAGTGCCACTCACTAAGACAGAGGGCATGCTGGGTAAGGAAGCAAGTTCTAGAATTCCCTGCATTCCTATCCCAGCTCAGAAACTTCACAACAGGACAAATGGCAAAGCTGGATTGCACTCTTGTTTAGCTATCTATAAAATAGACAGTACAAATCAAGCCTAATACACAGGTCTGTCATTAAGATGAAATTATATCTGAAATGATATACAACTGAAACTACACATGGATACCTTACTAGCCTACTTAGAGCAGGTATCAACTAACTAAAGAGGATATGAGTGCGTTTTTAAACGGTAGTTTAGTGTCTCAGGGTTATGTTAGCATTGCCTCATTTTAGAAACCAACTTGGACTGTAGGCACACCCTTCAATAAAAACTAACCTCATGCTTCTAATCTAACTCTCATTCAACAAATTATTCATTCTCTACTTTTCATTCTGGGGAGGAAAAAAAACTGAAAAAGAGCAAGAGGCTCTGACCTGTACAAGAGGCGAAGGCAGGGAACACTGACCACATCCAAGCCTGTCATCTAGACCAAGGAAAGAGTTCCCCAAATCTAAACATTTCTCCTTTTTGCTTCTTTCTTGAGCCTAGACAGAGCTTCAGCATCCCTTTTAGCACAGTGCTCCATACTACCAAGCTCAAGACCTCCCAGCACTACCTCTGGGAAGACTTAAATTGAAGATACTTTCAGTGTATTCCATTATCTGAACACAGATAAGATAAAGAGTTTCTGGATCAGACTTGGTTTCTAGTCTTATCAATAGCAACTATTAACCAGAGGATCATCCAGAATCTCCCATCTGTCAATGGAATATCAATATCTCCCTTCACAGCTAAGCTGTGATGTTTGAATCAAAAATTGGGGCCACGTCACAAAACATAGTCATCTCTAGCTACTATTTATTATCATCAATAACTTGCTTTGTTTTATTTGATATTATCTGTAAAGTCCAATAACTTGCTTTGTTTTATTTGATATTATCTGTAAAGTCAACTTCTCCCCTCCTTCCTTACCACAACTTTTTACTATTGAACAAATTTTTAAAATTTGTTCAATAGTAATATATTATTCCCCTTTTTCATTGTCCTCTGTGTGTGTGTGTGTGTGTGTGTGTGTGTGTGTGTGTGTGTGTGTGTATGAGAGAGAGAGAGAGAGAGGAGGGAGAGAGAGAGAAAAAGAGAGAGAGAGAGAGAGAGAGTATGTTCTGGGACTTGAACTCAGCACCTGAGCACTGTCCCTGAGCTGTTTTTTGACTCAAATCTTACACACTACCAGTTGAGCTATGGATCCCCTTTGGGCATTTTGGTGGTTTGTTGGAGATAAGAACCTCATGGACTTTACCCAGGCTAGCTTCAAGTTTTGATCCTCAGATCTCAGCCTCCTGAGTAGCTAAGATTATACACATAAGCCACCACAGCCTGGGTCCCTTTTTTCTATATTTAACATTAAGTGAAAGACCTTGGACTTTAGACCTAGAATCTTGTAAAAGAATCCTGGGTTTTGCAGACCCAAAGCCATTACCACCTAGGAATTACTGTTGTGGCTAATGATAGGATATTGAGAGTGTCCTCATTTATAAAAGAGGAAAACATGTAAGGCAGGAGAAAGCTAGCATGGGGTGGTATATAGGCCTAGAGTATACCCTGAATCAGTGTTCTGATACTAGTTAGAAAAGAATGAATATTGAGCAGAATAGGATCAACTCAAATCCACAGGAAACATTACAGAGGAAACATTTTCCTGAGAAGCTTAAAATGGAATCCAATGTCTGAAGTAGATTAAACTCTCTCTAGCTCTCTCTCCCTCTCTCTCTCCTTCCCTCCCTCTCCCCACAGCCTCTTGTGTCAAGTTTGTTTCAGAAAGATTTCATCTGTGATCGATATGCTGATTGTGTATAGGTAGTGTATTGTGCACAAAAGCCTCCTCCAGAGGGTGAAAGGCTGAAGGACATTTGCATGCCATTTATGGGCCCATCTTTCTTGATTACTCAGCATTCCCACACTGCCCTCCACCTCAACATCATATGCTGTGACCTGCAGGTTCTAACAGGAGCTAAAGGGAACACCGAATTTGCCAAACCTATCCTTAGAGATCCTTATGGACCACTTGCCTAGAACAGGCACAGATGAATCCTAGATGTTTAGCACACTATTGTTCCGGTGTATCTGGCCACAGCAATCTTCTCAGGTGAGTGCCTTCTTAACCGTCTGCACTACAACTCTGCAAAATGCTATTCTGTTCAATTCCCCCAAATGAGCAATGAAGGAATAATTATAATCAGAATATTCACTATGATTGTCAGGCAATATGAACAGAAAACAAGATACAGAGTCGATCAGAAACTGCATTGTTTCTTCTGAGGAGGATAATTTTGACTTCCCAAAGACAAATCAAAATCCTCATAACCCCAGTACCTGTAATGGTGACTTTACTTAAAAATAGTTTTACAGACTCCTGATAGATGAGAGCATATTGAATTCAGATGACCCCTCAGCCCAATGAGTAGTGTCTTTATCAGGAGAGAGGGATTTGTAAACACATGGAGTAGGCTCTGGGTAGACAGAGAGGTGAAGATAAGAGACAGAAGTTGGATTTACACTGCCAGAGGTCACGAGAAAGTACAGACAGCCACCAGAGCTGGAAGAGGCCAAGAACAACCTTCCCGTTGGGGCTTCAAAAGAGGCATAGCCCAGCCAACTCTACGGGAAAACTAACTCCTATTGCATTAACAGCCCCAGTTGTTTATCCTCTAAGACAGCCCCAGGAAAGGAATCCGTTTCTGCACATTACTGGCTGTTCCTCCCCAGCATCATTCCTGCTCCTACTCATCTTCTGGAATGTGGGTGTGTCTCCGGTGAAGAGGTTGAGCCTCCTTTCTCCACTCAATTGGGGCATACTTGCACACAGTGATCAGAACAACCACCTTGGCTTTCAATACTATGCAGCAGTGAACTTCCAATTTATATTTAAGATATGTTCAAGATCCAGAGTAGAAACCTGTGATCTGACCCTTCAAAACAGCATCTCTGCTCCTCACCTTGCCTTCTCTGTGTCAGGAATGAGCAGTCACTTGCTCTAGTGACTTGTTTAGGCCAAATGCCCAGAAGCTATCCTGAAGTTCTTTCACCCCTCCAATATTCCACCCATTCCTTTAGCAATTCCTGCTGAGTCTTTCTTCAAAGTGCACCCAAAATTTGATCTTGTTTACCTTCATCTCTCTCGAAAGTATCACGACCGCATGCAAACTAGTCTCTGCTTCTAGTCTCATCTGTACTGTCTATCTGCATCTCAGATAGGAAGCAAAGTTCTCACATTAGACCATTAACCCATCCACCATTTACCATGTTAAGGAGCCTACAAGCACTGTACTTTCCTGTAGAATAAAGTCCTGACTTCTTACTTGAACCCACTTACAAGATTGGTAGCTGGCTATTATTCTGTCTGTGTATCTCTGTCTCTCTGTCTCTCTGCCTCAGTTTCTGTCTCTCTCTGTATCTCTGTGTCTCTGTGTGTGTGTCTCTCTCTCTGTCAGTACTGAAGTTTGAATTTAGGGCCTCATGCTTGCTAAGCTGGCAATTTACCATTTGAGTTACATCCACCCTTTTAGGTTTTGTTATATTTTAGATAGAGTCTTGTGTTTTTCCCACTTTGTCTTGGACCAAGATCTTCCTTTTGGGGAAGGATAATGGGTAGTTCTGGGATTTGAACCAAGGGTTCATGTTGGGTCAGGACCTCACTGATCCTCCTACTTATAATTTGCACTGGGACGATACACATACAACATCTAGGCTATTAGTTGAGATGGACATCTTGCTAATTTTTTTCCTCCAGTTGGCCTCCAATCCTGGTCCTCCCAATCTCTTCCTCCTAATTAACTGGGATTCCAATGTAACTGGGATTACACTGTGCCCCACCATCCAGCCACCAGTCTGACCTTATTCCCTCACACTCTCCCCTTGCCTTAGCTCCTGCTATACTGGCTTTCTTGACACTAATGAGCAAACACATCATACCTTAGGGGCTTTACCTTTGCTGTGGCCTAATCCTGGAGCATCCTCTCCCTGTCACCACATACTTATTCCCTTGCTTCTATCAAGTTTCTCAATGACACAGCTGCAGGAAAGTTTCCCTTACTGCCAGGTGGAAAATGTGATAGATGTCCTAACATCCATGCCCAATTGGGTATGGGGGGAGGGGAGAGAGAGAGAGAGAGAGAGCACAAAAGAGAAGGAGAAGAGAGGGAGGGAAAAGGAGACAGAAAAAGGTTCTTCCATTGAGATGTGCATATCAGAATGTGGAGGATACTTTGACCATGTTTATTGCTGTGTTGCTGGTGCTAGGAAAGGACTTGTACATAATTCTAGAGCCCAACATGGGTGTTAAGTACATAACACTTAAGACAGTGTACATAGTATATAGGGATTAATATATTAACCAGTTCTTATTAATTATTTAATTCTTTCCACAGGAACTATACAGTTGGGAGAACACATCTGAAAGATAATATAACTTTACCACTCTCAATCTGTGCCATAAACACTAAAGATAAGCAAGAAAGAAATGAAATCTCCTCAGTTTATGGCAGCTGTGTCTCCCATTTGTGGCTTGGTGGTGGAGAATCAGTCTCTAAAGTCACTGTTTATACAAATCATTTTCAGTCTTCTTTGCCTTAGTTTTTAATTTCATTTTATTTTAAATTTTTTGGCCAGTATTAAAGCAGTACTGTCCCTAGGTGTTTTGTTTGTTTGTTTGTGTTGTTTTTGTTTTTGCTCAAGACTAGACCTCTACCACTTGAGCCACAGCTCCACTTCTGGCTTTTTGGTGGATAATTGGAGATAAGAATCTAATTAATAAACTCTCCTGCCCAGACTGCATTCAAACCACAATCATTAGATCTCAGCCTCCTGGGTAGCTAGAATTACAGGGGTGAGCCACAAGCTCACTATGGTTGAGCTTTACTATTTTTTATCTATAAAATATGAAATAAAATTTGTTTAGGTCCAGAGAAAAATATTTCTAATTTATTATACAGGAATCACATACCTTTAGAAATCATTACTTTACAATAGTTCTTCGAAGCAAGTTTACAAATGATTTTTTTTTTTTGGTTGGTGGTGGGGCTGGAACTCTGGGCCTGGGCACTGTCCCTCAGCTCTTTAGTTCAAGACTTTAGCACTTTAGCACTTTAGCACTTTACCACTTGAGCCACAGCACTACTTCTGGTTTTCTGTTGGTTTTTATTGGAGATAAGAGTCTCATGGACTTTCTTGCCTGAGCTGGCTTTGAACCTCAATCCACAGATCTCAGCCCCCAGAGTAGCTAGGATTACAGGTGTGAGCCACTTGTAATAACAACATTAAGTGAGAGCTTACTGTTTCCTGGAGGTTTTATGGGCATTCTCTTATGTAAGCCTAGGAAGAAGGTAGTACCAAGAAGTGCTACCATTTTTACAGAAGAAATACCACTTTACAGGTGGAGAAACTGAGGCTTGGGAGACTAAGTAAGTTTTTCAAGGGCTTTTTGCTCTGAAGAGGAGAAACAGAAACTCCAGCCCAGGCATTGTGATTTCACTCTGTGAACCAAAATACCCCTCTACGTGGCAAGGCTATCCAGCAGCCTAGAAGGCCAAGCTGACACAACTGACATTGAAAAATCATTTCTTCTACTTTACAGAATGATAGACCTCAAGCTGACTGAACAGAAAGTGATCTTTCAACATCACCAAGTAAAGTCACCGGTGACCCAGGTCTCTCTCAAGAAGGACTTTTTAATAATAAAAGGACCCAACACGAGCACTAACCATATGACAGGGGAAGCATTCAATGCAGATATTCCAGTAACAGATGGAGACCAGGATTATATGTATATCAGAACTAAAGCCTAGATAGGGAAATTAATCTGCCCAAGGTCACATAGAAAGTCAGTTTGTTACAGTCT
Source organism: Dipodomys merriami (assembly GCF_024711535.1). Lineage (NCBI taxonomy): Eukaryota > Metazoa > Chordata > Mammalia > Rodentia > Heteromyidae > Dipodomys > Dipodomys merriami. The sequence continues at coordinate 34,680,332 of NW_027202382.1, forward strand.
TCCTTCTGAGCCAACATAGACCAATCTTCCTCTAGGATTCAGATACCTTCAAGATATGATATAAACCACCAGATCACACACATATGTCTAAGACTATTACATCTAGTGGGATAAATTGTGTTCTGTGTGTTCTTGTTTATTTATGAATGCAGTTTGGTGGAGCGGAGGGCTTATTTTGTGTTTTGATTTTTTTTGTTTTTGTTATGATTTGGTGACTATTTTGGTAACATCTTTTGGAGATTAAGTCCAATTAGGAAACAGATGGCACAGAAATATTGTCAAACATATCGGATTAGCAACAAATCACTGACTTAATTATGTAAATAATTAAAAGTATATATTTACACCTAATCATCCAACCAAGGGTGAAAAGTCTGATTTTGAGGTTGGTCATGACACTGGCAAAGGATCAAACAGAAGTTAACTCGTGTCAAGCCATTGTTGCGGTGTCTTTTCCACATCTTTTCTAGGGGAGAATTTGGGAAACAGAACTAAGGACCAAATGATATGTGAAGTCCTGAGTATGCCAGGATCATGAGGCTCAGCTTGGCAAAAGGGACACATGGAGACTGCACTTCCTGTGGTATTTTTCTTGCTTCTCCTTTTCCAACAGTATTTTGAAGGCTCCTTAGTTACCACAGGCTTGTTCTTCCTATTCCAGATACATGCTCAGATTTATCTGATTTTATAGACTTCTTACCAAAAGAATCTCTGCTTAGGGCTGGGGTATAGCTCAGAAGTATAGTGCTTGTTTAGCATTCACAAGGGTTAGGACTGGGATTGTCTCCTAGTGTGAAAGAAAAAGAAAGGGAAAAAGGAAGGAAGGAAGGAAGGAAAGAGGGAGGGAGGGAGGGCATAGGGAGGGAGGGAGGGAGGGAGAGAGAGAGAGAGGAAAGGAGGGAAGAAGAGAAGATATATTTATATAACAATAATGATACAGAATATTTTGGTTTTGGTGGTATTGGAGTTTGAATTTCAGGACTTGTATTTTCCAGGCAAATACCCTACCTGATAAGCCATGACCCTAACCTTTTTTTGTTTGATTAATTTTCTTTCTTTTTTCTTTGTCAGTCATGGGGCTTAAACTCTGGGCCTGGGTGCTTTCCCTCAGCTCTTCAGCTCAGGGCTAATGCTCTACCACTTGAGCCACAGTGCCACTTGCATCTTTTTCTGTTTATGTGGTGCTGAGGAATCGAGCCCAGGGCCTCATGCATGCAAGGCAAGCTCTTTATGACTGAGCCACCTTCCCAGCCCTATCTGATTCATTTTCAAGCAGAATCTTGTTTTTTCCCAGGACTGACTGGAGTACAACCCTCCATCGCTGCTTCTAAGCTGGCATGACAGATGTTTGCCACTGTGCCCCTCTTTTTATCAGGTGAGATAGGGGGGTGTCTCATGAACATTTGCCAAGTCTTCCCTCAAGTTGCAATCCTCCCAATTTCGTCCTCTGACTAGCTAGCAGGATGACAGGCATGAGCCACCATACCTAAGACACTGCGTTTTAAGCAAAATTTATATTCAAGTCTTGGCTTGATCATTTGACACATTTTTATATAGAAAACATGTCTTACAGCTTACAGCATCTCTGTGTTATTGCCTCTATTTTACACCAAAGGATACTGAAAGATATAGTGAGCCATTTGGTATAAGTACTACCTCAGACTACATTTGCCTGTTTTGTGGTACAACAGTTAAGTGGCAGTCATTTAAATGCAAAAGGAGCTCATCTCTCTTTCACTCTTTTGTCCAGTCTAGGCAGCCAAGAACATTTGCTAACGCTCCACGATCAGCAAGGGCCCTGCTCTTTCTATTTGCTCTTCTGACATTGCCAACCCAATAGCATCCTCTTATGGTCAACTGGCTACTTCAACTGTAGCCCTAATGTTTACATTCCCAATTTCAGGAAGGAAGGAAAGAAAAGAGGATGACAGGCCCCTTCATCTTAAAGACCTGTCACAGAAGATGCATACTCAACAGATATTTATTTCCAATTGGCCAAACTTGACCACCCAACCGTAAGGGTCATGGGAATACAGCCTTTACTCTAGATAGGCATATGTCTCATACCTACAAAATGGCCTCCGACAAAATGGCCTCCAATGATCTTTATTTCCAGATATCTGCCACCTGCCAACTTGAGTGCATTACCTGACATTTCAGCATCTCTATTTCTTACCCATGAGATGAGGATGAGAGTGCTGGGAGATATAAATAAACTGCATAATCTTTGTAACCTATGAGCACAATCAGAAATGGAGAACTCAATAAAGGACAGCTGCTACAATTAGCTCCAGCCCTTCCTCTGAGGCCTGGTGGAAGAAACACTGTCCATCTGTGTGCTGCTCTCTGACTGAGTGCTCTTGTGTCCACAATTCATTTAAATTTTTTTGGGGTTGATTTGGAAGGGAAATATAGTATTACTTGGCTATAGACAAGGAAGAAAATCAGCAGGGTGTAGTGACAAGTGAAGGATTACATTTAGCTGATGGTGAAATCTGATCTAGAAATCAGTTTCCAGCTCCAGTCACTGGGTTCCTTTCTCCAGCTCTTACATGAAAGACAAGGATTGCTTAAGCTAGACTCTTCTTCCTGGATCTTCTTACCTCTAAGGCTGTTTCCCCAATCCTTAAAAGCAAATTGAGCTATCCCAGGAAGTCATAACCTTTTGGATACAATGGCACTTGGGGGGTGGCTAGCACCAACATTGAGCAGCCACCTGACATATGGTTCCCTCTCTGTTTCATGGAAAGACGACAGAGCTCTCAAATCTGTCACCAGGACTGAATGTCCATTGTATTTCCTGGATAGGGCAGGGAAAATACAGAACAGAAACCAATATAATACCCAGTGAAATCTGATCCTTGCAATTTCTTTTTAAACTTACTTAAGGACAAATGCAGCCTTTAGATAATGTTTTGTAATGCAACATGCAAGCTTCAAAGAGCCATGGAGACTACTACAAGTTTACAGAGAAGACTTCCTAGTCATCAAAGCAGTGTCTGATGGGAAGGGCTGCAGGAAGAGAATGAGGTCTGCGTCAACACTCACCATACTGTCTCACCTCTACTGTCCAATCACCTGGTAAGATTCTTCTTCCTGGCACAATTTAACCACTCTGTCAGGAATTAATTTTCATGTTTGGTATGAGGAAAAGATCAAGCTTCTTAAAAGATTATTGTTCTTGTACTGCATGAGAATTTGTGATTCCTAGAGTCAAGCATATCAATCTATCCATTACCTGATTATTTAAAATAATTGTTAAATTTTCCTAAGCACATCATTAGGTCTAGTCTTGGTTCTTTTAAAATGTGAATCTTTGGCCACGGGACCAGTGAATCTGTACTTTCACCATTCCAGGAGGTTCTGAACATTTTGATCCTAATTGGCCAAGATTTCCAGCATCAACTTGAGGTCGATGACATCTAGGATTTTAACACACAGTGCTTTCCTGGAGCTTCTCTGAGGTCACTTCATGGGAGTCACAAAGAAAGTGCGTGGGGCATTAAGGAGGGAGTGATAAAGGGAAAAAGCATGGAATGTCTAGATATAATGTCTAAGTTTTAATCAGAGCACCTTATTTTTAGCATTTGTTCATTTATACTCCCATGTAAGATATATTCAAACACAGACTGCACTAACTTAAAAAAAGACTCGAAAGCAGTTGAACTAGATGACCTTTAATTTATTTAGTCAATAAATAGTTACAGAATGTCTGGTAACATGCCAGCCTTGGTACAAAAATCAAAGCTGAGTCAGACATGGCGCCTCCTCTTCAGGTCTGCACAGCTGAGAAGGAAAAGAAGAAGAATGAGCAGTTTGGAGACACCAGAATGACCAAATCAGTGGAGGAATAAGAATACAGTGTTGGCCAGATCTTAATAGAAATACTGTACTTGTTGGGAGGAAGAGAGAAAATGGAAGTAATAATATATGAGAAGGCATGGAATTCTGAAGAAATGGGGAGAATTGGAGCATTGGAAAATGGGTCCTGCTGAGCAGGTGCAAAGTACTGAGTCAAGAAACTCATTACCAGCTAAGCCAAGTGACAATGACTCACGCCTATAATCCTAGCTATTCAAGAGGCTGAGATCTGAAGATGGAGGTTGGAAGCAAGCCCAGGCAGAAAAAGCCAAGAGACGTATCTCCAACTAACCAGAGAAAGGGCATAAGTGGAGGTGTGACTCAAGGGGTGTAGCACCAGCCTTGAACAGAAAATCCAAATGATAGAATGAGATTTTTGAGTTGAAGTCCCAATACTGGCGCGCGCGCACACACACACACACACACACACACAGAGGCAGACACTATATCTATATAGATCTTATCCTTAGTTAGATCAAGCTTATCTTTAGATATACAGATAAATATAGTTATAAAGGGTAGAGAAAGATAGAGATAGAGGTATAGAGCTATATCTTGAGATCTAATCTCCTATCTTTGCTTTTGCTTGGGCTTTGAAGTCTTTTCATTTCCCTTCTTCTGTCTGTCACAGTCCTGGAACTGTCTGCTTCCATTCTTATCTGGTAGCTTGGTTAAGTAAAGTTTCTATGCTTAAGACTCTTCCAAAAGATGAATCAGAAGAAATCAGACCATTCCCCCTCCTGCAGAAAAACCTCATTATGAAATGCCGGAAAGACCTTGTGTGGCTCTGGAGTCAGATTTGAGTTCAAATCATGCTCCACCACCAAAAGCAAAGTGGACAAATTGTATACTCTCCTAAATTTTAGTTTCCCGTCTATATGGAAAAAATGGAATAGCATGCCTTCCCCAAGGGCTTCAGAGATCATGCACATGAAGCACTCATTACTGTACAAGGTAGGGAATTAAGACAAGGAGATGGTGACCATGATGAGACCAAAGAAGATGATCCCTTCCCTGGGCCTGAGAGCAGATACTGCTGCCAGAGATACTTGTAGCAGTGCCTTTCCCCATCAGAAGTCAACCTTCCTCTCACTGCACAGAAGTTCATCTGCTAAATTGGCTCCATGGGAGAAGAAAGGTCTTTCTGACCTCTGCCTAATGAGCCCATTGCTATCCTGGAAATAAGTAATAATTTGAATTCTGGAAGTGAAATAAGCTCATGAATTCTCTTAAAATGAGCCTATCACCAGCTAAAGCAAACGCCTCTGTGGCATGGTATATCCCATGGCCTGCTACCCTTAGATGCAGTTCCAGGCCAGACCGCCTAAGCAATGCATCCAGGACCATGCCAGGCCTCTCCTTCCTTGCAGCTTCTTTCCCACAATGAATACTGGACAATGGACTAGATTCTGGTACCTCTATGTCAGGTTTCTCTATGTCAAGTCTCTCCCAGGACTGATTTGCACAGTATTAACGCACCCCCCCCCACCCCGTTAGCCATCTAATTATACCCTTTCTCTACTGTTAATCCCTAATTTACCCTTTCTAAATGTCACCCACATTCCCCCACATTAATAGTCTTCATAATTAAAATGCTTACATCTGGTCCCAGAAGGAATATTAGAAAGCAAAACTTTCCAGGCTATTATTCCCAAACTACAAATTCACTGAGGTGGTTTTTTTTTTTCAATCAATGTATTACACCTTAATCATCACTGCATCAGACTCCATACTAGATATTTAGGACACAAGAATGAACAAGCAGACAAGTCTTTGCCTTCAAGCTGCTTGATCCTTGCTATTGCTACTATTTTAGGTGGGAAATAGCCAAAACAGAACTTAGAGGGATCTCGGAGCACAAGGGCAGAGAAGAGGACTTTAAACACAAAGCAAATCCTTAAGATTAAATAAGGACTACACAGGTGAATTAGAGAAAGAGGGCAAAGCACAAGGAAAGAGCCCATACAACACTGAGAGTTAAGAGTAACTCTATTTGTAACTGGATAGAATTAGAGGAAGCCCAGGTTTGCCAAAATAAAGAAAGAGATGGAATGTTTAAGAAGAATGTGGCTGAAGAAGAAACAGCAGGCCATCCCATAAGAGCTCTCATAATTCCTATATTTAAAAAGTGATTTTTCCTAAGCTCAGTGAGAAGACACAAACTGCAATGCATAAAGTAATGTATTTATATTGACATTTTCGTGCACTCAACCTCCTCATATGTGGGGAAAGAGACTATAAAGGGAGCAGAAGACAGTATCAGTGGCAGAAGACAGTATCAGTGACCCCTCTGTGGACAGGACCAGGCTACTCCTTAAACTCACCTTCAAAACGCATGTCAATTTCTGCTCCTTGGACAGCAAGGGCACATTTCCAATTTTGTCTAAATTGCTGGCCTTCCCATTGTTCTTATCCCCAAATCTAGAACCCCATAAGCAGAGGATGAACTGGAGTAAGTGATATGGTCATGTGGCACAGACCCCACTAACATAGGCCAAGAAAAGCAACATGATAGGGAGACCAGTGGTCAAGGAATCACCATGAGATGAGATCTAAGGGTTGAGAAAGAGAAAGAAGGAAGAGAACATGTATCTAAAAGGTACTGAGAAGAGAAAGTTCAAGGACAGATCTGGGAGGATTTCAGCAGGTGATGGAGAGATGTTAGCTGGGTAGAAAGGTGGAATCTAAATGTGGGGATTCCTGAAACACAGAATGATGATTTGAGACTGGTCCATGATATATAGGTGAGTCATTATAGATTCTGGAGAAAAGATGGGGAACAACATGGTCAGGAAGCATAAGACTGAACGCTGGAAATGCAGAGGAAGAAGAAGGTAAGTAAGATGTGGCCCATGTTTTCTGGACTGAAAACAAGGACTGGTTAGGTATTGGTTGAGGAAGGCAGGAGACTCCTCTAAAAATTGCCTAAAGATCAGATCAAAATCTATGTGTGCTATAGTCTCCATTTTAATTCCCCAACCACAAGCATGGATAGCTTCTTATTTGATTATTCACATTCCAGGACATCAAATGAGCTTCAGTGACCCTGAGAGGGGAGGATTTCTGCATTAGAATCATCTACATCAGAAACCAGCAAACTAAAGCCTGAGAGGTCCAAATCCAGGCAGCTGAGAATCATTTTTTTTTACATTTTTGAGTAGTTGTGGGTCAGGGGAGAATCAAATGAATAATACTTTGCGACGTGAAATTTAAATTTCAGAGTGTGTAACTACAGTTTGATTGGAGCAGAGACACACTGTAATTAGGAATTGTCTTCAGCACGAAGGGTGAATTGGAGTAAACTGTGTCCCATCGGGAGCACATTATGTTTTATCTGGTGCAAAAGAACAAAAGTTGTCTCACCCTCATCTAGATCTTTGTCTCTTAAGCATAAGGTTAGGCTCTTGGTTTATGTCCACTTTCCCCATCCAGGCCGAAATACACAACAATCCAAGAAAAGCAGTGAGCCTAGACAGGACCCAATGAACCAGAATTCCAATGATTGTTGCTTCCTTCTTCACTCCTGTTGACTATATTGTAATATACCTCACCCAGAGCCCTGACAGGAAGACAGGGGTCTGGTTTGGGGAAATGATCAATAGTGTCCAACTTTCCTTTACCTAGAGGTCCAAACCTGCTATACAATAATGGAGGACACAACTGGTTCTTTGGGTGGTTTGTTCTGTCACTGAGTGACTGGGAGGCTGACTTAGATAGGGGGAAGAAGTAGTATCTGTCACAGGCCTGTGGGAGGTGTCTCTCCATGGGGGGGAGGCAAGGATTATGAATGGGTGGTCAGACTCCTTGCAAGAAGCTGGCCAAAGAGAGTTAAAAACGTCCCTGAAAGGCAAGGGGCCATTGTGGTCACTGCGGCCTGGGAGGCCTGATGTGGATTCCATTTTCACAGTCTCCCATCTCCATCTGGAATGAACAATCTTTTCTTAACGCTCTTATTAAACCCTAATCTTAATCATATTCATCATTATTAAGTCTTGAAATTGTCTGGAATATTTAAATAGGGCCAAACCGAAAGTCAGAGAGATGGATTTAAAGGGACAGCTAGAAAACTCTTTGTGGAATGCGCCAAATAATCACTGGAGATTCAGCCCCTGATAGAAATCGAGGCCTCTGAAGTGAGAGATTTTTCAACAGCAGCGCCAGGGAGGGGGCTGCCAATTACATTTGGCCTGGATAATATTAGTCCTTCTTTCAAAGACTCCTCAAAACCTTATCAGGGAAGGAAAGAGGCATAAATAGAGGATGTATTAAGGACTTAAATGTACCCAAGGACTTGGAGAGATATTGAAAGTGAATAACTCTGTGGACCTCGCTCCTTTCAGCTCCAAAACAATGTCCATTAAATAGCTCTGGTGCCTTGGTCCCTGTCGCCAAGGATTTCATTTCTAGCAGTCCCCCAAGAGGTCAGATGACCTGGCCTAGCTCTTATCTCCTGATACATGGCAGGAAGTCACTAGGGCATTTAGAACTATGTTCTGAGGAAGAAATAATGGCCCTTTCTTTTCCCTTTCTAAATTAGAAAGTTAATTTGAGATGTTGTTATTCTCATTTTGGCTCTCACATCCATCCAGCAGTGTGTGGGTGAGTGGGAATTTATCAAGGATTTATTTTATACTCCAGCCCTGCACTGTACATATTATATACACTGACCCACTTAATTGTGGTGAGGGCTCTATAAGGTTGGTTGTACAGCCTCTGTTTTATAGTTGAGACATTTTACAGAGAGAGTAAAACACTACCTGAACCATGGCCATCTCTTCTAGTGGAAAGGATGAGCACTTGGCCTATTTTTCCCTCCCTATCCATACCTCTGGCTTTTTAGTATCATCACTGTCCCTCAGTGAAGATGGTATTGGAGAAGGGGGTAGGTACACTGTGGGTCAAGGGGCATTTTCTGTAAGAAAGACTATTTTCTACAATGTCCTTATCATCAGGTGTGGATCCTGAATGTTGAGACAATCTATTTAACCTTTATTCTAGCTAATGCATACATTCGGTGGGGGGAACCTATACACCATCATAAAAACGAGAGAAATTGAAACCTGCTGACATAAAATCAAATAGCCCAGCCATAAAAGGTGTCGCTTTTATGTGATTATCTTGCCAATATCTTCGTGTTGCTAAACTAAATCAAACTACAATTTTCCCCGCATGCCCTGAATTTAATGGGAACCATTAATGGGTGTGATTCCTTATAGATCTTTTTGTAATAGGAACATGGCCTCTCATGGCCTGGCCGATTAAAATAAAGGCACTAGGCTGTCATTTGTTATGTTGCTCTGAGCATACTGAACAAGTGTCCCTGATTGAAATACCAAAGATGTTAACACTCAGGCTGGCATTTAAGGGCCTCCTAAACTACCACTAGATCTTTCCAGAACTTTCTTCCTCTACTCACATGCATAATATTCCCTGGAACCAAAGAATATCAAAAGTAGAAGATTTGGGGACAGGGGGTTGGTTTGGATTGGTTTGGTTTCCAGATTCGAATTCCAAGTATGTGAAATAGAATTGTAATTACAGGTCAGTTCTAACTGGTATCTGGAAACACTGAAAACACTTAGAATTCCAAGTATGTGAAATAGAATTGTAATTACAGGTCAGTTCTAACTGGTATCTGGAAACACTGAAAACACTGAATTGGAGGACTCTGAAGCAAATTCCAGGCTCACTGGGTAAAGAATGCTGTGATTGATTAATAATGTCTGTCCTGGTCTCAGCTGGACAAATGCAAATACAAGTCTTGCTTGGTTCTTTCTCCACGTTTCATAGAAACTTTTCATTTGACAGATGCAGAAACTGAGACCCACAGAGAGTAAAAAGAACTTGTCAACATCACAAAATGCATTAAGTCAGAATCAGAGAGTATTCCTCTGATTCCAGTTCTCTTTCCTGAGAGCAGAAATCTGATCAGAGAGAGAAAAGCATATTAGCAGGATCAGCAAACCAATCATTTGCCAAAGGCAGCAGGCACTTCCCACCCCATTGATAGCAAAGGCAAAAATCCCACAGGTCCCCAAAGACCTTTACTGACTGCCTTCTAGCCAGTCTTAAGGAGTTACTGCCTCTCCATCCTTTCTTCTCAACTTTAACGCTCCTCTCTACACCAGGTGAGGATATTGTCCTACTGATCCCAAATCTCTCCCCCCAGGCAAGATCATCTACAGCTAGAGCATGTGGGGTTCTTTTGGTGAGAGTGAATCTTCCCCAGGGAAAGTCCCACACCCTTCCTTCTGACTGTCACCCATTGGGACTGCTTGACCATTCCCTCCCAGAACCCATGGTGGATCCAGGAAGCACGCAGCACTGCAATCACCAATCTCTCTACCACACCCAGTCTCTTTCCCTTATCTGCATATGGTTCAGACAGTATCTCAGAAAGGCTACAGTGGGTTCCATGAGGGCTAGAATGCTATACTAACCAGCCCTGCTGCAATCACCTTATTGGCACTTGCCTGCCTCTGTACCTTTATTTATTCACAAGGCTCCCTCTACTCCTGCTATTCCTGGTGACCCTATGTATAATTTTCCAGACCCAGGCCTGCATCCTCTATCACAGAGAAGCTGTCCCCAGCCATCCATACTAAATAATTCCCAGGAAAATTGACATGGATCATTATTCCATCAGGAAAGCAGATGGGTTAAAAGTTATGATCTGAGGACAGATGTCTTGGATGCAAATCTTTCCTTTGCTACTTAGCAGCTGTGTGATGGTAGGCAAGCTGCTCAGCATCTCTGTGCTTAGCTTACATTTGCTCCTCAACTATAAACCGGTGATAACCTAGCACCTCCCTCACGAGACTTGTGAGGACAAAAGGAATTAATGTGCTCAAAGCGTGCAATGTAGAACATGGCACAGATTGAGTGCTCAGCAAGTGTTTGTTATTATCTAGCTCTTGAAACTCCACGACTTAATAACTGTATATCTACCTGTCTTCCTCACTGAATAGCAAATTTCTCGAGGTCTGGGATTTGATCTTTGTCATCTTTGAATTTCTTGCCCACCTAATGCAACACTGGTTACCTAGGTGCTAATGAATATTTAATGGATGACTAAATGAATGAATAAATCTGTTTGAAGCTTTCCAGAGTCAGAAGGGAGAGTCATTTTCCACAGATCTCTGCTGCTGGTGGCATATCCCCATTCAGAGAGACTCAAGTGAAGTGTTCTGTGGCTGTCACTCGAAGTCAGAGGAGACACTATGTCTTGGTGACATCCAACCTCATATTTGCCTTGCACTTCTTTAATAATCTCTCACTAACTCAAAAAAATTAAAATTCCTTCCTCTCTTGATGTAGTACCTGAGTGGCAAACACTGTTCAACTTTTTCTTCCCTCCTTCTACCTTCTCCTTGAGTTCTGAATGAAGCAGAAAACCAACATGACTGTTTTATGTACCCATTTGTCTGCACTAATAGTGTCAGGAGTGATGGGCACATCTCTCCAGAGGCTGTTTGCTTGGGAACCAGTGCAGAATGGCACAGGCAGGGTATGTGGTACTTAGGAGCATACAGGTGCCAGTGTTTTATTAGCATAAGAGTGTATGTCACTATCGTCTTCTTATGGACGTGCTAATCCTTAGACTCCATGTGAGTCATTCATCCACACAATTCCATCATCCATCCATCCAGTGATCATCAACTCATCCATCCATTCACCCATTCATTACCCACTCATCCATCCATCCATCTATTCAACCATTCATCATCCACACATCTATCCATCCATCCCTCTACCCATCCATCCATCATTTCAACAAACTAGTACTGAAATCTACTACTTAGCCAGAATACCCACATTTTGTAACTCCAGGACTATCACCCACATCATGTAGTATGGAAGGCTTGTTCACTGCCTGGGAACCGTGCTGTCAGACCTAATAGACCTACAAGAGCTACGAAATGCAGAAGCAAATGAGATACAGGATCCTTCCCTCAAGGAGCTCATAGTCAAGTATGGGAGTCAGTGTGTCCTTTTGGCAGAAGTGAAAGCAGAAGCATATTTAGGTGGACAGACATTCCCCAAGGTATGCTGAACCCCCGCTCTGGGAAGTTCAGAGATTTCTTGGAGACAAAGATGTTTGATTTGGGTTTTGAAGAATGCATGGGGATCTATAAAGAAACTTAGAGGAGAGCTAGGGATGGAGCCTGTCCATTTACAAGAGGAGTAAAATGGACAAATATATTTAGACATGAAAGAGTATGGTCTTTTAGGGTACAGCAAGTCACTAATGCATTATTAGAGCATTAGCTTTGAAGGTGTGCGCATCAGGAAACAAAGCTAGAGAGGAAGGGTGGTGTCAGGTAATAAGGGACCTTAAATACTGTGCTGAGAGGCTGAGATGTAAAATGACAAATGGAGAACCATGGCAATGCGGGCATTAGGAGTGAGGTATAATCACACTTGGAAGGGGATGCCAAGGGCCCCTTGCATTTACATGTCCATTGTCAAAGTCTTATGTCCTAAATAATTTCAATGTACTCTGTGATGGCTTGACTAGACCGCCGAAGACCTAGATCCCTGGAGAGCTTATAAAGATTTCAACCCCGGTTATTAAAGGAGATTGAGCATTGCCTGTCCAGTCTGACAGATGGGTTTGTGGCAGATTGGCAAGCAGGACAGCTCCTAGTTTCGCATACATGACAGCGGGAAGTGCTCCATAGAAGTTACAAGCCTGGCATGATTCAGTCTAGCAGGGAGCCAGTATCAAGGAGTCTAGTTAGGATTTATTACATTCCAAAGTAATTTTCTGCCTTTCAAGACCTTGCACGTCATCATCTTTTCATTACATGGATGCTGTTATATTTTCCATTAAGTGTGTCTGAAGGCAGGGGCCAATTGCTTTGGTAGGGTTTTTATGAATGTGGAAGGCTGAATAAAGAGGTCCAAAGGTCACTATGACCAGTATGTTACCATCTGTGGCAAAGTGGACTTCGCAAGTATGTCTACATTAACGACCTTGAGATAGGGAGGTTATCCTGGAAGTTCCCACGGTAATCCTTATGATCCTTGTAAGATGGAGGCAGAGGGACCAGCTTTGGAGAAGGAGAGAGCAGGAGCACCTGGAGATGTGGGCTTTGACAACACAAGGTGTGGCTATGAAAACAAGGCCGGCAGGTTGGCACCTAGAATCTTCGGAAGACAAAGAATGAGATGCTCCTTTCTCCCTCCCAACCTCCCTAAGAGCACTGCTCTGCCAGTGCTCTGAGATCCATTGTAATTGTAAGACTCGCTGCAGATTTCTTTTTATTTTATTTTATTTTATTTTATTTGAGAACATACTGTACAGAGGGGTTACAATTACATGGGCAGGATAATGCATACATTTCTTACCAAGCATTGTCGCTGCAGATTTCTGACTCCAGAACTGTAAGGAAATAAACTTCCATTGTTTAAGTCTGTGGTGGTTTGTTAAGCAGGGATAGGAAACTAAACAAGGAACAAGAACTAGTTTGCATTTGGCAATAGGAAAATTATAGGGCCCAGGATCCAGGGGCTTAGACTGAAAATAACAGGGTGAGTAGCAATACACAGAACTCATCTTTGTGATTCAGAGTATTGTCCCATGTGACTCATTCACAGATGCCAAACTCGAAGAGACCTGCAGCAAACACAAGGACAAAAGGGCACAGCACACAAACCAGACTTTCTGGGACTACATCCATGGGGAAGAAAATCCCTGGAGGCTGAAACAGTCTGGGCAAATTACTTGTGATGGAAGCTCATGGGTTGCTGGTGGTGACAGGCATCGGACTCTAGAGATAAGACTCACCACACCAGGTGATGTAGGAAGCATCTTCTGCATAGGGCATGGTCATAGTGGGCCACAAGGACTAAAGGGAGAGGCAGCCTACTTCCTGTTCTTATTGGAAATGGCACACCTTTTCTTATGGTTGACCTGAATTAATGAATGAAACACTGAGCTTCAACTGGCTTCCGGGCAATTTTACCCACTTCTACTCTGAGAGGCCAGACTGCCCAAGGAGCAGTATCAGTTCAGTTTTACCTTATAAACAATGAGAAGACTCTTGCTTTGGAGCCATCTCACAGTGTAGAGCTAGAGACAGCGCACATCGTCATCTGCTGCATTGTGAAATGCGCTGGCTCTGGGGCCATACCTAGTGCTACAAAGTCAGAATCTCTGGAGGCGATGGCTGGGCACCACCTCCCCAGCACACCATCTATAATAGAGTTTCAAAATTCCCTATCACATTCAAAATCGCAGCTGCACAAATGGGGACACTGAGGCCTCTGGGAAGGAAGGTCCCTTCATGAGGTCAAACAGAAAGGTGGGGACAGAAGATTCTGTCCCCAGCCTCCTGAGTCAAATAGTACAATTTAGGAAAACCAGCCACCTCTACAAGAAGAAACAACACTGGAAAGCTTCTAGAGTGCTCTACAACCCTGTGAGAATACTGGAATCTGTGATTGCAATCTTCAGAGCAACTCTGAAAGCGTGTGCCTTCTATTCTGCCTGTGAATTTTGTTTTTCTGCTGAAGAAACAGAGAGACTGGAGGAGATGGAATGACAGCAGGTGGATTGATGCTGAATCCAGTCTTCTTTTATTTATGAAGAGACTCTAAGGGGAAGCATTTGGTGGAATATGATTCTCATGGACAAGGGGCTGCAAAGCCAGGTAGCAGGTTGTAGGCTGGCACAGAGGTGACTCAAGCTCTCCAAGAGGAGGAAGGGGACAGTTAGAGACCACATCTTAGCCCAGGAGGATTTTTTTTTTAAAGTAGGGCTTAAACGAAGTTTCTAAGTTGACGAAAGGGAATCATAGATTTCAGGGTCTTTGCCATAATGAATCCTTAAAAGAGTGACACTAGGGTATTGAAAACATGATTGTAATGTTTCTGGGGAAAAAAAATTAACGGCCTAATCCTGCAGAGGATGGATATTGGCGACTGTGACTTATGTGCAGACTGCAGAGCTACCCTAATCAGCTTTTCCTCTTAGTGCAGCTCAGGGTGAAGGCTGAGGGCTGAAAATAGTCCACTCTAAAAATCTTTTGATTGCAAAGTGTTTCGAGAGGAAAGACGTGGGTGACAGACAGAGAAATCCAAGCACAGTTTGCATTTCTGTTTCCCCACAAAGCCTCTTGCACCCCAAACTTCCCAACAACTGATGCGATGACCCCTACTGGGTTCCAGCCCCAGCATTCTCCTCCATCGCTCATCCAGCGCATTTATTGAGCACCTACTAAGCGCCATTACTGCGGCAAGTTGTTGTAAGTGTAAACTTGCTTAATTCTCACTAAGACCTGTGAGATAGGTTTAGACGTGGTACGCGTTGACTATTCACTAAGGATAATCAGGAATGGGTTGGTCGAGAGGGCTAAAATGCCTATTCTGCTTTTTTATATACTCGGGTGCTTTCTCCCTCATGGAAAGTCCATTTTCTCAGCAGGGGGTATTAATATCCAGTTTACACCAGCGCTTCCTATCTGTGGTCAGTCACATAGCCTTTAAGTGGCAGCTCTGGATTTGAACCAGGTCTATTTGACCAGAGAGAGACTTTTTTTTTTTGCCATTATTGCAGCATTTACTAGCACACCTAATCTTAGAAGAGCAAGAAGGAAAGTTCATGGGAAATGACTTTTTTGTAAGTTTATTAGGGGATAACTCAGCAGCAGCTGACAAATGCTATAAACAAAGCCATGTACAAAGAGGGGCGGGGGCTGTGCCCCAGTGGCTTCTACCTATAATCCTATAACCCTAGCTGTTCAAGAGAGGCTGAGATTGTTGGGATCTTGGTTTGAGGCTAGCCTGTGCAGAAACAAAAGCCCAGGAGAGATCCTTTTTCAAGGAAGAGCTGTCCTCAGTGGCATTTGCCTGTTATCCTTGCTACTGAGAGAGGGAGCAGAGGTAGGATGCACCGAGGCATGCATGCACCCAGGCAGGAAATGAGACGCTAACCTGGGAAAAAAAAAAAAAGAAAAACCAGGGCTGGAGGCATGGTTTTATGCTAAGAACACCTATTTAGGAAGCACAAGGCTCTGAGGTCAAACCCTAGTAGCACACAAAGTTAAAAAGCATTATGAGCCAGGAGCCGGTGGCTCACGCCTGTAATCCTAGCTACTCAGGAGGCTGAAATCTGAGGATCACGGTTCAAAGCCAGCCCGGGCAGGAAAGTCCGTGAAACTCTTATCTCCAATAAACCACCAGAAAACCAGAAGTGGCGCTGTAGCTCAAGTGGTAGAGCGCTAGCCTTGAGCTGAAGAGCGCAGGGACAGCGCCCAGGCCCAGAGTTCAAGCCGCATGACTGACAAAAAAAAAAGAAGCATTATAGATGCTCATAGGAAAGGCAAATGCTCTGCTGCAGCGAACAGGGCCTTTGCATATGCTGCTTCTGAGGAACATAAACCTCCTCTCAAGTGGCCCTGCTCGGAGTCTCACCATATCCTCACTGTGTTGTTACATCATTGTTGGTAAGTTGCTTCTCATGAATTAAATTGCCTATACCCTGTCTTCTTCTTCTTCTTCTTCTTCTTCTTCTTCTTCTTCTTCTTCTTCTTCTTCTTCTTCTTCTTCTTCTTCTTCTTCTTCTTCTTCTTCTTCTTCTTCTTTCTTCTTCTTCTTCTTCTTCTTCTTCTTCTTCTTCTTCTTCTTCTTCTTCTTCTTCTTCTTCTTCTTCTTTGATGTAATTTCATGGAAACTTGACAAGGTGACAGGACAGACTGTATTTTACTTTCAGAACTGTCACCACCAAACACACTAAATAAAGAAAGGAGTGAACACATGAATGGTAACAATGACTCAATCTTCAGACTAAGGAAGGGGGTGGGGGTCATACTGCCATGGGACTTTTCAAAAGGAAGAAGCAGGAAGGACCCACGTCAAAGAATACAGTGACCAAGGGAGAGAGGGTGTTGTGAGGTGAATTATCCCAGAAGCCACATTTTGGAAGGTGGAATATTGGAGTCTTTATTACACAGTTCGCAGGCTGCAGACAGCCAGTTGTCACAAAGGTCTGCAGCCTCCAAATACACATAACATGGTTAGGACACCATGATGACTGGAGATGAGCCAGGAGACAGGTGGCAGGACACAGATCATAGAGACACATGTGGCATGGTTGCAAGTGGAGGCAGGTCCACAGGAAATTCCCAGTCCCAGACACTGGACTGACAGATTCAGTAACCTATCAGCCAAGTGCCCGCCCCTGCCTCCAGGGATCTGGGCAGCCTATCACCTGGGAGGCAGGGGTGTTTCCTTCTCCCAGCATGAAGACAAGATGCCAGACCCTACAATCCACCATATAGCCACTATGGCATTGACCAGACCTGACCTCTTTACTTCAAAAGCATCAGCTCATTGTTCTGGATCTAACTCTGGTGTAGATCTCACTGAATCAAGCTACAGGGGCTCAAGTGTGTATATCCGAGGGACTGGGAATTTTCAGACAACTGTCAGGAAATCCCAAGGAGGGGAAAACAACAACAACAACAATAACAACAAAAGTGGCTGAGAGGACTCACTCACTTCAATACCTTCCCACCTATGGATGACCCCCCCCACTGTGAAACAGATTAATAAATAATAACAACAATAGTGACAATTAACATTGCTGTAAGAGAAATTCCAGAAACCACATTTTAAAATATAGAATATTGGAGTCTTTATTATACAGTTAACAGGCTGCAGGTCGCCAGTTGTTATAAAGGCCTGCAGCACGCAAATCTCATAACCCAGCTAGGAAACATGCTAAAGAGGAAAGATAACAAGAACAATAGCAACAAGCCAATTCAGCTCCAATGGAGAGCTGAATTGGGACTCCACAATGACTGGAGACCAGCCAGGAGACAGGACACAGGACACAATCACAGAGACACACGTGGCATGGAGTCCTGGAGGCTAGGCTGGCCTGGGCCTAAATAGGTCAGCACAGGGGGCAGATTCTCAGAAATTCCCAGTCCAGGCACTAGACTGACAGATTCAGTAACATATCAGCCAAGTGCCTGCCCCCCCCCACTCCAGTGGTCTGGTCATGCCCATTACCTGCAAGGCAGGTGATGGGGGGTGGGATTTCCTTCCCCCAGCATGAAGACAAGATGCCAGACCCTACCATCCACAATGTGACCAATATGGCACCGGCCAGACCTGGCCTTCTTACCTCAACATTTACTATGTACATAAAGATTTTTACTTGTATCGGGGAAGAAAAAATTTTATGCACTAACACTTTGAAGAAACGGTATCACTATATTATTTGGAATAAATGTCAGAAAGCAGAGCCGGCACAAGAAACAAACATTACCTGCTACATTGCTGCCCATCTGACAGAGACAAAGAGGAAAGGAAGGGAAGGGGAAAAAAAGGAGGGAAGGGGAAGAGAAGCAAAGAGGAGGGGAGGGAAGAAACTGAAGCATGGAAGATGGTTGGAGTCAGTGTTCTGTCCGTAGGATCCCTGCCCTTAACTCCCAAGCTGTCTGGGAAATGTACAACTTACAGCAAATTTAGTGCATATGTGTTCTCTGACAGCCTGGCATAGAACCAGGAGTTCAGGAAACACTAGACCTCAGAGGAAAGTTGCCATTTTGATTTCCCTTTTGCAAGTAGAAAAACTGAAGCATTGAATGGTTATCTAACTCTGCTGTTGTAACTGTAGAAATGTATGTGTGTGTGCACGTGTGCACACGCACACCCGCACATGCACCACTACTGGGGTGTGAACTCAAGGCTTCATTCTCACTTGGCTTTTTCCCTCAAGACTGGGGCTCTGTCACTCGAACCACAACTCTCCTGACTTTTTAGTGGTTAACTGGAGAGAAGAGTCTCACAGACTTTCCTTCCCAGGAATGACTTCAAACCATGATCCTTAGATCTCAACCTCCTGAGTATCTAGAATTACAGGTCCAAACCACCAGCATCCAACTGTTTTGTAGAAAATTTGAAGCCAAGGTTTTATCTTTTATATTAGACAAAATATGAATGATTCCACCAACAGAATATACTCAGACAGCCTACTGTTTTGTGCTTCTTTCAATAAACCTAATCAAATAGTTCTTTCTCTCCTCTCATCCTCATGTATAGGTGAAGTACAGAGGGATTAGAGTTATAGGAGTCAAGGAAGAGTATATTTCCTTTTGGACCGGTTCACCTTTTCCCTCATTCTCTCCCAGCTTTTCCCCTCCCAACTTCCCTCCCCACAAAGTCGTATAGTTCATTTCCAACATAGTGCCTAGTGGGTTTCACTGCTGAATTGGTTCACCCTTTGCCCCTTTCCCCTCCCCAAATCAGATAAACTGTATACAAGACCAAGGGTACAGAATGATTCTTTTAAATTGTTTTCCTTGGCATTTTTCATTTCTTAAGACTCACATCACATTCTGCCGCCTATCACAAATATTTATTCACAGTCTGTCCCACAATGAACTGAATTCTTTCTGAGGACTAGAACTGTATTTGACTCATCTATATCTGCCCACAGAAGAAAACAAAACACTCACACACAAAAATAAAACAACAACAAAAAACCAGATAAATGTGAACTGAATTAAAGTAATTGTACATTGATTTATCTGTAATTATGAAATGAAAGCCTTTTTTCAAGCATGAAAGAGCCAAGGGTATAGGCAAATGTTTTTCTGTTGTTGGGGGTCAGGGAGAATTGTGGGAGACCTTACTGATTTTTCTGCAATCAACCTTAGTTTACCTTTCACCAAGGCCTTTCTGATAGAAAAACCAAGACAGAAGAAAATATCACGCAGAGTCTTTAAGCATTTGAAATTAAGATGCAAGTCAAATAAAATAAAGGGGGAAAGGGAAGAGCAAATATTAGTCAGGAATTTGATAACAAAACTTCAAATTAAGAAATGAAATTTGGGAATAGAAAAGAAATAAAACAGTATTGGAATTTCTACCAATAGAGTACAGAAGCCGTATGACGATATTTCTCTCTCTTGTTCCTCCACAAACAATTCTGTGTATAAATGTATTTTGGGCACAAATGACTCTGTCCTAAGATCCTTGATTATAATTATAATAATGGGTTTCTGAAAGCCTGCGAGTGGTTCTGGGAATGATAATAAGGGTTGAGCAAAGACATGTTGTTTATGTGGAGAATGTTTGTGGAATATGGAATGAGGTGGGAAGAAAAGCTTATGTTATATCTTGCACAAACCCCCCAAATACACAATTAGATCCAAGGAACCCATCTCTCCCTCTCTGTCCTCCAGGAAAGACTCACTATCAATTCCATTATCCCAAGAACTGGAGACAGTGGTGGAGGTCAGGAAGCAGCTTCTCTTCCTTTGCCTTCCCAAAGAATTGCTGGTTTCCTCTAACAATCCTGAGCTTTCTCAGACCAAGACGTATCACTCACACTACAAGTCAGAGGCCAGTACCAGTCCATACATTTTCCCATACCTACAGTGAGTGGTCTCAATTCCCTGAACCATGATACCAAAATAATGTCCTAGTTCTTTTCTGAAATCCTATGACCCTTAAGTATTTCCTCTAAATGATGACCAATGGTCTCTCTCTTACTTCATGAAGAAGCTGAGAACATGGAAACTGTGTAAGACATTGTTCTGTTTGGTTGTTTCTTTTTTAAACTATTTTTGTACTATCTATCATCTGTCTGTCTGTCTGTCTAGTACTGGTCTTGAGCTGTAGACTTCAAGTTCACGCTTGGCAATTTTTGCCCACAGCAGGTATTATACCATTTGAGTCACAGCTCCAATATTGTATTTTTTCTGATAAATTGCTGCTACAGAGTCACAAATTTTCCTGCCCAGTCTGGCTTCCAATCAGTCCTCAGAATTCAGCTTCCAGAGTAGCTAGGATTATAAGCATGAGACATTGGCACCTTGCTATTCTGTTTCTAATTGTGAAAAAAATACATGCAACTTGATATGTTAGCCATTTTCAAATGTATAAATCAGAGGCATTAAACGTTTCACAGCAGCATCAATGCCCAGATACTTGCTGTCACTCAGAGGTGATGGCCATGAGTAGTCAATCCTATCCTCCAGCCCAGTAGATTCACTGCTTGACAGCTATGATGGTGTCTCCTACTGTTTTACAAATAGTAGATCCTGATAAATGTCTACCAAAATCCAGAATTGTTGCATTAGTGGCTCACACTTGTAGTCCTCGCTACTCAGGAGGCTGAGATCTGAGGCTCATGGTTCAAAGCCAGTCTGTGAGACTTTTATCTTCAATGAACTTCCAAACAACTAAAGTCAGAAGTGGAGCTGTGGCTCAAGTGGTAAAATACTAGCCATGAGCAAAAAAAGCTCAGAACAAATCCCAGGCCCTGTGTTCAAGCCCTGGGACTGGTATATGTACACATACACACACACACACACACACACACACACACACAATCAAGAATTGTTCATTTAATTAATTAATACATTTAGGATGATTATTGCAAAATTATTGTACAGATTAGAAGTGAGGAGACAATAATACTCTGTCATCTTTTCAGTAATATTTGTGTGTTCACAGACCCTATATTATTGGCAAATGCATTTCCACAATCCATCTCCTCACCTTCTTTGAAGGCGGCATCAATACTTCCATTTGACCAGAGAAAAATCTGAGATACACAGCTCTTAAGAGTTAGAACCCAGCCTGATCTTGGTGGCTAATCCCGGTCATCCTCTACTCCAAATATTGAGAGCTAAATAATTAGTTTGAGGCCAGCCTAAGTAGAAAGTCCCAAAGACTCCATTCCTAATTAGCCATCAAAAATCTGGGCTGGAGGAATGATTCAAGGAGTAGAGTGCTAACTGAGCAAGCAAGCTGTACAACTGCAAAGCCCAGAGTTCAAAACCCAACAGTGACAAGAAAAAATAAAAAGAGAGAGAATTACAACCTACCTTTGTCTAATTCCAAAGGTCAACATAAAAAATTACAGTCAATGACAAGATAGTGCTCAGCAGTAAAACGATCTGGTGGAGTTTTAGGTAAATCTTCTCGACTCTTTTTTTGTAATTCCTCAATTCAGTGTGATACCCTAGTTCATTCAGCCTCCTGTGTGATTAGCCTTTTTCCTAAGAAACATACCTTGGCAGTGACTCCTTCTCTTAGAAAATCCCCGATGACTTTGAAAATGTGCGTGTTTTTCATCCTTGCTTGTGCCGTGTCTTTCTCAGCCTTTGCTTGCTGAGATGGGCATTGTCACTTGGCTCTATGGCCAGCCTGGGCCTTCTCTTGCTTCTCTCTCTGCCCACACCTGGGGACACTCAGAGGGAAGCATTGCGTGGGCAAGAGTTGACATTGACTCAATAATTGTCCTGACTCCTACACAAGGCAGAGGTCTTGCTGGTGCTTTGACCAGGCGATGAAGTATAAGCAATGGTCCTGAAACTCTGCATCTCTTACTAGCCACAATGTGAGCACATGCATTTGGGTGTCCCCATTCTGTATGTAAGAAACCTAGAACTCAGAATTCAAGTGAGTTGGACAAGATGACTCTGTTGGAAAGGCGGCCCTCAGGTGGCATCGCTGTTCCCTGGATGGCTCTAAACAAACAAAGTATTCTCAGCCCAGACTCAGCACCTCAGTGCAAGGGATCCTTAGACGCTTTCTCTCCTCGGGACATCCATTCTGATTGTAGGAGGCTCTAAAGAGAGGCTTTTACAAAAGAATGGACGCACATCTGAGAACACCACCACGTGAACACACCCTCCCCTCCACAAGCACTGTGCTGTCAACTCCCCTCAATTCCTTTGTCATCCAAACCTTGCTCCAGGATGCCTGGTGTGTTGATTCAGCAACCTATCTTCTCATTCACACTGTTTCTGTGCATTAACAACTCAGGCCTGCAGACATGCATTAGCAGTCTTTGCATCCCGAAATCAGCCCCAACTCAATATCGTTATATGATTAAAGAACAGCCATTTATTACTTATAACCAGCCATACTTTCTCGCATGTGCTTTAGGACTAAATGATATAGAGGAATAAATGCACATCAGTAGATTATAACATCACTTACTGGGCACTTAATAGATGCACACCCCGTGCTAAGCACTTTCCATTCAATATCTCATTTAATCTTGTTGCCAACATTGTCACCCCAGGTGGCTATAGGTTTCCTGATGATACAGAGGCTGGCCCTGCAAAGAAAATGGCACCTAATAAGTGCCCAGATTTGCTCCAGAGCAGTAAACATTCAGTAAGCACCTACTATGTTCTTGGTACTTTTAAGTAACTCATCAACAGCCACCCCACAGGCTTTACATAGACATTGCTAATTGTGGCTTTCCTGAGAAAGAAATCCAGCTTCCTGACGCATTTAATAACTTCCCTGTATCTTTCCAGCTATCAGTAATGCAGCTGAGTACTACCACCTGTGAAAGCAGAGTGCTTTCCATTCACTACACCATGAATGAATGAAATAAAAAGAGTTTAGAGCCTACTTTGCAACCTCAAAGTGCTTCCCTCTAGTTAATAAATCAGGCTAACACTCTAGGTAAGAATAATTGAGTCTACAGTAATAAGTAGAAATCACTTCTAGCAGGGGTCACAGGAAGGTAAGCTTGACAGGTGTGAGGAGAAAAGGTCTTAAGGGAAAAAGCAGACAGAACTAACTCTGGTCTACAGGGCCTGTATTTTCAGTGGTAACCTGGTCATTGGATGGGGGTGAAAACACAGAGGTAGAAATATCAATAGATCCATAGAGAACAACCTAACAAGAAGATAGGGTTGCAGAAGTGCAGGGAGCCCTGACCATCAGTGGACAGAGAATCTCTCAAGGCTGCAGTTTCCTAGGCTGAGGAACCTCATAATTGGAAACATCTTTGAAATGATGAATTCTGTCTGCATTCCAGGAAGTGTCAGTGTTTGCAGTGGACTTAATCCATGCTGAATGGGTAGTTCACAAATATATAACTGAGTGAATGAATGAAGAAATAAAAACCAAGCGAAGGAACGAAAAAGAGCCTAGAAATCTGGGGGGGGGGGTGCTACCAGTAAAATTAGGAAGCCAGAGCTGAGTGCCATGAGTTTTGGCTAGACTTAGAAGAAGTGTGGGGTGGGGGACTATGATTTGACCAAGTGTTTCCCCCCAAAGACTCATAGTCTAAAAGTTTGGTCCTCAGTAAGGCGCTTTTGGAAGGTGGAATACATTTTGAAGAGGTAGAAACTACGGGGAGGCAGCTAAATGACTGGGGACATTGTCAGTAGAAGGGACCAATGTAGTTCTCAAGAGACCTTAGTTCCCAAGACAGAGTTATTACAAAAGGGATCAGCTCAAGCTCTGATCACTCTAGCTTCCTGACTCGACACGTGCCCACCATTCTCCTTTCACAAGTGTGTCCGCTTCCATGCCATCCAACAAGGTCTAAAGGTCTAGCTAGGATGCTGATGTCAAGCTGTTTGAGTCCTCCAGCTGTCTGGATGATAAATCACATAAAACTTCATTTTATAAAGTATCAAGTTTCACGTGTTTTTGTTCTGTTTTACTATTTTTTTTCATAGCAACACAAAATGGGCCACTACAATGGATAATGAACAAAAACAAAAAGACAATGCCAAGTCTGCCTTTCTTTATCTTTGCCCTTCAATCTTTTTGGTTTTACTCTGGTCAAGTTTCTGGCTTTTCTGGCAAGCACTATGTAAGGCAGGGCAAGAAGACTAAAGGATGCCTCTCACAAAACAAGAGACTGAACCCAAAATAGGCTGCACACCAATGATGCATGTTGGCATTGTTTGCTTTGCAGAGACAGAAATCACACAGGATTTCTAGGTGTATTTCCAGAAGGGTGTTATGGAACAATAAACCCATCAATAGAAACTAAAATAAGATGTGAGAGATACCAGGCTCTTCACAACGTGAGCAGCAGCTCTTGATGAACTCTTTGTTTGTTGACTCATTTGCATGAAGGATTGCACTTCAGGTGACCTTCCAGCACAGGGCTCCGCTTCCTCTCTCCTGTATTTGGCTTTTTCACAATACAAAATATTTGATAATTCAGCAACTCTCTAGCTCACACTATCTGATACTGGCTTTCCTAGTGAATATAGATCTGTTTTTACCCTCTGGGTCTCTCTAACTAACAATTTAAACAAAAGAACACACGAAAAGTATCAAGCTCATACAAAAACACTCCAACTCGTAGGTCTCTTCAGACTAAACTAGTTCATGTCCAAACATTCAGACCTATTTATTCTTCTCAGCATCTACCATCTGCTCATTTCCCGAATGGTACCTGCTTATACCTGTATCCATCTGATAGCCTTCCTTTCTTCTTTCTTTGCATCCATCCATCCTTCTATCCTGTTCATGCACAACGTGTCTTCTAGGTACCATCCATTTGCTAGGACTAGCAATGCTACCATCACCAAAACATGCTCAGAGGTTGCTATATAAGACAGTCTTCATTCCCTTTACCATCCTCTATTGGTCTCAGCCTGTGAGAGACTGACTGACCAATTTGGTACACATTAGAATGGCAAATTGGGAAGGACATGGATCACTTCATCATTGTATTATTAAGAATGCTTTTTTCCTTCCTCCAAGTCTCAGTCTTAATCTTGATAAATAATAATAACAAAAAGAGTAACATAACTGAAAGTTACTGTGAAGAAAGGAATGAGTGGCTGGTGCAGGGTAGGTACTCAATAACTAGCTACTATCCATATTGATATCATCATCTATAAATAAGAGCACCAGTGTCTTCCCGTTATTAAAACTCCGAGCTTACAAATTTCAACAGCTGCCCTTTGCTCTTAGTACAGGTTGAGTATCCCTTAGTTAAAATGCTTGGGACTAGAAGTGGTTTGGATTTCAAATTGTTTTCAGACTATGGACTATTTGCATATACATAATGAGCTATCTTGGGGACGGAACCTAAGTCTAGCCACAAAATTAATTTATGTGTTCTATACATCTCACCCACATGGCCTAGATGGAGGTAAAATTATACAGTGTTTTTAATGCATCTGATTTTTAACTGCATCTCAGCACAGGCAGGCAGAGTGGAATTTTCCACTTGGAGTGACGCGTCAGGGCATAGAATGTTTCAGATTTCTGAGAGTTTGGGGCTTCAGAGTCTTTAAATTAAGGATGCTCAATGTTATACAAACAATCTCAATCCTTGCAAGCTGGGGAGGCCTTGGAGAATCTGCTGTCCGAACATGTTTCCTGACCTTCCTTCTATCACATACCCAGGAAAGCACACACCACATCACCTCTGTCTTTCCTTCACAGCAACCCACAAAGTCCCTGATGAAGAAGGCTCCAACCAATTTGCATTCTTGAGTCCGAATGAATGGAAATACACACATGCTAAATAATGATGGGCTGTGGAATGCAAGTAAGAAACACTTCATCATTACTCTTCTGGACTGAATATTTTTCGTCTCCCTGGAGAATTCATATATCAAAACCCCTAGCTTCAGTATGATGGTATGATGGTTGATGGTATGAGGTAATGAGCCTGGAGCCCTTATAAATCTGATTAAGAGAAGAGACATCAGAGATATGACTTCCTCTAGGCCATGTGGAGATATGAGAAGGTAACTATATATACACCCAAAAGAATATCCTCACCAGACAGCAAAACTACAGGAATCCTTGATGCCAGAACTGGGAAAATTGACCATTGTCATTGACTATTGTCATTGGAGCCTAAACTAAGTATACTTAGTTGCTAAGTTTGGAAGACTCTTTGCTACTATAGGAAAGGTGGTATGGCCTAACAACCCACTGCCCATCCTTCCTCTGATGACAGGGTCAGCATCTTTTCTCAAGTTAGTCTCTGCCTACAAGTCTCTTCCCTCTGCATTTAGATAACTCCAGGTTTCAAAACTCAAGCATTTCTTCTGCAGGGAAGTGTTCCTTAACCACATTATTCTCCCCTATCAGAGGCTCTCATTTTATCAAGTATCTCTCCTTCACAGCTCTTCTCAGAGTGGCAATTTTATTTATTTGATGATTTTGTTAATTTTTGTCTTTCCTAGTTGATTGTGTGTTCTACACTACCAGATGTGAGGTGGTTCATCATCTTATCCTCAGTGTAGAGCATGGTACAGGTATATTGTAGGCCCAACTAAATATTTGCTGAGTGAAAGAAAAATATGATGAAAGAAGGAAAGAAGTAGAGAGGCAAAGAGGGAGAGAATGAGAATGAGAATGAGGGAGGGAGGGAAGGAGGGAAGAAGGGAGAGAGGAAGAGAAGAAGGAAAAAAGAGGAGTAGGAAGAATTATTACTGAATGAATAGACGAATGTTAAATGCTTGAGATAAATGGTCTTTGTCTTTAATTTCTAAGTCTGTCCCATCTTTCCTCTTGACTTTTTATTGAGACAGAAGGATTCAGGACAAACTGCCATCTTTATGTCAGTTGATCTTGAGAAATATTCAGACATTTTTGATAGAGTCCTTGCTATCCTCTGATGGAACCCCAGCTGCCCAATTCTGACATGTATCTCAACTCTGTTCCCCTCACCTTGCTCCTCAGAGGAACCATGACAAAACCCCAACAATCCCACCAATTCTACCAAAGTCTCTTCAGGCTGTGGACGCCTCAGTTTCCGCCCCCCATTGGAGTCTTAAGGTCAAAGACCACCGCACCCTGATTGTATAGCTCCACCATTCACGGCCATCAACAATGCTGTCCTCCTTTGTTAACACATTGCATTTTCCTCTCCACAAATCACATTTACAGAACACAGTGCATGTCAAAAGCCTGGGGACACCTCTGGGGCCTCACAGTTCAATGAAGCTCATTATGGAAATCAGCTAAATGCTGAGGAGAGAGATAAGTGTGAACTGTTTACCAACCCCTTCCACCAGAGACGCACAGGCTGCACTAATGGGAGCTCATTTGCAGCCTTTCTTGGCCACTCAACCCTCTTTATCTTTGGCTATGACTAATCTTCAGGGAGAAAGGAGCACTCATGTCTGCATGAAGGAGTTCTCTCCAAGGAGCTTGGGGTGATTGGTGAAGGAGGAAGTAGCAAGCCAGCCCAGGAGAGCCAAAGTCTGAGATTCTGTGTCACCCAAGCCCAGTGCACCTCACTCCACAGGAAGCTGTCTTGTTTTGCCCTCCAGGACAGTGGGGTCTAGAACCAGATGTTTTAAAGAATAGCAGAGTTGACATTGACATTCAGAAGATCATCAACTGAAAGGAAAGTTCCTTATAGTTTACATAGCATTTTCATCAGTTTTGCCTTGTTTGAGCCTCCTAATATTTTTACCAGGTAGAGCCACCCCCACTCAAATCTGCCAGCTGAAGAAGTAGACTGGGGGTAGAGTGTGACCTGCCGGGGTTATCATTGCTGCATCTTTTTCTTTCCCTGAATACAATGAGTTTTTCACATCACCAAAGCTCCTTCAGTGTGTGTTATTGGGATTTCATGAGTAGGATTCAAGGTAACCACGAACTTCATGAATTTGCATGTGAATTTTGGATGGGTTCAAATAGGAGCATTTCTTTCTGGGAAATAAATGAGTCCCTTTTACAAGTCTTCAGAGGGATGAAATCTCTACCAAGTTAAAAATCATTAAGGAGTTTATCCATTTTTTCCCAAGAAATAAAGGGATAAGCTGAGCATCATTTGACTTCTAAGATCCATGTCTTCCTGTTCCTATTCTTCACCCTCCAATCATGCCCTGTGTCCTTGCCTGGACCCCTGTAGACATACCCACTATTCTCTGCCCATGACCACAGGCAGTTATTTCTCCCAGTCAGATCACAGAACACCAGGTCAGAGTCAGGTCCCAGAGGCCTCAGGCCTCCCACTGTTGTGTGTAAGGCCAGAATTATGGGGTGGCGAGAAAGAGAAATTGTGGTTGTACAAATGCAGAGTTGATTCTCTCTTCAATGACCCAGATAATTTCTGCACAATTTTTTTTTAGTGAGAGTCTGTTGGAGGGGGGAGAGGTTCATTAGATTGTACTCCCAAAGAGAATGACTTACCTGACTCACCTCTCTCTAGCTCAAGCCTAGAGAACACTACATCTTTGGAGGAGTCCTACTTTGCCCAGACTCTGAAGTCTACTCAGTTCAACATTTATGGGACATCTCTTGGAGAAGGCTAAACTCAGCTGTCTCATTTTACAGTACAGTGTGTGGATTTCAGAGCACTCATCTTGGGGTGAAACAGACAGATACAAGCTTTGGTCCTGCTTTCCTATGAAACCTGAAAGGAAGTCATCTTTGTGAGCCTCTGTTTTCTTATATTTGTAAAATAGCAATGGCACTGATATCCTACTGCTATGCCCATCAGGTAAGAATAATCCAGGCACATGTTGCCCACATGCCCCCATTGCCCTACATGTATTTGGCAAAGGAAGAAAGCAATGAGGATGAGTTTACAAGAAGACACAACACCCTCCCCCTACTCCCTACTAATATGTGAGTTGTGGCTTTGGAGACCTATAGTTTTGGGGTTGAAATCTTGGAGCTTCTACTTGTTTGCTATGAGACTTTAGGCACTCTCTGGGGGCTTCTCTGGTGGTATTTATAAATGAAAGTAAATAACACTCGTGAAATATAAAATAATGCAATATAAAATGTAAATATAAAATAATATAAAAGTGTCGGGAGCCCAGGCACTTGGCATATATTTACTGTGAAAGGACTCAATAAATGTCAAGATTAAAATAACAAATATTACGAGAGGAGAAGAAAAGGAGGTAAAGAGAATGACTTGCCCAAGAGCACACCAGCCAGTGGTGGCAGAGCGGACATGCAAGCACTGGCTCCCCGGGCTGACTCCAGAGAACTTCATCTCATGAGGTAGATTCGGGAACTCCGGGTGTCTGAGCAAAACAAAGCTAAAGGCCCACTCACGGATTCAGTGGTATTAAGTGACACAAATGAACCTCTCAGCTCAGGGCCTTGCTAACTTGCCCCTTCTGATCAGACAAGCCACCAAGCCATGCCAACACTGCCTTCTCAACCATGACCAATGCAAAAAATTGACCACATGGAAGCAATGTCTATGCGTGTGAGCAGACTATGTGTCTGGCCTGGGGCTGGTTATAAACTGCCTCTTTACCAAGGGCTTTTGCAGAAGAATTCTACATTTCCCAGAATAATCTCTCTCATTATGATGCCGGCCGACTTTTCAAGCCAGCTCATTTTTCTTCCCTTTGTCTCAAATTCCAATACCCTGCCCTTTTCACAAGATTTCCGAAGGAGCAGTTCTTAGAGCCCATTTTATAGGGAGAGTGGGGGGCGGAAGAGTCTCCAGAGGGTGAGCAGTATCTAAGCCTTAGTTTAAAAAAAAAAGAAAGAAAGAAAGAAAAGATGAAGGAAAGAGCTTTGTCTGCTAAATCTCCCCATTTTGGAATCAAATGTTGTTTAAATTCAGGACAAATTCTCAGCTCTCTTGCTGACAAATTCCACACAAGCACAGAGGAGAGGCAAGAGGGAGGTGCGGGTAATTACGTGGGAGGTGCTTGAGCGTTTGTCATTAAAGGGCAGTCAAGTGCAAACCTACTGTGTGTCGGATCTTTTACTAGGTTTCTTGGAGAGTAGAGTAGTGAAAGAGAAAGACAAATCACCACCCAGATTTATAATTACAAGCTGGACAACTAATTCAGAGCAAAAGTACAAGGGACTGTAAAAGCCCGGATCTAAGACCTGACCCAGTTAGGGTTTAAAGAGACTGTCAAGAGAGTGATGTTAGTTCTGGAACTGGAGGCTGATCAATAGGGTCCACTAGATGAGGACAGGAGGAAAGCTTTCCAGCAAGAAGAACAGCCTAAGCAAAATCCCTGGGGCTGGAAATGTTACCGGTGTTTGATGAGCTGGAAGAGGACGCCAGTATTCTTAGATCCTGAGAGAGTGAGGGAGTAAGTGGAATAGGGTAGAGAGGTTGGGAGGGATGAGCCTGATAATAAGGGAGGGGGAATTCATGTGGCATCTTGTAGCCATGAGAAGCCTACTGGTCTTTATCCTTAGAACACGAGTAAAACACTGAGGAATTTTAGTAAGTCTGCAGACAGGCATGGATTCTTCTCTTCCTCATGCTCATATGTGCTGCTAGCCACAATGATGTTGAGTCTGGCCACAACAGCAGAATAACAGCAAACATGCTATATACAGAGACCTGAATAATGGCACATGGAGGCTTGCTCATTCCATTTGCTTTCGAGACAGTGTGATCACTGTGTGAAGAAGATTGGGCTAGCATTTTGGAAGAGAAGAGACACAAGGCCCAATGGCCTTAACTCCTCTGTCGATGTCCTACAGACTGTCAGACAAAAGAAGTTCACAACCTACCATGTTCAGCTACAAGCTGATAGGAGAGGCCAAAGTATGCTCAACAGATATCCTAAACCAGAAATGAGGGGCTAATATACAGATCTGTGTGCTGAATGAATGAGCATCATGTTACGCTCTTACATTCTAGGGTGGACGGATCCATACTCATTTGTGCCTGCTTTTTTCAAGATATCACTCAGTAAGGCTTAGGGCCTTATCTTTCCTGCTTATTCTAGCTATATCCCCAAGGCCCAGAAGACTTATCAAGCAAGTTATAGACCTTCAATAAACCTGTGATGAGATATGTAAATAAATAATGGAATGAATGGATGACTATTATCTATTTGGTTTCCCCTAAGAAAGGCTTTCTGGCCAGATACTGGTGGCTCATACTTATAAACCTAGCTACTCAGGAGACTGAGATCTGAGGCTCACAATTTGAAGCCAACCCAGGCAGCAAAGTCCAATAAACTACTTAGAAAGGGCCAAAAGTAGCATTGTGGCTCAAGTGGTAGAGCGCTAGCCTTGACGAGAAGAAGCTCATGGAAAGCATCTAGGCCCTGAGTTCAAGCCCCAGAACCAGAAAAAAAATCTTTCTGCACCAACTCCAGGACATTTCTCCCTCTCCACTAGCCTTTAAGGGGTAGATAGACACTTTGAGATAGGAAATAAATTTAAATTTAACCCTTACAGAGGGTGTCCATGTTCTAGGGTGACAGGTCATGCAAGTCTTGAGGGCAAAAGGACAAAATTTATCTTGAAATTTTGAAAGTTACCTTGAAACTTTAATGTCTGGGGGCCTGGGAAGGTGGCTCAGTGTTAGAGTGCTTGCCTTGCATGCGGGAGGCCGTGGGTTCAATTACTCTGTACCACATAAGCAGAAAAAGCCAGAACTGGCATTGTGGCTCAAGTGGTAGAGTGCTAGCCTTGAGCTGAAGAGCTGACGGACAGTGCCCAGGCCCAGAGTTCAAGCCTCACAACCAATAAAAAAAAAAAAAAAAAAAAAAAGAAAACAAAAATGTTTAATGTCTGGCAGGAGAGAGAGACTTAGTTAAGAACAGTTTGCCTTGGTTATTATATACTTAGGGCTTTAGAGGTCCTTTGTATAGAGTGATCCCTTTATCAGATACCAATGACAGAAGTAAAATATAATGAGTGCCACTTTTGTGTGGATGACTTGCCCAAGGAAGGAGAGCCAGACTCAACTCCACCTCAACCTTTGAGCTGCAACTGGGATATTGGTACAACAGAGTTGTACAAGAAAGATAGTCATTGTGCCTTGGACAGAATGTCATAAAATGTTTTGTAGATAAGGGTTAAGTAAGAGAATGCTTGGCAGGGTGCTCATGCTGGTAATCCAAGCTACTCAGGAAGCTGAGATCTGAAGATTGTGGTTCAAAGTCAGTCAGGGAAGGAAAGTCTGTGAGACTCTTATTTCCAATTAACCACTTAAATGCCCAAAGGAGAGCTGTGGTTCAAGTGATAGAGGACTAGCCTAAAGCAGAAAAGTTCAGAGACAGCATCCAGACACTGAGTTTAAGCCCCAGGACACTCTCTCACTCAATCTCTCTCTCTCTCTCTCTCTCTCTCTCTCTCTCTCTCTCTCTCTCTCTCTCTCTCTCTCTCTCTCTGTCTGTCTGTCTGTCTGTCTCTCTCTCTCTCTCTCTCTCTCTCTCTCTCTCTCTCTCTCTCTCACACACACACACACACACACACACACACACACACACACACACAAACACAGAGAATTTTTATAAAATGGTTAACTCCTAAAATGTACTTCCCACATATTTACTAAGTGTCAGCTGTAACCAGATACCCCATTTTGCAGAAAATAAAGTCAAACCCTCAGTTGCTGATGAAATGTGCTCCAGGTAACGTATTTGATAAGGATGATTTAACCTGACAATGTACTAATTCTCTATCCTGAGCTCCTAATAATTGGCGTCCAAGAAGTGTGAGAAACACATTCTGTGACGATTGCTAAGACCTTCATTGCTTCCAACCAAACTCGTAAAACTCTAGAACAAAGAAAGTTTTGTTCACTTTTTTCCAGAAAAAAGAAAAAAAATAGTCTTTTAAATCACCAGAGAGGTCAGTATTAATGTGTTCCTGATGTACAAGCATAGCACATTTCCCAGTTGGTTTTATGAGAGGAAGCTCTAAACTTCTATGATTTGAAGGTAGTAAATGGTAATGACAAGGTGTTAAACTTTGTTGGGGAGTGACTGCCTTCAATCCTTTTGGGAATGAAGCAAGATATAAATAAAGGAATGCCGAAGATAGGTTATGTGGGGACTGGAGCTTTGGCCTAGTGGAAAAGCCTTGGTTCCAACTCCCAACCCATGACGTAACCATCATTTCCAGTAAGTCTTGAGAACAATAACTTTGGATTTGAACTGGGACACTATTGAGAAGGGAAAAGTGACACTATGAACACTTATGTTGGGACAAACTTCATCCTGACAGCCTTGAGATGTGTCCACTGCATCTACAGGAAATCATACCATTTTTTGTTAAGAACACTTATGGCTATGATATATAATCATGAGATCTGTTATTAAGACCCAATTCTGATCAGGTTCTGACAAGGCCTGACCAGAGCAGAGGGGTGCGTAGGAATACGTACTTAGCTGAGTCATTTAGCTTCTTTATGCCTAAAGAAGAAAATAGGTAAATATAAATACAGCCAATAAGGGAAGAAGCTGAACTGCGTCTATTGAAAGAACACACTCAGAACAGATAAACGTGAATCAAAGGAGACATTGTACTACAGCTCCTCATATCATTATGACCAGAGGGCCCACTCTGTCGAATCCATCATGCAACAGAACAGAATAAATGTTGAAATTTTGTATCAGAACAGCATCTCCTTGTCTGGTTCTCTCTCTCTCTGATTTTCTACATCTGAAATGTCCTCATTCCACTGACCGCACCATCTTTGATGTCCTGTATCTATCTTCGGTGACTCTTATTGGCCTACTGGTCAGATTTAAGTTGGATCTTAATCTTTTTTTTTTTTTTTTTGTCGGTTGTGGGACTTGAACTCTGGGACTGGGCGCTGTCCCTCAGCTCTTCAGCTCAAGGCGAGCGCTCTACCACTTGAGCTACAGCGCCACTTCCGGTTTTCTAGTGGTTTATTGGAGATAGGAGTCTCACGGTCTCTCCTGCCTGGGCTGGCTTTGAACCATGATCCTCAGATCTCAGCCTCCTGAGTAGCTAGGATTACAGGTGTGAGCCACCAGCGCCCGGCTGGATCTTAATCTTGAGCTGTCCAGTTTGATAATCAACACTGCCCAAGTTGATGAAATAATGACTCAGACACCAGGGCTGGTGGCTCATGCTTGTAATCCTAGCTACTGAGGAAGCTGAAATTGAAGAATTATGCCTCAAAGCGAGCCCAGGTAGGAGAGATTGTGAGACTCTTATCTCCAACAAACTACAAAAAAAAAAAAAAGTAAAGAAAAAACTGGAGTGGAGACATGGCTCAATGGTAGAGAGGAAGGCTTGACCACAATGAAACTGACATACAATGCCCAGTCCTTGAGTTCAAGCCCCAAACTGGCAAAAAATAATAATAGTAATAGTAATGACTCAGATGTCTGCTTGGCTCTTAGGACCTGGCTGCAAGGAAACTCCTGGAAAGTTCTACTTGCCATCTGTTTGACTTGAAGGTGAGCGCTTGCTGAACAGTCCGTGATTCTATCTGGTAAGTAATTATCAAAATAATGTAGAATTTGATCACCTTGATGATCTCTTCTTGAGGGTATTGCTACTCCTTGACTAGGGCACAAGCAGCCCCTGGAACTTGGCACTAACTCCAAAGAACAAGAAGCTCTCAACCAGAAACGCTTCATCTCTAGCCATGCTTGTGCTTGGCAATTTGATGGAATCATTCTTTAATATAGCCAGATTTCTGCCCCACATCAGAAATGATTGAAGACAGGAGAAAATATTCCTGTGAGAAATGGGGCTTTTCAGTCAAGCAAACAGAAATCTGAAGGGTGATTTGATTAGAGTAGTGGTTTAGTCTAGCGAAAGGAGCAATGAATTTCAAGTTGCAGCCCTCAGATTCCAAGAGATGCAACTTACAGTATCAAAACCCTATGAGTCCCTCCCTGATACTCCATCTCACTAGACTTCTGGGTGGCTCAATAGGATAATGGGAATGAAGTGCTCAGAAACTCTGAAGTGCTGGTTCATATGTAAATGATGAGTATCTCTGAGGATGTGAAGTGTTTTTAAAGAGAAGGTTGCCACTGATCAATTATTCTCTTTGCTCATACAGGACTGACAAGGCTCCTAAATTCCACATTCTGCACACATTGACAGTTTAGATCACATTCCTTTACACTATGCACTAATCCTCCAGCAATTCTCTCTCCCTACGAAAAAAAAAAAGGCTGATTCTAGGGAAGTTGTGAATTGGTGAAGGCTCAAATGTCTACTGGGACACTAATGGGAAGGAAGTGAAGTGCAGAAGGAAGAGGCAAAGTCATATTGGCGTTCAGTACCCAGAACTGTCATTCAGATGCCCTTGTGACATGAGCCAATGGATATTTCGAGAGAGGAAGTTGTTTTCTTGTCCTCACTTTCTGTAACTAAAGAGGGACTAATGATCAACTCTTCCCCCTGGCTCCCTTAAAGTACGGCCTGCACCCAGTTCATCTCTTTATACACTTAGTAAATAGTTGGGTCATTTTTATGCTTAAAAACAGTCTAATTAAACAAAAAAAAACAGTCTAATCAAGTAACAAATTCCTGGATATATCGATTCCCCAAAGCACCCTCAACTTCAAACAGAGGTAGATTTTGTCCCCATTCCCTAGCCATTCTCATCTTTTCTCTACATCTAACACTTACCTATAGGAAGTGTGTGTGTGTGTGTGTGTGTGTGTGTGTGTGTGTGTGTGTGTGTGTGTGTGTGTGTTGAGGCTCTCTCTTCTCATTCTCCTTCCCAAGTGCTCAGATGAAGCTCCAGCTGTCTGCCCCCCCCCCCCAGCAGTTCAAGGAGAAAGGCAATAAATTCTCTCCATTTGGTTTCTGCCTCTGGGAGGGGATGTTCTATGAAGTTTTCTTGAGTGCTGTCAGCTTTCAATGAAAAGTTATATACTCCCTGCAGAAGTCAGGAGATTTATCCTGTACTTGCTATCTGTCTTTGATCCACTGCCTCACTCTTTCTCTCCCATCTTCAAGCTGTGTGTCTTCAGACTAGTCTGTTTGCTTCTCTGAACTTAGCTATCGCTCTGGGAAAGTAGGGATCCAACTTCCTGTCCTGGAAAACTCCTACAAGGAATCAGTAAGATGATACACAAGAGGCGCTAGTTTCATGTCTGGTACATGTGAAGGGCACAGTATGAGTGGCTGCTCTCAGCTCCTTCATCATCAGCCAATGAATGATTCACAAAGGAATTTGCAAAGATAATACATGTTGAACACATCACTTCCTGAATGACACCCGGTGAGGAATCTACAAGTGGTAGCTCCTATTAGTGGAAATGAAGACACGTTACAAAGATAATGGTAAGTAAAAATAGGAGAAACCGATTTCAGGATTATCAGTGCCATCAAATGATAATGATAATTATTTAAAGTTTATCAGCCATATCTCAGGTCCAGTCTCCAGGTAAAGGGCCAGTGAAGGAACGCAAAAGCTCTGTGTTTAACAATCAATCCAAGATTTAGGTCATTAAAGAATCTGGAAACATGGCTGGGAAGGTGGCTCAGTGGTAGAGCGCTTGCCTTGCATGCCTGAGGCCCCGAGTTCGACTCCTCAGCACCACATAAGCAAAAAGAAAAAGGCTGGAAGTGGCGCTGTGGCTCAAGTGGTAGAGCGCTCGCTTTGAGCTGAAGAGCTGAGTGAGGGACAGCGCCCAGGCCCAGAGTTCAGGCCCCACGACTGGACCCCCCCCCCCAAAAAAGAGAGAACCTGGAAACATTTGGAGTAAATGCCATTCACACTGGGATTTGTTTGATCACAGGGATAGAAATCTCCAGCTTTCTTTGAGAACCAAGGAAATGGCACCATGTTGAAAGGATCTCTTCATGGCAGAAATCAGGCTTCAAACTCAATCCTCTTTAACCTCAAAGCCTGGAAGAATTTTTATTAAGTAATGTTCTCTAGACATCCAGATATATGATGGACATTCCAGTTGTTGAAGCCATCTGAACAAAGGCCTAGAGAGGGAAAACCAGTATGAAGAGAATAGAACACCAGTTGGGTGATGTTACACCATCTGCAGCCCTGAGCAAGTAAAAGCAGTCACAAGAGAGAGGTAGCAAGAGAAGACTGTGCTCTTCAGAGTTTGAATTTAAGCTACTAGGATCTACAAAGTACAGAAGTTTAAATAATGGCATTTGCTTTTCCATCCCAAGAGTGAGACAAACTCTGGGGTCCTGAAATGGATGTAGAACAGCTCTGCTCTTGGTCCAGTTCTGATGCCCTATGAAGCTTCTATTGCTGGCCCAAGCCAACTGTCCCAAAAGTTGCCATTTCTGAGCTAGAAGGAAACAGGTACATGCAGTCTAGATTGGGCAAGTTTTTCTTTTAAGAAATGGTCTAGAGATGGGCGCTGAGAGCTCATGCCTATAATCCTAGCTACTGAATCTAAGGATCATGGCTCAAAGCCTGCTCAGAAAGGTTGTGAAACTCTTATCTCCAATTAATCATGTGAAAACTGGAAGTGGCTCTGTGGCTCAGAAAGATAAAAGATAGAGGTGGGGGGAGGGAAGAAGGGCCGATGGAAGGGAGGGAGGGAAGAAGGGAGGAAGGAAGGAAGGAAGCAGGGAGGGAGGGAAGGAAGAAAGAAAGGAAGGAAAGAAGGAGGAGGGAGGGAGGGAGGGAGGGAAGGAAGGAAGAAAGGAAGGAAAGAAGGAGGAGGGAGGGAGGGAGGGAGGGAGGGAAGGAAGGAAGAAAGGAAGGAAGGAGGGAGGGAGGGAGGGAGGGATTTAGAATCTCCTAGAAGTAGGAATGGTACTCACTTTATTTCTGCCATCCCTCCATTGGCCTGAATCTAGTCATATGACCTCACCTTGCTGGGCAATGTAATGAGTGTCTGGACAGCCATGTGTTCATTCAAACTGGGTAGGAGGGAAGATTATATTAAAATGGGGAGAAGAAAGAATGAATATTGAGGATCTCTGTTATAGGGCCAGATAGGGTTAGAGTGTAGCAGAAACAACTGCTACACAGTGTTTATTCTATGCCAGGCATTCCCGAAGTAGTTTGTATGAATTCTATTAATCTTCATAATCAATTTGAATGACAGACTGAGGGGCCTGCCAAAAGAATAAGACCTTTAATTGGTATTCCATGAGTACTGAGGAATTTTGAGTAGGAAGATTCAGTAGATGGTACTTCATTACAGTCTATTCAAGTTGTCAAGAGGTGCCTAGCAGCAGAAGCATGAAGAACCACACACAGGGCTAAGCTTGAGTGGTAAGTGCAGCACTATATCTCCCTGTCTCTGAGGCTCTGTCACAGATGCCTTTATCTCTTTGTAAAATAAAGGTGCTGGAATAGTTGGTATTTGAGGTATCTCTGACTCTACTACTATTCTGTGTCATTGCCAGATATGCTCTTGTGAGCTTCCAGTGTACAGAGGAGACAAGAAAAGAGAAGACAGGTAGAGAGACAACGGATTCCCACAGGGTAGCTGCAGAATAGAAAAAGCCTGTCTCAATAAGACTGAAAGATAGCATTTCCCAATTCTCTATTCACAAGGTTCTAGGAACTCTTGCCACTACCTCACTACAAGTAAAATACTTGAGAGTCATCCATGATAACTTCCTCTCCTTCCCATCACTTCAGTGGATGCATTTCCTACATATATGCATTCTGCATTTCCTACATACATGCAGAATCCATCTACTTCTCTGTCTCTACCACCGTGGGCCCTATGTCCTTCTCTCTCCTCGATGATGCTGTCACTTCCTAGCTATTCTCCATCATCCTCACTTCTCCACTTCCAACCCATTCTTAGCAGCAAATAATTGGGTATAGAACAGATATAAGATTGCTATTGCTTAAAACCCCTTTAAATGTATCTAATTGCCTTTGAGATGGACCTTTGTCTTGCCCCATCTACCTTCCCAGGCTTTCCTCCTCTGTGGTTCATCCATATAGCTCCTGACCTCCATCACACAGACCCTAGTCATCCTGGTTCTTTTCATGAAAGAATGAGTCACATTCCCTCAGTTTTCATAATTCATAATTTAAGATATTTATGTGTGTGATTATATGATTAATGTCTCTCCTGGTTTGAATATGAAGTGTCTCTCAAAAAGGCTCATGTGTTAAAGGCTTGGTCTCCTGCTGATCATGCTACCAAGAAGTGATTAGATGAGGGTGCTAACTTGATCAGTGAGTTAATCCATTGATGGATTCATGCCGAATGGGAAATGAGGTGGTGCCCCGTTGGATTAAGTAGGTCATGGTGGTGTAGGTTTCAGGGATAAATCTTGTCCCAGCCCCTTTCCATCTGTCTGGCTCCTCTCCCTAACTGCCAGAAGCTGAGGGAAGTGGCTTCGTGCACACTCCTCACTCAACATTTCTGCCTCACCTCAAGTCTAGGGCTAAGGATCCAGCTGATCAGGGACTGAAACTTTTGAAATTATGAGTCAAAATCAATGTTTACTTCCACTAAGATGTTTCTGTCTTGTACTTATCATTGTGATGAAAAGCTATCACAGTATACATTGAAGAGTAAACAGGTGACGCTTGAAAAGCATAGGGATCTTGCTTACCTTATTGTCCTTCCAGTGAATAGGAGCTGAGTGAAATAATCCATGAGTGAGTGAACATTGGTCCCCATCACCTACAGAATCCAATTCCAAAGTTTCTGTGCTGTCCTTGAAAGCCTTCCTTCCAACCTGGCTCAGTTCTAGCCTCAGAAAGACAGCCACTGTTTCATTCACACGATCTTCACAAGGGCTGGTTGATAGAAATGTTGTCCCCTTTCACAGATGTGAAAGGGTCTATGGCATAGACTGTGGAGCCACTGTCAAGGAAATGAAAAACATGAGAATTAAGGTTGTTGGTGGGTAAGCTATTCGTGATGCTGGAGATTCTACGTTCTTGAACTATGTTCTTGTTCTAAAGTGAGGAACTTTAAATCTAAGAGTCTGAATCATATGGGGTTGCCAATATTGAATTGCTTTTATAGATGTTATGTGTATACACACACACACACACAATCTGAAATTGTACGCACACACTGAAGTGGTTCCCACAGCAGTATGATCTATATATTCCTGCCAAAACACCTTAGTTTTCCTTGAAGATTGAGGCAGGCACAGAGACTGAGATTGCACCAAATTTCCCATGAAGGTACACTTGAGCTAATGTTATCAAAGCAAGAAATCCAGGCTTCTACATCTCTGGATTGCATAATAATTTAAACACGGGCTTGTTGTGACACAATATAGCATGATGTATCAAAGGTGGTGGGAGGATTTTGTAAATGAAAAAGGAGAGATGCTGGTAACTCAGAAAAAGCAAGGAAACGGGAAACTGCAACTCCCTGATGGTGGGGAGGGAAGAAGATTTCTGGAAGCAGGGCTAAGTGGGGAACAACAGCACATGCCCAGGTTTCTGAAAAGCTCCCGTGCACCTTGTCACTAAAGCGAATCATGCCACTCCTGCAGTCCCCAGACTATCATCAGAGCCAGATAAATGTGAATCTAGGCCCAGCATCTCCCTTAGCTCAAAGGAGTCAGAGAAGCTCTATCGACAGGCTTGTACAGAAGCTCTAGGCAGAGAAGGCCAAGGTGTTCCTCCACCATTCTTCTGAAAAAGTGAGATGTCTAAAATGGAGATCAAGAAAATAGAGATGGCTTCAGCAAGGTCCACCCAGAGGAGAAACTCAAACTCGACCAAATTTGCAATAGAAATGACATGTATAGTGCAACTGACACAATTTGAAGAGACAGAGGCCCATGTTGATGGTGGCTATGCCTCATGCTGCTATGCCAGATCTGATTCCAAACACATTTCACACATCAATTTACATAGACCACACAACACCATTATAAAGTCTGTGTACTGTGATTAAGCCTTTTTCCAAATCCCAGGAATTGAGCTGGACACAGCAAACTGGAATAATTTGTTCAATATTAACTAGAGGAACAAAGATAGAGTTGGAACCCCCAAATTCTTACTTCTCAATCACAAGTCATGCTGAAGCACAAAATATGCAAAAGGCAGACCTGCCCTGGGTGTTC
The DNA here is from genome assembly GCF_024711535.1 of Dipodomys merriami. NCBI lineage: Eukaryota > Metazoa > Chordata > Mammalia > Rodentia > Heteromyidae > Dipodomys > Dipodomys merriami. The sequence continues at coordinate 34,721,606 of NW_027202382.1, forward strand.
TTGGATGGTCTCTGTTCATCAGTTTATTACATGGAGGGAAATATAGCTTATAGATGGGGCTTAGTAAAGCTGAAAATGCCAAGTGCCAGTGGCTTATGCCTGTAATCCTAACTACTCAGAAGTATGAGATGTGGAGGAAGATCATGGTCTAAGGTAAGGGCAGAAAAGTTCACTAACCTTCAATTCCAAAATAACCAGCCAAAAGCAGGTCTGAAGGCATGGCACAAGTGGTAGAACAGCAGTTTAACAAGCAGGAGACCTCTAATACTGCTCTGAAATGAAGATACGCTGTAAACCCAAATAATTAAATACTGGAAATTATGTGAAAAGCTTGCTGTAGATTAAGTCCACATCATTCTCATCCCCAGCTCTCAAGTAGTGATAGAAAAATCTCAGGATCCAAATGGGATTGCATGACAGAGCTTCTGCATGGCAAAGGACATAGCTAGCAAGATCAATAGAAAGCCCAGAGACTGGGAGAAGATCTTCACTAGCCATACAACAGACAAGGGTCTCATATCTAAAATATACCTGGAACTCAAAAAATTAAATCCCCCAAAAACAAATTTTCAAAGAAACAACTGCCCAATAAATAAGTGGACTAAAGACTTAAAGAGAAACTCCTCTGAAGAGGAAAGAAGGATGGCCAATAGACACATGAAGAAATGCTCAACCTCCCTAGCCATAAAAGAAATGCAAATCAAAACAACATTGAGATACCACCTCACCCCAGTTAGAATGGCTAAAATCAAGAACTCTAATAACAACAGATGCTGGAGGGATATGGACAGAAGGGAACCTTATTGCATCGTTGGTGGGAGTGTAAACTTGTTCAACCACTTTGGAAAGCAGTATGGAGGTTCCTCAAAAGACTCCACATAGAGCTCCCCTATGACCCAGCAATCCCACTTTTGGGCATTTACCCAAATGTTCACAAACAAGACCATACTAAAGCTACCAGCATGACTATGTTTATTGCAGCATTATTTACTATAGTTAAGATATGGAACCAACCCAGATGCCCCTCAGTAGATGAATGGATCAAGAAAATGTGGTATATATACACAATGGAATTCTATGCTTCCATCAGAAAGAATGACATTGCCCCATTTGTTAGGAAATGGAAAGGCTTGGAAAAAATTATATTAAGTGAAGTAAACCAGGCCCAAAGAAACATGATCCCATGGTTTCCCTTATTTGCAATATCTAGTATTTGTCTGAGTCAAGCAGAAAAGGTCAGATAAGTTAATGTTAGGGACATGAACCCTAAGATATGTATTCAAATGTTTTTTTTCTTTCATGTGATTGTTTCTAACACATTTATAAGATTATTTCTTTGTTGCTTTGTATGTCCCTCCCCCACAGTATAATCCCTGCTTTCACTGTATGATGTCTATATAATTTGTGGAGAGGAAGGGGAAAAACAAATAGTTTAAATAGGGATGCAGGTATACAGGTGGACCCATTGCAACAATGAGATGTACAAGTCATTATGTCGAAAACGAACTTTACAACCTTGGTGTAGGGGGAGGGGGACGGGGAGTGAGGGGAGGATTGGGTGGGAGGGCGGGGGGGGGGGGAGGATGGGTAGGGGAAACAAAGGAGGAGGCTACAATGCTTGATAAGAAATGTACTCATTATCTTGCCCATGTAATTGTAACCCCTCTGTACAGTATTTTCACAATAAAAAAAATCTTTTCTGTAAAAGAAAAAAGAAAAATCTCGGGGTCATCCTGGACTCTAACTTTACAGCTGGCTGCACTTGCTAACTCTATGGAACCTCCAGGCTGGCTCCAGAATAGATTTGGCTCCAAAAGTCGCCAGCTGGGATTGATGATAGGTCCCTCTTCATCAACTTCCTCATGTGCAAAGCCCACATTGTAGGGCTGCTGTTCACACCCACTATGCAGAGGAAGAAACTAAGGTTTGGGAATGGGAAACAGCTCATTCCAGATCACATGGTTGGTGAGTATCAGGTAGCATCATCATCCAGGTCTTCTCCTCCTGAGGCCAACCTCAACTGCATAGCCCACTAGGGGGTTCTGGCCTTTTGCTGTGGTCCTCCTTATCCTCTTGTACCCACAGGTGAGCAGAGGAAAAAGCCCTACTTTTTCCATCTATATCAGGAATAAAACAAGATCCACAGAGGTAAAAAAGAAAAATAAGGGTCTTGTGACACACTGATTTTCTACACATGATTATTTTTTTTAATCTGACGGCTGCAAAGTAGTGCTTGCGTGTTATGTTGATTTGTTTGGGGAATTGTTGCTGCTGGAACAGGATTCTGAAAATTCATTTGAAAAGCTGATTGTTAGCAAGGGATGCATATCTAATCTATGTTAGAGGTCTGTGTCATCTCTGTTTCTTACATTTGTCTTTGCCAAGTGTTTATATGTGTATGTCATGCCTTATAAGAATATTTTCTGTAGTGTATGCTTTAGTGGAGTTGTACAGGTGCATATCTGTATTTGCATGTTGTACCTGTGTTTGTATCTCTGTAGGCTGGGCATGCCTTTTATAAATATCTTGTGTGCTATGCATATGTTTGTTGTTCGTGGCTATGGTGTTGTGCATATGAAGTTTGTGTCCAGCTATCACATAAGTGGATGTGTGGGTGCATTCCATATACATTTGTTGTGTGAGTAGATCACACATGTCTTGAAAGGGTGTGTTTTCTACAAGCACACAGTGTATGTATGTATCTATGTAAGTAGGTCTATGTCATATAAGTTAAAATACAGTGTGTCTAGATGGGTCTGAAATTGTGAGCTATGGGCTAAGACCCTGCATGGGGTGAGTATTCATGCTGCATGTCTAAGTGTCTTTGTTGCATATCCTGCTGTGTTGTGTTTTGTGTGTGCATGTGTGTGTGTGCATGTGCATATGTAGGTGCTCACGCATACTCCTGATAACCATTCATCAGGCCACTGTCTCTGTCTCAGAGTCAATTTTACCCTCCCTTCTCCACTCCCTCTCTCTTTTCCCCATCTTGGTGTTGGCGTCAGGTAGTTATTAGCTGGTCAGACATTTTTATCTCCTCAAAATATCCTATCGCTCATATCCGGCTCAGTAATCACAAGAATGGGCCTCAGAGACATCGTTTATGCCACAGCCTCCACAGACTAGGAGAACTCACATCCCTTTTACCTATTAGTCACTGGAAATAAAGATTCGCAAGCAAAATAGCTGCTGTCTGTGCTGGGTTAACTCTTTGTGGGCCAGACTAAGGGTATTCTTACTGCAGCATAAATGTTTCACAGGTTGTGGCTGAAACACAAGAAGGTGGAGCTTTGAAATGCCTGGACAGCCCAACTTGCAGCTATGATAAAATAAGATAATGAGGTTCAGCTATTGCTTCTCAAACAGAATGCTTTTGACATTTGCTTGTGGAGAATGGGAGATGGTGCAATACAGCATTGACTTTAACTGTTCGCAGGGTCCTTAGTCTGCACAGCCCTGCCTGATGCCCTTCATGTCCACTGTCTATCGTTATGACTGCAAAGTGAGTTCACATGTCCAAATCTTCAAGAGAGACATGGAAGACAACCACCCTCTTGTGGACCATTGGGCTAAGCAATCAGGCTGCTGGCTGTGTGAGAATCAGAATCAGCATCATTGCTCTCATCTTGCAGAAGAGAAAATTAAGGCATGGGGAGGGGAGGGCCGCACTGGGGAGGTTGAGCATTTGGTCTGAGTTCACACTGCCAGCAGCCTAGTTTCCAACATACCTAAGCCGTATGACTCTAAACTCTGGGCATTCAATTAAATATATGAATACTGTTACTTGGAGGTCTGGAGAATCTTCAAAGGATTTTGAGTGACTGTCTGGGTGTGGCTTCTATGAGTACTAGTATTTTGGTTCTTGAATCCTCTAGTAGGGGGGTAGAAGTAATGTCTAACACCCCCTCATTGAGATCATGCTCATCTGGATGATAAAATACTCTCCTTGCATGAGGCTGAAGAAGGCTCTGTTACTTGACCCTATGTATTTAAAAAAATGGTAAAGATAGAGACAGACCTTAGGGCACAGAACTTACTGGCATCTATGGGATGGTTGACAGTGCTCTATTCATGATCCTCTCTCTCTCTCTCTCTCTCTCTCTCTCTCTCTCTCTCTCTCTCTCTCTCTCTCTCTCTCTCTCTCTCTCTCTTTCTCTCTCTCTACCCCTCTTTCACTTTCTCTTTCTCTTTTCTCTCAACCATACACACACACACATATACACACTCTCAGAGGCAATTTTCCATTTCACCAGCAAATCAGCATGTGTGGATCTTTGACTGCAGACGTTTACAGTTTTAAGGCATAAGCAATCCCAGCGCATACTCAGTGTGAGGATATTCCATAAATGTTCTAGAGCATCACTGATGTTCTCTCCTAGGGGCTCTGGTGATGAGAGTTATGGGGCCTCTGCTACTATCTCTTTGGAGCCAGATTATGAAAGTGATCAGTACTTTGACCAATCCAAAGACATCCAGAGACCCACCTACCCCAAAGGGAGAATCTCCGTTCCACTGGCCACAAGGATCTTGGGCAATGCTGCTCAGAGCACTTATTGAGAATCTTCTTCAAATACAAACCAAAGAGATTTCTGGAAGAAGATACAAAGAAAAATCCCCAAATAGTCCCAACAAAATGGACTGCTATCATGTCAAGTCAAGTGTAAAATTCTCTCTGGAGAATTTCATGACTCACCCCACCCATCCAAAAGAAAAAGAATGACCTCATTGCATGGTACCTACAGTGGGCCAGGTGCTCTGCTTTTAGCATCTCACTTTTCATTGCAAGCCTATAGGGTAAATATCATTATTGTCTTTGTTTGGCATAAACTAGAGCTGTGAGAAGTTGAATTGCTTTGCTTCAAGGTTACACAGCTGGTAAATCGCAGAATTGGGATACTCTCCAGACTTGGTCTACTTCTGGAGATGACACACTGTGCTGTCCTGTGTCAAGGAAGTCCATTTGGCTTGGAGGACTGTACTGACCCCTGGAGGTTGCTCTCCTCCCTCACATTCTCAAAGTCTGCCCCCTTGCATGCCCACAATGGGAGATCATTCGGACCTGCCTTACTGCTATCCTTACCTCAGCAAATACCTCTAGTTTTAACACCTGCACAATGACTTTTCAGTTCAGAAACCTGATCATTTATTACTGGCTTATACAGGAAGGGAGAAGGTGGGTGACTCACACACAAATATAAACCAAACATGGCTTTTGTTGTGAAAATCATATAAAAGGTACAGCAATGAAGAACATCATACATGAGTCATGTATAAATGTTCCAGGTGCTCTGTATCTTGGCAACACTCTTTATTATCAAACCATTTAATTTTAGCCTTTTCCATTGAGTATGGGGATAGCATTTTGGGGGGCTTAATTTGCATTTCTCTGATAGCTAATAATGTTGGATAGATTTCATATGCTTGTTGGTCTGTTTGATATCCTCATTTGTGTTCAAGTCCTTTGTAATAGAGTTGCCTATTACTTTTTAGAAGTTTCTTTATTTATCCTTCATGTAAGACTACATTACTTCATCTGCTATAAAAATATCACAGAAGATGCCATTTATACATAATATTAATTTATTGCTCAGAGTTCTGGAGGCTGAGAAGTCCAATATCAATGAATTAGCTATTCCCTTTTTCAAAAGTATGCATCTATGTTTCAGAGATGGCGGCTTCTAACTAAGTCATCACATGAAAGTCACATCCTTCAACTTCTTACATAAGAGCAGAGCCTCATGACAATTACCTCCCAAAGGCTGAGATCTCTTAACACCCTAATACTCAACCTACAAATGTTGGGAGAATACCAACATTTAGACCATAACGGAGATCTTTACCATGTATATACCATACAAATACCTTCTCCCAGGCTATAACGCTCTTTCATGCTATCATTGGTACCTTTCAATAAACAAATGTTTGTAGCTTTAGTAACATTCGATTTATAAGTCTTTTATTTTATAGTTAGTCATTTCTCTGCTCTATTAATAATTCTTTACCTGTCTCAAACTCTTTCTTTCTAGATGCTCCTATGGGTCTACAATCTATCTGGAGTTAATTTATGTGTATGTTGTGAGAGAAGAATTGACTTCATTTCTATCCAGATGAATCTCCAATTGACAGAGCAAAGACTGCGTTGCTCACTGAGTGGCAGCGATGTCTTTTTGATAAATCAGATGATGAAAGAGTGTGGGTTAAGTTTCCAGACTGACAGTCTTTTACCGTATTTAAAATTTGAGAAGCTTAACACTAGTCTAGAAGTTGGAAAACCAGAATTTTAATATTGACCCTGACATTAATTATTAATTTGCTACAAAACTTTGAGGAATTATTCTCATTCTCCAAGCATACATTCTTGACTAGATAGCTGATGATAGGCAGATGATAGCCAGACCAACAGGAAGACAGACAAATATACAAAAAATACAATGAGATGACTACTCTGTTATTTGTGCTCCTTGTACAATGGATTTTGAAATCTAAAACTTTATTTCAAGTACTCTGACTCTTGGAGGGTTTTTAGCTGACAGTAGAGTTCCAAATAGCCATTAGTGGCTTCTTGGAAATTTTTTTGAAGAAAAAAATGAAGAAGAAAATGAATGGGAATGTGAAGTATTATTAGGATTTAGACGACTGCTACATTCCTGTCCTGGGGTAGTCATCAATAATAGGTCAAAACAACACAAAGTCATTAACTTGTCGTTCTCTCTGCGAATCATGAGTACAGCTTTGTCAAGGCAAAGCTACACTCCTTTCTGGGCACTCTACATAAGAAATGGTTTCTTTTTTTTTTTTTTTTTTTTTTTGTCGGCCATGGGGCTTGAACTCTGGGCCTAGGTGCTGTCCCTCAGCTCTTCAGCTCAAGGCGAGTGCTCTATCACTTGAGCTACAGCGCCACTTCCTGTTTTCTGGTGGTTTATTGGAGATAGGAGTCTCATGGTCTCTCCTCTCCGGGCTGGCTTTGAACCGTGATCCTCAGATCTCAGCCTCCTGAGTAGCTAGGATTACAGGCGTGAGCCACCAGCGCCCGGCTAAGAAATGGTTTCTTTAGATACTGTTCATCTTCCTTGGCTCACGGACCCTTCACTCATCTTCAAAGCCAGCAAGGTCTTGTGCCTTGGACCCGCTTTCCTTTGCATGTCTTTCCCTCCCAGATCTTAAATGTTTATTAAGTTTTTTTAATGACTCCTTATGATTGGGTAGAACATATTTAGATTATCTAGATAACCTCTCTGATCAAGATCCTTAATTTAATTACAGTTGCAAAACTATATGCAGGTTTGGGACACTAGGATGTGAACATTTTGAGGAAGCCATTATCCTTCCTAGTACAATTGAACAAGTCACAAGTGAGTGGGTTATTATTATAAGCCCAATAAATAGTTGTTCAATCAAGTTAGCCTTTATTTTTGACATCACTCTAACCTCCAACTGGATAATAAACTGAGGATCCCCAAAGTAAGAGAAAACTTAAGAGTTTGAACCATTGACTGAAGATCAGAGATGACCTTAAGTCAAGCACAGAATTGTGAGTTCTGTTTACAATGATGCCACTCAACAGCTGTGTGACTTCAGCTGAGTCCCTTGACCTGTCTGGCTGTATGATTCCCCAACTTTGCCCTGAGGATTCTGGTCACAAAGAACAAATAATCTGCAAGATCACCAGGCACAAACTAAAAGGGGAATGGAGGTATCTTGGGGAAACTGGAGAAAAACATCCTATAGAAAAAATATGTAAGTGACAGGCTTGTGATTGCCAAACAAAGCAACGACTGCACAGGAAGAGTTTATGGACAACTAACTGGCTGACCTCTAAGGATGCTTTTAACTGACCTTTGCTAGACTTCATCTATCTCCCACGCATGAATGTTTGCATTTACCCACCTGGGGCTGCAGAAGGGAAAGCATAAAACCAACCCCAAAGAGCATATGTAAGAAGATGCAGAAATGGAGCTGCACAGAGCTGAACCTTTCCTCTCCCCATCCCAGGCTGTGCCAAAGAGGAAGTCTCCCAACTGGGTTCAGTTCAGCTTGGCCAAGGCTGGATAGAGACCCGGAGTCACTCAGGCCTGCTTTCTGAGGAGTGTTATTTCACCCCTGCTCCCCAGATAATGTAACTGAGTCACTCAATTGAGCATAAAATAGAAATTTGGCTTCTTATCTACCTCAGACCTGACTTTACTATTTTCTTTCTGCAAAATACATTTTTCACTATCTTATCTTCTAATAAACAATCCTGGCTCGGCAGCCTCGTGGAGATGGCGCTGAATGCATTTAAGAGACATATTTCTCCTCTCTCACTCCCTGCTTAAAGCCTTCTGTTTAAAAGCCTGCCTCTATTTTTCCTCCCCCTTGGAAAAAGATATTATGTGCGTGCGCATGCACATGCATGCGCGTGCTCACACACACATGCGCATACACACATCCCATTTGTAAGCCATCTTCCTTTTCAGAACATGCACACATTTTTCCACAGCCATCCTGGTGTAGTCTCCCTATTTTCCCTTTTGTTCACTAGATTGGAATTAAAAGAAGGACTTGACTTCCACAGTGGTGGTGCGAGACCTAGATCAACTTTTAGGACTGTTTGGAGGAAGTTTGGGGAGCTTAAGAAGGGAGCAATTTTGACAGTGGTCAGACCCCACCGACTCCTCCAACATGGTACGGTGGGCAAGGCCTGTACCTGGATGAGAGCCAGCTGTGAATATTTAATGCCATGTCATCAGACGGGTCAGAAGAAGGAAGAGGCAGAGGAAAGCAATGTTTATTAGAGCTTTATTCAAAACAACCTCCTGAGGAAACCACCCAATGAGTAAAGAGGAGGAGAAAGCCTTCCCTGATACAGAGAGGGAAACTGAGGCTTATCATCCTGAACATGAGGATTTCCCAGGTGCTCTTCTGGCTTCCAAACACCTATTTGACAACGAGAATTATTCCACTATTTGAATTAGATGGGACATGCATATGTGGGGTATATTATCAGTAGCATGTGGGCAATTATTTTATCCTGAGTATAACCTTCCAAAGCAAAGGAGGTGAAAATCACCCTCTTCCACTGGGCCTCCATTCTGTGGACTCTTCCTCCTTCTCTTTTATGGGGGTGGGGGGAAGGGAATGAAGTAAGTTCCAGGTGTGTGAGTTTTTCCCATTCACAAAAACATTCACCTAATTGTGTTATATTTTATATTCAAAATAAAACTCAAGATAAGGACACAGTGTTTTTTTTCTTTCTTGCTATTGTTTCTAACGTATTTATAAGGTACCACGTGATTTCTTTGTTGTTTTGTATGTTCCTCCCCCACGGCATAACCCCTGTTTTCACTGTATTTGATGTTGGTATAATTTGTGGAGGGGAAGGAAAAAAACAAATCGTTTAAACAGGGATACAGGTAGACCCATTGCAACCATGAGATGTACAAGCTGTTATGTCGAAAAACGAACTTTACAATTTGGGGGAGGGGAAGTGTAGCTGTGGAGGTGGGAGGGAAGGGATGGTAGGGGAAAACAAAGGAGCAGGCAACAATGCTTGATAAGAAATATACTCATTACCTTGCTCATGTGATTGTAACCCCTCTGGACAGTATTTTCACAATAAAACTTATTTAAATAAAATAATAAAATAAAACTCAAGCCTGCTCCACATGGTCGTTCTGGCCAGCTCCCTTCAGGCTCATACTCAAGTGTGCAATGCCCATTTCCCTGTAGCTCTCTCTACAAGCTCTTGTCTTTTCCCAGAACACACTGCTCCTCCTCATCCTTAACACATGAGCTCGGAAGATGCTTCCCCGGGAGAAGCCTGCTGTGGCCACTGGATCTAGTACACTCCACCTCTTCATTCTCTGCCCGTGCCCTCAGTCCTTTCCCTTCACAGGGTTATTGCAGATTGGCATATTTGTGCCTGTGCTTTTACACACCTCTCTCTCTCCCACCTATGTGCTGACTCAGGGTAGAAGTTGCTCTTTCTCATTGTGTTTCCACAGAGCACCCTGTGGCTAGGCCCCTGTCAGTTATACTGTGCCATCTGTATAACTGACAGTGCCATACATCTGTATTTGCCAAATAGATGAGTTCTCACAACCCTGGGTGAAAGATTTTATTCTTACTTTCTAATCAATCGTGAAACTAACCAGAGTTATTGTTTCTTTAGTATTCATGGTGTGCTTGGTAGGATGCTTAGAACTTTAATACCCTAAGATAGATACGACTATTCTTATTGCCATTTTACAGATGAGGAAACTGAGGCCCAGATAGCACTCAGCAATGGTAAGAGCACAGGATTTCTTGTTAAAGCTCTTACTCTTCTTACTAAATCACTGAGCCTCCCAATTGAGCCACTTATGCATGAAGGAAAGAACCAAGTAGAGTCACATGGAAGTCATAATTAAGGCCACATAACTCTTTGTTTTAGGGGAAAAAAAAAGTCTGATAACAGTTTGCCCTCTGTTCCCATATTTGTCACTCATAGGGCAAAGACTTTTATTCAAAAGAATAGAGAATATTTCATAAGCCAGAGACCCTGGGGACAGCCTGGTGAGAGGTTTTTGGAACAAGACTCTTCTGGCTTCACTTTCTTTTCCCTGTGGCTTGAATGTCCAGCCTAGTTGCCCTCTGCCCATACCCAGGCCTTCACCAAACTGAGAACTCCATTTCTCACGTGTAGCCTGGAGAGCAGGATGAGGTCACTAGGTCCTTCGGCTCCCGCAGAAAGTCAGAGAAGATTAATCTGAGGACAGTGCCATGATGCTGGGCAGCAGAGGAGATTTATGAGGGAGAGAAATCCAGGCCAAGGTCCCTGGGTTTTGTTTCTCTCTGTCTTTTGACTACCACAGAGCCCTCTGCTTAGAATAAACTTCCAGAGGTCATGTCATCCAGCACCCTGCCTCCAAAACACCTTCAGGCAAGACAGTGACCATCTGACACCATGCTGAGACTTCCTATGGCTCTTCCTGTCCTCCACAGAATGTGAGCCACATCAAGTTGGGCCATTTCATCTTGGTGTCAAAGATCTGCTGTGGTCCTGACCCATGCTACCTAATCGCCTCTCCGTCCCTGACATAAATTTCACCTTGGTCAAACTGATTTGACTCTACTTGCTTTCCCAGGCTGTGCTTCTAATTTGGGGTAGTTTCTGCCTGCTCTTCAGCCACACAAATTTTACATGATCCAGTGTAAACTACCCATCCCCTGTGTGGCATGATAGTCATCAAAAGAGGTCATATTCACAAGGAACTGTTCACGTTTTCTTCTCTCCTGTAAGTTGTTAAATACGGATCCTCTCGATGGTTTTAAGGCAGTTGTGATATATTTCTCTTTCGTATGCATCCAATACCTAAGACCTTTTATAATCTGGCACCCAGCTCCCTAATCTATCTCCACAACCACAAGATGACAAAGTTTGGAGAGGGAAACAACTCACAGAGATGTTCAAGCCTCCAGAAAGGAGTGCTTTGGAAGAAACATTCAGAGAACTCCCTGTATGGTTTGTTCCATTAGGCCAATGGTTTCCCAGCTTATTTCCTTGTATCACAATTGGGAATAGATCCCCAGTCTGGATACAACTAAATTCCAGGGACCCCTTTCCATTCAGGAAGGGTACGATTAGAGCAAATACCTTTGGATAGACTTTATTCTATGTTTTTAGGGGGAAGACTTTTAAATATTCCCTTATAAAAAAAAGTTCCCCGCATCAATAGCAATTCATCCTGTCTTTCACCAAGGCCTAAGCTCCTTACATGGGTGCCTCAAGATCTCATTTTCATTTTAATATAATTTTAATTTTATCATCGTTCAGTGGCTGCAGGAAGGGATTTTTAATTCAGCATATCAATGTGTGAGTACAATGCCTCTCGATCGGTGTCACCCCTCTGTCACTCTCCTCCATCTCTCCCGACTCCATCCAGCCCATCAAGTTATCTAGTTCCATTTTCACATATGCACACTGTTATGACGATATTTTCCCGCCCTTTCTCTCTCCATTCATCTGCCTCCTGCCTTTGACCGGCCCCTTTAGTACAAATTCACCTCCCTGCTCCCCAAGGAAGGTTCACCCATGTGGGAAAGCCAGACTTGGGAGGCTCATGCCCCACCTCCCCCATTCCAATACCCCATGGCAGAGGCTGTTTAGTCTGTCTGGGTCCTAAGACCTCTCTGAGATAATAGAGATGGCTGCATCAGGCTGTAACCTGCCCGGTGTTTACCATCTATCCTGACAGTGTACCCTAATGCTCATATGGACAGCCTATTATAGTCCCAGACTCATAGGCTCCAGGTGCTTTGGCAGGGTGCCAGCAGGACCGCTACAGAAAACCCACTCCCCACACTTAAGCATCTTGACCAGCCAAAGGTATCTCCCCCAAGGAAAGGCTGTGGAGCTGAAATGGGTTCTGTGGACCTCAGCACTGCAGAGACATGCAGCCAGTGCATAATTATCAGGAAGCTCATGGGTGCGATGCCAGAGCTGAAGAGGAAGGCGCACAGGAGGCCATTCTCCAGGGAGCTCTCGGTCCAGTGAGGAAGGTTGAACAAGGCCATGCAGGCTACTACATGCAAGGACATGGGGGGTACTCATGTCACAAGAGGGCCACTCAGGAAAGTGGATGGCACTCACTCCAATCATGAATGCAAAGGCACTTTTGCACACATAGGTCTTTCCATTTACTATCCTCTCTATGAACCCAGCATGGGTCACAGCACTGGAAACATGCTGAAGATTTAGGTCATCTAATCGCTCTCTTTTTTTTTTTAAGTGGGGACTCTGTTTTTGTGTTGTTTTCCTTACTGGCAATATCTCTTTCTGTGCTAATTGGCCAGGCTAACAAAACAAAATTCTAGAAACTGCATGGTTAGACATCAACAATGATTTTTGTTTGGTTTGGTTTCTATTTTTGGTGCTCCTGAGGTCTGAATATTATTCGATTATGCTACACAAGGGATCTACCACTTGAGCCACACTTCCAGCCCTTTGGGGCTTTATTTATTTCTCAGATATGGTCTTGTACTTTTGCCTGGGCTGGCCTACACCACAATTCTCTTATTTATGTCTCCTGTATAGCTAGGATGACAGACACATACCCAGCTTATTGGTTGAGAAGGGACTTTGCTTTTTGCCCAAGCTGGCCTCAAGTTGCAATCTTCTCAATCTCCGCCTACCAAGTAACTAGGATTACACTTACTAGCTATTAGGTTTGGCCCAGAAATGTATTTTTTATTTCTTTTCAAAATTTTTGAGGCTGGATGTCCAAGATTAAGGTCTAGACAGGCTGGTGCCTCGCGTCCTCCCTCATTAGTTTGTATATTCTGTGGCTGACTTCTGGCTAAGTCTATACATGGTCTTTTCTCTCTATTTCAGCATTCCTGGTACCTCTTCCTCTTCTTATGAAAGCCTGAGAGGAACAGATTTCAGTCCACAACATTTTGCATGTATAGAGCATGCTACATTTTAAACCTCATAGAGTGTTTTATCTACTTTCGAGAACATGGGCTTCAAGGACCTAACTAGATGAGACTCTCAGATGTATGACTTACCCATTGCCTGATTTTTAGGCCAGTACCGTGGGGAGCTTCAGTTTTACTCTATGCATTGAAATAATAATATGTGCATCTCCAGTGTCCTTAATAGGATTAGAGGCTGAGTTATAGAAGGTTCTTAATGAATACTTCCAATGCTGCCAGTACTATTTATTAATGGTAAGAATAGTAGTTTGGGGTAAGATTCATCTACACTTACATCCACATAATAATAGTAAATAGTTCTGGGTTTTCCAGACACTATTGTAAGTAGGATTTTCTCATTTAACTCTCAGAACAACCCAAGAAGTAGAACGTATAATTTTCCCCTTTTACAAATAGGACAACTGAAGCACAAGGTTAAATAAATGCCTTCAAGGTTAGCTATAGCTAATAAATGGAAAATTTGGACTTGAAACCTAGGATCAGTACCTCCTGAGACCCTACAGTCACCTTATTATAACTAATTCACCATACTCTATACCAGGGGCTGGGTCTCTCTAAACCAATACACTCATGACCTACAGTGACTCAGTAAATGAACTCCTAAACTATGAGGTATTCGAGAAAGGTTGCTCCCATTTTGGCTTGAACTTCACAATCTTCATGGATTTTTATTAGAGGAACAACAATGACAACATTTTTCAGACAGGGCAGCCAATATCCAAAGTGTGACTCATCTACAAATGAGCTGAAGAGAGCCTTATGGACACGCCCCTCAAGAAGAGAACATAGCTTAAATCCATCCTTTAAAGCCAAGAATGTTGATTAAAATACTTTTGTAAAGTAGGAAAAAATAAAGCTAATATTAAAAAATCCTGTTTTATTAATCCCCAAAGGGAAGATTTTATTAATTCCTTTAGAATCCAATAAAAGTGTGTTTTTTAATCAACTTTGTTTTCCAACTCCTGTTCAAGTGTCAAATCATAGCAAAGTAGCTCATATTTCTTGAAAATCTTCCAAATAGATACTGGAGACCAGGCCTGAAGTGAGGAAGACACAATATAGACCATCTTGGACCACCTAGCCATGTAGTCCAAGACTTTTAGACAATCCAGTCAATGAGGACAAACACAAGTAATACTAAAAAGTATCAAGTTGATAAGACAATAATACTAAAAAGTATTAAGATGACAAGACAAAAAATAGCACCCCCAGGGATAATCTCTATTTTACCCTCATTCAAATAGAGACTATTTGTTTCAGAACAGTGCCTGATACTTGTTGAACAAGCAGGCCAGAGAGCACTCAGGAAATGTTCTATTGGTAAGATGAGACGTTTGGCTTTAATTCTAAAAACAAATGTATGTATTTTTGTTAAGCAAGCAAATACCATGGTCAGACGGATTTTGTCCTAGTGTTTTGTTTTGATAAATAACTTTGATAACATTTGAAGAACTGACACAAGCATGGAAGGGGAACAAAGCAAGGAGATAAATCAGAAGAACACCATTTAGTAGTGATGGTGGTGGCCTAGACTAGAGGTATTTCAGTAGAGATGAGAAAAACACAATGTACCCAAGATATACCTTTCATAAGAAATGTTCATAGGTTGAATTTGGGAGCTGATAGAAAGGAGGGAATAACTGTAAACTCTTGGCATTCTCTTTAGCATCTGGTAGATAACTATGGTATGTACTGAGATAGGAGTTATATGAAGATGAATAGTCCTAGGGTTTATGTAGTTTAGAAATGAAGAATTCTGTTTCAGATATGTAAAGGCTAATATATCTATCAAGATCTAAGTAAGCATAGCAAATGGTTGTTGAATAGTAGGTTTGTAGCTCTGAAAGATGTCAAATGTCAGTCTGTCAAGACGATGGAGAGATAATGCTAGGTGGTCTACCAGTAGTCTTGGAATCAAGTGTAAGACTTGCTCTTCCAACACATCATCAGATCCATATTCAGCCAAAGCAGAGGTCATAGGGTGCTCAGAAACAGACAATGTGGATTAACACTTGTACTTCTTACAGAAAATTCAATGTACACATGTTCCTATGTCCTCTGAAGGACCTCTCCAAGCCTCTTGGAGGCTTGAATTTTACATAGAAGTCTCTGGTACTCAGATATAGAGTCCATCCTGAAATCTGTGGGTTTAATCAGATGCATGGTTTCATCGCTTGGGCTTAATGAGGTAAACCAGACCTCCGGTAATATTGCCCGTATAATTGACATGGTTCTCTGGGAAACATTACGCTTTATAATGAAAATACTGTATATAATTAGAATCTAATAGGAAGAAAATAGTAATTAGCCAGAATTAACTGAACAGACGCAATCAGGCAAATAAAGGTTATCCTCAGGAGAGGACCCTTCAGAGTTCAAATGCACATCCTATAATTGTAGCAAAGCCCCAGTAATTAAGGGTAATTTTTTTTCCTGCATCATGTTAGAGGAGTTTATTTTTTTTCTTTTTTTTTTTCTTTCAGCAGTGGAATGAGTGTGTCCGAGACCTAAAAAAAATCTGTAAAGCCATATGCCATTGGAGTATGATGAATTTAAGAGAGAGACCCCCAGAATACCCCAGAGCCTAAAATTCCACATGCAAAGGATTGGATTCTGTTATGAAGCTGCAGAGTGACTGTAGGCAAGTGACTCCCCTTCTCAGATGACAATGGTAATTTTGACTATTTATTAACTCTCAACTTACCAGAAGTTCTTAGGCATAGTATGTTCCATATATTATCTAATATAATTTTTGTGTTCCACCAAGATACATCTCTTTTTCATTTACTGTAATGCAAAATTCTGTTGTCCTACATAAGATTAAGCCAGACAATACAGAAGCTATTAATAACGACAACAGTAACAGCTTTCTGCAAGGTTGTTCTGAGGATCTGTTCAAATGATGCCCCTTCTTGAGCTCCAAGAGTAGAGGAAGTGGGGCTCACTTGTTTACACAAAGACCTTTAAAAGAAGCTGAGCCCTGGTAGTTAACGCCTGTAATCCTAACCACTCAGGAGGCTGAGCTCAGAGAATCATGGTTCAGAGCCAGTTCAGGCAGACAAATCCACAGACTCTTATTTCCAATTAATCAGCAAAAAACCAGAACTGGAGATCTGACTTGACTGGTAAAGCATCAGCTATGATAATAAAACTGGAAAAGCAGAGCAAAAGCACAAAGCACTGAGTTCAAGCCTTAGTTCAACCCACGTACACATGAACTTTAAAAGATGCATTGCACTTCTAAACTGATTTGCTGAACAGTAACGCCTTTGTACAACTACTTGAAGATAATAAGAATCTGAATATAGAGGTGTCAAACTTCAAACTGGGCTCCATTCCTAAAACCTACCCTGTGAATGATAATCAGCCCTATGATGGCAAGAGAGAAGCTTAGGCTTACCCTACTGGCCTACTTTTCCACTAGAAGCAGAAGGGATTTTTGCTGTGAGAAAGTTAGTCCTGAGTGCGTCTGGGAACATTGCTGAACAGAGGCCTGTGAAGCAGGTCTTCATGAGCTGTTTTCGTGCAATGGTTTCTCCAGTACCACGTGAGAATGTCCTCTCTGGCAGGAGTTTGGCATCCTGATGCTAGCCCTGTGCTATCACAGAGCCATTTCTTTCTATATGCCCAATCAACATCTATAAGCCAGGCTTAGGTGAGGCACTAGAGTTAGAAGCAGACATCCTTCATGGAGAGCGCAGTCCAAGAAGCTGAGACAGCAGTGAGGAGAGGGAAGATAAATATCACAAGGCTCTAAAACACAAGTTAGAGGTGGCAAAAGTAGCATCAAAGTTAACAGAAACCAAGAGGGAGGCTTCTTGAATTCTACCTAGTAAAAATTGGAGACATATGGTAAAGACTTCTGAAGAGAGACAGGATTTGAGTAGGACCTTGTCAGGAAGAAAACAGAGAGAGACATGCTGAGGGAAAAAGATCAGCCTAAGCAAAGATATAGTGGCATTGGAGGTATGGCACAAATCATAGGAAAATCACTTGAAATTCTGTTTTCCCAAATCTAGAAGCAGCTTTTCATGCCTTCCTAAAAGAACTGGACAGACTCCATACCCTACAAGGGGAAAAATAGGTTTGATTAGGAGATTATTGAGAAGCATATACTATCTTGCAAAGGATGTGAATAAGATAGAATAAGACAGAATAAGAAAGGAAGATACCTCTTCACCCTTCACATGCATCTGCCTGTTTTCTCTGTGCTCTCTTCTCCATCAGTCCCAGGATGAATGAATTCCATAGCCCAGATTCAGGAACAAAGGCCCAAGAACTGTCACATTCTTCAATACAGCATGAGTAGATCTGAGATTGATTTCATTTTACACTTGAGTCTTTGTATTGTTATTAAATGGCTCCACACTGGAAATGAAGCTAGATACCAACAGTCCTAGCCCTTCCCCTGTGTACCGCAAGATTACTACATGGTTGGGTACATGTAGATCACAGAAGAGGATGTGGATGGAGATGTGGGAAGGAATGCTTGGATCTTTAAGAAATGGAGGAGGAGAGACACAAATCACCAGATAATTTCAGTGATCTTTCCTCTATACTAAATATTAAAACCATCTCAAGTCTGGAGTGTGCCTTCCCATTAAAGAAATAGGGATGGATTCATTCTTGAGGTGTCCACTTGTCATCTGTGTGTTGACTTGTGTCCAAAGCATATCCACATCATGGGCTCTAGCATGGCACATGCCACTCATCCAGATGTCATATGGCAGCTGGATGGTATACAAAAGACTAGAGAAAGGCGGATGGGTATTTATAACAGCTAAAGGGAGAGGGAATGGATGGGCAGACACTGGCCATGGGACACTGTTCTCTAGTTGTGTAATCTATCCTAAATGTGATAATAATACAAAATATTACATCCATGTGTCACTTAATTATGGGGCTTTATTCTAAAAAACTCACACTTGGGTGAATTGATCATTATCTGACCATCATGGGGCATATTTATACATACCTAGATAGGACCAGCTGACCACCCGAATCAAGAGGTATTGTAAATACAAGTAGCATGTGTAACATGGTGGTGTAAGACAAAATACTGTAGTAAAATGTTTGAGAAGGTCACTTCATACAGTAATGATAAAAAGTAGAGTATAGTCAATTCATAAACCAGTTCCAGAGTTGATTATTCCTATGTACTATGGCTGCATGCACACAGTGGAGTACGCTCTGCTTCTGTAGGACTGTCAGTTTCTGCAGTAGTTTTTTTACACCAGCACCACCATTAATACAAGGGTAATGCATTGCAGTATGCTGTGACCACAGTTACCATCACTAGTTGGCTATTTTTCAGATCCATTATGATCTTATGGCATTACTGCTGTCTATGTGATTCCTCCACTGACTGAAAGGTAATTTGCAAGGTGCAGTACTTTCTGCAAGCTAGGTTCTGTAAGAGAAACCAGGAAAGCTACAGTGGCGGGTTAAACTTAGTGGTTCTGTTTGAAGAATTTACCCTATCAAAATAATAAGATTATATAAAATAATCCTGATGTAAGGTAAGAAAGAGAAAATCAGATGATTAGTTGAAGTGCTATGAAGTGCTGTGGGTATGCCCAGGAAAGTTTTTGTTTGGTTTTGTTTTTATCTTATTTTTATCATCGCACTTTATAGGGAGTTTCCAAGAAGAGGTCTTCTTGAAGCTGACCTTTGAAGTAGGATTTGAAAATACAGAAGTAGAAAGAAGCACTCTAGGCAAGGGCACACGAATTATGAAACAAACATGAGGTGAGACAGGAGATTACGAGGGTCACTTGCAAAGAAGCACACTGAAAGACACCCAGAAGCCTGGACTTGCTCAACTGAAATGATAAAGCAAGGTAGACTGAGTGAGTGCATATTTGTATGGGATGGGGCACGACTCAAACAGAACAGTGTCTCCCTGGGCAATAAAATGGGTGTTGGGGGAAAACAATTCAGAGAATGGCTTTCAGATCAAGGTGAGCCTCTCTACCTTTCTACCAGAAACTGGACCCAGCTTGGATGACCTCAGATGGAACTATCTTGTCTGGATCTCCTATTTCTATTATTAAAACCACTTAATGCCTAATGATTCCACCAGCCACAAGGCCTTCAGCAAGCTCCATGCCAGAGAGCAATCGGATTTGTCAGACATTTCCAAAAAGAACACAACTCTTTTGGAAGTCTCGGAATAGCTATGTCAGTGGCCCTAATGGAACATAATTTCCTGTAAAGGAAATCTAATTTAATATTTTCAGGTATTATGTAACCAAGTGCCCGAAGAGAGAGGGAAGACAACTGCTAACGAGAAACAATCACAAGGCAGTATCCCCGTGGAATCAGAAAGCCTGCAGGTCTACTTGCTCCTGCCAAGGGGGTCCGTTGGAGAAGCAGATTGAAGAAACAAGGAGGGTGGTAGGTTGGTGATGGGTGTGTGGGCTTTGAGCCAGCTTAGCCTGAGGTTTTGAATCCTAGTGTGCTATCTGCCAGCTGTGAGGCCTTGGACATGCTAGCTGGCATCTCTGAACCAGGCTAAAATTCCCAGCATCAGCAAAATGAAAATGTAAAATAATCCCAGCTCATTGGGTTGTTGTGAGGACTAAACAGAAGAACTTATGGGAAATTATGTTTTGTTTCATGCCTGGCACTTACAAAAAAAAAAAAAAGCCACTCAGTGAATGGTTGTTGTTATAACAGCCACTACAGTCATGGATCAGAGTTGAGTTAAATAAAACATACTTCCTTCTCACCTCTCAGTTTCAAAGAAAGGTTGTTGGGTGAGGAAGCCAAGTAGCATAAGCTAGGGAGGTGGACAATGCTCGATTGCAGGAGAATCCTGCCATTGCCCACCTCACTGCCTGCCCTTATATTGTTTTTCACTTGAAAGATTGTTGGAAGAAGCAAAGCCTTCCTTTCTTGGCTAGATGGTGGGTAGCAACGGTGCCTTTATCACCCGACCAGTGCCTTTAAGTCATCTTCCTTACTGTCATCAAAAAAGAGTCCCCAAACTTCAACCTGATTACATTGGCTTTCCGTTCAGAAAGGGCAAGAGAATTTGTCAAAAATCTAGAAAAACTCAAAACCAGAATGACATACTAAAGCCCTCTTCATGATTTGACCCAGCATCCTACCACTACCCTCTGGAGATCCTCCACACCTCCACAGACACCCAACCCCCCCCCCCAGC
The DNA here is from genome assembly GCF_024711535.1 of Dipodomys merriami. Taxonomy (NCBI): domain Eukaryota; kingdom Metazoa; phylum Chordata; class Mammalia; order Rodentia; family Heteromyidae; genus Dipodomys; species Dipodomys merriami. Next base: position 34,742,229 of record NW_027202382.1, read on the forward strand.
ACCTTTTTCCTGATCAACCACTTTTCCCTCTCTTATGTATACTGCCAGCCTAAGGAATTTTGGTGCTTTCTCTGAGCAAACCAATTGTGACCCTGGAATCCATCTCAACATGGTGCTCTAGGAACTTATAATTAAATGGTTTGCTTGGATCTAAAACTTTATGTTCATTTCCCATCCCCAGATTAGGATCAGCCGAGTCCTGGTCAAGCTGGCTTAGTTTTGGCCTGAATCCCAATGATCCCCTGCCCCTGAAAACTGACTCAGCTAAGTTTAACAAATTCATTGTGTCCCTCTGTGCCTCTCCTAAGAAATGAGCCTGCTTCTAACCAGACTTTTTCCCATTTATATACACCCCCACTCTCATTTCTGTGATATAACCTCACTCTAAGGAGAGTGACAGTCCTCTGGATTCAGGATTACTGTTTTGGCTGCTGCTTCTGGAACCAGTGGGATCCAGATGTTTTTAATAGCCTTAGGGAATCTCTTGTACAGATCCTCTCTAGGAGTCCAGAAATCACTTTTCTCCTCAAACCTTAAGAAATAAGGCAACAGGTTTGGACCCTAAAGACAGAACTCTTCAATTCGCGATCTCTTCAATGCTTCCCTTTGCCTTAGTGTCAAATCCTTCAGTCTCCAAGCTTTTTCTTTAAAAAAAAAATTGGGGGCTGGTACTGGGGCTTGAACTCAGGACCTAGGTGCTGCACCTTAGCTTTATTGCTCAAGAATATCACTCTACTACCTGAACCACAGCTCCACTACCAGTTTTTTGGTGGTTAATTAGAGATAAGAATCTCACACTTTGCTTGTTTAGGCATGAAACCAAGATCCTTAGATCTCAACCTCCTCAGTAGTTAAGATTATAGGTGTGTGTAGAAAACTAAAGCTAGATCCTTACCACCCTACACCAGAATCAACTCCAAATGGATCAAAGACCTCAGAGTTAAAGCAAACACTCTGAAAACATTACAGGATGGAATAGGAGAAACCCAAGGTCTCCTTGGCACAGGTCAAAATTTTCTTAATAGAGACCAAGAAACACAACAAATCAAAGAAAGGTTGGACAAATGGGATTGCATGAGGCTGCAGAGCTTCTGCATGGCAAAGGACATAGCTAGCAAGATCAATAGAAAGTCCACGGATTGGGAGAAGATCTTCACTAGCCATACAACAGACAAGAGTCTCATATCTAAAATATACTTGGAACTAAAAAAATTAAATCCTCCAACAACAAATCCTCAGAGAAACAACCACCCAATAAATAAGTGGGCTAAAGACTTAAAGAGAAACTTCTTTGAAGATGAAAGAAGGATTGCCAATAGACACATGAAGAAATGCTCAACCTCTCTAGCCATAAAAGACATGCAAATCAAAACAACATTGACATTCCACCTCACCCCAGTTAGAATGGCTGTAATCAAGAACTCTAATAACAACAGATGTTGAAGAGGATGTGGACAGAAGGGAACCCTACTGCATTGTTGGTGGGAGTATAAACTTGTTCAACTATGTTGGAAAGCAGTATGGAGGTTCCTCAAAAGACTCCACATAGAGCTCCCCTGTGACCCAGCAATCCCACTTTTGGGCATTTACCCAAATGATCACAAACAAGGCCATACTAAGGCTGCCAGCATAACTATGTTTATTGCAGCATTATTTACCATAGCTAAGATATGGAACCAACCCAGATGCCCCTCAGTAGAGGAATGGATCAAGGAAATGTGTTTTATATATATGAATTCTATGCCTCCATTGGAAAGAATGATATTGCCCCATTTGTTAGGAAATGGAAAGACTTGGAAAAAATTATATTATGTGAAGTAAGCCAGGCCCAAAGAAACATAGGTCCTATGGTTTCCCTTATTTGCAATAACTAGTATATGTCTGGGACAAGCAGAAAAGATCAAAAGCTATGTACATATGACCACATAAGATGATGTTAAGTGAAATGAACCCCAAGATAGGGACACAAGTGGTTTTTTCTTTCTTGCTATTTTTTCTAACATATTTATAAGGTACCATATGATTTTTTTTGTGACTTTGTATGTTCTTCCCCCACAGTACAACCCTGTTTTCACTGTATTTCATGCCAGTATAATTTGGGGAGGGGAAGGGAAAAAATGCTTAAATAGGGATACAGGTTGACTCATTGTAACAATGAGATATAGAAGACACTATTGAACAATGAACTTTACAATTTAGGTGGGGGTGGGGGAGTGTAGTTGTGGAAGTGGGAGATGATAGGAGAAAAACAAAGGAGGAGGCAACAATGCTTCATAAGAAATGTACTTATTACCTTGCTCATGTAACTGTAACCCCTCTGTACAGTATTTTCACAATAAAAACATATAAAAAAGATTATAGGTGTGACCACTGGCACCTGGCATATCTCCAAATAACCAGTGTACTCTTTTGCAATGTACTAGAAAACAAAAAAAGTATATTTTCCTGAGACCACCACGCCCCATCCAACATTAGACTGACCCTGCCTTGCCAGGGTGCCTCTGGCTCATGGGAGGAGTTGGAAATCTGTCTTAGTTGAACGTCTACTGTAGCCATGCCCCAGGATGCCCCACAAACAGCCCCAAAGACTTCACTTTCCACTCTAACAAGGCTTCACTAGAGCAACTAGGGCAGGAGCTCTCATTCCCTAGAGAGTTGTTAAAAGCTGTCAATCCCTGGGCTCCATATTTCAGAAGTTCTAACTCAATCACTCTAATGTGGAGTTTATGCATCATCTTTTTTCTAAAAGCTCCCTAGTGGATTCTAGTGTATACGCTGGGATTAAGAACTGACAGCAATAGAAGACCAGAAAATGTCCTATGGGAGTCTCCTCTGGATGTTGACCTAGCATTCCTCCCAGACAGAATAAGGTTCAAAAGATCAAGTTTCTAGCCTGAAATGTCTTGGGAAGAGTTACAAGAGATCCCTATTCTGCCATATCTTGGAAGGGTTGGAAGTGATCCCAAAAGACCTGCAGTCACCCCTCCACTTAAAAGAGCACCTTGACCTGGACACCGGTGGCTCATGCCTGTAATCCTAGCTGCTGAGGAGGCTGAGATCTGAGGATCACAGTTCAAAGCCAGCCTGGGCAGGAAAGTCTGTGAGACTCTTATCTCCAATAAACCACTAGAAAACTGGAAGTGGTGCTGTAGCCTAAATGGTAGAGCACTGGCGTTGAGCTGAAGAGCACAGGGACAGCGCCCAAGCCCAAGTTCAGCCCCACAACTGACAAAAACAAAAACAAAAAAAAGTACCTTGGTTAACAGATAGTTGTTCATTCATTCATTCACTCATAAACATTTACCATTCTTGGGCATTCATCCAAAACATTACCAGTCCAGACACCAAAAATAACCTTTCCGCACCCATGTTCATTGCTGCACTATGGACTATAGCCAAGTTATAGAAATAGCCAGATACCTTTCAGTGAATTAATAGATCAAGAGAATGTGATATGTATGTATATATGTATATATTTATACACACACATGGTATCACCACTGAATTAGTTCACCCTTTGTCCTACCATTTCTGTGCTTCCCCTTACCCTCCCCAAATCACATAAACTTACGTACAAGACATACTAGAATGTTAAAAATGAACTACACTACTATACAACTTGTGTGTCGGGGGGGGGGGTGCGGGGAAGGGAGACACTGTAAGAGAAAAGGAGGGAAGAGGGTACACTTTAAAAAGAAATGTATTTGGGTAAATGCCCAGAAGTGGGATTGCCCAGAAGTGAGATTGCTGGATTATAGGAGAACTCTATGTTTAGTCTTTTGAGGAACCTCTATACTGCTTTCCAAAGTGGTTGAACAAGTTTACACTCCCACCAACCTCCCACCAACATTATAGTAGGCTTCCCTTTTGGCCACATCCCCACCAGCATCTGTTGTTAGACTTCTTGATTATAGCCATTCTAACTGGGGTGAGGTGGAACCTCAATGTTGTTTTGATTTGCAATTCTTTTATTGACAGAAATAAGCAATTCTTCATGCATATATTGACCATTATTATTTCCTCTACAGAACAGTCTTTCTTAATTTTTTTAGTTCTAAGTATATTTCAGATATGAGACTCTTGTCTGATGTATAGCTAGTAAAGATCTTCTCCTAATCTGTAGGCTTATATTTATCTTGCCACCTATGTCCTTTGCCTTGCAGAAGCTCCACAGTTTAATTCAATCTCATTTAATTCAATCTGGGTCTTTATTAAGAAAGTCTGGACCTGTGCCAAGGAGTCCTAGTGCTTCTCCTATTCCTTCAAGCTACTAGTACAACTATGTTCACTGCAGTGATTTTTACCATAGCTAACATATGGAACCAACCCAGATGCCCATCAGTACAATGAATGGATCAAGACAATGTGATATATGTTCACAGTGGAATTCTATACTTCCATCAGAAAGAATGACATTGCCCAATTTGCAAGGAAATGGAAGGACTTGGGAAAAAAATCATATTAAGTAAAGTAAGTCAGACCCAAAGAAACAAGGCTCCATTGTTTCCCCCATTTGTAATAATTAGTATATATCTAGGATAGTCCTAGCAGAGGATCACAATAACTAAATATGACCATATAAAATGATGCTAATCGAAATGAACTCCAAGATATGGAAACATCTTTGTTGTTGTTTTCAATGTAATGTATGATTTATTACATTTTTTTCATCTGTTTTCCCTTTTGTTTTATCACCCATTGTCACTGATTTTGATTTTGGTACTCTGTGTCTTATATATGCATCTATCTGATTTAGCAAAGGGAAGGGGGACAACAAAATGGTGAAACAAAGGACAAAAGGTGAACCAATGCAGCAGCAATATTCACAAGAGACTATTTTGGAAATGAACTTTACAACTTGGAGGGAGATGCGGGGGGAGATAAAGTGGGAGAAAAACAAGGGAGGGGTAACAATGTATAGCCAAGAAATGTACTTATTACCTCATGTATATAACTATAACCCTCTGTATATCACCTTGACAATAAAATTAAATTAAAAAAAGAAAAGAAAAGAAATGTACTCATTACCTGATTTATGTAACTGTAACTCCTTCTGTAAGTCTTCTTTACAATAAAAACACTTTAAAAAAAAAAAAACCAACATTGATTCTTCATGTTCAAAGTAACCCACTGTGTCTGATTTACCATTTGACTTTTTGCAAAGTAAGTTTTTTTATCATATTTGTTGGGCTGGGAAGGTGGCTCAGTGGTAGAGTGCTTGCCTTGCATGCATGAGGCCCTGGGTTCAATTCCTCAGCACCACATAAGCAGAAAAAGTCAGAAGTGGTGCTATGGCTCAAGTGGTAGAGTGGTAGCCTTGAGCTGAAGAGCTGAGAGACAGCACCCAGGCCCAGAGTTCAAGACCCCACGACTGAAAAAAAATTGGTTGTATTTTTGTTTTGGGGTTTTTTTGTTTGTTTGTTTGTTTGGTCATTGGGCTTAAACTCGGGGCCTGGGCGCTGTCCCTGAGCTTTTTTGTTCAAGGCTAGCACTCTACTACTTTGAGCCACAGCTTCACGTCTAGTTATCTGGCAGCTAATTGGAAATAAGTGTCTCATAGTCTTTCCTATTGAGGCTGGCTTTGAACCGTGATCCTCAGATCTCAGTCTTCTGAGCAGCTAGGATTACAGGTGAGAGCAACCAGAATCCAGCTTCATATCTGTTTAATAGCTGAGGAAGTGCCATTGAAAGAGGGGAGGTCATCACCCCAAGGTTTCAGAGCTCTTCAAAGAATCATTGTGAACTCTGACCCTACATCTGTCTTTATTGGTTTAAGTATATTATGTCTCCTACGCACGTATAACTAACCCAACCAGTGGATGAATATTAAAAAAAACCTATGCAGTGCTTATAACCTTCATCATTCCAAAGCAGAAACCAACACTTCCATAAGGAGTCATAGTGCAATGATTTGTAGTCTTGAGGACTGTAATGTCTCTTGCTCATTCTGCCATTGCAACATGCACACACGCATGCACGCACACACACACACACACACACATACACACACACACACAATATCACTATATGTTTCAATAAACTATTTATTTTTTAAATAAATGGCAGTGGGCTGAATTAATACATGGACACTAGTTTACCAATCTGTCTAGAAAACAAGAAACTGAGACTAAGAGATAAAAGGAGACTTACCCAAGGTCACCCCGCCTCGAATCACTCATCACCAATTCTTTCTACTTTACCCCTATGCCTCCCCAAGAAACCCAAGAGACTAATTTTTTCTTTATTTAAGCTCCTAGATCTCCTAAGCTTTATCTGTTCTGATTAAGGCAAGCTCGTTGTACTTGAGATGGGTTATTGCTTCTCCAGTTCACTCTGAAGAACTTAAGAACAAATCAATCTTTCTGTCTTAATGAGTTGATAATCATTGTGAAATATTTAATATGCTTAGCGCCATTTTTGATCTTCAAGCTCCAGTCAGAAAACCATCCCTTCCTCTCTCCTTCTCTCACTCAGACATTATGCCACGTGTCTGTGCTTCTTCATTCTTACTATAGTTTCTCTTCCATTTCATAGAATACATATTCCTTTTTGTTATTATCGACTCTCTTGCTCTTTAGGATTGAATTTTTCTCTTTGATATTAAGTGATCCCTTTTTGTTCATCTGACTTTGATGACAGTATTCACATTTGCTTAACACTTTATATCACTCAGAAGATAGCTGCTATCTTATCCATCCTTCTTCCCCTTCATTTATTCATCTACCTGTTACATATGGATTGATCACACTCAAAGGTGATAGAATACTGGTTGAAATCAACATGGTCCCCTTCTCCTGGAACTACCATGTGGTGGAAGAGGTTAACATTATTCAAATAATTATGGAATGCACAGTTCTAGTCTCTAATGCTGAGCTTCATTAATAGCAGAGTAGACTTTATTAATCTTAATTGGTTACTTTCATTTAGCTGGAGTCAGAGCATGGTCCTGTTAAAATGTGTGAGCTAAATAGAAGTAGGATGTTGGAAGGGGTCTGCCCATAGAATAGAAGGAGGGATGCTCCTCTAGCTCTTCACCCCAAACCATCTCCTGCCTACTGTTGAAAGATATATGAAGGAAAAGCTTCTATATCCAATTTCAGGGGGTCATTTAACAACTTCTGGGCTAGAGATGTCTCCTCTTGCTTTATCTTGAATTAACTGCTCAGTAAAGGAGAATCTCAGCATAATAAGAGTGATCATCTAATGCAACCTCTTCACCTTACAAATGAACCATCTGGACCCCAGAGAAAGTGAGAGACTTTCCTAAACCTACAGCATCTGCTGTGGCAGACTGAGTTTCAAGTACTCTATGATTCAGTGATTCCACTCCTGGTCATTTATCCAAAAGAATACAAACCAGGATATAGCAAAGCCACTAGCCCAGCCATGTTCATTGCAGCACTATTCATCATAGCCAAGGTACAGAATCCACCAGATGCCTCTCAATGGATGAATGGATTAAGAAAATGTGGTATATGCACACAATGGAATTCTACTCATCCACTAGAAAGAATGAGCATTGTACCATTTGTAAAGAAATTGAAAGACCTGAAAAAAATGTGTTAAGTGGTAAGACTAGCCTAGAGAGACAAAGAATCTACTTTTTCCCTTATAGGTACAAGTTAGATTTAGATTTCAAACAAAAATATGTTGTGTGGTATGCAAGTGTAAACAAATGTACTAGTTAAAATATTGTAGATTCAAGGAGGAACTCAAACAGTGTAATTCCTCAGAAAGGCAAAGGCAAAGTTAAAAAAATAAATACCAGGAAATTTGTATTAGAAAGGGGTGGAGAGGGGTAAATGGAAAAGGGATAGATAAATGAAGGGGAGAATGCAGTCAAGAATTCAATGTAGAGGGCTGGGAAAGTGGCTCAGTGGTAGAGCGCTTGCCTTGCATGCATGAGGCCCTGGGTTCAATTCCTCAGCACCACATAAGAAGAAAAAGCCAGAAGTGGTGCTGTGGCTCAAGTGGTAGAGTGGTAGCCTTGAGCTGAAGAGCTGAGGGACAGTGCCCAGGCCCAGAGTTCAGGCCCCACAATCAGAAAAAAAAAGAATTCAATGTATATCCTGTAAAATTAAGAATGTTAAGAATGAAAGAAGAAATGGGTAGGAGTGTGGGTGAGAATGTTGAAAAGGGTGACATTGATCATGATATATTGTATTCATAAACTGTTTGTTAAATAGCAATGCTTTTGCACAACCACTTAATGTTACCAAAAAAATAGATACATAAAAAGGAACTGGAGTTCAGACCAAAGCCTCTGGATTCCCACTCCAGTGTCATTTGCTTAACACTGTACATCACTGAAGATAGGTATCTAATCCCAAAACAACACTTCATTTATTCATCTACCGACAATCCCAAATCTGGGATTAATTTCCACCCTCAGAGAAAGAAGACGCATGTCTCCACTGTGGAGTAATGATTCTAAGAGTAGTAATCACAGTCTTTTGTTAAAGTTGTCCATATATCAGGTACATTTTACAGTTAAGCATTTGTACATTCATTAGACTAATCCAGTAATCCAGGAATATGGGGTTTGATTCTGGTCCCTTGCTGCTTCCCTGTCTAATATCATCTGACTGACTCCTCTTTTTAATGTAGGGATCTCAGGTCAGAAAACAGAAGGGAATCTGTACAGACAGGCCAACTTCCCTCTCTGTTACTACAGCAGGCAGAACACAATTGGCCATTTATACAGCGTCAGCCAGTGAGCCCCACTGCATACTAATCAGTCACTAGAAATACATGCATTAAGGGTAAAAGAAAAAAAAAAACAGAAAGAGAGAGACACTTACTGGCAACACTATCCGGCTTCAATCTTTCACCTTCACTGGGTAATGAGATGAGCTAGAACATTAAAACCAACAAACAGCCTTTGGTGTTTACAGCAAATGTTTGCAAGAGCGTGGAAGCCAGAGGTGCTCTGGGAACATCTGGATTTCTGGAAACTGTGTGATTACACAGATGTGTTAGATTCATCAAGCTATAAAAATATCCTGTGATGTGTGTCGAGGAAGAGAAATAACCTCCTCAAATGGATTTGGTAAAATTATCAATCATAGCAAAGACACCAAAGGAAGATCGACATGACTGCAGACTCAAGGGGTATCTTCAAAGCCAGGGGGAAGTGGGAAGCTTAGACAGTGGCCCTTGTTGAAAAGGGAGGGATAAGGTGGATGCTAGGGATGCAGCTCTTTAAACTCTATGTAAAGTATCAAAGTAAACCCTTATGTAACGTTCATCTGTGGCTATCTCTACTACTATGACATGGTGAACACAAACATGTCATTTTATCTTCCTATAAACCCATAACACCTTGTGTGACTTAGTCCTCTCAGTTTTACTTTGTTTTGTTTTTGTTTTGTTGTTGCTGTGTGCCAGTCCTGGGGCTTGAACTCAGGGCCTTGCATGTTCACCTGGGTTTTTCACTCATGTCTAGCACTCTACCATTTAAGCAATACCTCTTCTTCTGTCTTTTTGCTGGTTAATTGGAGGTAAGAGTCTCATGTACTTTTCTGCTGCACTGCTCAGATCTCAGCCTCCTGAGTAGCTAGGATGACAGGCAGGAGCCACCAGCACCTACCTCCCCTCAGATGTTTTACTTTCTGCCAAGAAAATGAATAAATGATTTGGTTGTCTCTAGGCCTTTGCATATACCAGTGTCCAGGCCTGGATATCCTCAGGGCTCACGCTCATGGAGGTGCTTTGTTTCTTCCCAGACTCTGATTCCAAGGAGCATTTCCTCTGTGTTTTACCTCCGCTATCTTTCCCAGGTTCTCATCACTTCTGCTAATTATCATTCCCCATATGCTCTTAGTTTGGTCCGTCGTACTTCTTTTCTCCTTTTAGCTGTGATGCATTTCTCATTGTCTTATCACTTATCAAAACTGTTGATTCTGTCTTATTCAGTGGCTGCACTCCTAATGTCCACCTCAATATTCAGCATAGAGAAGCAAGGAGGCACAACGTGAGCTGGCCTCAGCTACTGTGTGAATGTGGATGCCTCCACAGGATTTATGTGTTTAGAGGTTTGCTCCTTGGTATGCTCATAGCATTGAGGTGGTCTTTAAGCATGGAGAGTTTTTTAAGACATAGCATTGAGAGTCTTGAAGACGTTCTTACTGGAAGTTCCTAAATGATGGGGTATGCTGACAGTGGAATGCTATGGGGCAGTTCTCATGGGACTCTTTAGTTTGAATGAGAACAGGTTGTCATAAAGCAGAGACCCCTGAATCATTTTCTGGCTTCCTGCCTTAGGATGTGACCTCATCCATCTACATGTGTTACCACCGTGCGACACCATCTCTCACGAAGTCCTCACCAGAGTCAGGGTAATATACTACTATGTTCTTGACTTAAGAACTGTGAGCTACATTCTTCAATGACATAGAAGAAGCAATCCAAAAATTCATATGGAACAATAAAAGATTCCGAACAGCAAAAACAATCCTTAGCAGAAAAAAACGGTGTTCGAGGAATATCAATACCAAGTTTCAAACTCTACTATAAAGCCATAGGAATAGGAAAAACTCTAGGGCTCCTTGGCACAGTCGAAATTTTCTTAATAAAAACCCAGAAACACAACAAATCAAAGAAAGTTTGGACAAAAGGGATTGCATGAAACTGCAGAGCTTCTGCATGGCAAAAGACATAGCTAGCAACATCAATAGAAAGCCCAAGGATTGAGAGAAAATCTTCACTACCCATATAATGAACAAAAGCCTCGTATCTAAAATATACTTGGAACTCATAAAAATTAAATCCCCCAACAACATATCCTCAAAGAAACAACCACCCAATTAATAAGTGGACTAAAGACTTAAAGAGAAACTTCTCTGAAGAAGAAATAAGAATGACCAATAGACACATGAAGAAATGCTCAACTTCTCTAGCCATAAAAGAAATGCAAATCCAAACAACATTGAGATTCCACCTCATCTCAGTTAGAATGGCTATAATCAAGAAATCTATGCCGGGAGCTGGTGGCTCACACCTGTAATCCTAGTTACTCAGGAGGCTGAGATCTGAGGATGGCAGTTCAAAGCTAGCGCAGGCAGGAAAGCCTGTGAAACTCTTATCTCCAATAAACCACCAGAAAACCAGAAGTTGCACTGTGGCTCAAGTGGTAGAGTGCTAGCTTGAGCTGAAGAGTTAAGGGACAGTGCTCAGGCCCAGAGTTCAAGCCCCAGGACCGACAAAAAAAAGAAAACTAATAACAACAGATGCTGGAGGAGATGTGGCCAAAAGGGAACCCTACTGCACTGTTGGCAGAAGTGTAAACTTGCTCAACTACTTTGGAAAGCAGTATGGAGGTTCCTCAAAAGAACACATAGAACTCCCATTTGCTCCAACAATCCCACTTTGGGGCAGTTACCCAAGTGATCATAAAGAAGGTCATACTAAGGCTACCAGCACAACTATGTTTACTGCAGCATTATTTACCATAGCTAAGATATGGAACCAACCCAGATGCCCCTCAGTAGATGAATGGATCAAAAATGTGGTATATATATATATATGAATTCTATGCCTCCATCAGAAAGAATGACACCAACCCATTTGTTAGGAAATGGAAATACTTGGAAAAAATTATATTAAGTAAAGTAAGCCAAACCCAAAGAAACATGGTTTCCCTTATTTGCAATAATTAATATACATCTAGGATAATCTTACCAGACAAGCAGAAAAGGTCAAAAGCTATGTACTTATGACCATATAAGGTGATGCTATATGAAATGAACCTCAAGATAGGGAAGAGGTTTTATCTTTGTCACTCTTGTTTTTAATGTACAATGTGATTTTTTTGGTTTCTTTTGTATGTTCTTCCCCCATGGTATAAGCCCTGTTTTCACTGTATTTGATTCCAGTGCCCTGCATCTTGTATATACATTTTTCTAATCTGGAGAGGGGAAGGGAAATAACAAAATGCTGAAACAAGGATACAGGTTGACCCATTGTAGCAATGAGATGTACAAGATACTATGTTGAAAATGAACTTTACAACTTCAGGTGGGGAGAGAGGGAGGAGTTAGGGAAGTGGGGAGGGAAGGGATGGTTAGGGATAAACAAAGGAGGAGGTAACAGTGCTCAATAGGAAATGTACTCATTACCTTACTCATGTAACTGTAACCCCTCTGTACAGTATCTTTACAATAAAAACAATATATTTTTAAAAAGGAAAAAAGGAATGTGACTTAGTGGTAGAGTGCTTGCCTAGAATACATGAAGCCCCGGGTTCAACTCCTCAGTACCACATAAACAGAAAAAGCCAGAAGTGGCACTGTGGCTCAAGTGGTAGAGTGCTAGCCTTGCACAAAAGAAGCTCAGGAATAGTGCCTAGGCCCTGAGTTCAAGCCGCAGAACTGGCAAAAAAAATTTAAAAAGGAAAAGAAGAACTGTGAGCTAAATAAGCCTCTTTTCCTTGTGGTTGCCTTACCTCAGGAGTGTTAAAATAGTAAAGGAAAAAACAAAACTAATAAATCCCCCCAAAATAAAGAACTCTTCACATGAAGCTACAAAGACCTGGAATTTTTAAATGAACTCATCCTATCCCTGAACACATGTTAGAGAAGTTCTATTCCCAAGGAGGTCCAGGAGGTATTATTTTTCTCTACTTGGGAGCCCAGACTAGATAAAGATATCTTTGCAACCATTATAGGTTCATCTGAAACCCTATTTCTTTTCAGAATACACTTGGGTAACACTGAATAAGATGAATAGGAAGCAGCATAAATAAGAAAATAAATAGCAAAATAAATAAATCAAAAGCTAAATAAAGACTATAAATGGGAAACAATATGAATAGAAAAGTAAAGGTGTAAATAATCCAAGCCTGTGCATAGAAAAAAACTGGTTGCAAAACCAGTCCTAATATCTGAACAGAAAAAAAGATCTTGACCATGTGTTCTATACATTCTGCCTCCTACAAGAAAATCCTCTTAATGAAATTGCATATACTTCATCCTTGATGGTCACAATAAAACTAGTCCCTCCCTCCCTCAGAAAAGGAATGACACTTGGCCAAAGTGTAATTTCTACATGTAAAGCCTTTCAGACATAGGATAGAGACCCATTTAATCTACCTCATTGCATGTGGATTTATGCAGAAGAGAATGAGAAGTTAAATAGAGTCACAGATGTTTGATACATAGCTAAGAAATCCTAGCATTTAGTGTAAACAAAAAACACTTCCTTGAAGTTTGGTATTAGTCCTTCTCTTTCACAGAAGAGCAAACAAAAGTTCTAGGAAGCTAAACTGAATCCAGTAAAAAAAAAATCTGCACAATCCACATGGATTAATGGCATCTACAGTATAGCAATAATGACCAGTGATAAAGTGTATATTAATAATGCTTATTCCACACCTTCTATGGCCAAGCCCAAAGTGTATTCTTGTTACTACAACCCTAAGCTAGAAGTGTGACCCTGGGAATGAAGAAACAGACCCAGAAGGCCAGAGACCATTGCCTGTCACCTTGAGAGTCCAATTAGAATTAAGAATAGCCTTCCAGGTACTAACAAGAGTTTCTGATTTCCAAAAACAGGAAGCAAGAGATATGTCTAATTAAGTACCCTTCATCTAAGTGTAGTCTGGTCGATGGTTTGCTTGAGCCTGATTCTATAAAGTTCTAGAAATTCTAGAGAAGTCATTGTCACTGGAGGGGCAATTTATTTTCCATGACAACATTATTGTCCCTGCTCTAGGAGCAGCTTTGTGTTTTTATTTTTTTATTTTTTATTGTGAAAATACCATACAGAGGAGTTATAATTATATGTGCAAGATAATGAGTATATTTCTTATCAAGCATAGTTGCCTTCTCTGTTGTTTCCCCTTCCTATCCCTTCCCATCTCCCTCACCCCCTTATATTCCGCCCCCTCCTCCAGCCAAAGTTGTAAAGTTTGTTTTTCAACATACAGAGACCCAGGAACACAACAAATCAAAGAAAGGTTGGACAAATGGGATGGCATGAAACTGCAGAGCTTCTGCATGGCAAAGAACATAGCTAGCAAGATCAATAGAAAGCCCACAGATTGGGAGAAGATCTTCACTAGCCATACAATGGACAAGGGTCTCATATCTAAAATATACCTGGAACTCAAAAAATTAAATCCCCCAACAACAAATCCTCAAAGAAACAACTGCCCAGTAAATAATTGGGCTAAAGACTTACAGAGAAACTTCTCTGAGGAGGAAATAAGAATGGCCAGCAGACACATGAAGAAATACTCAACCTCTCTAGCCATAAAAGAAATGCAAATCAAAACAACATTGAGATACCACCTCACCTCAGTTAGAATGGCCATAATCAAGAAATCTAGTAACAGATGCTGGAGGGGATGTGCACAGAAAGGAACCCTACTGCATTGTTGGTAGGAGTGTAAACTTGTTCAACCACTTTGGAAAGTAGTATGGAGGTTCCTCACAAGACTCCACATAGAGCTCCCCTATGGCCCCGCAATCCCACTTTTGGGCATTTACCCAAATGATCACAAACAAGACCATACTAAAGCTTTGGTTTTTATTATGGGGTAATTATTCCTATGTATAGGGAGGAGGCAGCCCCATGATTTCATGATCTGCCTAGGTTCCTGAACACTTTGAAAATATCTTAACTGCTCTAATCTCAGTGTCTTCAGTCTTGAAGGGGAATGAGCAAGGTAAATTTAGGATCTATCTGCTTAATATTACCAATGTTCAGACAGACAATTTTCAAGTAACTTGCAGAGATGACCAGGAATCTGACCCAAAGTTTGTTAGCAATGGAAATGGATACAAAATGAAGGCAGAGATGCTAAGCCTTTTTTCATTTTGAGTTACACATCTGAAGGCCCAAGTAAAGGGTCAGTACTTTGTAACAACATAGCCTCTAAGGCCCTGTTATATTCTGGGACCACCAACACCAGAATCACTCAAGGATTTTTTTTTCAGTAACAATACAGATTCTCACTCCTGACTCCAAATAACTAAATCAGAAATTCTGGAGGAAGGGCTCAGGAACATGCATTTTTGGCAGCCCTGGGAATTGAATGCAGGGCCTATACTTGAGCTGTACTAATTGCACCATGCCCCTAGTCCCTTTTGCTCTTACCTTGTTTTTCAGACAGTTTCTCACACTTTCCTCTGGGCCTGCCTTAGGCCTAGATATTCATACATTCAACTTCTAAATAGTTGAGTTTGTCAGTATAGTCTACCATGCCCTGCCAAAGTTTTCTGTTTTCTTTCTTTCTTTCTTTGCTTGTTTGTTATTGAAATAGTGGGGATTGAATACAGGGCTGCACTCTACCACTGGAGCCATGTTTTCAGTCTGGAACCTGCATTTTAACATCACACCCAAGTGATTCTTTTTTTCATTTTTATTGTCAAGGTAATGAGCAGAGGGGTTACAGTTACATAAGTAAGGTAATAAGTACATTTCTTGTCAAACTTGTTACCCCTTCCCTCATTCTTAAATATATGAAAATATAAGCACTATGAAGCTCATCAAGAGCCTAGCAAAGAGGAAACAGCAATTAAATCCAGCCTTTTACTTATCTTATGGCTGTATGTTACCCAGGATTGCAATGTAGCTATTTAGGTTAAAATTCATTGAGTGCAGCGTCCAGTTTATTCCACAGTGGGAGCCCAATTATTCTCCATATGCCCTTTGGTAGCCCTTGCGAGCAAAGAACAGAGTTAAAAGAAACCCTTTTGCCCAACAACCGGAGCCATCTGCCTTTGAGTTGGAAATATTTTACAATACAAATTTGCTGCAGAAAGGAATGGGTCACCTTCCAGCCCCTTCCATTTCCTGTACCCTAGTCAGAGCCCCCTCTTTCTACAAATGAGACCCTGGAGGGCCGGCAGAGATGAGAAATTGCTTCACCAAGAGCGACTCAGGGAAATTAGGGCCTCCTTACCTTGGAGGCAGTCAGAGACAGTGGATGAGGGCTGAGAGAAAAGAGACAGAACGCCCATTCCAATAAGAAAACGGCTTTAATCTATCAAAGTAATTCTCCTTCTTTCAGAGAGAGGGAACATGAAATTGCACAAAATGACTTACAGAACGGCACACAGTCTGATTAGCGTGGTAAGGCCCAGAGCTCTCTGTACTTAGTATGTAAGGTAGAAAACCTATTTGAATATTCTTTTTAAAAAATATCCCACATAAAAAGGGAGAAGAATAGGTTTGTCTCTTCAAAGGACAGATGTTTGGGCAAAAGCATGTATTTGGGGACCTCATAAAGAAGATGATGTTGCATAGGTTCATGTACAACCTGGGATGCTCAGAAAAAGTAGTGTTTTCCTTTCTAACCCCACCCTTTCTCCAGCTCTGGGTCTTCCTAATGCTTATAGGTTAAAGTCGAATCCCTCACTTGGATCTAGTCCACTTCAAGGTCTAGACCAGGGATCAGCATTTCTTTTTCTGTGAAGGATGAGATAATAAATATTGGAAGGTTTACACGCCAGTGGACTCTGTCTAAATTACTCAGCTCTGACTTTGTTGTCCTCAGTAGTCACAAACAATGCATCAACAAATGAAACTGTGTATCTCTCTCTCTTTAAAAAAAAAAACTTTTAGGCTGGGAATGTGGCTCAGTGGTAGAGTGCTTGCCTAGCATATATGAAAGCCTGGGCTCAATTCCTCAGTACCACATCGACAGAAAAAGCCAGAAGTGGTGCTGTGGCTCAACTGGTAAAGTGCTGGTCTTGAACAAAATAAGCTCAAGGACAGTGCCCAGGCTCTGAGTTCAAACCGCAGGACTGGGGAAAAAAAAGCTTGATTTGTGGGTACTGAGATAGGTATTTAATGTAATCTATATATCATAAAATTCTTCATTTTTTGGTCACTTAAAAACAAATTCTGTTAAGTGAAGTATGTCAGGCTCATAAGGACAAAGGACACATAAGTGTATGCTAGATCTAATTTATAAATGCAGATGTAAATTAATACAGCCATATGCATCTATAAACAAACATGTTAAATAAATGGGTAACTCCTTGGAAAAGCTAGCTAATAGTTTAACAAAATGAATACTGGAAGCAGGAACTAAAGGTGTCAGTGAGGTGAATTCAAGGAGGAGAAGATAGATGGATGGAGAAAGGAAGGAGGGAGAATGTAGTTATAATATTCAATGTATAAGCCAGGTGACAGTGGCTCACATCTGTAATCCTAACTATTCAGGAGGCTGAGATCTGAGGATGGCAGTTCAAAGCCAGTCCGGGAAGCAAAGTCCATGACACTCTTATCTTCAATTAACCATCAGAAAAACGGAAATGGCGCTGTGGCTCAAAGTGGCAGAGTGCTAGCCTTGAGCTGAAGAGCTGAGGGACAGTGCTCAGGCCCAGAGTTCAAGCCCCACGACCAACAAAAAAAAAAAAAGAAAAGAAAAATAAAATAAATTCAATGAATACCTGTGAAATGGAATGAGGAATATTGATGGGATGGGTAAGGTTGGGAGAGATGGGGAAGGGATGACATTATCAAAAAGTATTGCGTTCATATACTGACATGTTGAATTGAAACCCCTTTGTACAACTACTTAATTTTTTTAAAAAGAAAGGATTGGTGGAGCTGTGCTTCAAGTGGTAGAACACCAGCCTTGAGTAAAAATCCAAGGGATTATGCTCAAGTCCTGAGTTCAAACCTCAGTACTGGTACACAAACATAAAATAGTAATTAATTTTAAAAGAACAAATGAAAAAGCTTACTGGATTTAGCACAGGCCATATTAACAATCAATGGGCCCATGTGACTATGGGTAATGCCAGTCCTGGTCGAAACTCAGCCTGGTTAGACCCTACTCTGCATCCTATCTGGATCTATCCAAAGAAAGGACTTTCTTTTCCACATCCAAGTTCTCTCATTTCTGGAACATGTGCCATGTGACTGTTCTTTCTACTTCAATTTTCTTTCTCTTATGTTCCTCATGCTACTCCTAGTTCATCAAGTCGCTGTCACCCCTTTTGCTTCCCTGGTGGTTTCCACAAGCTCTGTCCTTCCCACAGCCTTTATCTACAAGTCTTATCTCTCATCCCAGACTCTAAGCAGCTTAAAAATTAAACAACATCCAACATCAACATTCATTCTCCAATTAATTCCCCCATAATGAAACTCTGAGGCAAGCACTATTATTATCCCTAATTACAGAGGTGGAGATGGTGTCTTGAAGAAGGCTGACAAATTGCCCAAGGTCACACCTGTGAAAGAAATGCAAATCCTGGTCTCATGCAGCAGAAATACCACACAGGCTTCTAGAAGAAGACCTCATGGCTTTGAGGTTCATGCTTCATCATGTTCTTAACTAGGGTGCTCACCCTGGGGTTTGCCCAGTAGATGTTAAGGTTTATTTAATCTTGTTTATAAAGCCCCAGAAGATTGATTTGTCATAGGCAAAGACCCCGAGGCCTGTGAAATGATAAAGGAAGAATAGATGACATTGGCTTCCACAGAGGACAGCCAAAGAAAGCAAAGAATGGAAAATAAACTCATAAGGCACAGTGGTTTGGTCCTCTTTTGTGAAGGCCTTGATGTCCCCATAATCACGGCTCTGTGGTGGGACCATGAAGGGCTGGGACAATTCTGAGTTCTCATAAAATAATCAAAGTGTCTGTTCTGCATAAAAGTCAGCAAGTGAATGTTTGGATGGATACCCAATAATGTAGTTTCTGTTTTTGTCTTATTTCTCTCTTTAAAAAAAATTCTCTGAAGATCTTAAGTCTTATTCACCTAAATAGCCTTCCCAGACAGAATTGCTGTTCCCTGAGCACAATGGTAATTTTTCTATATCATAGGAATCTTGCCAAAAGGCACGCCTTTGGTCTGTTACTCTAAGTCTTCCAATTGGATTACAAGTCATCCTTCCTGTTCCCTGTGGACTCATATGTACATATCTAACATAAATAAACTAATATTGTCCCGTGCTAGGCAATGCTAGTGCAAAATTAGTGAAAGGTAGGAGTTCTTAGTCTGAGAGATAGATGACAGAACAACTCGAGAGCTATAATATTGTTCTCATTATAATTGTCCCACCAGAGTTCAGTTGAATCAAAAAGAAAAAAAAGAAGATACCATGGAACAAGATTAAATAATAAGCCTATCTTCCCAAACATTTTGTTTTCACATATATTCTTGGTTTCCTTAATTTTCTCCTCCTTGTTTTCCTCTGTCTTTCAATTTGAGGCTACAAACAGTGATGAGTAAATTCATCCCTACTCAGTCTTGAGATCATCTAATACTGGGTTTGGTTCATACTAAGCTATCCAAGATGTTCCCTCTTCTCTACACTGCCATGTCCTATTTATTCTCCCTTCTCTGGAATCTGATTTTGGTGCAATTCCCATACCTGAATTTGCTGCTCTGATTTGGGTACAAAGAATGTCAAACAGTACATGTCTAGTAGAAAGAAATAATAGTCATCATTGTGAGCAGATATCACACATTGCTAATCCCATATAAATTCCTTTGGTAAATATTTAGTGAGCAACTACTGAATGTCAGGCTGTGTGCCAGATACTTGGAGGTACAGAGACCAAGATAATCTGTGTCTAGGAATGTTTGCTGTTGAGAGGAACCCTTTGTCATCCATGATAAGTAGCATGATCCTCTGAACACACTGCCCCCAAAGCTTCTGCTTTGTAGTAATTCTAGGATTATGAGCCAGAGTTCTGCAAGTGAATAAAAATAACTCATTCTTATGGAGCTCACAATGTCCCAGTAGATCTTTTCTGTCTTCTTCCAGGAATGTGGTAGTACTATACTGAACTCCAGTAGGTTGATTTTTTGCTCGTGTGAGTCAATGAACATGAGTGTGTGCGACATGGGTCACATCAAAGCAAAAGACTTTAAGGTACAAGGCACACCCCTATTACCTTCTCCTCCCTGCTGTGATGATGGAAATACAAACTAAGGTAGAACTTGTCCAGTCTGCTCCCTCAAGAGGCTCTCGTGCACAAATAACCCTGGGGATCCTTACAAGGGAGCCACATAGTTTGTGTTAGAAGCAAATCCTTCTGAAGTTTCACCTCTGAGATGTGGGGACATTGTATGCTACTTCCATATAACTTGACCTCCTCCCTTACCAGTTCAGGGCACATGCCCACAGAACATTGAGAGAAAGAAGAAAGGTTAAACTGCTGAAAGCAGACAGAGAAGCTACCCAAAGCAAGTAAGTGCCCAGACTGTCTGGACTACACTAGATGATGAAGGCTGTTAGGAACACAAAGAAGAGACAGAGTCTTGTGCAAACGAGCTCAGTTCTCTGAGCCCCAATCTTTTACCTGAGAAAATAGGCAAAATAATGTTACTCATAGAAGTGATAGAAGGATTAAATACTACAATACAGTGGAAGTAGATAGCAATGAATTGTAATAAGCGCTAGGAGTTAGGATATAATGAATGAAAGGAAGTGGTGTAAAATGCTGTAGACTAAAAAATATAGGGAATCAATTGTCTTATTTAATTTGGACATTAGGCGAATAGAGCTGAACTCCAGAATAATCATTTATTCAATTATTCTCTTTCCCGTGCTTCTGCTCTCTCCCTCCGTCCCTTTTACTCTCTCCCATACATACACATATACACACATACTCTCTTTGTTGATTACACTTTCTCTCACTTTCTCTCTCCCTCTCTCCTCTTGTTGAAGATTCTCCCACAAGGTTGAGCAATCATTCTTTGAGGCTCCAAGTTCAACTGACTCCAGCACGATAATACTACATTGTTAGGACTCGGAAGTGAGAATCTCATATAAAATTGGATGGCTCAGTGGAGTATGGTATGCAGGGGAAAGAAAAAAAATCTAGTCTTGCTAGAGCATAAAATGTAACATTGCATGAGAGCACATAGATACATGTTTATAAATATGGAACCCAGTGCCTGAGAACACATGTATGCTAGTAACAGGGGGATGGACAGGTGATGTGGGGCCAGAGGATTTATGATATGACCTACAGAGTGATAGAAGAAGAGCTTTCTGGAATTCCCAAATACTCCCAGATAACTGTGCAGGCCACTTGGTGGCCTCGAATTCACCGTAACCTAAAAGAAACAAAGATGACTAAAGATGCACAGTGAAATTATCCTACACATATAATAATTATTGCAAATAAGGGAAACTATGAGATCTATATTTCTTTGGCTCTGGCTTATTTAATATAGTTTTCCAAGTCTTTCAATTTCCTAACAAATGGGCCAGTATCATTCTTTCTGATGGAAGCATAAAATTTTATTATATACATAATATATATATATATATATATATATCACAATTTCTTGATCTATTCATCTACTGATGGCATCTGGGTTGGTGCCATAGATTAGCTATGGTGAATAATGCTGCAATAAACATTGTTGTGCTGGTAGCTTTAGTATGGCCTTGTTTGTGATTGTTTGGGTAAATGCCCAGAAGTGGGATTGCTGGGTCATAGGGGAGCTCTATGTGGAGTCTTTTGAGGAACCTCCATACTGCTTTCCAAAGTGGTTGAACAAGTTTACACTCCCACCAACAATGCAGTGGGGTTCCCTTCTGTCCACATCCCCTTCAGCTTCTGTTGTTACTAGATTTCTTGATTATAGCCATTCTAACTGGGGTGAGGTGGAATCTCAATGTTGTTTTGATTTGCATTTCTTTTATGGCTAGAGAAGTTGAGCATTTCTTCATGTGTCTATTGGCCATTCTTCTTTCTTCTTCAGAGAAGTCGCTCTTTAAGTCTTTAGCCTACTATTAATTGGGCAGAAAGCTTAAAACTATGTACATATGACCATTTAAGATGTTGCTAAGTAAAATGAACCCCAAGACACAAGAGGCTTTCTTTTATTGTTGTTCTAATTTTTAAGGTACTGTGTACTTTTTTTGGTTTCCTTTGTATGTTCTTTCCGCTATGGTATATCCCCAGTTGACACTGTACTTGATTTTGCTACCCTGCATCTAGTATATATTTGTCTAATTTGGGGAGGGAAAGCTGAGACAAGGACACAGGATGACCCATTGCCACAATGATACCCAAAAGACAGTCTATTCGAAATGAACTTCACAGCTCTGAGGGGGTGGAGAAGTGAGAGAGGTGGGGAGGGAAGGGAAAGTGGGAGAACAACAAAGGAGGGGTAACAATACTCACCAAGAAATGTACTCATTACCTTACTCGTGTAACTGTAACCCCTACGTACAGCATCTTTACAATAAAATAAAATTTAAAACATACAAGTGGGTCATTTAATAAACCTCTGGGTTTGGAAGTGAAGTGAGGGTGCCAAATAACCCAGACTCCTCCGGCTGTGCCCACTTATCCCAAGTATGCTGCTCAGGTGGCATATCAAATCAAGATCAGCTCTTACCCATCTCCATTGAACATGCAGAGCCAGGGATCTATAGGAAACAGCTTCACAAGCATGCTCTGCAATCCAGTTTGGTTTATAGCAGTGAGACAATGCTGTTCAAGGAGGGTGAAGCTCTACAGTACGAAGACATAAGATAGCGTGGCTGCAGATGCAGGTCGCTATTTTCCAGAAAAGGGGCAAAGATACAGCTTGGAAGTTTAGAAGCCAGACTACTCGGAGTTAAATCTGAGAATATTAGTATATTGTCCTCACAGGATTCCTATGGGTATTAAATGAGAGCAAGGCAGTTGAAATCTATAGGAGAACTCTGAACCCATCAGGATTTCTTGCATATGAAACCGTATCCCACGAGTCAGCCTTAACTCTGAAAGTATCTTCTTTCATTAAGTCTCTGGGTCTCTCCCTGGGTGGGTGGAAGCCACTCATGTCTCCAACTCAGCCATTGAGTCCTTTGAGTGTCTCTGTTCTTAGACACATCGCTCTGACTTTTGGTAAGATGGTTTTGGAATAAAGCAGGGGTATCAAATCATAGTCTAAGGTCTGGTGTGATTTTTCTGCTCAGGGTTCTGTAATGCCTAAGTGTTATAAAATGCTTATGGTTGCAATGTAAAGTGATTTGTCAGTGACCACAGACCTCACCACCCTCTCAGGCCTCCCCAACCATTTTAACTGATGCACACCTCCAATCTGGAAGTTGTGTGTGTGTGTGTGTGTGTGTGTGTGTGTGTGTGTGTGTGTGTGTGTGTGTGTGTGTGTGTGTGTGTGTGTGTGTGTGTGTGTGTGTATTTGACCTACTGTTTTCCAGATTAAATCAGCCCAGGAGTTCTGGATCCAGGGGTACCCTTATATCTAAAAAATGTATTCAGTCTCATGCCCCTTGGTTTTGGTCTCTCATTCTTTTTTTTTCTTTTTTTTTTATTGTAAAGATATTATACAGTTATAAGAGTAAGGTAGTGAGTATATTTCCTATAGCGCATTGTTACTCCCTCCTTTGTTTTTCCTCTACTATCCCTTCCCTCCCCACCTCCCCAACTCCTCCCTCCCACCCACCCCCCCACCAAGTTGTAAAGTTTGTTTTCAACATAATGTCTTGTAAATCCTATTGTTACAATGGGTCAACCTGTATCCTTGTTTCAGCATTTTGTTATTTCCCTTCCCCTCCCCAAATTAGAAAATTTTATATACAAGATGCAGGGCATGGGAATCAAATAGAGTGACAACAGGGTTTTACCATGGGGGAAGAACTTACAAAAAAAAAACAAATCACATAGTACATTAAAAACAACAGCAACAAAGTAAAAACCTCTTGTGTCCCTATCTTGGGGTTCATTTCACTTAGCATCATCTTGTATGGTTATGTATACATAGCTTTTGACCTTTTCTGCTTGTCTGGTAAGATTATCCTAGATGTATACTATTTATTGCAAATAAGGGAAAACATGGGACCTATGTTTCTTTGGTCTGGCTTACTTCACTTATTTTTCCAATCTTTCCATTTCCTAACAAATAAGGTGGTATCATTCTTTCTGATGGAGGCATAGGATTCCATTATACACACACACACACACACACACACACACACACACACACACACACACACACACACACACACACACACACACATATCACATTTTCTTGATCCATTCATCTACTGAAACACAACAAATCAAAGAAAGGTTGGACAAATGGGATGGCATGAAACTGCAGAGCTTCTGCATGGCAAAGGACATAGCTAGCAAGATCAATAGAAAGCCCACAGATTGGGAGAAGATCTTCAAGAGCCATGCAACGGACAAGGGTCTCATATCTAAAACATACTTAGAACTCAAAAACTTAAATCCCCAACAACAAATCTTCAAAGAAACAACTGCCTGATTAATAAATGGGCTAAAGACTTAAAGAGAGACTTCTCTGAAGAGGCAATAAGAATGGCCAATAGACACAGGAAGAAATGTTCAACTTCTCTGGCCATAAAAGAAATGCAAATCCAAACAACATTGAGATTCCACCTCACCCCAGTTAGAATGTCTATAATCAAGAACTCTAATAACAACATATGCTGGAGGGGATGTGGCCAAAAGGGGAACCCTACTGCACTGTTGGTGGGAGTGTAAACTTGTCTAACCACTTTGGAAAGCAGTATGGAGGTTCTTCGAAAGGCTCCACACAGAGCTCCCCTATGACCCAGCAATCTCACTCCAAGGTATTTACTCAAATGATCACAAAGAAGGCCATACTAAATCTACCAGCATGACTAGGTTTATCACAGCATTATTCACCATAGCTAATCTATGGAACCAACCCAGATGCCCCTCTGTAGGTCTCTCATTCTAGAATGTCTGACTTTCTCCTTCTCCACTTCCACTCAGAGTCTATTCATCTTTGTCAGATTTCATTTTCCCCAACGAACTTACCCTCTATTTCTTGAGAAAGCATTATGAGGCTGACACTAAGGGGACACAATGCTTCAAGAAGATCCTATCCTGAGTCTATAGATCAACTAGCCATTATCAGCCTCAGCATCTCACTTAGTACCATCCATGGGCCTGATTGGATGTTTGGGTAGTTCTGCGAGGGAAGTGCTATTATTTCCACTTCACAGATAAGGTGATACAGATTTTGGGAGGTAAAGTAACTTGCCCAAACTGCACAGCTAGTAAACAGAAGAGCAAAGATTAGGAATCATGCTCATTTGAAACCCATATCACCAATTTCATTTTGTGTCTTCTATTATGACAAGGGATGTAGCAATAATATCAAAAGCTAAGAATTCATCATCTAGTCCCTTTAAATTTGCAGAGAGCTTTTACTATGAGAACTCCTGACACTAGCAGGACACAGCGAACTCTATTTTGTAAATAAAGAAGGAATATAGGAAAACTACATTTTGTCTCCACTTAGAAGAAGCAGCTATGAGCTAAGATTAAAAAGAAAAGCAAGAAGGAAAGAATCTCTTCTTCTCTTTCTCTTTGATAAGGCTGACATGAGGGGGCAAGATAGAATTTATGCTGACCAGCAAATATGTTCCTCTTAAGTGTCCATTCTCACAGGACATAAACTGGATTGGATTGCCCTTACCTACTGTAGCTAGAAAAACCACCCTTATTAATTGATCCTCTAACTCTTCTATGCTTCTGATCAGTATTCTTACATTTCCCTAGCCATATATCAGCCATGGGGTCACTAACACCCAAGTTTTTCTCAAAGGTGATCCACTTACTTCTCCAGTCTCCGCTGTGCTGGTCCCAGAGTGAGATACAATTCCATGTTTGCAGGGCCATTCTTCCCAGATTCTTGATCTTCCTAAATCCAGCCACAACATCCTGAAACAATTCTTGCTTCTGTCTTTTCTCCCCATTTTCTTTGACTCTGCTCTGGGCCAGACTCTATTGGTTTCAGGCTAGAATCTGATTTCCCTGCACTTCTCATCTTCCACTAAATCTACCTCCCCACTATTCACATTGAAGCCAGGTTGGTCTGTCAGCCCAGGGATAACAACCATTGCCCATCTTCTTCACAGAGGGAGACATGTATATCTATTTTCCACACAGAATAGGAAGTTTCTATTCTCAGCTGCAAGAGAGGGAGAGAAAGATTCAACTTCCACTACAGGTAAGACAATTATGCATCTTGTTCCCTTGATGAGAAAGAAGCAGGCAAACTTTCAGAGCTGTCACTGTTTCAGCTTACTTCTGGTTCCATTGCTCACAGCCAGAGGACTGGATACTTCTTGTGCTCCTTCACTCAGATCTTTTCCACTGTTCTCTACCTTGTTCATTGTCATGAGAGCTAACTTTTATGATTCACCTTGGAGGTAAATGAGTTACGGGTTATCACTCCATATATTCATCCTTTTGCCCACCTGGCAATAACTAAAGCTCCACTGAGGCTTCCCCTTCCTAGTTGGCAATCACTCTCCCCAGGTTCTGAGGCTCTCTCTTTGCATGAGAAGATCCACTGTCCATGGTCCTGCATCACCTCTTTGCGAGCAGGTCCTTTCTACTTACTCTAATTGCCTACACTGTCTTACTTCCAGAATGGGACTCTGAGCATGCCACACATCTCTTCCTCTGAGCCTAAGTCTCCGTTTCTGCAAAAGATGATTGTAGCTACAGGATGCAGAAATGTTGGAAGAATTACATGAGGAAAATCTCTGAAACAGCCCAAGCTCCTAAAGAAAATGCTCAATAAATTCTGATCAGCCCATCATATAATCAGAAATCCAAAGACACAGCGGCAAGATATAGCTTTGTCTCTATTTCTCCAGCAAAGTAACTAACTTCTAATAGAGGCCAAGTGACTTGCTAAAGGTTACCCTATACTTCATAGGGCCAGAATTCAAATCTCAGGGCTATTGAATGCCAGAGACGAAATATGAGCCACAAGGCAATAGAGCCCTCCCCGTGATGTTGGTCTGAAGCTACCTGCTCTGATAGCTCTGCCTGAGAGAAAATCCATGCTATTGTGAGGATCCACAATGCACCTGGATAATTGCTCTGCAGATACTGTATGCTGGGGAATGCAGGTCCTCCTTGACCCCTGCAGGCAATCAGCTTAGCTCATGAAGCATGAGATTTAATTACCCTTATCTAAGCTTAAATAACTATAAATGTTTTTGTTGGTCACACGGAATTATCTTGCCCTTTGAAGACATCCAGCCATTTCCCTGACTCTGTGCTTTCCTAGGCAAGGAGACAACGCTGTTAATGTCATAGGAGCCCACCGTTATGTGAGCCCCAGTGTCTTGCAGGTAATTTGTGTAACATTTTGGAGCATCCAATATGCAATTTCCTGTTTGTCAGCTGCTGGCAAAGAAGGAAAGTTGACTTAGTGGCTTTTATCTTGGGTGTGGGGAAGGTAAGCATAGGAGGAGGCAAGGGAGAGAGAGAAAAAGAAAGAAAGAAAGAAAGAAAGAAAGAAAGAAAGAAAGAAAGAAAGAAAGAAAGAAAGAAAGAAAGAAAGAAAGAAAGAAAGAACGAAAGAACGGAAGAAAGGAAGGAAGGAAGGAAGGAAGGAAGGAAGGAAGGAAGGAAGGAAGGAAGGAAGGAAGGAAGAAAGAAAGAAAGAAAGGAAGAGAAGGAGAGAGAGAGCACTGACATTCAAAATTCTCCATTTAGTTGCTAGAATCACCCGGAAGTTTCTCAGCCTTTCTGTCTTCCTATCTGGTTATGTGCTCTCACCTCTCTGGTTCAGTGGCTCCTGGTAGAAAGTGGAAAGTTTGGAGACAAGCGTGTGGAAAAATGGGAAAAGCTAGGACATGGATGTGGACTTACCACTGGGGCAGTGTAGGAGTTGCCCTACACACATCCAGGAGCAAAGGCTGGAAGGACACTGTAGATAAGCCTAAGTGCAGATTTAGACAGACTTGAGTGTTAGTCTGTGCATGACCTGTGGCTAGCCATATAAATTGAGAAAGTTACATTTGATTCTCTCTCTTTTTTCTTGCTAATAAAATAAGGGTGAGCCTATCTAATAGATTAGTGGGGAATATGACAGTTTTATGATAGAGATAGATAGAGAGATAGACAGACACATAGATAGAGAGATAGACACAGAGCTAGAGAGATAGATGACAGATACATAGACAGATAGGAAACATAGATAGATGACTTCTATAAAACACTGGCAAATCATATACACTTAATAAGTAAAAAAGTATTATAATTGGCTATTATTATTTGTAACTATTTGAGGAAGGTAGAAACAAGCAAGAAACTTGGTTTCCAATATGATGATGAAGACACTTGTTAGAAGTAGCTTTTAACCAGTTATCATCATCATCATCATCATCATCATCAGTAGTAGTAGTTGTACTAGTACAGTATCTAGCTTTTCTTAATTGAGTACCATATATCACCTTTGCTCTAAGTATGTCAAATACATTGTCCCAAAAATCCTTCATAATCCTCCTTAGCATAGCCACTATTGTTCTATTTTATTTGTCAGTAGGGAAACTGAGGGCTTAGAGTTTATAGGTTCATTCAAGGATTCTTAGCTAGTGGTTTACTGAGGCTGGTGATTGGCTTCATTTGAAGCCAGAGTCCAAATTCTTTTTTAAATGTTTTTGGTGATGCTAGTGTTGGAACTCAGGGCCTCATGATTGCTTTTCAGTTGCTCTGCTGCTGAGTCACATCTCTTGGCTGTGTTTTTGCTCTGATTATTTTTTAGAGTTTTTATTCCTGCCTGAGCATGTACCTGAAGCACAATCCTTTTTTTGCTTCCTGACATGCTGAAATATTAGGAACATGCCACCAAGCCTGTCTATTGGTTAAGAAGGGGTCTCAACCAATAAATAGATGCTTGGGCTGGCCTTCAACTATGACATTTCTGTTCTCAGTCTCCCAAGTAGCTAGGATTACAGGTGTGAGCCATGGGCATGTGACCTTAGTGGGAAATGTATGATGATAGAGAGCGAGAGGCCAAGAGTAACAAGATTCAGTATAGCAGCTAGGAACTTTGGGGTTCTCACAGATAGATGATAAAGAGATACACAGAGTCTAATCAAATAAAGCAACCCATCATTAGAACTGTCAGCAATATGGTTGCCACCTGAAGTATTCTGCAAACTCAAATTTGAAGCCACAGCTCCCAGACACAAGGGTAACGGTTTTAAATATCAGACCCTCTGGAATTTCTGGGTTTTGACACTATGAAACTAGTGCGGGATAGACTTTGGTTGAATTTGAATCTGCCACTCTATACATACGGACTATAATTGTATTCTTTGTCCTTTCTGGCCCTAGTTTCACTATGTGTTGTATAAAGGGAATATTTATAAACAGGTAGGTGGCAATCAATGGCACATATGCCTCCATTTCCTACTCCAGCACTCACCACAGACATCACTAGTGGATCTCTGGATCTCTGCACTCTTTTCAATGGTATCCTAACTGCAGATTTCTGTATGAAGTGCTCCAGTGACAACCAAATCAAATAGAGTTAGCATCAGACTGAACTATACAGCAACTAAAGATCTTCCCAGACAATACATTGTGGTTCTTGTACTTTGATGATTGACTTGTGCTATTTCTATCTTTCCTTTTTCACTTTAGAGATGCTCAGAAATGCTAAATATATTTTCACTGAGAAAAACAATGAATAACCACAAGAGTCAAAAAATGTCTTAAGTTGTTCTTGTCCAATTGTATTCAAGTTTCAGTTTTGCAAGTTCTAGAGCTCCCCACATATGACTTGAGAACTGTTTGAAAGACCAAAGCCCCAAATCATCACCTCTGTACTAGGTAATCTGTAAGGGGTTTTGCTATTGCTCATATGTATACATCAGATAAAACTTAATTTTATTTATCAAAAAATGTGGATTTAGGAAACTGTTATTCTTTCCACATTGGAAGAATAAGGAGAAGAAAGGAGAGGAGAGGAGAGGAGAGGAAAAGAGAGGAGAGGAAAGGAGAGGAGAGGAGAGAGGGGAGGGGAGGGGAGGGGAGAGAGGAAGGAAGGAAGGAAGGAAGGAAGGAAGGAAGGAAGGAAGGAAGGAAGGAAGGAAGGAAGGAAGGAAGGAAGGAAGGAAGGAAGGAAGGACACAGAGAAGACAAAAGGGCAGGGTATTTGAAACCCACTGATTTAACCCATTTTACAGATTGAAAGTTCCAAATTCAATCACTAACCAGAACTGGGTCAAGGTCAGTTCCCCAGACTAGCAGCCCATTAAAAGTACATTTTCTAACACTGTTAGTTTCTTCTGTCCAGAGGCAGTATGAGGATAAGGAGGGGAATTTAGACTATTTGCAAAGAGATGTAAAGAACTAAAACCAGAAGTGGAATAGTGAAGTCAAAACCATCAACAAACACAACCTTCTAGGGAAACTCAAGTCAGAATCCAAGCTATGTGATTCTGCCATGATACTAAGCAGGAAGCCTAAAACTTGCATGCTGTTCTCAGAATGTCTGAGTGTACCTTTCCCAGTGATTTAGCTTGAGCCCAGCCCCAGGGGCAGGCCCTCCTCTGAGCCATTTTATGGTTGTTGCAAATCCACCAGGAGCCATCTGCTTCTTGATGCTTGTGGGTTCCTACAGGTTGTTCTATGGGCTCCAGAGTCATCTTCTGCTCAGACCAGAGATGCTTTTGGAGGATTATAGCATACCTGGCACCTACTTCAAGGTAGGCCTGTCTGCTGTGGATAAATTACTTTTCCTCCCAACACTCTCAGATCCCACACTCTCACTTTTCACTATCATTCTTTCCCTTATTCAAAAACTTTGTGGGGGAGGTTTCCCAACACCATGCTAAGCCTCAAAGGAGGCAGTTAAAGATGATAGTTTTGGGGGAGAAAAATGAGAGCGGGAGTAACCATGTTCTACAAGAAATGTACTCATCGCCTTACTTATGTAACTGTAACCCCTCACCTTTACAATAAAATTAAAATTAAAAAAGAGATGATCGTTCCCATCCTGAAAGCCATCCTCTCATTCAACAATCAAGGTAGGTGAAGAAGGGATGGTTTCTCTTAGAACAAAATAGTTCTGACACATCTGGCCCAAAGCACAGAGAACAGATGTTCTGAAGACAACTCCTCTAGCACATATCATTTCCCAGGGTTAAAAGAGAAAGGTCAGCCAATTGCACAAGCCTTGCACTATGGAACTGTGAGATGGCTACCATGCTAAAAGGCACAAATGCCTAGAACTTTCTTCCAAAAAGCATTCTTCTTTCAGATCGTGTACACAGCAAACTCATTTTCACTTCAAAGGCTGGAGATCTCACATTCATCCACCCACTCACCCAAAACACTCTACTTCCTTTCTTTTCTTGTCTAATTCTTCATTCCCCGTCTCCCTGTCTCAGATAAAATGTCATTTCCTCCGAAAGACTCTCCAGGAGACTCAGAGCTCAACTTTTTTCCCATGCTATTTTCTTTCTTAACACTTTGTACTTTTGCTTCGTGGAACTGATCATGGAACCTCGGATTTTTATGTATTTATAGATTTATTTGTTCAATGTGTGACTCCTCCACAGACCAAAAAATTATTTGTTTTCTGAGTGGGTGAGTAAGTAATGTTAAAAGAACTAGAACCACCTGTAGATTACTGTAGAAAAGGAGGAACCTACTTTCCTGACTCTTAGGAATTTTTACTGATATCAGAGTACATGTCATATGTTCATCCCAAAAGTACATTTTTGTCAATATCACAATGACATTGACTACAAAAGGGAGTCTTCAATATCAAGGTTATATAATTCTTGCTTGTTCTGCAGTTGAACTCTTGTCTCCCCACAACCCCTTGACCCAGTACTAGCAGAGAGGATGCTAGTATCAGAAAGAAGGAAGGTCTTCCATGAGAACCTGGCTGGATGGTCAGGTCATCAGCAGGTCCTTTGAAGCACTTGGCATTCTGCACCTTTGGGACTGGGAATCAATCTGCATAAACATATGTCATTCCCCTGATCTTTTGCTCCAAAGATGTTTCTGCTCCTCTCATGACCAGTGTTGAGAAAATGGATGGATCTCTATTCATTTCATATGTCAATGAAGGAAGTGTAGAAAGTATGAAGACAAAAGGAGACCTCCAACATGTTACCAAGAAGATTAAGAGATGTCTGCCACGTTGCCTAGCCTTCAGCAGACCATGAGGAAGCCCAATCTTAATCAAAGTGGATGTGACTCCTGATGGACTTCCCTAACTAGAGAGGATAACTATCCTCTGAGATGGTCTTCCATCAGTGATGAGGTGACATCACCAACTTATTGGTCCTGGTACATAACTATAGACTTGGAACTCTTCTAAGCCCTTTTCATAACTCACTGTGCTTATCACATTTCCTTTGCTATGAAAATACTCAAGCAAACCAACTGAGAGAGGAAAGATTTTTATTCTGCTTTACAGTTTCAAAGGTTTCTGCCACATTGTGGTGGGCTTGTGTTGAAGAATGGAGCTTGGGGTGGAACAAAGTTGTTCTAGAAGTAAAGAAAGATAAAGGGTCCCACGACAAACCCACTGAAGTCATATCCTCATTATCTACTTCCTCCAACTAGGCTCCACTTTCCACCACCTCCTGATATTTCTTCCAAATTATGAATCCATTAGGGGATCAATCCATTGGGTAGATCATAGCTTCCTTATCTGCCCACTTCCCAAAAGTCCATCAATTATAAACTAAACCTTTAACCCATTGCATGTAGAGGATATTGATTCAAACTATCAAATAAGACTCATTTAACTTTATCAACACTTTTTCATCTTGATGATTCCACTTATTGAGGAAAGCAAGGGGATGTCACTTGCTCAAGCCACATGGCTGGTGAGATTTGGAGCTGAGTTTAGAATCTCTTTGACACAATCCCAAAACATATTCACTCAGGTGCTCCCACCTATTTGTTTATATGTGACCATAATACTACTGTATGCTTTGGAATAACATACAAAACAGAAGACAAAAATAGCTATCTTTGTAGAATTTATGTCTGATGACTAGCCAAAAAGCCCATGAATCTACATGGATACTGGGTTACTAGACAGTAAATCGATAGTGATAGCGTAATCAATTTGGAAGGTCTAAACATAGACCTATATAACCTACTGAGGCTAAGAGAGGCTAGAAGTAGCTGGAGGTAGAGATCCTGGTATAAACATGTGGACCAGGGGCTTCATCATAGTGGACTAGGATTTATGGCTGCTGACCTAGTAGGAGTAGATAAGAGGCCCTGTAGCTGCCAAGACCTGAAGGTCACTCTAAGGGGATCTTGCCTTATATGATGGTGGCTCCCCCGAGGTACCTTCTCAAGGTAAAGGGGGGTTGGAGGCTGATTACTTACTGTCTTTACTAAGTGGGCCAACTGTTGCCTAGGAAAGGAGCTTGCTGAGCTATGGAAAGGGGAAGGCATGTACTAAGCCACAAGAAGGAGCTCATTGGGCTAACAGCAATCATGATGTGTTATACTCACAGCCTGACTTATAGAACTGAAACTTCTTTGCACACACTACTTAATAATAATTTTTAAAAGCTCAATCTAAACCACTAGGAAAGGTCCACTCAGGCTTTCTGAGAACAGCACGCAAGTTTTAGGCTTCCTGTTTAGTATCATGGCAGAATTTTAAAAGGAAGTTGAAATAAAAAAGCACTAAGTGTTTTGGGTTCCTAAGCTCAGTTTTTCTGTCTGTCTCCCCCACTTACCCAGAAACTATGACAGAAGCTGGAGAGTTTAGCCACTGCAGTTCAGAGACAAGACTCTTGTTAGCATCTTGCCTTATCATTTTGGCTATTTGCAGTCATAGCCAGTTGGGCTAGGCATGCTTCAGTGCCCACAGCACTAGTGTTCCACCATTTTCTAAGTCTTTGGAGTCTTTTAGGGGAGAAGTTTTGTAAGCCCCTGCCATGGTCTATATATTCTGAACATGCTTTTGGGGGAAAGCTGACCCATTCTTTGTGTATGAAGTCTCAGACCTGAGGTGAGCTCCTGATGTTCAGTACAGCTCCGGCCACCTGCCTCTTGGCTCAATGCCTTCACGATTCCTCTCAGACATTCTGAGATGGAAGAACTGCTGCTATTTAACCTCGTTCTGTGACCTCCACAAGTCAAATCTCTGGTGGAGTCTGCATCTACACCTGTAAACTGGCTCCTCCAGACTGGGTTGGGTTCAGAA
Source organism: Dipodomys merriami (assembly GCF_024711535.1). Taxonomy (NCBI): domain Eukaryota; kingdom Metazoa; phylum Chordata; class Mammalia; order Rodentia; family Heteromyidae; genus Dipodomys; species Dipodomys merriami. The sequence continues at coordinate 34,776,153 of NW_027202382.1, forward strand.
TCCTCCAAGCCCTAACAGTCTAAAACTGCAGGGGTGTACTGAACAGAATCGAGGCAGGCGGAAAGCACTTCCGTGACCTCTCCTCCGCTTCTGCTCTGTTCCCAATCCTGTCTGCACATGCCTCTCCTTCCTCCATTTCCATCCACAGGGCCTTAGCAGATGCTGCTTTGCTTTTACTGAGAATGGATCCTGGGGTGCTAGTTCTCCCACTCTCCCCTCCTGAAATCTATTTTTACCCACCACACAGCAGAACACATGGCAGAGCACATAGAACTCCCTGCCTGGGAGGCAGAAACCAGCAGCTCCAGCTGTGAGGAGCACAGCTCAGCCCTGCAGTTTCCCCTCCACGGCCCAAGCTGCTTCTCCCTGAGGAGAATGCAGCCAGCCTTCCCAGGTGGAGTCAGCCCAGAGGCCCATCTCTCCAGGGTCTGGGAGAATTGTCAGGGAGAATTTCATGTCCATTGAAAAGAGAGGATGGGTAAAGAAAGAAGGGAGAGAGGCGCAGGGAAGGAAACAGGCAGGATTGATGAGACAAAGGCCTCAAAGTTCTAAGCTACGTATTTCAAACACATCATCTTCTCATGCGTTATCATTCTCTCATTTATGAAACCACTATTTAATGAAAACTTTTTATGTACCATGTACTGTAATAGGACCTAGGAAGACAATAGTGTGTTCAGAGAGATACTTCCTTATTCTCAGTGAGGAAGATCAACCACAAAAGTTGTTTTATTTATTGGTATTTTTATTAACTGACATCTGATTGATGGAGATATAGTTCTCAATTACATTATTTATTCTTCCTTGATAACCCATATCAAATTTTAAATCTCCATTTTATAGAAAGAAAAACTGAGGATTAGAGAAGGAAAGCTCACACAGTAAGGACGCTGTCAGAACTGGAGATATCAACCCAGCCCTGCTTGGCTCTCAAGAATGCATCCCAAATCAATTATTCTGCCTCCAGTCTCCAGCAGTGGGTTCTACTGAACCCATGTGTAGGTGATCATTTAGACTGCTGGAATACAAAAGAACTTCCCAGATCATCTCACCCAAGGGTCTCACTGAGCTACAGTACAAATGGGAAGGTTGGCTGTCTAGTGAAAGCTACAGACACAGACATAGACACAGACACTCATTCTTTATACCACCCTGCCTCATTGCTCTACCTTTTCCTTTATTTCTGTGTGAAGTATATACTGTTTGTGATCATGCAAAGTGTTTTCCCTGCCTTTCAATTCTGGAGAGACAGACATTTATTTCCTGGTTGTTGGATCTGTGTTGCAGGCAAAGATTCATGGAAGGAGGACTTTGCTTGATACCATTCGACATGAACTATTAAATTAACCTTTTTAAAATTGTATTGTATTGTAAAGATGCTGTACAAAGGGGTTACAGTTACATGAGTAAGGTAATGAGTACATTTCTTGACGGACATTGTTACCCCCTCCTTTGTTTTTCTCCTACTATCCCTTCAAAATATTTTTAATTAATTAGTTAACCTTTTATGTATATGTGAAACACTAGCCTTCAGACTTTGTTCAGAGAACAAAGGGCTAGGACCCAATTAGACACAAAGAACCCAACCAGGATAATTTTGTATCAAGTTTTATTCCACCCTAGAGTAGAAAATCTTAAGTATGATACAAGTCAAGTTTCTGCTAGTCAAGAGGATGGTGAGGAGGTGTTTAGCCAAGGGACAGAGATTCAGAACTCATAAGACAGAGATGGGGTTGAAGCCTGGGTTGTGATTTCCTTTCCCCAAAGGCTCCAGTGCAAAGAACGATCAGAAAGTCAACATTTAAGACTTCGGTTGTGGTGGCAAAGAGATGCCATCAGGCTACTGATCGCCTTCCTGACTGACTATACCAAGGCACCAGGAGGAGAGAACTCAGCAAAGCACAAATGAGAGCAACTGGCTATGTATACCCTAAGTTGTGCCTCACAAGCAGCCTAGACGACATGCCCTTAAATTCCAAGGAGAAGATCCAATGGGTCAGCAAAGACCTGAGTTCCTGTTGACAGGGCCTCTGCGCTGAAGAGTTCCATGGAGACTCTAATGTTCACCCAGTGCCTGTCCAGACCCTGATGCCCCTCCCTGCCCCGCCCACTAGCTATGCATCATGGAGGTCTGAGCAAGGCCAGAACACAAGTGAACAGGACTCCTGTTCCAGACCTCCTCTCCCTGAAGCCTGCCACAATTTGGGGAAGGAGAGGACAGAGAGGCCATCAATGTAGACAGAATTGAGTGTCTATCTGAGAGAAGGTTTAACGCTAGGAGTCACTGAGCTCTCTCTTTTTTTTTCTTTTTGGCTCCATTTAAATTCTTCCCATCCCTATCCCCCCCGATTCAGGTTAGAAGCTACAATAATGAGAGTTGAAGAATAATTAAAGAAACACTGTATGGATTTTTTTAAACATTTGTGTCTCGGTTTATGAATTATTCACAAACAATATCTGTTCAGATTCTCTGAAAACCTCTGAGGGGAGAAAGGTAGAGTGGAAAGATTAACATCTAGATTTTTTTTCAGGCTCTCTGCTTTTTAAAATCTGGAATCATCCAATCACTCATGGCCTTGTTTGTATTGCCTTTATCACTCTCCTTCCCTCAAAAAAAAAAAAATAATAGCCACTCACCCACGTGAAACGCAGGGTCCACACAGGAGAGTGGCAGGCTCACAGGGTGTCTGTGTCCCAAATCCCAGAGCCTAACACCCCCCTCCATCCACCAAGCCCAGAGTTCTCTTGTTCTCTCTCTCTCTCTGTACCCTATTTGTTTCTTCACATCCACAGCACCTCGTTTTTATTTATCTCTTTTATTTTGGTCAGGACTTGTTTTTCTGACTAGGTGTCTGTTAAGAATCCTCCAACGGGAACATTCTGTGACTCATACCTTGCCTTCCTGTGCACCCTTCAGTCACCCCATTAAAGTGAGCAAACACTTGGCTCGGTTTGCCTCAGCACCTGACTTCCCAGGGACAGAATTAACACTGAAGGGTGGGGTGTCAGTTCAATTAAATCGTTGTTGAAGGCCTGCCTGAGGCTCCCTCTGACACACAGCCAGAGCTGACTGTCCAGTGGACTGCTGTGTCATCTCTACAGAGGCCCTGGCCTTCCTGCTAGATTACCCCAACCCTCTCAGACAGTCTCTAGTCTTGCAAAAATAATACAACTTCAGGATTTAAACTCCATTCATTTAGACCATACACTAATTCAGTTATTGGTTTTAAACATTTTGGTAAGTCAGGGGAAAGACGCCCTTGAATGAAACAAGTGCTGTGCTATCTACCATACCCCAGCCTCAGTATGGTATGAAGGCAAAGGCCTGGGCAGCACCCAGCTTTCCATTCATATAAAATCATTGGACTCATCACAAAAATCATTCTTGTCTATTTGCTTTTAAAGGATCTCAGAAGAGCTATACCACACATGATCCTATTAGCCTCATTTCAGTTGTGCTGTGTACTGGCGAATTAATGCCAACTATTTTTCCATTAAGTTATAATTGAGACTTTGGTAATTTGCAACCGCCTCTTTCTGATTTTTTTTTCTAAATGAACAAAGCGTAAACTGAGCTTGCTGTGCAAAAGCACTCTGGAGTGGTTTTGATAACTGCAGACAGGAAGTGAGAAGATGAGAGTTCTCATCACAGTACAAGTTCACTTTCCCAATGAACCCAGGTAAATAATGAGCCTCTTCTATCCAGAAAATAAAGATTCCATTCTAGATTATATTTACCTCTAGATTATATTTACTTCTGAAGGCTTTGGGGTGAGAGAAAGAAATCATTCCAGCAACATTGAACACAACATATACTGCATATCAACAATGTATGGCCACGTTTGGGAAGAGACAGAAAAGCAACATTAATTCATTAATTCAATAAACAATAGTGGTCCACTTCCCATGTCCTATACACCAAGCCAGCACTTGGCACACACTGAAGAGAATGAGAGAGGGAGAGAGATGGCGAGAGAGAGAGAGAAAGAGAGAGAGAGAAAGATGGACCCTGTACCTGCTGAGTTTATAGTGCAATAACATACAAGATAACAAATGAGGACAAAAAGTAATTGTCCAGGCTAGGATGCCATGAGGAAACTGTAGCATTGAGATAGAAAAAAAAAAAACTGAAGGAGGTGGACCAGGTTTAGTATGAATAGTTTAGGAAGGCCTCCAGGAGGAAGTGATATCTAAGGCAAAACATGAAAGAAGCATAGGAGTCTGCTATAAACTGAATGATAAAAAAGATCAAAAAATGATAATTCAGACACATGAAGAAATGCTCAACTTCTCTAGCCAAAAAGAAATGCAAATCAAGACAACATTGAGATTCCACCTCACCCCAGTTAGAATGGCTATAATCAAGAAATCTAACCAAGAAAGACTCTACATAGAGCTCCCCTATGACCCAGAAATCCCACTTTTGGGCATTTACCCAAATGATCACAAACAAGGCCATACTAAAGCTTCCAGCACAACTATGTTTATTGCAGTATTATTTACCATAGCTAAGATATGGAACCAACCCAGATACCCCTCAGTAGATGAATGGAGCAAGAAAATGTGGTATATATACATATATACATACACATACACACAATGGAATTCCATCAGAAAGAATAACACTGCCCCATTTGCTAGGAAATGGAAAGACTTGGAAAAAATTGTATTAAGTGAAGTAAGCCAGGCCCAAAGAAACATAGGTCCCATGGGTTTCCCTTATTTGTAATATCTAGTATATGTCTTGGACAAGCAGAAAAGGTCAAAAGCTATGTACATATGACCATATAAGATGATGCTAAGTGAATTGAACCCCAAGATAGAGACACAGTGGTTTTATCTTTCTTGCTGTTATTTTTAGTGTACTTACAATGTACATTTTTGTTTCATTTTTGTTCTTCCTCCATGGTATAACCCCTGTTTTCACTGTATTTGATTCCAGTGCCCTGCATCTTGTATATACATTTTTCTAATTTGGGGAGAGGAAGGGAAATAACAAAATGCTGAAATAAGGGTACAGGTTGACCCATTGTAACAATGAGATGTACAAGATACTGGGTTGAAAATGAACTTTACAACTTCGGCAGGGATGGGGAGGGAGAAGTTGGGAAGGTGGGGAGGGAAGAGATGGTAGGGGAAAAACAAAGGAGGAGGTAACAAACCTGGATTGGAAATGTACTCATTACCTTACTCATGTAACTGTAACCCCTCTGTACAGTATTTTTACAATAAAAAATATATTAAAGAAACAGTAAGGGCCCAAAGCCCAAGGCAGGTTACAGGGGTACATTCCAGAATCTGTCACCCAAGGCAGGTGTCAGAACCTGTCAGCATGGCAGTGTGGTTGGGTCTTTGAGGATGAGCTGGACTGAGATCTTCCACTTATGATATTTGCTATTGACTAGGCCATCTCTGCATCTGAGCAGAGATCATTGAAGGTGAACTTACAAAGGAAGAAATTCTATTTAAACAAAACAAACTCAAAGCAGCACATGTAGATAAGTAACAGGGTTGAGGGGAAGGGGAGAATGGGCTGAGTTAGGTCTATCAGAGTTACACTAGTGGTCAAGTCTTAGTGGTGGCTGAGATATGGCTTGAAGGTGATCTTCACAGGTACAAGCACTGGAAGCCTGGTCCCTGTCTCAGTGATGGGAATGGGGATGGAGACTGTTAGAAGTGTGATCCCATGAGAAGTAATCAAGTAACCCAGACCTCTATCCTTGAACAGGGTTAATGCTGGTCTCATAGAGTTGAATTGCCTCTATCTTGAAAGGGTTATTAATGCTGGTCTCAGAATTGAGCTGATTCTGACGAGAGCAAGCTGGTAATTTTTTCATTGCTTTATTTTATTTGTTTATTTTTTGAGTGAATCTGATGTCTGGAGCCCTATCTGATCTCTTGTCTGGTCATGTGACCACTTTCAAAACATGATTACTGTTCCATGCCTCATGAAGCTATCATTGGCAATATGTTCTTTGACATACAAAACTCTGAATTAAGACTTCTTTTTCTTCATAAAATACCTAGCCTAAAGTACTTTATCACAGCAATAGAAAACCTACTAACACACTTTAAAAAAAACAACATAGGGTCTCAGCTTGCTTTCTCAGCTAGCATTCTACCTCTTGGGCTCTATCTCCAGCACCTCTAATATGCTTTTATATGTAACAAACAAGCAGTGATTTAAAGCAACAGCTATTTATTTATCCAACAATTCTAAGAGCTATCAGTTTAATTCTAGCCTCAAATGGGTTGTTCTTTTGATCTTGGCTTACCTATCACCTGGCCCACATCTCTCTAGCAAGTGGACATGAAAAGAATTACTATAAACCGAGAAAATTCAATGATGCAAGACATGAATGGAACATTTTCCTGAAGCCCAAGCTCAAAATCAACACATCATATCTCTCTGACAAGGTTGGAGGCAGAGACAGAATGCATTAAATTTGAAAACTGCAATGAAGAGAGAAACGAGAGACTCAGCACTGGGAATAGAATGCAGACAGAATAAGTACATGAAGTTGCAGCAATGGTTGAGGTAAGAGGTTCACAACTTACTTCATGCGCATCTGGAGAGGATGCAAGGAAATGTTCACAGGTGCTTCCGCACTACATCTCAAAGTGTTTGTTGTATCCCTGCTCCTGATACCATTCCACATTGTAGGGAGAATACAGTACAGTCTGAGGAAAAGCTCAAGAAGGTGAATTTTAGTAAGGCCTTAAAATACAGGTAGATTTTGTGTACAAAATTCCACTTTGGGCATTTAATAGTTTTATAGTTAACACTACACTTGTTCTGAGACATTGAATTAACTGAAATCATTTAGACGGAAGGAAATAGAACTTGTGGATGTCCTAATTCCTTTAGCTCAGTGATTTTCAATTTACTTTAATAGTGAAACCCTTTTTCTAAAATCTGAAAATTCACATGGAGATCTAGTATGGAAAACAAATGGAAGCCCATCTTTGTAATATACATTTATTTGTTAAATTCCTTTTTACAAAGCTTCTACCTACCTTAACAATGTGCACTGATTTCCTAAATTTTATTTGAGAATGCTTATGTAAAACATCCATCATTCAGAGCAACGATTGTGTGGTCCTTACAAGCCAAATAACTCTGAAGTTTTGGATAAAATATAACTTGGAATTTGGGGTTGCACCATATGAAGAAAAAAATCTTTCACATAGAAAATTTGTGATACTCATTTATAGAGTTTTATATGAGTGAAAAGCACTGCTCTGAGTTAACATAAACTCCTACCACAAGTTACAGGCTTCTAATCAATGACACACTTTCCTAAGACAGACAGGTGAATAATTAGACATGGATGAATGGGCACAGTTTGGGAGAAAATTTATCTTATTTCAAGGTCCACATACTTAAAACACATGCATACACACACACACACACACACACACACACACACACACACACACACACACACACACACACACACACACTTCTTCATATCCTGTCAGACATAAATTGATTATATGGTATAATGGAGTGGCATAATAGTTTTAATTTTAGTTTTTAGAGTAAGTTCCCTTAAGTCAATCTACATACTTGCACAGTCACAATTTTTCTTTCGGAGAACTACACATTTCCAAGCACACAGCTTTGAATAAACAACTGTGAAAGAATGGAAAAGGTAAGAATACAGAGATGCCATGGTCTTAGGAAAGCATGTAAAGGAAGATCACGTATATATCCAAGCTCTACCTGGATCACTTGGTAGTCATGTGCCTTTGGTTATGGCATTTAGTCTCCTTGAGCTTTAAGGCCTCCCCCTTCACTAGCAGGATTATGACTGTATTTCATCAGTTGTTAGGAGAACTAACACAAGGTGATGTCCATTCAGTGATGAGCACAGTGCCCAGCACATATACATTGAATCCTTAATAGATGTTACTTTTATCTCAGTCCTGCTCAATCTCTCCCTTCATCAGGAGTGAAAGTAAGATCAAATCTTTGATTTGCTTAACTGTTTCACTAGATGCCCTGAGTTCTAATAGCATCCGCCTGTCAGGATACATCTACAATGTTTGTAATTCAGGTAGCAAATTGATTTTTGAAAGCACTCTGGGCTTGCTCTGTCCATGTCGGATAAGCTCCAAGCATTAATTATGCACCAATATTGATGTTTTTGTCTGACAAGGTCTAATGTCACCATATTCAAATCAGGTTGCTTCCTTGTTAGAAAACCCTTCGAAATGTGGCCTTGGAAGAGACAGCGTGTGTCACTTGTAATAACTAAGGTGTCCCAGGATTGAAGTCCTCAATTCGAATTAAAGGTAATGTATGACCTTGTCCTGAGCCCTCAAGAAAATAAGCTGATGTTATTCACGAATGCAGTTTGAGGTGCAGCTGCATGAAGCATTGCTGGAAGGAAGGCAATCAAATCTGCTTCTGCTAAACTGCATGTGGTGATGATGTGAACCATTTGCATACATTTTGATCCTCTGTATACACAAGTCAGGTATTGCAGTTTGGGTTTGAAAGCCACTGCACTTGCTAATTAGTATGAAACCCACCACAAATATCCAGCCAGGTCTGCTTGATTTCATAGAATCATTAGGAGAATTTGGATCAACTTTTCTTTTTTTCTGAAGGACTCAATAATCATGCAAATGTCAGTGAATTTGACTTGAACTGAGCAAATAAACCACAGAAATCTCATTCCAAGGTTCTTATTGGATTCATTTAATTCATTCAACAAATTATCATTGTGCTCTGATTACATGCCAGGCACTCTTCTAGGCACTGGGCACACATCCGGGTACAAATTGGCAGGATTTCTCTTGAGGAACGTTTATCCCTAATGAAGCATCTTTCAAATGTTCTAATTTCCAAGACTTTGGCTTAGATGACTTTGAAAGGCCAAAGAGGCGGCTGAATTACTCTCTTCTGTGAATTCAGGATTTTCATTAATTTAATTAATGCCACCTCAAGAAACTCCAAAGAAACAAATTCAAGAGTTCTGAATATAATTAATAACAGTCATATCAAGCTGTACTTTGGAAGTTTTAGTGATGTCAGAGACGTTGAAGGAGGGCCATAGAGAGGATGATTGTCAATATATTGCACTTTCTGAAGGGGAATAGGATAAGAGAGTTGCCGGTATCTCTTGCAAACAAATAACCCTCACACTAAGGAAATAAACACTTAATATGACTGATGTTACAAATATCTGGCAAATGAGGGGAAGATTTTACACACTCTAAAATACTTTCTTCTTGAGCCCCACTATTGCTTATGGCTTTTTACTGGTTAATTTCAGATCAGAGTCTCACATACTTTTCTGCCTAGGCTGGCTTTAAACCAAGATCTTCAGATCTCAGCCTCTTGAGTAACTAAGATGATAGGCAGGATACTTTGGCACTAGCTCTTTATTATTTTCTTTAATAGCATTTTGAGTGTATGGTTTGTTCTCAGTACTGTGTAAGATTAGAAAGACACTGACAAAAAGTGATATGGTCCAATTATTCAAGAAATTCATGTTCTCATCTTTTTTTAAAAAAATTAAAAGGTGAATAAGTTAAGCCAAGGTCAGATAGGGCTGACACTCAATTTATTTTGCAAGTCACAGTGTAAAGGAAGGAATAATGATCTAAACATCTGAGGATCTGTTCTTGAGTCTTTTCAATACCATTTAGAGATAGCAATATACCCTTTGCTTTTTCAGTTTTCTCATATGAATAAAAGGATTTCAGCAAATTGTTTGGGATAATTATTTAAAATTGTTGGTACGAAACCTAAAGAAAACAATAAAGCTTCAAATAAAAGGGAAGGGCCATGATGTTTTTTTAACTAAGTTTTTTGTTGTGAAAATACTGTACAAAGGGGTTACAGTTACATGAGCAACGTAATGAGTACATTTCTTATTCAGCATTGTTGCCTCCTTTGTTTTTCCCCTACCATCCCTTCCCTCCCACCTCCTCAGCTACACCTTCCCCCCAATAACCCCTCTGCTGCCTAAATTGTAAGGTTCATTTTTCTACATAGAGTCTTGTACATCTCATTGTTGCAATGGGTCAATCTGTATCCCTATTTAAACTATTTGTTTTATTCCCTTCTCCACCCCAAATTACACAAACATCAAACACAGTGAAAGCAGGGGTTATGCCATGGGGGAGGGACATACAAAGCAACAAAAAAAATCACATTGTACTTTATATATACATTAGAAGCAATTGCAAGGAAGGAAAAAACACTTGTATCCCTATCTTGGGGTTCAATTCGCTTAACATCACCTTATCTGACCTTTTCTGCTTGTCCCAGACATACACTAGTTATTACAAATAAGGGAAACCATGGGACCTATGTTTCTTTGGGCCTGGCTTACTTCACTTAATATAATTTTTTCCAAGTCTTCCTTATGACCCAGCAATCCTACTTTTGGGCATTTACCCAAATGATCACAAACAAGACCATACTAAAGCTACCAGCACAACTATGTTTATTGCAGCCTTATTTAACATAGCTAAGATATGGAACCAACCCAGATGCCCATCAGTAGATGAATGGATCCAAAAAAATGTGGTATATATACACAATGGAATTCTATGCCTCCATCAGAAAGAATGACATTGCCCCATTTGTTAGGAAATGGAAAGACTTGGCCATGATGTTTATAAACAGTGCTAATTCCTGTAGACTTTCCATTCAGAGAAGGCTGAGTGCAATGGTGATAGCACAATCAGCCAAGCTTTAATGTATACTTATTCCTGGCACTAGTCAAGGGAATTTATTGTGGTTTGTTTGTTTGTTTGTTTTTGTCGGTCATGGGGCTTGAACTCTGGGCCTGAGAGCTGTCCTTCAGCTCTTCAGCTCAAAGCTAGTGCTCTACCACTTGAGCCACAGCGCTACTTCTGGTTTTCTGAATGGTTTATTGGAGGTAGGAGTCTCATGGCTTTTCCTGCCCGGGCTGGCTTTGAACCGTGAGCCTCAGCTCTCAGCCTCCTGAGTAGCTAGGATTACAGGCATGAGCCACTGGTGCCCAGCAGTCAAGGGAATTTATAAATACCAGACAATTTAAAATTTTCAACTACTACCCCCACAAGGTAGGTATCATTTTCACTTTTATGTTGCAACCAAGAGTACTTAACCTCTTCAGGGCAGAGATGTTGAATAATTTTTGCAAAGCCTGGTAGCAAGTGGTACAAACCAGAGCTAAACTCTAGAAGCCACTCCAATGTTATAAATACCTACTATGCACCAGGCCCTGCCCATAAAGATAGATAACTACAGTCCCCATCATGAGAAGTTAACAGTCTATGGAGGCAAGGTGATTTACCAGTCCTAGCCAGCTCTCTTGCTCCTTGTAGGTCAGAAGAAGTGCTCTATGTGGACCTATAGCCTGGGCCATGTGCTCAAATCTGATTTCTAGTAGAAAGCCTTTCTTTATAAGAGCAAAGTTTAATAAAGTTATTAATCATATGAGGCATCAACTCTAGACGTTTGCTATTGAGAACCTGAAGGCAGGAAAAAGTAAATGAAATAGTAACTTCTAAGCATTTTTGGATCTCCTGCTGAAAGTTCACTCTAATGCATCAATATCTTGTCTTGAGCTCTATTATGTGCCGTATTTTTAAAAAATGTTATCTCAGTGGGTGCCAGTGGCCCATGCCAAAAATCCTAGCTAACTAAAGAGGCTGAGATCAGAGGATCAAGGTTCAAAGCCAGCCCAGGCAGACAAAATTGAGAGACTCTTATCTCAGATTAACTAAATGCCAGAAGTGAAGATATGGCTCAAGTGGTAGAAGGCCAGCCTCAAGAGAAAGTCTAAAGGAGAGTGTGAGTTCCGGAGTTCAAGCCCAATACTGGCACAAAAGGGAAAAAGAGACAATCTCTATCAAATCTCATAACTAGCATTCAGTATATTCCTAATAAATATTACTTTATTTTTTCCAGCTCGGTACAGTCAGGAAGAAAGAGGGACCAGATCTTTGATTTGCTTAAATTGTAGAACGCATTAATTTCATTTTACTCATGAAGAGAATGGGACTATAAAAGGGAAAGCAGGAGAAAAATGAGGGAAGGGAAACAAGTTTGGAAAGAAATGTACTTATTCCCTTCCTTATGTAACTGTAACCCCTCTGTACATCACCTTGAAATATTAAAAAAAAATTAAAAAACGGTGAAGTGATTTGCTTCAAACACAGGCCTCTTTGACGGTCAACCTTCTAATCTTTTTAATAAACACAAGGAAGGACCCAACACTTCTTTCCTCCCTTTATTCTCCCATCCATCTGGTGTTTTCCCATTTCCTGAATTTTCCTTATATACCTTGTTCTGAGAAGCCCTTGACACATTTCACAATGCTTCTGTTTCTAGAGACAAGACACATCTTGGTTGTGTAACACAACTGTAGCTAATATTTGCAGAATACTTACTTTGTGTCAGGTTCAGTGGCCATAATTTTACATATATTATTTCTTGATATTATTGTATCAACTTCACAAAGAAAGATACAATATAATCTCTAAAATAAATAAGCAATGAGAGTCAGAGGTGGGAAATAACCTACCTACTAAATACACCCAACACAAGCAAACTAAATTTCAACGAGATTCCTTTAGAAGTTATCTGTGGTACTTAGTACCATGACTCAGAAACATTGAGACTAGCTAGGGTATACCCTTACCCCTCTCTCCAGTGTCACCCTGTAACATTCTTCATGAGGCTCTGTGTAATGTGAAAGGCTGTATTGATATCCATATCTCCAAATAGTCCAAGTTTTAAGTTTTTCTATACTTGGGAGAAGTTCTGAGGGTATACAGAGAGAGAGACACAGAGAGAGACAAGAGACAAAGAGAGAGAGAGAGAGAGAGAGAGAGAGAGAGAGAGAGAGAGAGAGAGAGAGAGAGAGAGAGAGAGAGAATGGAAAGAACCACAAGACAGCCACCAGCCAATCCTACTTCCCTGTCTCCTTCCACTGGGAAATTCCTTCTCCCCTTGACTCTGTCCCATGGTCATTTAATGTAATGGAAATCAACATTGTACTACTTAATTTGGTCTTAACCTGGGTGAAGTCATCAGAGAAGGAATGAAAAAGACAGAATTCTGTCTCCCATATTTCTCCAGAGACCCTACATGCTTTCTTCCCAGCTGGATTTTATAAGGATGGTCACAGCAATAAACAATAGCATGTTCACAACCCTTTACAGTTTATGAACTGTTTGGACCACATCTATTTATCTTCAATTTGGTCCTCCCAATTGTTCACCAAGGTGAACAATCATTCATATTCTAGTGATAATTTCATTAGAGTGATAATTTAGGCCTAGGAACATCTAGAGATTGTTGATGAGGAAGAGTGACAAGTGATGTCATAGAAGATGGAAACATCCCAAGTCTCAGCTGAAAGTCTGGAACCATCCTAGTTCTGCCATGAATTGGAAACAGGACTTTCCGCAAGTAGTTTGCTTTCCAGAATTTCTGTACAGCAGGCATCACGCTTGATTCTCACCTCTTAACAGTAGATGGAAGGATCGAAGCACATTGAGGACACCTACAACCATGCTGGCTTTCCTGCAGAAGGGGCTCCTGTGTCCCTGTCTTTAAGACACTACATGAGGAACAAATCCTTGCCAATTTATTGAGTTGGCAGAGATACTGGTAAGCCCATGTATAATGAGAGATCTATCATGTGGTGTTTAATCACCTGGCTAGAAGCAAACAACTTAAGACTTAAGCTTCTACTCTTAAAGGATAGACTAGCAAATGCTTTGACCACTCCAAAGCCCCTAGCATATGGAATGGGTTGAATAATAGCTCCTCCAAGGGTTTGTTGTAAAGAGAATGAGTACTTCAAGTGCCAGGCATATGCAGTAAGAAAACTGTGAGTCAAAATGGTTGGAAATGTTCTCTTCCTTCTCCTCCTGTGTAGAGAATCGTCTCGGAGAGCTATGGAAGGCCCATCCTTTCTAACCTTCCCATTCACACCATCCACACATCTACCAGAAGCACCTTATAGCATCAAGGATGTGAGTGCATTTGTACACTGCGGTTTCTCAGCAATCAGTAACCAGCACTGAGGCCTCTGGCAGACTCGTCCTCTTACACAGAAATTCCACTCGTGGAGTGTAATGGATACAAAGCTGAAAGTGCCTTTTGCTGCCTGAGAGCTACATGTTGAATTCAAGGGAAGCAGCTGGTGGTCAAAGTCCACTTGGTATTCCCTCTTATGGCTTTAGGGGAGTCCCAAATAGGAAGTCAAGACACAAGAAGTCAAGCCTTTGTATAGACAAAGCAAGTGAGAAATGCAGGGCTGAGATCTGCAGAGAGGTGAGCACATATTACCTTAGAAACCACGTAGCCTTGACTGTTTCATAGTGATTCACTTTCCTGGGTTTTCACACAAAGTTGAGGATCATCGATTTTGTACACAAAGTTGAATATTGTCACCCAGGAGGCCCACTGGTATACCCAGCTCCTGAGGGTGTCATTAACAAAGACCATCAAATATGGAAGACTTCAGATTGCTGTACCGAAGTAGGCCTGCTTCTGTCGTTTCCTGTGTTTTTCCTCCTCTGTCCATGTGCACTCTGCTTCCACAAGGTAAGTAACCTAAGTTCCCAGTAAGTTCGCCCTTTTCCCTCCATCTTGACAATGTCATCAACAAGATCGAAGAGAGAGCAAGACCTCTTCTTTCCAATGCTCTCAGCCTCCTCGTCACTGTCTGCCTTGGAGACCTTTCAAGAAGATTCCTGACATGCACTGAATCCCTGTTCATAACAATCATGGTAAAAGGGCAGCGAACTCGAAAGTCATCCTTCATAGCCAGACACCTCCCCGACACTGTTCTGGATGTCCCCAAACTCCATCCCTTTTTCCAACTCCCCAGTTCTTCCACAGAGCACTCTACAGCTCAGGATCTTCCATCAGATTCCACACACTCCTCTACTGAGAAATCAGTTCCTTCCACTCTTGGTTGACCTCTCAAATATTGTATCCTCCCATGTCTTCTCAAGAGTCCTCTCTCACTGTCCTGGAAGAGGCTCAGGATTGACCTTGCAGAACTGAACAGGGTTGGAAGACATGCTGATGACCTCATTTCCAGTGGGAGTTATTTATCTTGTGGTGATGAACCACAAGTGGAGTGAAAGACAATCATGAGAGTTTCCACTCCTCTACTACTAAAAGGGACAGACCAGGAGGCATTTTTAACCAGAGCTCTTAGCGTATGCAATAACCAGAGTAGGACATATCTTGAGGGTTAATTGTAAAGAAGAAATGTCTCTTTTTGCTGTTTCCTCTCCTAGACAATTCTTTCCTCCTATTAACACCTATACCCACATTTTATTCATGGATTTTTTTTTCAAATTCTCTGGTCCCTGTCTTCTCTTTACTATAGTTCTTAGTTCTTTAGATTGTGTTCATTCTCTTGGACATTATTTCTGGTGTAGTTCCTTTCTCATAATGCTCCGATTGAGATGATATCCATAAACCATAAAATGACTTTTCTAAAATGTACAATTTAAATGTAATTAGAATATTCATGGTTTTCAGCCATTTCTGCAGTGTGGTTCTAGAACATTTTCCTATCTATCCATTCATCACTTAGGGCTTTAGGTTGTTTAGACTTTTTTTGTTTTCTTGGGGCCATCTATTGTGACTGGGGTGAATGGGAATCTCAGGGTTGCTTTGATTTATGGCTGAAATGTTAAGTGCTTTTTTTCATGCTTTTATAAGCCATTTGTGCTTTTACTTTGGAGAACTATTGGTTAAATTTGATCACCTAGTTATTGATTTAGGTATTTTTTCTATTATTTAATTTTTGGAGCTCTTTTTATATAGTGGATATTAAGGGTTTTTTTCCCCCCAATGAATAGTTAGCAAAGATTTTCTCCAATTTAGTAGGTTTTCCTCTTGATTCTGGTAACTGTTCCTTCGCCAGGCAGAAGCTTTTTAATTTGATGTAATCCCATTTGTCAGTTCTTGCTGTTATTTCTCGAGCAATTGAAGTCCTGTTCAGAAAAACGTTAAGTATGCCTTCAAGTGTTTTTTCTTATGGTTTCCTTAGTAGTTTTGAAGTTTCAGGTCTTACATGAAGATCTTTGATCCATTTTGAATTAATGTTTTTTTCAATTCCTACCATAGAGGAATGAGGGCTCCATTTCTCCACATCCTCTTTACTACTAAGTATTTTGTCCTTCTTTCTTTTCTGTTTTGCAGTTGTGGATTTGATTTTCATTTCCCTGACACTAATGATGCTGTAAAACCATCCTAACATGGCCACATGCTATGTCCATGTAAGGACTTCGATAAGCATTCATATGATCTTCTTTACCCTGATCTCTAAAGTCTTTGGTCATAGTTCTTCTGATGTTGATGTCCTGTGTCTCATCTCAGTCATTCATGGGTATACATGTTTCATGATTTAAAACAACTCCAACATCTCCAGGATCTCAATTTCAAGACTCACCCACCTTCCTAGCTCCAACACTCCTGTTTCCAATACTGCTGAAGTTCTTTGCCCCTACTGTGAATTATGACTATCTCTCCCACAGATTTGCATTTAATCTCTTGTTCTTTCACCCTTTCATTTTCTGTGTAGCCAGCTTCCTCTTATGTGATCCACAGATGCCACTCTCTCTACCTTCATCGCATTGCCTAGCACCAGCTCACCCAGTTTTCCTCCTCATCTTCATATGCACTGACAGAATTAAATGGAGTAAGAGGGAAACATGTCATCTTGGTGTTTTGTTCTCATTTTAAATTTCAGGCACTGTATTTGTGAACTGCTGGGAACTCCCATGCACTTCTTTCTTTCAGTCCCTCTCTCATTGCCCTAATAATTTCTCACCACTTTCTCTTCTTTCCTCAAATCCCTCTCATGTTCTGGCTTACTCCTAGTCTCAGATTTTCTCCTGTGTCTGTGAGAAAATATCTAGGGAATGCTCTACTTGTCCATTATCACATCTATTAAGCTTTCTGTACCTGACCTTCCTGGTCCTACCTAACACACACACTTCCATTCCCTGTAACATTCCCCTAAAATAGTTCCCACGGTTCTAAACTATCCTCTCCTAAATGCTCCTTCTCTACTGGATCATTCCCACTAGCAAACACAATCTTTCTTCAATCATTGACTTTAAGAGACATCATAAAACTTTCTTAGCAGCAAATTTTCTTAAGAGAATTGACCATTTATTAGTTATTTACTAGCTGTACTGACGGTGTTTGTAGCATCTTCTCTGCCCTTGACTCTTTTGAACCAAACAAGAATCTAATTATTTCACCATAGTTGTTCCTATTGCAAACAATGGTCCTTATTTCGCTAACCACAAAGATGGATAAACACAAAGATGAATTCTCATTATCTCTCTCTGTCTCTGTCTCTGTCTCTGTCTCTGTCTCTCTCTGTCTCTCTCTGTCTCTCTCTGTCTCTCTCTCTCTCTCTCTCTCTCTCTCTCTCTCTCTCTCTCTCTCACACACACACACACACACACACACACACACACACAATCTTTCTCTCCTTCCTCCAGCTACAGTGTAGCCTCCTTCAAATAGGCCAAACATCTCCTTGCTTCAGGGACCTGGTACTTGCCAGGAAGATTCTGTATCTACATTTGGAATTCTTCCAGATATTTATATGTCAACCTTTTCCACCTTTCGATTCTCTGCTAAAATCTTTAGCTATGGAGATGGTACCATATTCCTCTGCCTTCATTTTTCTACATGCATTCATCATTATTTAGAATAGCATATATTATTTGCTATTTTCTGTGTATATCATCAGAAAGCACTTTAGGTCGCAAGGGGATTAGTTTTTGTTTGATGTGCGATCTCTAGCAAAGAAACCTATGCAAGCAAATGCCTTTCAGACATCAGGCTCAATTAATGTTGAAGAAAGAAGGAAAGAAAGAAAGAAAGAAAGAAAGAAAGAAAGAAAGAAAGAAAGAAAGAAAGAAAGAAAGAAAGAAAGAAAGAAAGAAAGAAAGAAAGAAAGAGAGAAAGAAAGAAAGAGAAAGAAAGAAAGAAAGAGAGAAAGAAAGAAAGAGAGAGAGAGAGAAAGAAAGAGAGAGAGAGAGAGAGAGAAAGAAAGAGAGAGAGAAAGAAAGAAAGAGAGAGAGAGAAAGAAAGAAAGAGAGAGAGAAAGAAAGAAGTGAGAGAGGGAGGGAGGGAGGAGAGAGAAAGAGAGAAAAAAGAAAGAAAGATAGATAGAAGAAGGAAGGAAGGAAGGAAGGAAGGAAGGAAGGAAGGAAGGAAGGAAGGAAGGAAGGAAGGAAGGAAGGAAGGAATTAGCTTGATGGCCAAGATTTATGCATCATGCTTTGTCAAAGAAAATATCCAAAGCCACTTCTTACAATATCATACCAGCTCTTGAGGTATCAGAAGTTGAGGATGTTGGTTCTAGCTTTCCCTTACCTGGGTTGTCTGTGACAGAGTATACTGTATTCTTTAGAGATCTCCCTTTATTTAGTGACAAATATTTGGTGATTATATCCCCAAGAATATTAAATCATCACTGATGCTATGTCAGAGACAATGGAACTAGCTATGGCCTCATTGCTGAATAAGCAAATGTTACATATGACTCAGTAATAAGACTTCCTAGTTCCAGGCTTTAATATTAAGTACTCATTTCCTGCTAATTAACCATTCTTCCCACCTGACCACTTTTGTGATTCTCTTCCTCAAGCAGTTAAGGATGTAGACAGGAAGGAGGAACACCGGTTATTGGCTATTTTAAGTCCACCCCACTCCACACACACTGGAATTTTTCCATATATCACTCATTTAACCCTCACTGCAACCTTGCAATGAAGAAAGTTGTCCCGATGTTACTGATGAGGACAATAAACATAATGTCACTTGGTCAGTCACCCAGCTAGAAAAGTGATATAAGATTTGAGTCTATGTCTGAATTTCCTAAAACTCCCTGAATCATTTTTACTCTTCAAAACATGCAAGGCCAAATATCTTAACAGAATTTCATCTCTGGTCCTCATAACAACAACATGACCTTGAATATCTCAGTGTATGGTTGTGAGCCCCAATTTTATTTCCTGTTGATTGGACCAATAATTCTAGCCTCCCTACATTAAAAGGGATACAGAGGGCAGGGGATATAACTCATTGGCAGAACACTTGGGTTCAGTCCCCAACATTTCCAAATAAAAAAGGAAAAGTGGAAAATTTCAGCTAGGTGTAATGGTAAATTCCTGTAATCCCAGCAATCAGAAGCCAGAGGAAGAAGTTTCAATGTTTCAAATTTCAAAGCTAGACTAGGCTACAAAAATGAGACCTTGCCCCAAAAAATAATAATTTAAAAATTTTAAATAAAGGGGAAGTTTATTCCCTATCGTAAGAATCAGATGAAACAACACAAGTACAAGTATCTAGAAAATGTAGGAAAGTTTAACCCTTACTTTAAAAATTCATCTTTCCTCCCATATTTAGGAAATAGTCATAAATTGGAAAAAGGAGTCTGTTACAAATGTGTTTGTCTCCAAGGAAAGACAAGATTGAGCTTTATTTCTACTGACTTTTCCAGTCTAATGACCTAGAATTCACTGCAGTGCTTTCGTTCTCAGTCCGATGTGCTACAGCCACGTGAAAATGTCTGATAAACTGGCAGCTTCTTTTGATGCATGGGAAAAGAAGTTGCTTTCTATTCCAAACACCCACATCATTTCTGAGTATTTTCTTTAGATTCTTCTGGGGGTTTTGATCTCACATTATTTCTCTTTTGATTTGAAGGATTGGCAGGGGGGCAGAGGCGACTACAGGATTTTTCAATTATTTATCACAGAAGGCATTTAAGTCTTGGTTTCAAAGTTGTTATCTAGGTTTCTAGACTCATTCATGCCCATCAGGAAATTGGTCTGACCTCCTGGGAGCAGAGCACAGTGAACATGGAAGGAGGCATCTGACTGGCGTGGGGAACCTCAGATGCTCTGATCCAGACCTCCTTCTCCAAGCTGGGGATAGCAGATCTGCATGATGGGAAACACTGCATGCCACCTGACTCTTCAGTTTGGCCTCTCATCTTGAGTACAGTTGACAGGGAAGAGGAATCCGTGTCTTCACTTTCAAATATTATACCAGGATTCCATTTTAATTCAATAGATACTTAATACCCATGGCTAGTTTGTGCAGAAGAAAAAGACCCCAAACTACAAAAATGAAAGTCATTCAGAAGAAATGTGGCCGAGAGTACTCAAGTTTCCATCAAATCTCCATCTCTTACTGGTTACTAAATTAATCTCTTTCTTACCTTGTCCGGCTGAGTATATCCATCTGAAAAAATAACAAAAATCCCAACTTTATAGTGCTAATGATCGATGCTGACTATGTACTGTGTACCCAGCCCAGGACAGTTCATAAACATGAGAATGAGGATAGTGTTTTAAATACAAACAAAAGCAACATTGTTCCTCACTCTATTCTCTCATGGGGAGGAGAGTCTTTAATTAAATAGTTAGATATACAATCATGAAAGTGAGTGGGGCAAGAAGTGAGCCCAACCTCAACTCATTACATGCATCTTGAACAGGTCAATCCAATCTGTGTAAGATCAATTTGTCATCAATGTGATTGATTCAAAGTATGTCATGTAACCTAAACAATCTTATTAAAGTGCAGCTCAAGATTTTCATAGTAAAGAAAAGGGCTCCCTTTCTCTTCCTCAGAACGTGGCAGAGAAAATACTTAACCCATCAGGTGCTACCATTCCTCTGTGTGTGTGTGTGTGTGTGTGTGTGTGTGTGTGTGTGTGTGTGTGTGTGTGTGTGTGTGTGTGTGTGTGTGTGTGTGTGTGCGCGCATGCGCAAAATTGGCCCTGATAATTGAAACTAGCAACTCACATGGCTTTTCCCACTCATGGCTACCACTCTATCATCTCCAGTTCCAGTTTTTTGCTTGTTAATTGGAGATAAGGGTCCGAAGATTTGTCTGCATAGACTTTGAACCACTATCCTCAGCTCTTAACCCCCTAAATAGCTAGAATTATAGGCAGAGCCACTGGCATCTGATTTAGCATTCACTTTTTAACCAGTAAAGTATCCAAGCTCAAGAGGAAATCAATACTTGTGGACAGCGTGAATAATATATATATATATGTGTGTGTGTGTGTGTGTGTGTGTGTGTGTGTGTGTATGTATGTGTATATATATATATATATAGAGAGAGAGAGAGAGAGAGAGAGAGAGAGAGAGAGAGAGTCTTCACTAATATTGAATCTAGCCTCACTTGCATATTAAGAATACCTGGAGAGGGCTGAGAAGGTGGGAAGGTGGCTCAGTGGTAGAGCGCTTGCCTTGCATGCATGAGGCCCTGGGTCTCAGCACCACATAAGCAAAAAGAAAAAAGCCGGAGGTGGTGCTATGGCTCAAGTGGTAGAGTGCTAGCCTTGAGCTGAAGAGCTGAGGGACAGCGCCCAGGCCCAGAGTTCAGGCCCCACGACTGGACCCCCCCCCCCAAAAAAAAAGAATACCTGGAGAAAGATTGTCATCAGTAATTTAAAAAGGAACACAAAGAACTCACTTATAAATAGGCCAAAAAAATCTGAACAGGCATTACTTCAAGGCAAATATGCACATTACTAGTATGTACATGAAAGGATGTTTAGAGTAAGTCACTCACTCTATATTGGTTGACTCTATTACACCAGCTAAATAATATCTCATTTCCCTCCAAACACTCACAATTTTTTATATTCCCAATTCTGCCTTGCACTGTGATGATCTGGAAGAATGACTTCTTATTCCTGTGAGATACTGAGCTCTCTGGAACGTGAGCACCCCATCTAATTCATCTCTTGAGGCTCCTATTGATGACAGAGAACAACAAGCACACTAGAAACTCGGTGAACCTAATCCTCAAATAATAGGTAGCTAATTGAATACACAGAGTGAGAAATAGTTAGCAGAGGGCATTCCCTCACAGTAATACTATCTGACTCATACTCCATTTCCAAGGAATTGAAGTGTCCCTGTGATGGAGGCATATTGGTAGATACATTGCTTTATATTAGTAGCTATATTGTTTCATCACATCCTCCCAGTATACTGTGAAGTTCCCAGGGAACAGTGCTGCCTCTACTCTGTCCATCCTGGCATCCTCAGTACCTATCGCATAGAAAGTGCTCAATAAGTAAGTTACTTTTTGTGGTATGTTAATGGCTTGAGTATATGCATGGTCCCTCCAATGCCAAGGTCCCAGCTCTCCCTTCCAATGCTCCTGCTTCTAATCCTAAAACAAGCAGTGGAAGCCTTTTGCCTTCTAAATGGATAAGGATCTAATCACAGCCGTGAACAGCCTTCCTCGGTCCCCCTCCCCTCCACTAAGCCTTTCTGCTTTTCCAACTGGTTTGAATCATTTAATCTGCAGTTCATTCAAAGGCATCCAAGCCAGGCTCTGCTGTATCAGATGATCGAGAAAAACGACTGGAGTCATTTTTTGTGACTAAAATCTCTTCAGATTTCAGTACATAAATCATTTGTTGTGAAATCACTCATTGTCTTTAGGCAAAACCGTAACGTGATGGGAAAATCCTATCTATTTATGAACCAAAAGTCAGGGGATTAGGAACAGTTTGAAGGAAAGAGGTTATGATATGAAAGATATGAAAATAAGATTAATTGCTTAATATTCTCCTTACATATCCCCCACACACACCCCCTTTCTCTTACTCACCAGCCTAGCATAGGAATTTAATTTCATGTTGATCCCACAGAATCAAAGTAGGAAAAGCAGATCTTAAAAGGCAGAATGGGGACCATACTGAGCTTCTCACCAGTTCCGCCAATCCCCTTCAGAGCTCAGGCTAAAAGCTGCTTCCTCAAAGGAAGCCATTCAGGCTGGTATAAACTAAACTATATACTTCCCTTTATTCACATGCATACTAACTATGCTAACTAAGTATTGCTTTTCTTCTTTTGGCACTCCTAAAATTTGAACTCAGAGCCTTGCATTTACTAGGACTGACACTCTACCACAGCCCTATGTTGCTTTAGTTAGTTGTCTGTTAAGAATCTCATGTTTATACCTGAGAGATCCACTTAACTATGGCCACTTGTGTAGCTGATGTTTAGGCATCTGCCACCATATTGGGCCCTTCGTGTTCTTAACAGTTTTAGTTGTATATTTGTACATCTGCCTGTTGAATGCTTGTAATTCCTTTACATAAGGATTGTGACTGTATTTGTGTGTCACTGTATCTTTAACACCTAATACAATATGTGGCATAAAGTAGGTGCCAAACAAACATCTGTGTTCAATAAATGCATGAGGAAATTTGGCCTAGCTCCTTCTCAGAGCTCATCTAGAAGGCCCACCACAGAAAAGAAAGCACCATGCAATTCTCTTGAAGACTTTAATTTTTGTTGATGAGACAGGAAATGTTACCTTTTAATAAAATAAATGTTTATTCTCTGTAAATTACTGGACATATTATCCTTACAATACTCTTTAACATTGCCAAAATGCAGTGAAATAGATATTATCCCCATGCTAAGGATGAGAAATTCATAGCTTAGGATATTCCAATGCCTTTTGCCAGGGTGTGTCAGAAACAGGATAAAAACTCTCAAGTAGGACTTCCAGCCAATATGTTGTCTATATCCTCTCCTGAAAACCCAAATAATACAGGTGGAATGTATTTCCTGCTGGAAATGTTTTCCTTTTCTTATTCCCTGGCTTTCTATCACTAGAAGGAACAAAAGAAGTACAAATCTAAAGACCAAAGGGACAATTCTGCTTTGCCTTTCTCTTTAAAACTTGCAGAAAATCAGCAGACATGATTCTGGACATGGTCAATATGTTTTAGACTATGCTAGCCCCTGCCTAGAAAAAGCATTTTTAGACAACCTTACTTACAGGAATCCTAGTCCTTGGGGCCAGGTCCTGCTTGCTACCAGAATCATCTCTTGGCACATTGATTCAATAGGCAAAGGTTCACTTCCAACAAGCTCTAACAAGGGCACATGGATACACACACACACACACACACACACACACACACACACACACACACACAGTTTGAACTCTGATATAGCCCTCTCACTTGTGCTCAACTGTACAGTGTATATCTTCACAAACAAGCACCAGAATCTTTCTTCACCATCCCAGCACACACAGAATTAGACTCATGCACAAATGTATCCTCAAAAACACTGAATAATAACCTATATCTATCTATCTATCTATCTATCTATCTATCTATCTATCTATCTATCTATCTGTCTGTCTGTCTGTCTGTCTGTCTGTCTGTCTGTCTGTCTATCTATCTATCTATCTATCTATCTATCTATCTATCTATCTATCTATCTATCTATCTATATATATATATATATATATATATATATACCTATGGCTGTGTACCATTTAGCAACATGCAAATTTCGTTTATATCCACCTTCCTACCTTACTTCCGTAACAAGCCACATTATTTGTTGGTGTTTCTTTTTTTAAATAAGGAAATCCAATCATCTGCAAGAGTCCTTAACCTGAGGCTCATGAGACAGGTTTCAGACAGTTTCTGACCTTTTCCTGCAGATCTTCACTTCCTTTTCACATCTGAAGCCTTGTAAAGTTAACCTTGTAATTACAGCTGCTTAATCATGGGAAACAGTGGCCCCAGACACCCCTTAACTCATGTCCACTAACACTCACTTAGCTGCCATTCTCCTGGGTTGGAAGAAAAGAAAAAGAGAGTAACTTCTGAGCCTTTGCCCTTGATAAGGAATTTTGTGTTTTCTTTTCTATCTGAGCCAAGTGGGTCAAAGCCAGATTTTTCATATAAAGCCAGCTAAAGAAGGACAGTCTTGATTTTTAAAAAAAATGCTTTCTTACTACATTTCAAGTCAATACAATATATTGTTTTTGGTTGGTGGCGGGACTTGAACTCAGGGCCTGGGCACTGCCCCTGACTTTTCTGCTCAAGGTCAGTGTTTTATCATGTTGGGCCACAGTGCCACTTCCATTGTTCTGGAATAACTGAAGAACTTTGCTGCCTGGGCTGACTTTGAACTTCAATCCTCAGATCCCAGACTCCTGAGTAGCTAGAATTATGAGTGTGACTTACGAGTGCCTGACTTTCAAGATAATATTTTGAAAAAGCAAGGAATGAAGATTCTCTGGGAGATCATCCAGTCCATCTTGAATAGCTCTATAAACAGCTGTTCAAAGAACACACCTGGTTCTCAGTTCCTTGCTTGGAATTCTCTTTACACAGATAGACCAACAGCTCCCTCAGTTCCTTCAAATCTCTTTACAGATGTCCTGTTGTAATTCAGACCTCCCCTGACTACACAATGAAGTATCACATCACCCACTATCCTCCTTCAGTCAGCCACATATGACTCAAGTTCCAAGTTGATTTTCTCTTTAGTGCAGCTGGACACTCCCCCATCCCCCAAGGGACTGCAAATTTATTTGGTTATGTATTTTCTGTGAATGGCCCTGAGCTAGAAAACAACCTCCCACAGGCACTGTGGCTCACGCCTGTAATCCTAGCTACCTTTAGGAGGCTGAGATTTGAAGATCATGGTTCAAAGCCAGCCCAGGCAGGAAAGTCGTAAAACTCTTATCTCCAATTAACCACCAGAAAACTGAAGTGGCACTGTGGCTCAAGTGGTAGAGTACCTTGACCTGAAGAGCTAGGGGACAGCACCCAGGCCCAGAGTTCAAGCCCCACGACTGACAAAAAGGAAAGAGAGAGAGAGAGAGAGAGAGAGAGAGAGAGAGAGAGAGAGAGAGAGAGAGAGAGAGAGAGAGAGAGAGAGCTGAAAGTGGCTCTCAGGCTCAAGTTGTAGAGCACTAGCCTTGAGCAAAAAGAAGCTGAGGGACAGTCCCCAGGCCCTGGGTTCAAACCCCAGGACCAGCAAAAAAAAAAAGCCTAGAAGTTGGAGTAATCTTCTGAGTACTCTTCTTCTACCACATCATTGATGCTTCACAAATGTGAGCTTCAAAAACTGAACTTCAATTCATTTTCTGGAGGCATGAGTGAGAACAATCCCAGTAGTAGGAAAGAATAAAATTTTCTTCATAGTCTAAGTTTATTTGGTTAAGTATTTTAACCAATAAAGAAATTCCCAGTGGGACTGGGAGGGACAGCACTAGAATGAACATTAGAGTTGGTTTGATCAAAGGTTCACCAAGGTCATGGTGGACCCCTGTGAATCTTCATGCTTCTCTTCTGCATTCTGTCATGTTAATTTTATCTTACAGCTAGGTGTTTGTCTCAGTCTAGTCAGGAAAACTAAATCTCAGTTTTAACTGAAATGTTCATGGAGATAATTATAGACCCACATATATTTGTAATCTGCAAGTGTACACAAATGTTTTAACTGAAATATGGTAGATTTGAGGGAGATCAAATAGTGTAATTCCTTAGAAAGGCAAAAAATCAAATTTCAGCAAAATAAAACACCAGGAAGTGAGTACTCAGAAGGGATGGGGTATGGTCAAGGTGATGAATGAAAGAGGAGATTGGGAGAGAATACAACCAAGAATTCAATGTATATCATACAATACTAAGGAGAGTTTCTCCCCTTCCCCTACACAAATTATACCGACATCAAATACAGTGAAAGCAGCGGTTATACCGTGGGGGAGGGATACAAAGCAACAAAGAAATAATCTTATAAATGTGTTAGAAACAATCACCTGAAAGAAAAAAAACATTTGAATACATATCTTAGGGTTCATTTCCCTAACATCAACTTATCTGACCTTTTCTGCTTGATTCAGACATATACTAGTTATTGCAAATAAGGGAAACCATGGGACCTAAGTGTCTTTGGGCCTGGCTACTTCACTTACAAACTTGCCCTTGTTTCTACCAATTTTCCTTGTCCTAGGATGTTTGTTTGTATCTATGTGCATGCCTGTGCATATTCCTGTTGATATCTGTCTATAGCGTTTTTACTTGTCACCTGTACAGGTTCCAATATCCAGCACCTGAATATAGATACTGAACCCTTCAAAGATGCTGCTTTTTATAAGCCCACCCATTATTCTCCACCTTAACATGCCTAACCTCTGGCAACTACAAATATGTTCTCAGCTTACAAAAGCTTGTGGTTCCAAATGCATTATCTAAATGGAATCAAGATTTATTTTAGAGATTTATTAGGGGTTGAACTCCAGGACTTGAACTTGCTAAGTTGGTGTTCTACCACTTCAGCCATGCCTCTAAGTCCTTTTTATTTGACTGGTTATCTTTGAGATGAGGTCTTTCCTTTCCCATGCCTGAGCCATAATGCCCCTACACTAGGCTTGCTACTGTTCCTGGGATCGCAAACATATGTCACCAGGCCCAGCTTGCTTCCCTAGAGTTGGAGTCTCCTGCCCTTTTCTGTGAGAGCTGGCCTAGAACTATGCTCCTCTTCATGTTGGCCTCCTACATACTTTGGGATTCACAGGTACTCAACTATGGTGGGGAATGGGGTCTTGCAAACTTTTTTGCCTGGCTGGCCTCAAGACACAGCCCTCCTGAACTTGGTCTCCCAAGTAGCTAGGATTACAGGCCTGATTCACTGGCTTCCTTTAGAATCATGATTTTTGATAAGCTTTCTTCAGTTGGTATAATGCCCTAAATATTTATCCAAGTTGTTGCATATATTAGTGGTTCATTTCTTCATGTTGTTGAGTAAAAGTTCATGGTATGGAAACACCAACGTTTGTTTAGCCATCTACCTGTTGAAGGACATCTGGGCTGTTTCAAGTTTTGAGTAATTATGAATAATGTTGCTATCGTATATAGGTCTTTCCCCATCTTTTACCCATTTTTCTAATTGGGTCATTTGTTTTCTTATTATGGAGTTTTGAGAATTGAAAATTATATATGTATATATATATATATATATATATATATATATATATATATATATATATATATATATACCATATACTGTAACATAATAATATAGGATATATGTTCTAAATACTAGTTATTTGTTAGATATATAGTTTGTAAATGTTTAACACTGGTCTACAGTTCACCTTTTCAGACTTTTAATAGGAGCTTTTATACAGCAAGTTTTATTTCCATTTTATAAGATCCAAAGTATCTTTTTCCTTTATCAATTGTTCTTTTCGTGTTGAATCTGAATGTGTTTTCCTAACTCTAAATCCTAACACTGTCTCCTGTTTTCATTCTAAAAGTTTTAGGGCTTCTATTTTATATTATATTCATTATATATATTATGTTCATTTTCAGATATTTTAAAAATAATATATGTGTTAATTTTCCATTGCTGACACACATCTGAGGAAAACACTTCAAAGGAGGAATTAGTTATTTCAAAATTATTAATAATTCAAAGTTCCAGAGGTTTCCTTCTATCATGGTGGGGAATGTATGGTCGAGCAAAGCAGCTTACTTTATGGTGGTCAGGAAGCACAGAATACACCTGTGCCAGTGGGTTTCTTTCATTTCTCTATTTTATTCAACCTGAATCGTCAGCCTATTGCCTGGGGCTACCACATTTCCAACCCAAAAGCAAAGGCCAGGGAGATAGCTGAAAAGATCAGTTCAAAGCAGGACTGAAATCCAGAAGGGCAAATACTAAATCCTATATCTCTGTATTTGGGATCCAGGGCATCTGGTATCCTAGGTAAGATCTCAAGGGCTTGGAAAGCTCTGTGTATATGGCTTTGCGTATGGCTGTGTGTGTGTGTGTGTGTGTGTGTGTGTGTGTGTGTGTGTGTGTGTGTGTGTTTGTGTGTGTGCAGCCCAGAGAGACTCTCTGTTGGGCTGGCTATGTTTTTACCTATGGCATTTCTGGCATTTCTAACTTCCTATCATCTCTACTGCATGTTCAGCTTCATTCACATAGCTTCACATTTCACCTTCTCTCTCAGGGGCTGCTTGTAGGGACTCTAACGAGGTCCTACATTGCTGGGCCTCCCATGCCTTCCTTTGAAATCTGAGTGGAGATCTTCCTAATCCCACAACTCATTCATTCTATATACCTGAAAAACTAATTCACATGGTTCACATGGACTATGCCAATTGTCTACTACCACCTCAAATAATAACAGGATCCCTGTTGAACCACAGCTATCACGGCTTCTGGGTTCCCTGAGGGCCAAGTGTAGTGAAATGAATCTTGGAGAAACTACTTCTTAAGTGTTTTTCTGCAAGGATGTACTCTAAAGATGCTTTCTTCTCCAAGGAGTCTTTCTTTTTTTTCTTCTTTTATTTTTTTAATTTTAAGTTTAATTTTTATTGTGAAAATACTGTACAGAGGGGTTACAATTACATGGGCAAGATAATGAGTACATTTCTTATCAAGCATTGTAGCCTCCTCCTTTGTTTCCCCTTCCCATCCCTTCCCATCCTCCCCGTGCCCCCCATCCAATCCTCCCCCCCCACCAAAGTTGTAAAGTTTGTTTTCGGCATAATGACTTGTACATCTCATTGTTGCAATGGGTCCACCTGTATCCCTATTTAAACGATTTCTTTGAACTCATACTTTCATCTCCTTGAGCGTGTGATAGGTGGAGTAGGGCCAATTTCTGAAATGCTCTCAAAACATTTTTCCTATTGTCTTGATGCAAATTACTTGGCTTCCTTCATCTCTTCAAAAACTAGGATTTTCATGGCCTCAACTTTACACATGACTTTATGACCAAATTGCTTTGAATTTTATTTCAAAGTCACACTGTACACCTCGCTAAACAAAGCAAGTAAAACCTATGCTATGGTGATCCGTCTTGAAATTTCCTCTGCCAAATGACTTATTCCATCACATTTAAACTTAGCCTCTCACAAAATCTTAGGTCATGGACAAAATGTTGACAGTTTTGCTTTTTGCCACAAAGTAATACAAATGACCTTCACCATAATTCCCAGTAGCGTCTTTGCATCCTATAGTTCATGATCACAGTCTATGGCCTTCATTCTTTCTTATCCCTATTTGCATTCTACACTGATCCTCTAAGCTCCCACCAGAATTTCTCATTATATTCCAATTACAGCATCCTAGGCTTTCTGTAACCCACTTCTCCAAGTTTGCCCTAACTCCTATTACAAAGTAAGTTTCAAAGGATCATGAGCCACATCATGATATGTATCTGGTACCAGTTTTCTGTGCCAGTCAGTTTTCCATCACTGGAATAAACATCTGAGGAAAAACTAGTGAAAGGGAGGAGTCCATCAGTTATACGGATTTGTGGCCACGAAACAGAGAGTATGCCTGTATTACCACACTTCCTTCATCTTTCCTTTTAGCTATCCTAAGGTCCAGCATTTTGGTGACACCATCCCACAATCCAGGCATGTCTTCCCCCTCTTAGCTTAACATCTCTAGTCACACTCCCACAGACACATACATTTCTTGGGTTTTATTCCTTTATCTAATGAAGTTAGTGATCAAGATTAATTATTACAATATGTGAAGATTTATTGGGTTGTTTTGTGTGTGAGTACACGTATATGTACATGTGTGTTTTGCCTAAGAGATCCAATTTTTCCAGCCCAAATTATTGAAAATGATCATCTGCTTACACTAGATTGATTATGCAATTTGGTCAAAACTCCATTGGCTATCCTCCAGCTATTTCTGGACTCTATTTTTCCTGTTTTAATTTTCTGTGCCTTTTTCCTTCTGCCAATGTCTCAACTCTTGAGTACTATGATTGCATTATAAACCTCCATATTAAGTAAAGTTATACCCCTCATTTTCTTTTTGCTTTGCAAAGTTTGTTTTATCTATTCTAGAGTCTTATTTTCTATCTACATCTTAAAATAAGTTTGCCTATGCCCATTTAAGAAATAGATGGAAATTTGGTAGGAATTGTATTAACCTCATGCTTGAAAGAAAATTGATATTTTTATTATGTGGAATCTTTTCATCCACTATACTGTATTATTTCTCTTTATTGATTTATTTTATTTTTGTTTCAAACTTTTTGACCCTGAGATCCTAATTTTGATTTTTATATGTTTTCATTTTATTTTTGTAGTATAGTCTTTTATCTTATAATCTTGTTAACTCTACTTATTAGGAGATTTTTTAATGGTTTCTTGTTTGTGTTCTGTTTATATATGTGTGTGTGACTTCTTAATTTTTCTTCTACAAATAGAGAACAATTTCTTATTTCTACTTAGATGTATCTTTTCTTGTCTTATTACACTGGTTAGCATTTCTAGCATTTTACTGAATAAGAATGTACACTTTGGCTGAGAAGGTGGCTCAGTGGTAGAGTGCTTGCCTTGCATGCATGAGGCCCTGGGTTCGATTCCTCAGCACCACATAAGCAGAAAAAAAAGCCAGAAGTGGAGCTGTGGCTCAAGTGGTAGAGTGCTAGCCTTGAGCTGAAGAGCTGAGGGACAGCACCCAGGCCCAGAGTTCAGGCCCCACGACCGGATCCCTCCCCCCCCAAAAAAAAAAGAATGTATATTTTTGTCTTATTTCCAGTCTCAGGAGGAAAAAATAATTAGTCTTTCACTATTAACTGATATGTTAGTTGTAATTTTTGTGCTTTATATCAACTTGAGGATATGCTCTTTTAATTCTAGCTTGTGGAACACTTCTATCATAACTTAGTTTTGATTCCCTAAATGTTTTGCCCTAACAATTACTAGAATCATAGAATGTTTTTCTTCTGCATTTTAACATAATGAATTATATTCCAATATAGTAATAATTTAATCTGGTTTATTTGGGGCATTAAATCAACCCTCCTCACCTGTAATAAATTTCATCATGTGTTACACATTAGTGATCCAACAATGAAGTCTGATAGCCCACCTCCTTTGTAGAAATCTATTTTTTAACTCTTCTTCCCTCCAATGAGTCTGATGGACACTCCAACTACAAGGGAAAGAGCATGGCTATCAGACTTCATTGATGGATCACTAATGTGTAACACATGATGCACTCATTACTTTGCCCATGTAATTGTAACCCTTCTGTATGGTATTTTCACAATAAAAAAAGTTTAAAAGAAAAAAATAGATTTCTAGTACCTCTTTCCTGACTTATAGAAGCTAAGTCTCTAAAAGTGACTTACTTAAAATACTATTCTCAAGAAAACTTAAAAACTACTGCTGGATAACTCTAATGATGAACCAAGTATAGAATTTTTGTCCAGAATCCCATCCCCATTCTCCAGTGTTCATCGTCCTACTTAAAAATGATAGCACATCTGGAGAATGCCATCTCTACCTTTAAATGGATTGGGGGATCCTTTTTCTAAGCATCTACTTTCTGTAGGTCTAACATTTGTACACAGAAACCTTTTTTCCCTAAGAATGGATGGATCTATTATGGATTTATATTTTTCTTTTCCATCTTAAACAAAACAAAATCACCAGTGACATGAGGACAATAGTAGGAGAAGCCAAGAATTAGAATATATAACTCCTATCACTCTATAACTATTCTTAAAGAATTGTTACCTTCTTGTCAATATTCAAACATTTATCAATTATTTGACTTAGGAATGACTGGCCCAAGCAATAACTCACTCCAAGAGGCCACTAACTTTTTTTTCCTTAGTAATTTTGATCTGTCCTGTGCTGTAGGCCCCTGAGAATATTCAATATTTTCATTCCTATTTACTGTACTTTATAGTTTTTCAATTGTTTCAAATATACAATACAACCTTTTACTAACAAAGAGTACCAACTAGCACAATATGGTAAAATGCTCAAGAATATGCAGTCATTATATCACGAATTGAGTGTAACTCTTCAAAAGGCCTAGCTATATGACCTTAGTACCCATTAAACTTCCCTGAGGTTCAGACTTTTCCTCCTGGGGATAAAAGTTTCCTAGATGCTCTCAAGGAACCATTAAGAGGATAATGAGATAATAGATATAGATATGAGAACTGAATAAAAAGACCATAGAGATTTAAAATAGTCTTAATGCTTAACAAGGAGATTTGCAGGACTATGTTTTCATGAATAAGCATGAGGTTCTCCATTGTTTAACAATAATAGCTCATCCCTTTGGTTCTGTTTTTAAGAATGTTCAAGAATTATCACCCACCCACCTGTCTGAGATTATTCTTATTGTTCATTCACTAAGCTAATAATAATTGAATGCCTACGGTGTTCCAGAGACTATACAGATTCTGAAGAAACCATGATGACCCAACAGATGACTGTGCTCATGAGGCTCAGAATATGTCAAGGAAAAGAGAGATAAAATTGTTATTACATAGTTATGATGGATTCCACAATAGGTAATTGAAGAGTGATTAGCATGTCTAACATGGGAGTAGATCATATTTAGAGTGATACAAACCAGCCTCAAGTAAGTGACATCTAAACTGAGCTACAATGAGTTACAAGTAAAAGGTGGAAAGAAAGATTCCTTAGTCATAGAATGAGATCCAAAAGAGCACATTATTTTCTGAGACACTGAGGAATTTAGAACCCAGTGAGGCTAGAATTAAAGGAAAAGGGATTACAGGAGACTGAATAGTTGGAGAGCTAGGTAGAGTACCTCTTAGCTCTAAGCAAAATGGCAGAGTGAACAATTTACCTAACCACTAACCACTGGACATAAACACCCTTCATCTGTGACTGATACCCCCCCTTTGATTACCAACCATGTCCTTCCACTTCCAGAATATACAGTCTGCTTCTCCAATTACAAAGTCAATAAAACACACTCAGAAAACCTTCTCAACCCTTGGGAGAGGAGACAGTATCCTTCCTTCTCCCTTCCTGCTTTACAGCTATGAGCAGCCACACCTTCTGAGCTTCCTCTTTGTACCCACATCAGGCTTCCTAAAGGTGAGGCTGTGACATCCTCTTCTTATTCCTCAGTTTACCACATGCCTTTTCCTCAGATAGAGCTACACCTTTACTGCCTTTAATTATGCCACATATCTAGCAGAGCTAAAAAGCCTATTGTACTAATTAAATACTAGGCAAGATTAAAAAAATACATTGTCTAAGCAACAAGGGCTGTCCAACATGATTTCACATCAACAGCTTCAGGTGCCTGAAGGATCTAGCCACTGGCTTTACTTGGGTCTTGGGTCTTTCTTTGAAGGAGGATCTGAGGAGCAGCAGCCAGTAGTCATTAGAGAGTGCCAGGCATTCAAGGCCATGTTGTCTATAACTTTGTAGATGATCCTTAGACATCCAGTAGGGCAAAGCTGTCTTACTGCAGCAGCATCCCAGAGGATTTCATTTATTTTCACTGGCATTTCCAGCCCAGGCTCTGAGTGAGAGCCACGGCTGTCACAGGATTTCACCTCATTATCATTCGCTGTCCAGTGCCTTCCCACACAGGCAGCTGTTGGCACCCTGTGGACAGCCATGACTGGGGACATCTGCCTTGTCCTGAATCTTGTCAGGGGACAGCCTCACCCTGGCCCTACCAGTCCAGCGGGTCAGGCTAGTGTCATGGACATTCTCTAGCTTCTGTCAGCCACTGGAGTTGGCTTCAAGTGTTATGAGACAAAAGCAACCAGCTACCGGGACTAGCTTCGCTCACACCAGATGCATGCCACTGGCTGAGGAATATGCCTTCTTTCCCAATGTGAACATTTAATTTTAGTGCAGATTTTAGATATTTTAATTTATAGGCTAGAAGGTGTTTGGAGTTGAACGTTAGGAAAAGTAGGCATGTGTGTGTGTATGTAAGATCTGTGTCTGGGCTCTGATACTCATGCCAACTTTGTGACTACAGGAAAGTTATTTCCAACTCTCCAACCTCTGTTTCTGTTTATAAAAAGAATAAGAAAATCAATGTTTCTTAGGTTCTGACTTTTCAAATTCTCCATTCTGCTGCAGGATCAACAAAAACTACCTCTTCTGGGTCAAGGATTGTCAGGGGCTACACCTGGACAAATACTTATCTACTTTACTCTCATATTTTATAAAGTGGTCTTCAATATTCCTAGTGGAACCCATGCTTCCACCAAGGATGTACTACATACTTACAGTGAAGGGAATGTGATATTTTTTAGAAGTGCTGTAGATATAAAAGTCAGCACTAAAATTCAATCAGGCAACCAGTCTTGCCACATCGCCCCTGTCCTCAAAACTCCATCCATATCAATTTTCATATGAAAACTCTGAGATTTAGCCACAATGTAACAGGTGTGTGTCCCTTGTCAAAGGGAAAAAAAGTGTGGGAGGGAGTGGAGCTACAGAATGAGAGATAAAAATTAGAATGCAAAGAAAACTGTGTGGAGGCAGGAAGGACCCAGAGGGGAAATAAGGACAGCTTTACGTTCAAAGACATAAGCTGCTCAGAAACCCAGAAGGTTTGACTCTGCTCCTGGCTGGACACTGAGGTACAGATGAGGAGATCTGGAGACCTCTTTTCCTGTCTGAGAGAGAGGATAAACATCCAGAAATTAAGGCGGGCAAAGTGAAAAGCAGAACTATGGATAATAGCCTTTATCTCTGTAAAGATTTTCTTGACCATTTGTTTTTTAGAAAAGCCAAATCCCTTCATTTAGAGAAAATTTTTGTTAAAGAAACTGTTTCATAACTATGCCTCATATAATTTGCATGAATATTATTTCTATTAGATAGAAACATCATTCACCGCATTATATGTATGAAAAAAAACCCAGAGGCTAAACAAGGAGAGATGCAATTAGACACATTATCTCCTGCAGCCCAGATTCACAGTCCCTACACATCACTCACAAAACAGGGACAGCCAGTTGCCTGCCCATTAGCCTTTCCCCACACATACACTTGGCACAAGATGCAACACTATATTAAGAAATGCCTGGTTTTATTTCCCAAGCCTCTTCTTCCGCTAAGATTAATCATTTGACCAAATTCTGAGCAGAAAGCAACAATTTCAAAAAGATCATCTTAAAGGAACGGAATCCATGATGGTTGGATCTTTCCTATTCTTCTTCTTCCCTTCCTACCTCTTTGCTCCCTGGTTATGAACACTCGAAGCTGTATTCACCCTTGGTCTAATCATGGTCTTGAGTATAAGAGCTTTACCTTGAAATGGAAAATACAACAGATGATGGGAAGCTGGGGTCCCTGATCATTCTGAGGCCATCCTACCTAAGGGGAAATTAAGCCTTCCTCACTAAGTAAGACATGGCACTGGGACCACCTCCAAGGGAAGGTATAACTCAACAGAAGTAGAGGAACCAATCATAAGACTCTCTGCAGCACATGTCTACCCTTCAACCAATCAGATCAGGAGCACAACATAAGGGGGAGGAGTAAGGGACTATACGTGTGTGTGTGTGTGTGTGTGTGTGTGTGTGTGTGTGTGTGTGTGTGTGTGTGTGTGTGTGTGTGTGTGTGTGTGTGTGTGTGTGTGTGTGTGTGTGTGTAGCAGGCCCAGGAACAAGATAGCTCACCCCAGCTCCTTGTAGCACAAAGTACATTTTACTGTCCCTTCTTGCTGCTTCTTTTGCTTTCAAATAAACCTATTCTGTCTGCTTTAAACATTTTCTTGCCTTTTCATCCTTTCATTGGCAGAGAAAACAAACTCAAACCCTAGACAGCATCATACTGACTCTGCTTGCCTTTTTCTGAAATTCTTGTATTTTTGTATGCCTATGAGAGAAAAAAAAAAGGAAATGATTCTGTGTTGTAAAGTTGCTGTGGGGTTTTTTTGGGGGGGCAGGGAAGGGGGGGTGCTTCTTTCTATGCATTTGGACCTAATCCTAACATTTAAAACCAGATGGCTTTATTTGAGAAACAATGCAGAAAGAAGAGACTACCTTTTGGGAGACTTGGTTCTTGAATTTGATTCACACGTTCATGAAAAGGAAGAAGGACTGAAGGATGTCACATTTTTCATCTGATTTAGAATGCCATTGTTTCACAACATGCTATAATTTTATGCATCACCCACAAAGAAAAAATGTTGCCAATTAAACTATGACATGTCATTGATTGTAAGATGCAAATCAATCTCAGAAATGTTTGAATGTGAGGGGAAGCGAAAATAAAAACAACCTATCAATATGATGCACTGCAGATTTAACAAAGCATAGTTTAAATTTAGAGTTTACATCTACCTCTTCCCTGTTTTACCCAAAACACAGAAGGCTGGGAGAGGCAATGGTTTGTTCAAGTTTAGTGACAGACCCAAGATGAGACCCTCAACTGCAAATCAAAGCTCTTTAATAGGTCCTAATAGATCCTAAACTTGACTGTGTGTTACCTTAACCAGTAATGGCATGTTTATTTAATCAGACACCTGTTTCTTTTTTCCTCTTCTAAAATATGCAGAACTGAGTAGACAGCAACAAAGATCCCTCATCTTCTCTCCCCTCGCTCTTCCCCGCCACAAGATGGGAGTCAGTGGTCACAGGAGGTGATGGAGATGCTGATTTTGATGCTTCCAGGGCCTAGACTTTTGTCAGCAGCTCTGATAAAAGATTGAAAAGACCAAGGGATCTCCAAGAACTACAAATAAGGAGTCTTATAAATCGGGAAATTAAGGTGGCACAGAGTGGATAATGGTTGGACCCAAAGGGCGCTCAGCTTAAGATCTCTCCTTCCCTTCCTACACACCAAGGAATCACTGTGGAGAACAGTACCTGCCAAGAACCTTAGAAATGTGGCACTGAGCTAGCCAACACTGCAAATAGAAATCATTCAGGCCCATGGAGATAAAGTCTGTGTGGTTTTATAACTATATAAATAAATGCCTTGGGTGGTATGCAAGAATACACAAATGTATTAACTGAAATGCAGTAGATTCAGGGGAAAACCCGCTGTAATTCCTTAGAAAGGCAACATCATAGTTCAACAACACAACATCAGGAAATGGATAATTGAAAGGGGTGGAGTGGTGTCAAGGAGAAGGGGAGCGACAAATGAAGAGAAGAAGGGAGGGAAATGCAGTTAAAATACATCTCTTGTCATCTGATCTGGGTTTTTAGGATGGTGACCTTCTGGCTGATTCTGGTAGAGAGAGAGCAGAAAGGATGCCATCAAGGTAAACAGCATGGGGGTTGGGGAAGGTGGAATGAGAAAGTATGATGGTCTATGCAACCCAGAATGAGTCTTCACAAAGGAAAGCTTCTAACGTCATTTCCATTACTTAGTAATATTTCCTCCTCTGCTTCCATCCATACCCTACACCCTCAATTTTGTCATTCCCTTTGGCAATGAAACATTGGGTTTTGTTTGTTTTTGTCGGTCATGGGGCTTGAACTCTGGGCCTGGGTGCTGCTTCTGAGCTCACTTGAGCCACAATACCACTTCTGGTTTTCTGGTAGTTAATTGGAGATAAGAGTCTCATGAACTTTCCTGACCAGGCTGGCTTTGAACCTCAACCCTCAGATCTCAACCTTATGAGTAACTAAGATTACAGGTGTCAGCTACTAGTGCCCAGCTATGAAATGTTTTTTATATGTTTCCCTAGGTAGGAATGACTCATAACCACATGTGTTACCAACAACACTGGCCAGCATGCAGGGAATCTAAGACAGGAACGGAATGATGCAGTTGAACCAGTGAATGTCCAGCACCCACCTGAAGACAAAAAGATGGGTGAATCATTGGGGCCTCCCTTTGGTGCTAATGTCCTCTGCTGTCTTTCTTGCTCCCGAGAACTTGTAGGAAAAATAAGTATGACTTACTCCCTTTATTTCTACCAAAAATTTCAAAAATCTGTCTTTCTCTTTCTCTCTCTATTAATGAATATATATGCACATATATTATATGTTCACATATACATATCCATGAACATTTTTGATTAGTGACACTTTTTGCTTGAAAAAGCAATATAGAGAAAAGTGGGGGAATGACCTTTTTTTCAAAACACATCATCACAAGTATTGGAGTCATGTGGCCTGAAGGCGCAGAGATGTCCTGAGGGGAGGGGAAAAGCAGCATCAATACATACATAAGCATGGCTTAATCTTGGTCCATTCATCTACTAAGGGGCAACTGGGTTGATTCCATATCTTAGCTGTGGCGAATAATGCTACCAAAGATATGGTTATGCTAGTTGCTTTACTGCAACCTGCTTTGTGGTCATTTGGGTAAATGCCCAGGAGTGGGATCGCTGAGTCATTGGGAAGCTCTATGTTCAATCTTTTGAGGAACCTCCATACTCACCAACAGTGTAGAAGCCTTCCTTTTGGCCATGTCCCTGCCAGCATCTGTTATTGTTAGTTGTCTTGATAATGGCCATTCCAACTAGGGTGAGGTGGAATCTCAATGTTGTTTTGATTTGTATTTCTTTTATGGCCAGAGATGTTGAACATTTCTTCATGTGTCCACTGGCTATTCTCATCTCTTCTTCAGAGAAGTCTCTCTGTAAGTGTTAGCCCACTTATCAATGGGATTGTTGCTCTTTTAAAGATTTCTTTCAAGTTTATATTTTAGATATGATGCCCTTGTCTGATGCATAGCTAGTAAAATCTTCTCCCATTCTGTGGGCTTTATAGTTATCTTGCCAGCTATGTTATTTGCCATGCAGAAACTCTTCAGTGAGATGCAATCCCATTTATCCTTTCTTTGATTTGTTATGATTTTGGATCTTTACTTAGGAAGTTTCCACCTGTGCCAAGAAGCTCTAGTCCATGGTTACTGCAGCATTATTTACCATAGCTAAAATATAGAATCAACCCATAAGTGGATGAATGGATCAAGAAAATGTGGCATATACACAAAATGGAATTCTATGCTTCCATCAGAAAGAACGACATTGCCCCATTCATAGGGAAATATAAAGACTTGGGAAAAAATTATATTAAGCAAAGTAAGCCAAACCCAAAGAAACAGACTGCATGATTTCCCTCATTTGTAATAACTAAAATAAGACTATAATTCTACAAGTAAACCCAAAGGATAGTAAAAGACAAATAATTACACTTGGATATGATTAATTAAATAGCACTCTAAACATTCACACAGTTAAAACAAAGGAGGATATTCTTAGGAAAGGATCTCAAGGGCTCAATAGCTATGTTCGTATGACCATATAAAATGATGCTTATCTAAATGAACTCCAAGAAATAGAAACACAAGGTTTTGTTATTGTCCTATTTGCAGTTATGTTTTTCATCCTTTTTTCCATTGGTTTATTCCCTTTTGTCATTGTTTTTTATTTCTGTACCCTTTGTCTTGTATTTAAGGTATCGGATTTGGAGAGTAGAGGAGAATCACAGAAACAGTGGGACAAAGTGAGAACTAATTCAGCAGTGATACTAGACACTATCTTGGAAATACAACATACTATACAACTATACTATACAACTTAGGGGAGGAAGATCAGGAGGGGAAAGAGTAGGAGAAAATGAGGGAGAGGGGTAATACTGTTCAAAAACAAATGTCCTCATTACCTGATTTATGTAATTGTAACCCCTCTGTACATCATCTTTACAATAAAAATTTAAGAAAATGAATGTCTTATAATTCATAGAAGACACACAATTATTTTTCTAGTGCTCAGATCAAGTAAGATGGATTCATAAAAATTTTTTTTTAAACTGGGAAACACTACAGACCTGTTTTCTTCAACATGACATGATTGTTTAAAATGGACTTGTGCTTAACAGTGTGCTGATTGTATTGTAATTGAGTTCTCATCACAGTCAGAGCTAGAATTATCTTTATTTTGCAGACAAAAAAAAAGTGTCAAAAAGCAACCCAAGGCAGACTTCTTCTCAAAACTGTACATCTCTTTCTCTTGAGGTAGGGAGGGATCAATGGGCTGAGCATTGGGTTCTGAACTCCAGACATCTTCCTTTGGATTGATCCCAGGGAAAGGAAAACAGAATTGATTAACCAGCACCTTCTATGAACTGGTGAAGCTTTTAGACCTCATCTCGTGTCGTGCCTTCTCCAGAACAAACCAAGAAACGAGTAGTCATTCTGTATCATTCATTATCCCTGCTGTGCTGAAGAGAAAGCTCAGGTTTCAGAGAGATGACAAACCTGCCCTGGTTCTCCTATGTCGGAAGAGACATGACTATATCTCACATCTAGGTCTGGTAAACACCAGAGCTGCCACGAGCTTTTTCTATCCAGGAGTTTTGTTGTTGTTGTTGTTGTTGTTGTTGTTGTTTTGTATCACACAGTTGTAAATATGTATTTGATTAACTTAGAGTCATAGTGCCTCACACCTCCCCTGGGGAGAAGACCTGAAGGTCTCTTCAATCCGGGTGAAATACTGCCTCACCAGGAATTCATTTAGGGAGTAATCAAACCATCTCCCTCCTCTGTAAACCTACTTTTTTATATTGCCAAAGGAATTCATAATGAGGTCTTCAAAAGACCAAAAGACAGAGACATCATTTCCCCTGCAAATCCTGGACCATTTAGAAGGAGATTAGACCTTGCTTTGTTTGGCAGGGTTGCTGTATGAGTGATTCTTTCCAAAGCATGAAAGAACCATGCAGAAGCCATCACCAGAGAAATAGTCCAGGATCCCAGGCTGGAGGAGATGGAAAGGCCAGGGGTGAGAGGGGACTGAGGAGGACAAGAGGGGAGGGAAGGAGGGAAAGAAAGAGGGAGGGAGGGAGGGATGGGGGGAGGGAGGAGGCTGCTGCAAGGTAGAAGATGCCTCAGATGCCAGGTCAGATCTCCATACAACTGCTGATTCTAAGTTTGTAGACATGGAACCAAAGTCAGCATTTCTGCCTGGTCAGAAAGACAGCTGGAAGATGGAGATAAAAGAAGGACCATTCAGCCCCCCCCCCACCTCCAATCACACACAACTTTGAATGTCTCTGAATGCAAAAGAAAGAGAGAGAGGTTGCTGGATCCAAAGACAGGGGTGGGCCAAAAAAGGAGGGAGCAGCCTGAAAGGCGATCAAAAAACACTTTCAAGTGAAGATTAAACTCCATAGATTGCAGGACGCCAATTTAATGGAAAACTGTTCTCTATCTGCCCCGTCCTCTCCCTTGGCCTCCCCTGGGAAGGGGCTGGGTTGTGATGTTACTCATCAGAGAAACTCCCAGCCACCAGATCTTATCCAAATGAGCAGCTGCAAAAGGCTGAAAAGATAGAACCAGGAAAAAAAAAAAAAACAGTTTACAAAGAAAGAGAGAGAAGGGTGGGGGAAAGGATTTAATTATCCAGTCTCCAGCCTGCAGAGGGACAGAACACCCAGGGACATTTAAAGAACATTAGCTCTAAAAGATGAAAATGACTGAAGGAAGGAAAACACCTGGATCCTAAGTGCAGTTCAGCCCCTCTATTCTGTTTCTTCCCTTCTATTCCTTCCTTCCTTCTTTCCTGCCTTCCTCCATCCCTTCTTCCTTTCTTCTCTCCTTTTCTCACTTCTTTTTTTTAAAAGTTTCTTCTTATTATTATAAAGCTGATTTATAGAGGGGTTACAGTCACATAAGTACATTTCTTTTGGGATAATGTCAGCCCTTCCCTTGCTCTCTTCCAGTTTTTCCCTCCGGTCCCCACCCACAAGTTGTAGAGTTCATTTTCAACACAGTGTCCATGAGTACCATGGCTGCATTCATTTATCCTTTGTCCCTCTATTTCTGTGTCCCCTCTCTCCACTTCCAAAGATATATAAATGAATATGCAAAACAAAAAAGAAAGAAAATAAAAAATAGCAAAAAAAATTGTTTTCATTTTCTGGAGTTCATTTCGATAAATATTATTTTTATTTTTTTTAATTTTTTTATTGTAAAGATACTATACAGAGGGTTACAGTTACATGAGTGAGGTAATGAGTACACTTCCTCTTGAACATTGTTACCCCCTCCATTGTTTTCCCCCTACCATCCCCTCCCTCCCTCCCTTCCCCGAGGTTCTTTTTTTTTTTTTTTTTTGATTGTGATTAAGTGATTACATAATTTCCGGAAATTCACAGTATTGTGGAATAATGATGCTCATTTAAAGTCACAAGTTCATTCTAACTTTCCTGGAGCAAATTGTCTATCACAGTCTGTAATATATAACGGTGCTCACATGTTATATACCATATATGTGATCAGCAGCATGGGGATATTTGGTAGTGGTTCAACCAGATGAGTGGGAGTTCTTTGTTTCTTAAGTCCTGTTAGTTTTGTCATATCACCTAACATTTTGGATTTATCATCCACTTATCAGGGAGACCATGTACTGTTTGTCTCTTCGTTCTTTGCTTACCTCGCTCAACATGATTCCTTCTAGCTCCATCCATTTCCCTGCAAATGCCATTATTTTGTCATTTCTAATGGCTGCATAATATTTCATTGTGTATAGATACCACAATTTTTGGATCCATTCATCTGTGGTGGGGCATCTAGGTTGTTTCCATATCCTAGCTATTGCTGCAATAAACATGGAGGTGCACGTGTCCTTGTATATTGGTTCCTGTTGTTCAGGGTAGATGCCTAGAAGTGGTATGACTGGGTCGTAAGGGAGGTCAATGTTTAGCTTTCTAAGGACCCTCCAGACTGCTTTCCAAAGTGGTTGTATAAGTGTACGTTCCCACCAGCAGTGTAATAGGGTTCCTCGTTCTCCACATCCCCTCCAGCATTTGTCGTTGGCTGATTTGTGGATGTGGGACATTCTGACTGGGGTAAGGTGGTATCTCAGGGTTGTCTTTATTTGCATTTCCTTCACCACCAGGGATGATGAACATTTCCTCATGTGTTTCTTTGCCATTTTTATTTCTTCATTTGAGAAGTCCTTCTTTAGTTCCCTTGCCCATTTAGTAACTGGTTTGTTAGGTTTGGGAGGGATTAGTTTCATGAGTTCTCTGTATATACAGGATGTTAACCCATTGTCTGATATATTGCTGGTAAATATTTTTTCCCAATTAGTTGGTTGTCTTTCTAGCTTGGTTGCAATAGCTTTATCTGTGCAGAAGCTTTTTATTTTAAGGTAGTCCCATTTGTCGAGTCTCTCTCCAACTTGTTGTGACCCTGGGACTCTGTTCAGGAAGTGCCTTAAATATTATTTTGTACTATCAGATGTGCATCCTTACTCATTTCTCTCTTTTCACCTTCTTTTTCTTTGTCTTTTCCTTCTACCTTCCTTTCTTCCCTTATTCCTTTTTCTTTTTTCTTTCCCCTTCTCTCCCTCTCTCTATTCCTTTTCTTCTTGCTCTCTATTTCTTTCTCAAGCTCCCTGTCCATCCATTTATCCCTCCATCTAATTCTTCCTTCTTCTTTCTTCCAGTGCTCAATCATTAAAAACATAAGCTATATCCCCAGCCCAAGCCACTACTCTTTCCCAGACCTCGGTTTCCCCATATTAGAAGGGAAAGGAGGAACACATATTGTTGAGTCTGTGCTATATTGAGTTAGTAGACACCCTGGCTAAAAATAAAGAAGCTGTCTAAATTCCTCTTCTCCTCTTTCCAAGTTCTGTGACCCTGACAAATGTCTCAAATTCTCTGAGTGTCAGGTTGCACTCATATGAAATGGCAGTAGTGGTCGTTTCTACCTGGTGGGATTACAGCAAAGACTGAATGAGTTTAACAGTGTGCAGTCCAGAGTGAATGTGCAATATAAGCTACTATGAGCATTGGATGTTCAGAATTGCCCTG
This sequence comes from Dipodomys merriami, assembly GCF_024711535.1. Lineage (NCBI taxonomy): Eukaryota > Metazoa > Chordata > Mammalia > Rodentia > Heteromyidae > Dipodomys > Dipodomys merriami. The sequence continues at coordinate 34,820,530 of NW_027202382.1, forward strand.
CAAAAGTTATAGGATTATGTGTGGAGGGGGAAAAGGGGTGGTGGCTCAAGGTATAGGCAAGGCCTGGTTCTGTGAGTTATTTAGCTTAGCATTGAGGTTTTCTCCTCGTCCAGAATAAGGGGCCTGTGGCTACTGACTGAATGTAATATGTGACTGCTGAGTCTGTGAAGAAGCCAACACCACTTATCAGTGGACATGGAAAAATGTTGGTGCACATAAATACAGTCTCAGTGATGCAACATGAAGCACTCCAGAGATTTGCTGTACACATAGTGCCCACACTTAAGAAATGTCTATTGTGCACAGAAAACATGTAAAAAGGCAGATCTCGGGTTCGTTGTACCCAAACAAAAGCAAATGAACACACAGGAAGAAGGGATGCCGAGAAACTTAATGAAGTGATGGGTAGGTTTACTTCTCAGATTGTGATGATGGTTTCACACCTATGACCCCATGTTGAAAGTCACCACAAATTGTATATATTAAATCTGTGAAACTCTGCATATCAATTTGGCCTCCATAAAGATGTTTCACTGGGTCAGTGCTGCCCAACAGAAACACAATGAAAGCCACATGTGTGATTTTTGGAATTTTTACTAGATGCAGTAATAAAATAAGTGAATTTTAACAACCTACTTGACTTAACCACTAAGCAGCCATATTATCATTTCAACCTGTGACAGTGGCCATATTTCAAGGACTCAACAGGCACACATGCCTTGTGAGAATATAGATAGGGCAGGGTTAATAGGAATCCTGACCAAAAGGCAACTGGTCTATAGATTGACCATCCATCAGGGAATGGAATCTATGATCTCGCCTGACAAGGTGAGCTGGGCCACCAAGGCAATTGGAGCTGAGACTAAATAGATGCTAATTGATGGCAGCTCCTGCAGCTGAAGAGGAAAGATGAGGGATTCAGAGGCTACGAGGACCCTGGAGCAAACTTTAATGCTGAGAAAAAGAACGCTAGAATCAGTGAAAAGCAAGTGGTGCACAGCATGGCCTGGGGAGAGAGTGCAGGTGGCAGCACCTAGAGAGGAGGTCATTGTAGTAAAGAAATGACTCTCCCTGCATCCAACAAATACTCATGGAGAGCCGCCCCTGCCAAACCCTGTACCAGACACTGGAGCAGAGTCCATGGCAAAACAGATGAGTCCTTGCCATCCCATAATTGACAGACCAGTGGGAAATGACAGATGCTGAGCACAGATGTTGTAGCTACAAAAAATGTGCTTTGAGAGAGACTCATAGGCTACTTAAATGGTCCTGGGGACCAAGGGAGGCCTCTTGAATGAAATAGCAATGAAGCCACATCCTGAAAAAAATGGACAGGGTAATAAGAAGAGATAAGAGCACACAGGCAGAGGGACATATACAAGCAATGAAGAGGCAGAAGAGCAGGGGCATTCAGAGCCCAAAGCAGCTGTGGACAGGAGAAAAACCTAGCGAGAACCAGAAGTGGGATGTAAGACTGCAGAAATAGGGGGGAAAGAGAAAGCCATTGGTGCAGAGATGTGAGGCATGGGGAGCTCTGGATTTCCACAGGACTTCTAGGAGCCATGAGACCCTCTTGCCATTCACCTTCCCCCATTCCAGCCTCTCTGGGACCTGGCATCATTCTTAGGATCTGATTCTTTGAGGGAGCCCATGTGACTTCGTTCTCCTACTTTAGCTTTGCATATATCTTTCAAAATTAACTCATTCGTCTAGAAACCATTTAAATGGGTTTCTATTTCTTTTATGCAAATACTGTCTGCCAAAAGCAGCAGCCACTTGGTGCTGTGGCCCTGATCTTCTCACTTTGCAATCTGAACACTGCTTCAGAACCCACCATCAGGTCCAGAGCTACCCTGGCACTTGTATGTTCAACTCTGACAGTGAGCGCCTTCTCCTACTTTGGGTGCTGGCACCATACTTTCCTTGTCCTAGTCCTAGACATTCTCACAGCCATTCTAGGAAGGAAGCTGCTCACCTTCAGTCCAGGACCACAGAGCCACCATCAAGAGTGTACCAGATTTTAGGAGCGAATATTGATAGTGCATACCATGAAGGAAAGGAAAAGTATATCAATTAGTATCGACAAGGGACGACCATGTGTGGGTGGTTCATGAACATTATCTCATGTGCCTTAATAGAACAAGAAGCTGGAATGCAGAGAGCAAACTACAAGTCTCCATTAGAAGTCCAGTGGACTGAACTAATACCAGCCACTCAGGAGGAAGTCATTGGGAGGATGGTAGTCAGAGGCCAGCTTGGGTAAACAGGTAGCAAAACCCTCTCTTGACAAACAAGCTGGTCCTGATGGCATGTGCTTGAATTCCCAGCTACTCTGGACATGCAGGTAGAAGGATCACAATCTGAGGCTGGCTCCAGGCAAATTTGTGAGACCCTATCCAAGAAATAATGAAAGCAAAAATATAAATAAATAAATCAAAAAGAAGAGGGTGGGGAGTTGGGAACATAACTCAAGAGGTAGAGGGCCTAGCTGGGCCACAAGTTCAAACTCCAGTACTACTGAAAAACAATAATGCAGTTGACTCCAGAGACACTACTACTGGTCTCAGAACTAATCCCTAAGATAACAAGCAGCTCTGTGTACCTCAGCTGCGTTCCACTGTCTGTGGAGAACACCTTTCTTGACAGGCTGGCAGCTCCTGAAGATACATCCTTAGGCAGCTATTACAGGCCCTGGCAGATAGCAGTTGATCAATAAATATATATTGTTCAAATGAATGATACAGAGGTCCAAGGTTTCAAACCCCACCCCCCTTCCCCTGCCCTCGGCCCTCTGGAGCTTTACAAATGCTCACTGTGACACAAGGTGCTAATATACACAAAGGGGATACTAGCTCAGGCTCCCTGGGGAGGTGGAAGTCCTGACCCTCTCCAACCCCCCACCCTCACCCCATTACTCAGGACAGAAAGAGTCCAGGCCCAGAGTGAGGGGCAAAGAGCTCTATTATGGCTCAGCGGACATGAGCAGCCAGTCTGGATGTATGCTCACAGGCGGCAGACACATAGAGAAAAAATAATAAGTTATCAGTGAGATAAGGACAAGTGAAACAAACAGAAAACACAACACAGAGATGAGCTGCCATCACGAATGTTGGTCTAATCTTGTGCCTTTTGCAATGAGTGCCTGGTACCCAGAAGAGGAGGACTAATGCCTAATCTCTACATCAATGGGTGGTTGATTGACAGGATGAATAAATGAAGATCGAGAGGGAGGCTGAAACGTGGGATCGAAGTAATCTAGTCTACCAGTGCAGTAACTGACAAGGGAAACTTCTGAACGTTTTGCACTCTGTGTCTTCATTCCCGAGTGTGGGCCCTACCACAGACCCAGAAGAGTCCTATTGAACAACGCACACTGCAGCTACCTCACCCTGTGATGCTCAGAGAGCCTGTCTCCCCCTCCAGGGAGCTTCTCTGTGTACTCACCCCTTTCCCCCCATTTACAAGACATACGCTCTTATTTCCATCTTATGTATCAATATTTTTTTAAAGTATCTCACGATTAAAACCTCTATCACTCCTCCCTTTAGGCAACAGCAAATTTGAAATCCTGGGAAGATGACATGTTTCATATTCTAATTACTGTTGCAGCTTCCTTTACTGGCCTCTTTTTTGATGACTCTTTTTACTCGCTTCTAGGAGGTGAGCCCCACGCTCCTCTCTGGATGGAAAACAGGCGTGTCTCCAAGGATGAAGAAGATACTGGAGTCCAGTAAGATGTCGACTGAAAAGTGAAGGAAAGTCCTATTCTTTTCAAGGTGTTGGGAGAGAACAAAGTCGAGCATAGAGTCTATTCTCAAAACTTCACAGTGCTCTAAAGAGCAATAAGGGTGAACTTTGACTCAAAAAGGTGTGCCAACTAGCTGGGTCACCTTGAGACTGCCTTGTATACCCTGTGCCTGTGCTTTACAAGGCTTTGCGAGGCTCATTTAGTCCCTACAACAGCTCCATGAGATGGGAGCTATTATTATCCCTATTTTACATTTCAGGGCAGAAATAGATGCATCCGCACTTTGTCCCCAATGTCCTCACTATTGGGCAGTTCAGGAATCTGAGCCTAGGCCGAATGTCTCCAGAATGCCTACCTGACCACTGCACCTGATTTCTCTTTTAAGATACACAGCAACCATGAGGCACAGAGGAGCTAATATTTGACACTGTCCACAGGGCTGGTAGGCAGGAGAGCTGAGATTTGAGCAAAGAAGTCTTGCTCCTATCCACCATCCCTCTGTGAGCTTGGGTCTCGGTCGTTGCCTTAGTGAACGAGCGTCAGAGTGGAATAGAATAAGCAGAGTGCCTGCCTTCCTTGAGATAGTGACCTGATGAGAAGTTGTAATGGAAATCAGTAATTGGTAGCAAGTGCTTCCAATGGCAAGAACAGGGTGCTGGAAGGTTGTGAGAACTTGAAACTAATAATGATATGAGATTCAAGTCAGTATCTGATGTACAGTCTGAAAGAGAGTCTTCCTGTCTTGATCATGACCTGGGAGGGAACAAAAGTTTCCCTAATGGGTACTGGGTAGAACTCACTGCACAGTACCCTCGTCGGGAGCATTCTTCCAGCCACAGGGATGGAGACCGAGGACTTGCTCATTCAAGTAAGGGATAAAGCTATTCTGCATGATAAAAATATCTCACCTCAACTAAAAATGGGAGAAACGATCTTCCTGGCAGACTTTCTTTTTGGTGGGGATTAATTACAATTGATTTTTAAAAAGTTAGCTGTTAACACATGATTGCGTTTGCTGTTATGGTTATTATCACTAAATATGTGGGGCACCTCAGAGTGCCACTTTTAAAGCAAACACACCTGAGTTCAAAGGTCATCTCTGTCAATCACCAGTTGCAAAACCCATGGATAAGTTCCTCACCATCTCCACCCTTCAGTTTTTCCATCAGCAAAATTAGACCAGTAGCAATTCTTATCTCAAAGAATTAGAAATAGTGCATCTGTATGGTTAGCCCTGTGCAAGAGTCTGGGGAGGTGTGCATATTATTCCTGAAACAGTGGACAACTGGGCCTGCTAAAGGAGGCCTATAGCCACATATCCTAAAAGAGAGGAATGCAGTGGCTAGGATGTCTGCCACTTCTGGGCATAAACTAGGTCAGAAACCATTTTTTCCCTGCCTTTACCCTTCCCCATTCTGTTATACACCTGGGCTCCCCAGAAACAAGGAATCACTGCCTATAAACAGTCAAAGCTCCCCAAAAGTAGAACTGGAGAAAGAAGAAATATTCAAGCATAGTGATGCTATGGAGATAATTCAAACATTTAAGTGGCAATCAGAAGAAAGGGAATCAAACGAGAGCCAGGAAGATGACATGAGGTGAGTGATGGTTGCACTGGATGGATGTCCAACCCTAGCCTGTACCTCCAAGGTTAGCCACAGGGGATGAAGGAGGAAGAATGGCTGAGATTCTCGGATTCCTTCCTGTATGTCAACAAGACAATCTCCATTTTCATTGTGTTTCATGGTGAGGTTTCTATCCATTTAACTATTGCCACAAAGTTACTAGTTTGAAAAATGCCATGAAACCTCAGGGAGTTCAATATTGAGCATTTGTCCCTCATATGTTCCATGGTTTACTTGGCCTAGATGAGGAGTTAGTCATTCTTCCTCGTCAACATGGAGGAGAGGAAGTTTTGTGTGTTGGTCATGCTCACTTATCATCATGAGGGTATTAAGCAGAGGATGAGAGTGTGTGTGTGTGTGTGTGCACGCATGTGTGCATATGTGCACATGTGTGCATGTGTGTTAGGATGATAGAGTCAATTGCTCTCATCTGGTTTCATCTGGAGTGATTTGGATCCCCTCCATGTACCTCCTTAAGGGAACCCATAGGACAGTGCAGTGGTAGCTAGGTTGGAAAAAAGAATGGGTATGTGGTTGAGATGGGAGCCAGGAATGCATTCCTGCATAAGCGCATGAGTGAGAGGTGATGTATGAAAAAGACGCACTATTATAAAGGTGAGTGTGAAGACAACTGAAAACTGAACTCAGTGCTCTTGAAGACCCCCCACAGCCCAGAGGTTCTAGAATGCACATTTAATCTTCAAGACCTTGGCATATGGACTAATCTGTTTCAGCTCACTTTGTTCATGTGTCTGACAGGAACAACAGGAATGCTAACAATGCCACATAAGAACACTGTGACAAATGAAAATGTCTAGCTGTTTCCCATGCTTGGATAACTTAGCACCACTCTCTAGTCAAAACAGTGAAAATGGTATGTGATCTATGCTTCAAACCAACAGAAAAAGTATCTGCCATGTTAACATTTATATAGTAAGTGCCCCATGAGCAGTGATCCATCAGTTGATGCATGAATTGTTTTAAAAAAGTGGCACCTGTACATAATAGAATACTATGCAGTCATTAAAAAAATGAAGTATTTGTGACAACACGGGTGGAGCTGGAAAACATTGTGTGAGCCCAGGCACAGAGAGACAGATTCTACATGATCTCATTCATATGAGAAACACAAAAAGTTGACCTCACAGGAATTGATTACCAGAAAATGGGAAGACTACAGGGGACAAAAGGATGGAAAAAAGTTGATTCATGGAGTTAGGAAAAGTTAGAGTTAGAGTTAGGAAAAGTAAGTTCAGTGTGTTAGTACACATTAGGGTAAGTATAAAAATTATGATATATAGCTGGGACCTTTGGCTCATACCTGTAATCCTAGCTACTCAGGAGGCTGAGATCTGAGGATTGCACTTCAAAGCCAGCCCCTGCAGGAATATCCAAGAAACTCTTATCTCTAGAATTCTTAACTATCAGAAAACTCCCTGTGTCTCAAATGTTAAAGTGCTAGACTTGAGCTGAAGAGCTCAGGGACAGCTCCAGGCCCAGAGTTCAAAGCCCCATAACCAATAAAAAAACAAATTGAGATAGATAGATAGATAGATAGATAGATAGATAGATAGATAGATAGATAGATAGATAGATAGATAGATAGATAGATAGATAGATAGATAGATAGATAGATAGATTTTTTGAAGTTAGAAGAAAGGATTTAAAATGTAAAGAAGTGATTGTAGCTTTAGGAGATAAGTATGTTCATCCTAAAATGAACATCTTGTAACATATACGCGCATTGGTATCCCACAAATATGTACAGCTTTCATACATCAGTTGAAACGTTCTCAAATGTAAAATTCAAAGCACTGGTGATGATAATGCAGGCTGTACATGTACGCAGATTCATAGTAGGATGTATGTCTGACATAGTGGGTTATTGATGTCCCTTGGGTCTTCTTTGTGCTTACCACATGACTCTTATATCTTTGTTGTGTGTGTTTGTGACAGTCATGGGGCTTAAACTCAGGGTCTGGACACTGTCCCTGAGCTTTTTACTCCTGGCTAACACACCACTGCTTGAGCCACAGCTGCTACTTTTGGCTTTTTGGTGATTCATTGGAGATAAGAGCCTTGTGGATTTTCCTGCCTGGGCTGGCTTAAAACTGTGATCTTCAGATCTCAGTCTGTTGAATAGCTAAGATCACAGGTATAAGCCACTAGTAACCAGCTGACTAGTCCATCTTTTAGACTACTTAGTAAAGGAGATGATCCTCCAAGTACAATGGCCTTAGAAGCAAGGTGACTCAGCCAAGAACACTGATGTTATTTGCTTTACTGGGTGAATTTCTTTTCTCACTATTAAGCCTAGATTACTGATAAGAAAGCTAACATGTACACACACCAGAGAGATGAATGACTCTTTATGTCCCAGATAAACTGCATTTGATTAACTTTGCTCACCAATCCCTAAGACCAGAGAAAGTTGAAATCACATGTCACAGAAAGAGAAAACAAAAAAATGTACTTGAAGTTTTTCCTCATTTGAGAAAGAACACTAAAGGTTAATGGAATAATAAGAGGAAGGGACCAGAGGAGAAACAGATCTTAGAGTCCCCAGATCTAAGCTTCCTGAGCTACTTCCAGCCTCTTGAGCTACACTCTGAGTGAAGGGGTGTATCAGTTACTCACTGCCACAAAAATACTGTGTGACAAACACAAAATCCCAATGACATATTACAATAAGCTCCTATGTTCATAGATCTACAAACCAAGGGCTTGGTTGGGGTGGTTCTGTTTCATGTAATTCTTGTCTTCCTCAAACAAAAAGAAGTTGAGAAATGTTCTCAGTGATGGGGGAAGGCACAAGGGGAATGAGAAAGTAGAGAAGTTGTGTCAAAAACCTCAGCTAAATCCATTACTTTTGACTTTTTCTGCAAGCCAAAGCAAGTCACATGGCTAAACTCAAATCCAGTCAGGGTGGGAGTGAAAAGTAGGGGAGAGTAAGAAAATGCACTGTCTTTAGGGAAAGGATTCCAAAATCACATAGCACCAAGAGGACGGCTATCAGGAATGGTTACAAACCTGGGACCAGTCATGCAGTCTACTTGGGTTCAGTGATTGGACCTCAAGTGCACTTGCAGAACAGATCAAGGTCACCAAGGTGATCAAGGGCAGCAGCCACCACAGAGGGAGATGCAGGATGGCTGAGCTAGGAGTAGAATGCTACCCTCGAAATACCTGGGAGTACAGAAAGCAGATACACAGAACATGGAATCATGGATGGTGTTGGAGAGACATCACAGTCAGGATGCAGAGGAGGAAGCGTGGAGATGTGACAACCATGGACCAATGATGCTTCTGAACAGTAGCCAAAGAGATGGGGACACGTCACACCTCATGGAGCCTACAGAGAGGCAAATGCCTTCTTGAGTTGCAGGCTGATGAACGTTGGGACCACTGAAAACTAGGTCACCCCTCCCACTCTGGGGAGACCTTCAAAAGGAATTGACTGTCCATGGTGGAGATGAGAATTCATGGGCTGAGGAGTGGAACCAATGGCAGTAACTAAGGATTATTTTGTAAACTAAGGATTATAAGGACTGAAATAATCAAAATTGCATCTAAGTATATCTTAGACACACACATGATCGTGACTATAAACTTGAACCCTGATACTTAATATGCCTCCATTTTCTGTACATTATCCTCAAAATACGTTTTGCAGAACTCCTTAATTCTTTTCTTCAGATCAATTCCATTGCTATTAGAAGCTTTTTTAAAGCTGTATCCATGCCCTGAATGAAGGTCAGAAGAGACACTGTACTGTGCTGCTTCCTCTGCTCCCTGCCCTGATGGTGCCTTTGGTTGCTCCACTCATATGGACAGCCTCATTGTCTAGCATCCTCCACAGTAACCTTAACTGGTGGCTTGGTGCATTTCTGATTTTGCTTTCATTCTGTTCCATCCTGTTTCTCCATAAATTTGTGGGAAGGGTAGAGAGTGGGGGAGGAGACCTGATGGAGCCAGGCTGTCCTCATCTGACTTACCAGTATTTGGAAGGCATTTAAATTCATTCCTTTTTTTTTTTCTATTGGAAGGGGAGTGAAATCCAAAATTTCTAGCTGTCTCTAAATACCAACTGACTAAGCTTAAAGACTCCCAAAATAAACAGCTTAGCATTCCGGAAAGTTATCAGAGACCAGGGGATGGGGGGGTTGGTACGTATTGCATATACCTCTTACCCTCCTCACTTATTCTGCTCAAGCAACCCCTGCAGTGCCAAGAAACATGACATGTGTTTGTTTTGTAGTCGGTCAATAAGGAATGAATGGTTCACCCTTTGGCTTGTGATGCTAGGATCCCAAAATAGAACATTATGTTGCCAACAAAATGAACCCAGATTCAGCTGCATTTGATTGTGCCCCTCCTCACATCCTTTCCTACTTGTCCCATATCTGCCCATCCTTATTAGAATGATTCAAAATTTGTACCCCTTCACATGTATTCTCATGTATTCACAGTAGTCCCTACACTCTCCTCTTAGCTCTTTAACAATATTTCTTTGAGAGCTGGTCAAATCTGCTTTCATCACTCCCATTGCTTACCCTACTCAGACATTACTAATTGATTGCAGCACTCCTCCTGCTGCTTCCAAATAAAAACGTCACAAAACATCTCAGCACAAATCTCTGTTCCAGACAGCCAGGACCAATCAATGAGAACTGGCATTTAAAGAGAAACAGCTTTGGGATACCAGATTTACATTCTATTTTGAACCCTTTGGCACTGAGAATAAAAAAATAAGTATAATAATAGCTATAGCTATCATTTACTGAACAAGCACTGTGCTAGATGCTTTCCAATTGCTATCTCTTTTCTTCTTATAAACTAAGCATCATTCTCCCCCCCCCATCCCAGTTTTACAAATAAGAAAACCAGAGTTCAGAGAAGTCACATAACTTGCCTTAGTTCACACAGCTTGGAAGTGATGGAAGTAAAAGCTAATTCTACTTCTAATATAGGACAAGGCCACTAGAAGTGTAGTCTCTCAATCCACCCTGTCCTACAGCTCCTGTGTCTGATGTGCCCTGCCATTTACTACTCCTTAGCTTATACCACTATCTTTCCCTAAAATGCTTGTCATGCTTTCTAGCTGCATGATGGACTCCCTAACTCCAGAACCAGCACCACTGGTATATCAGGTCCACTAAAACACTCTTCTTAATCTGGATGTAATCATTGCATCCTTTCCTATAACCCAACCCATCCTACAACACTCCACTGCTCCTCTGCAAAGATTCAGAACACCACAAATACTTTGTCAATATTGAAAGAGAGCAAGGAAGCAGGAGAAGAGAATAGGGTGGAATAGGTACTGGACCTGATCCTTGAGGACAGGCTATTGGTTCTTCAGTCCCTCAGGAACTCAAGAGATCCCATCATCCTTCTTTCAAGACACCAGGCAATTTGTCTACTTTCCCTTACCTCTCTCCAAGAGGTGGGTATTCATCCAACTATGAAGATACTATCTGCTATGGTCTCTCTCTCTGTTTCTCTCTCTGTGTCTCTTTCTGTCTCTCTTTCTCTCTCTCTCTCTTACACACACACACACACACACACACACACACACACACACACACACACATGCATGCACTCCTCTGCACACACAGAGTTGAGATGGAAAACTTTTGACTAACAAACAGAGTTAAATAAAGGCCTTAGCCTGGAATCAGTGCCAAATGTCAGATCCCAAGAGCAGGCTAGAGAAAGATGGTCACCAGTCTCTACCTCAATATGCTTCCTCCAATTCTCTTCCACATGCCAGAGGAAACATTGGGTCATATTGCACACACAGGCACACACACACACACACACACACACACACACACACACACACACACACACACACACACACACTTCTATGACTCCTCATTGCCCCCCCCAGAGGAAAAAAGCCTCAGATTTCTGAAAAGCATATATAATCTCCTCCATGATCTAAGCCCATGATCCAAAGGCCTTCAGCAACCTCCAACAACATGAGCCTCTATGGAGCCAACTGACCCCTGTGCCTGCACTCCTGTTATTCCTCTTTCTTGCAAAGACCAGCTCCTTCCTTTCATCCTAGATATGAGTTCCCTCACTCTCTATAAGCATGCCTTAATTCACCTGCTTCTGGCTTCCAGGTGGCAAAGGATCTCCCTAGGTGTGTCCATAGCCACCACACTGGCCTCACCTGGGCACCTCACAGAGCAGCTCATGCCATGTTCATGAAGGAGGGAATAAAAAGTCCCAGCCAAAAGCGCTACTGAAATCAGAATGGACTTCTGTACTGAAGTCTAGGTGATGGGGGGAGGCTCAAGGAAATGATCCTGATGGCCATTTTGACAGAAGCCAGCACATGGGACACTGGCTAGCATGCACTGTAAGAGAGACACTGCCTAACCCTCTTGCCATTCTATGCAGGAAGGAGGGCTGGGATTTGATTTATAACCTCTTTGGAAAGGGAAGTTTTAGATGTCCCTTTCTGTTTCCTGGTCCTCCGGGATCTCTGCATTCTCCGTCCTTTGTTTCTGAGTCTCTCTGATGAAGAAACTGACCCTGGATTCTGCTTTTATCCTCTTGTATTTTCAGGCACGACTTAGTTGATTCCTCTGGATTTTTAAGCTTCTAGGACCCAATATATCCTTTTGTTATTTCCTAATAACTGTAATGAGAATAGTGTTAAGTAGTTGCACACTATGCAATGGTTGTGAGCTAGGCTCATAAATGCATCCTCACAATTTTTGGATGCTCAGAGAAGTAAGAGAATCTATCTGGACCAAATAGAGCTGGCTCCATCACCAGCATTCTGGTCATCTCTGGCTCTAATTCCCCATGTTTTACTCTTCCCTTTCAACTCTCCTCTGGGGGCATCTTTCTCCCCTCCACTCACCATGAACGTGCAGTAGACAAAGGGGGGAAAAAGCTACTTCTAATGTGTTCTCTCTACCCTGATCTTTTCCTTCTCTCAATAAATCCATTTAAGAGTAAAGAGTTTGATGGACAGTTTAATAGAGCTCTCCTTAAACCTGGCCACATTAATGATTTCTGGCTGGCTAAATGTCAACTTCCGTAGCTCAATAGCTATTTTCCTTCCTTAACAATCAGTGTTTCACTTGGGGTTCTTTATTTGGTGGACAGGGTACAGTGTTTTAATGGGTCATCCTAAGTTAGTGGACCTGGGGTTTAAGCTAGACTTGCTGTGTGACCTTGAGCAAATCATTTAACCTCTCTGGACCTTAATGGCCATAAAATGGTGATAATAATGTCCAGGTCCTGCCTATACATTATGAAAGAGTATTTCATTGTGTCTCGACTGTTTTCTAAGCATTTTGGAGAAGGAGCCAAAGCACATAAACATGTTAGCTTCTCTGTGTTCTTCTTTTGAAAGATAAAAATGAAACAGTGAAACAAAGACTAGCTTATCACTGCACTGCCATCTAGGTGATGCAGATGTGCTCTGCCCAGGACACTTGTGCAGATGCAAAACTTTCTACAAACTTAGAATTATGTTTTCTTGGGGGTCATTCTAATCTCTTTTTAAATTAATATAAATGAACTCTCATCTCTGGGAAATAAAAAAGGTGGTGCCTTCATAGACTGTCTGGCATAGATCCCATCCATCCTCTATTGTAGCAGAAAGAAACTTGAATTTCAGAGATGTAAAGCCATTGCTCATGGTCACAGGACAAGCTAGTTTGGATTTAACTGTATTCCCTTAATTAATAGGCAATCCTTACTGCAAATGGACAGGTATGTGTCCAGGAAGGGTAAACAGTAAGTAGTATGAGTTGGAGAATTCTGAGCAAGAGAAAACTTTTAGTGGGGATATAGTAGTTAAAGTTTGAGGATCTATGTAAAAACTCATAGAGCAAGAATTATTTGTAAAAGGCTTTTTTTCTGCTTCTGTCAAGATGATGGTGTGATTCGTGCTCTTGGTTCTGTTAATGTGCTGTATTATGTTTATTGATTTACTGATTTAGCTATAATGAGCCAGTCTTGTAGCCCTGAGATGAAACGAACTTGATTTTAGTGTATGATTTTTTTGTAGAATTTGGTTAGCAAGTATTTTATTAGGGAGTTTCATGTCTATATTTATCAAAGAGATTGTTTATAGTTCTTTTCAATATTGTTGTTGAATCCCTGTCCAGTTTGGGGATAAGTGTAATGCTGGCCTCATAGAAATACTACAGTGATCACTCCTTTTCTATTTTATGGAGAAGTTTGAGGTGTATTAGTATTAGTTCTTCTTCAAAGGTTTTAAAGTATTCAGCTAAGATACATCTGAACTTAGACTTTTCTTTGTTTGGAGTTAAATTATTGTCACTTCAATTTCATTACTTGTTTAAATGGTTTACATCCAGTTTTGGTACATTTCAGTTATCTAGGAATGCATCTACTTCCATGAGATTTTCTGTTTGTTGGTATAAGTTTTGCAAAGTATTCTCTTATAATATCCTTAATTTCAAAAGCTTTGGGGGAAGCTATGGGAAGAAAAACAGCTTGGTACTGGAACAAAAACACACCTGTAGATGAATGGAACAGATAGAAGACCAAGAAATAAGCCCATATACATATAGCCATCTGATGTTTGACAACTGAGCCAAGAATATATGCTGAAAAAAGGACAGTCTATTTCAACAAATGGTGCTTAGGAAAACTGGACATCCATATGTGAAAAACTAAAACTGGGTTCCTATCTGTCACTACTCACTAATAGCAATTAAAATTGGAACATGGACCTCAATATAAGACCTAGCACCTTGAAACTACTACAAGAAGGATTAGGAGCTTATTACCATAGGCAGAAACTTCCTGAATAGAATTCCAGAGGCCCAGAATATAGGAGCAATAATTTTGAAGATGAGGTTGAATTAAGCTAAAACGTTTCTGCACAGCAAAAGACATATCACTAAGCCTGCAGAATATGAGAAGATCTTCCACAACTATGCATACATCCAGGGACTAATAACCAGAATACAAAAGGAGATCAAAAACCTCCTGAAGACAGAAGGACTTAATAAACCAATTAGTAAATGGGGAAAAAAGGTACATTGAGACTTTTCAGACAAGGAAGTAAAAATAGCCAATAGCCAATAGCCATATGAAGAAATGCTCAACATCTCTGGCCATAAAGGAAATGTAAATCAAAAAACACTGAGATTCTATCTCATCCACGTTAGACTGGGCATAACTAAAAATGCAAATAGAAACAAATGCTAGCAGTGATGTGGCAGGAATGAACCTTAGTATTTGGTTGGTAGGAATGTAAACTATAACAACCACTATGGAAGGCAATTTGAAGATCCCTAGGGAGGAGGGGAATGAAAGTGCCTTATGATCCAGTAGTACTACTCTAGGGCATTTATCCTAAAAGATTACAAGTTAGGATACAAGAACAGCACTTATACACCCACATTCACTGCTGTACAATTTATGATAGCTAAGTTGTATCATCAGTCCTAGTACCTTACTATCGATCAAGAAAATATATTGAGATATAGATATTTCCATTCTTCCACCAGGAAGAATGACACATCCTTTGCAGGGAAAGGGATTGAAAAAGCTACGTTAAGTGAAGTAAGTTAAGTGTAGAGAGGCAAAAGATACATGGTTTTACTCTTATATGTGGAAGTTAGATCTGAATGATAAACATATGTGAAGACATATCCAGGATCATACTCATACATACACTAACAATTTGACTAAAGTGTAGCATATGCTTAAGCTTAATGACATAACTCCTTTGAAAGAATAAGGTACAGTTTAACAAAATGCATATCAGGAGGCTTAAACATGTTTTGTAAGCCAGGAAGGAGAATCAAGAGGAAGGTGCACTTGTCATTTTGGGCCCTGCTTGTGTGACATTGCTGCTTTCTCGGTCTCAGGGTCCTGTGAGGAAGTCAGAACAGAGGGCTTGGTGAAGCTTTTGATAGACTAACTCCTCACCTGTTTGAAGATTTAGGTAATCTTACAATCCCATCTGTTCAGAACATGATCTGGATAAGTTAATATCACTATCTCGAAAGCCACGGGTCCAGTTGGGCACTTAGATGCTTCATCTCATTAAATCCTCACAGACAACCTGCTACAGAGGATGGACACAGAAACTCCGAAAGCCTGAGTAAGTTATTTAAGGCCACACAGTTAGTAAGTGACAGAGTTGGTCCATCCATCCCAGCTTCATATTCTTAATCACTGCATTCGATGGAAAACAACCCCACTGGCACAATCTGGAGAGATAATGAGCAGGCTGGGTGTTTGTCTAAGCTGTACTGTCTTCTAGAACATAGAAGACTGGGAGAGGGGTATATATATGCAGACCCAGTGAGGGTCCCTGGTAAGGAGGAAGGTACCCTAAAACCAGAAATAAAGAGGACTGGATTTGCTCTAGTCTAAACACTAGCTCCCTGCACCTAGATTTTCATGAGCAAGTGATCTCTGAGGATGTGCTGGACCGCAGAGAATCCAGAGAAATGTAAAATAAGATGCAGCCCTTGTGTTTAAGGAAACCATTGTCTCCTGAAGGAAACAGATGCATATACAACTCTAAGACAACACAAACAGAAGTTAGTGTTTTATGGAAGAACAGGTGCAATGTTTTTCATGGGAGCCAAGAATGTACGAATTCATTCCCAAACAAGATACATCATCACCCAATCCCCATTGCAAGAATAGTGTGTATCTTTAAAAAAATGATGAATGATAGTGATTTCTCTCAAATTAATGGTAGCAGACAGACTAGGCCATCATATAAACTGTTTTGTTAAGTGTGAAGTGCTTAATGCTTCAGTTACATGGACAGTTCATCTATCCAGAATGTCTCTTTCCTTGGCCTTAGCCAGGCAGTCAGGGTTTATGGCCCAATAACTGTGTTCCTACAAAAGGGGCTTGTTCTCAGTAATGGCTCTAGTTCCTTCTGTTATAGAAGCCAATTTATTTTATCCATATGAAATAAATTCCAGTTGTCTCTCGTCTGAATAACATCTAATTTGATTCTTTGTTGGAATTGGGTTCTTTTCTTTCTTCTTTCTCTCTCATGCACGCCTCTCTCCCTTTTTTTAGTCTGATGTTTTATGAATGGCCCAGAATGGATACAAAAATGACTTAATATAATTGGAGACATTTCTGAGAATAAATGAGAATCCAATAGTCCTTGAAGAATCAGGAGGACCTTCGTGTCTGGATCCCACTTTGGCGTGGGCAGAAGTGAGTTACAGCTCTTGCTCTGAACTCAAGTTATGGGTGAATGGCTGTCCACTCAGCATTTAAAAACCGTTCTGTGACTTAGTCCCTATTTACATCATCAGCCTCTGTGCATCCCGGACTCCACCTCTGGGACCAGGTGAAACGTCTCTGTTGTTTTGTTGATACTCCATGAGTTGGTTCCCTGCCAAGGCCTTGTGCCAAGGCCCTGTGGCTGGAAGACACATCCAGCCTCCAGCCTTTCTAATTGTACTGACAATTCATAACTGTCTCCTAGTAATGAATTTTCTCATCACTGTCTTTAGGAAGTCTTCCTTAATGCCCCTATGTCTGGATGAGATACCTCCTCTGGGCCTCCTCCCTGGATATCTGTATACCCTCAACCAATCATCATTCTAACCATTTGTTCCTCTCTCCCTTTTCATCAGGCTACAAGTTCCCGGGAGTAAAGTCCATGGCTATCTCTCTTGCCCCATATATTGCTACTGTACAGGGACCCTGAGAAATAATTGAACTTCTCCATAGCTCTTTCTTTATCAATAGCAATAACCTAGGATATTTGAATGGGTTGAACGTTAATGTACACCAAAAGCTTAGCACACAGCAAATGGATGGTAATACGAACTCCTGCCATTAGTGACCATTGTTTTCCCAACAATCATCATAGTGCTTTTCAGAGAATTTTCATTCGATAAATATTTTTGAGGAATAAAGACATAACTGTCATGCTAGAGTTTTCAGTCCTCAGGAAACAACTGGCTGATGTAATATATAATATAATACAACATATATTACATATCATGTGTCCTATAATATTATATACTATAATATGTACCTATATAATATATTATTAAATGCTATATATATATATATACTACATATATTATTAAATACTATAATGTTAAGTATAATTAAATACTATATGTGATTTCCTTTATTTTTTAATTCAGAAAGGTACAAAGGGTAATAAAAATAAGAGGTTTATCCCTCTCTCTCTCTTAAATGGGAGCATCGGACCCTAAAGCCTGTTGAACAGGCAAAAAAAGGGAAAGGCCGAACAGGAGAAGGAGCTTCCTGAAACACAAAAGGCCCCTGTGAGAAGTGTTACGTGAAATCATGCGCACAAAGCTCTCAGCCTGCAATGAGGCCCCACTGGGTGAGGACTACCATTCTCATACAACCTCTCTCCTCTGTTGTTCTCTCTGCTAAGTGGCTGCAGGTAGCATCAGTCTCTCATCCTGGGGACCCAGAGCCCTTGGCATTCTTTCTACACTGACCTCTGGCCCTCATAGGAACATGGGAGCTGATCTAAGATCACAACTGACCTACATCTGTTTCACAACGGGACACACAGTAGCAAAGCACAGTAGGATTCTGGCTTAGCATGTGCTCCACCTCTCTTGAATGTGTGAGTCATTAGACTTGGGTTTGGTAAAGTCAGGGAAAGGAATATCTTCAGATTGCCAGGTGTTATACTTATATCAGAGAAACCCCCAGGCCTGCAATCAGGTGCAGGGACTGATGACATGAACCATAACCACCTCACATAAGCACTGCACGCCTCCATCTTCCTCACAGCCTGTGGTCAACCCCCTACGCACCTTTCATCCTCATCATGTAGACATGGACACAGAAAGCTAAGAAGTTGCAGACCCTGGCTGAGACAGCTCAGTTTGTAAGCGTCTGAAGCCACCTGTGTGGGTTTAGGTCTGAGATCTTCATCCCACATCCAGAGGCTCTATCAGATCTCTCTTCTAGGTCACAGTCCCTCAGCCCTTTAGGAATGCCAAATCCACATGCCTCCTCCATTTCAGAGCTGGCATCTCATTATAGCTCTGATCCTCCATCCTGACCCTTCACTATCAACATGACACACTTCTTGCTCTACTTCTCTGTAAAAATAACCCCCAGAAAGTGGAAGAAACTTAGCAGGCCCTATTCAACTCCACCCTAATCCTAAGAGAGAGGTTACACATCAGAATCTCCTGAGGCAATTTTTAAAAATTATCTTTAAGGGTTTGTTGTTGGGGGATTTAATTTTTTGAGTTCCAGGTATATTTTAGAGATGAGACCCTGGTCCATTGTATGGCTAGTGAAGATCTCCCAAGTTACTCAAGCTGATTCAAAACTTTGGCAAAGTAGCAGGGAATAAAATTAACCCTCAAATATCAATGGCTTTTCTGTATGCTAACAATGAGAAAAGCATGGCTGAAATCAGGAAATAAACTCCATTTGTAATAGCCCCACAAAAAATAAAATACCTAGGAATTAACTTAACCAAAGAAGTGAAGGACCTCTATGATGAAAACTTTAAAAACTTGAAAAAGGAAATCAAAACAGAACTCAGGAAGTGGCAAAAACCTCCCAGGCTCCTGGATTGGAAAGATAAACATTGTGAAAATGGCAATACTTCCCAAAGCTATCGACAAATTCAACGCGATACCTATCAATATTCCAACCTCATTCTTCAAGGAAACATAAGAGGCAATCCAAAAATTCATATGGAACAATAAAAGACCCCGAATAGCAAAAACAATCCTTAACAGAAAGAACAGTGCAGGAGGTATATCAATACCAAATTTCAAACTCTACTCCAAAACAATAGTAATCAAAACAGCTTGATACTGGCACAAGAACAGACCTCAGGACCAATGGAATAGAATTGAAAACCCACAAATGAACCCACAGACCTATAGCCATCTAATCTTCGATAAGGGAGCTAAAAAAATAGAATGGAAGAAAGACAGCCTCTTCAGTAAATGGTGCTGGCAAAATTGGTTAATTACTTGTAGAAAACTAAAGCTAGATCCTTATATATCACCCTGCACCAGAATCAACTCCAAATGGATCAAAGACCTCAGAGTCAAAGCAGACACTCTGAAAACATTACAGGATGGAATAGGAGAATCCCTAGGTCTCCTTGTCACAGGCCGAAATTTTCTCAATAGAGACCCAGAAACACAACAAATCAAAGAAAGGTTGGACAAATGGGATTGCATGAAATTACAGAGCTTCTGCATGGCAAAGGACATACCTAGCAAGATCAATAGAAAGCTCACTGATTGGGAGAAGATCTTCACTAGCCATACAATGGACAAGGGTCTCATATCTAAAATATACTTGGAACTCAAAAAATTAAATCCCCCAACAACTGCCCAATAAATAAGTGGGCTAAAGACTTAAAGAGAAACTTCTCTAAAGAGGAAAGAAGGATGGCCAATAGACACATGAAGAAATGCTCAACCTCTCTAGCCATAAAAGAAATGCAAATCAAAACAACATTGAGATACCATCTCACTCCAGTTAGAATGGCTAAAATCAAGAACTCTAATAACAACAGATCCTGGAGGGGATGTGGATAGAAGGGAACCCTACTGCATTGTTGGTGGGAATGTAAACTTGTTCAACCACTTTGGAAAGTAGTATGGAGGTTCCTCAAAAGACTCCACATAGAGCTCCCCTATGACCTAGCAATCCCACTTTTGGGCATTTACCCAAATGACCACAAACAAGGCCACACTAAAGCTACCAGCACAACTATGTTTATTGCAGCCTTATTTACCATAGCTAAGATATGGAACCCACACAGATGCACCTCAGTAGATAAATGGATCAAGAAAATGTGGTATATATACACAATGGAATTCTATGCCTCCATCAGAAAGAATGGCATTGCTCCATTTGTTAGGAAAGGTAAAGACTTGGAAAAAATTATATTAAGTGAAGTAAGCCAGGCCCATGGCTTAGGTCCCATGGTTTCCCTTATTTGCAATAACTAGTATATGTCTGAGACATGCAGAAAAGGTAAGATAAGTTGATGTTAGGTGAAATGAACCCCAAGATAAGTACTCAAATGTTTTTTTTTCTTTCTTGCAATTGTTTCTAACATATTTATAAGATGATTTCTTTGTTGCTTTGTATGTCCCTCCCCTACAGTATAACCCCTGCTTTCATTGTATTTGATGTTGGTATAATTTGTGGAGGGGAAGGGCAAAACAAACTATTTAAATAGAGATACTGGTGGACCCACTGTAACAATGAGATGTACAAGTCATTATGGTGAAAAACAAACTTTCCAACTTTGGCCAGGTAGGGGCAGGGGAGGAGGGGGCCAGGAGATGGGAAGGGATGGGAAGGGGAAACAAAGGAGGAGGCAACAATGCTTGATTAAAAAAAAATGTACTCATTACCATGCCCATGTAATTGTAATCCCTCTGTATGGTATTTTCACAATAAAAAAAATTTTTAAGTAGAAAAGAAGAAAGACAGCCTCTTCAGTAAATGGTGCTGGAAAAATTGGTTAATCACTTGTAGAAGTCAAAGCAGACACTCTGAAAACATTACAGAATGGAATAGGAGAAACCCTAGGTCTCCTTGGCACAGGCCGAAATTTTCTTAAAAGAGACTCAGAAACACCACAAATCAAAGAAAGGGTGGACAAATGGGATTGCATGAAATTGCAGAGCTTCTGCATGGCAAAAGACATAACTAGCAACCTCAATAGGAAGCCCACAGATTGGGAGATCTTCACATATCTAAAATATTGTATAAGATATTTCTTTGTTGCTTTGTATGTCCCTCCCCCATGGTTAACCCTTGTTTTCACTGTATTTGATGTTAGTATAATTTGTGGAGGGGAAGAAAAAAACATATTGTTTAAATAGGGATACAGGTGTTCCCATTGTAACAATGAGATCTACGAGATGTTATGTCGGAAAACGCGTACCTGCTTCCTGGTATTTTATTTTGCTCAGCTTTGATTTGGGCACTCTAAGGAATTATACTGTTTGAGAACTCCCTTGAATCTACTACATTTCCATTAATACATTCATATGCAGTTGCATACCACCCAACATATTTACTTATAAGTTTATAAGCTAAACGTAGCTTCCACGTATAAGTGAAAACATGGATCCTGTGTCTCTCTGGCTTTGACTTACTTCACTTAACATAACGTTTTCCAAGTTTTGCCATTTCTTTACAAATGGTATAGTATCATTCTTTCTAGTAGATGTGTAAAATTTCCTTTGTATATATGCCACAGTTTCTTGATCCATTCACCCATTGTGGGGTGTCTGGGCTGATTCCATACCTGGCAGTTTATAAAAGTCTAGACATATTGGCTCTGCCCCTGACTCTCAGAAAGCCAAAACTTTCCAGGATTAGATGTCTCCAGTAGATCAGATTTGATGTCTCCATAGATTAAATAATACAGGTTTCTGTTATTGACAACAATAATCTCCAGGCTTCCAAAGGGTGACAGAATCCTCCCCTGAAGGGAAGTTGTTCTTTGGAGTCAGATATTTCTGAATTCAACATGGTTCTTCTTTGAACAGCTCCATGACCTTGAGGGAACCCTGAGACCTCTAAAAACATCCATGTCCTAGGATAGAAAACCAGAAGCAAGATCCAGAGCATTTCAAGATGTTCAAGCATCCAAATGCACAGAAACTGGAAGAAACAGGACAACACTGTGTAAGTCTATGGCAAAATCCCACTCCAATGGTAATGGAGTCAACACAGGCCAGTTCCTCCCCTATTCTGCTCAGACAAGATAAGAAGGTGAAGAGCTAGTTGACTGGGGCTGAAATGAGAGTTTTTAAGTCTGATTGGGCTTCACCTCTAAATACTTCTGTGATCTTGGGTAAGGTACTACATGCCTCAGTTTCCCCATCTGTAAGTGAGGCTAACATCCCATACCCTGAAGTGCCCAGGAAATATTAGAGGAAGGTGAGTGCATAAGCACTTCATCCAGACAAAGTGCTAACTACCCTGTGTGAAAACTAAAATGCACATTTCTCTTTCCATTGCCTCTCTCTTACACCTCTGCAAAATCAAGTCGACACACTGTTGACTCTGACCGTAAGTACCCAGAGCTGGACCAGAATTTCAAGGACTCTCGGTCCTTCAGTTGCCAAGTAAACAGATTGTTGTTTTTAAACTATAGGGATTTAGGACCTAATCCACAGGAAATGGGCTTGGCAAATCACCCTAAAAAACAGCACAATTTCTAACCCAATCTCCATCCAGGTCTTTGTTCACTGATACAAAATTAATTAACAGTCATCTCTGGCTGGGGCTACTCCAGGAAAAAGGGGTGGTCAGTTCCAAAGCAGGACATAGAAGGGACAAGCACATTAGACAAAAACATGAAGGTCCAAAAAGACCTGACCAAGGATGAGAGCTGAGCCAAGTCCAACAGGGAAGAAATTAATAGAGCAGATGTGCACAAGGAGTAGGGGAAAATGGCAAGTCCTGTTTCTGGGTCCTGAAAACCAGATCCATAAAATGTAAGATGGAAAAATTTATAGCATGACTGGCTCAGTACTCAGCTAGCTAATGACTGTCAGATCTTCCTGTCCCACTGCTCTGGGTTGTGCTTGAGATAAGAGCCCTGGAGCCAGCTGCCGCCACCATTTAACAACCAAATTATTTACCTCTTTGTGCCTCTGCTTTCCCAACTAGAAACTAGGAATATTGCCAGCAGGATGGCACACACCTTTAATCCAAGTTCTCATGACACTTAAGACAGGAGTACTGGGAGTTCCAGGCCAGCTTGAG
Organism: Dipodomys merriami; assembly: GCF_024711535.1. Lineage (NCBI taxonomy): Eukaryota > Metazoa > Chordata > Mammalia > Rodentia > Heteromyidae > Dipodomys > Dipodomys merriami. The sequence goes on from NW_027202382.1 coordinate 34,843,657, forward strand.
CTAAGTAGAGCTAAATAGCAAGACCCTCACTCAAAGAGAAAGGGGCAAGAGGCTGGGGAGGGGAGGAAGTATGAGAAAGGAAATAGCAGGGAGGGAACCATTGGAAGAAAAAGAAAGGAAAAAGCAGGGAGGGGAGAAAGAAAAAAATAGGAAAAGGTAGGGAAGGAAGGGAGTGGAAGAAAGGAAGAAAAAGAAAGGAAAGAATGGGAAGGGGAGGGGACAAGGGCAGAAGAGAGGAGAGGAAAGCAGAGGAGAGAAGAGAAAAGGCAGAAAGTAGAAATAGATTGTCAATCTATTGCCAAGAGAATTAAATGAGATAAATCAGTAGTCTAGTCATAAAACTGTAGGGAAAAATGAAACGAGTCTATCTTCAAAGAAGGCACAACCAGCAGGAAGGATAACCATAAGCCACAAGTTGCTATTCAATGTGCTAAGTCGTTACTCAAAACCTATAGAAAGCAGGAACCGACAAAATATAGCCTATTAGCCAAATTCAGCATTTTGGTAAATAAAGTTTGATCAGAATGCAAGACACTTATGCATCTATATCTTGTCTATAACTTAATAATGGAGCCATTGTGCTGCATCAGAGACCATAGGGCCCACATGGCAGGAAACATAAACTAGCTGGCCCTTTACAAAACATGTTGCTGTTTCCTATACCAGAAAAAGAAGTTAGCTCTGTTTCAAATGCCAAGAAAGCAGAGAATTTTGGGGCCTTTCCTATACCTTGACCTCTTTAAATAGATGAACCTTTATTTTTTTTCCAGCCAATGAATTAATAGTTTCGAATATTTTGATAGCCAGGCACCCGTGGCTCCTACCTATAAACCTAGCTACTCAGGAGGCTGAGCTGTGAGGATTGCAATTCAAAGTAATCCAGGCATAAAAGTCTATGAAACTTTTATCTCCATGTAACCACTAAAAAAGGAGGAAATGGTGATTGGAAATGTGGTTCAAGAGGTAAAGCACTGTCCTTGAGCAATAAAACCAAGGCAAAGAGCTCAGGCCCTGAGTTCAATTCCTAATACTGGCACCAAAAAAAGGGTTTATTTTGTTTTTGACTTTTTGCCAGTCCTGGGACTTGAACTCAGGACTTGAACTGCCCAAGGCTAATGCTCTACCACTTGAGCCACAGCTCTACTTTAGCCTTTTCTGAGTAGTTTGTTGGAGATAAGAGTCTCACAGACATTCCTGCCTAGGCTAGCTTCCAATCACGATCCTCAGATCTCAGCCTCGTCAGTAGCTAGGATTATAGGCATGAGCCATAGGTGCCCAGCTTAAAAAAATGTTTTGATAATTGGCTCAAAGTCCTGTTAGATGCAAGACTCAAAACTGAGTCTAATGACATCACATATAAGGCGCTTTAACCTGCCCCAAATGAGTGATATCTTTAAGATGGATATTGAAGGATAAATATGAATCTCCTAGATAGAAATGAAATCCAAAATCTGAAGGAGGTCCAAAGGTAAATGACACAGAAGGAAAAAAGTGTTCAGGAGATAAACATAGCTAGAAATTGCAAATAGTTGAGTGTGAAGAGATTTGGAAATATCATATCTGGATATGGAGGTTTTAAAAACAGAAGAGAAGCATCCAGAGGGTCGACATTAATATGGGAAAAACAACAAACTGTCCACCAGCATGTCTAAGGAACAGCATTTCCACCAGACTGGATTCAGAAGCAATCCATCCATCACCAAAAATCTGACATCATCGAACCTAGTTATCTCACTGTACAGATGTCAAAACGAGGCCCAGAGGAAGAGGAAGTCCTGCTAGGGACACAGTATAACACTAATATCAGACCCAGGGTGCTATAGCTGGGTCCAGAGACCCTCCCCTTGCACCTGCAGATGGCAATGATTCTGAGGTCCTTGTGGTCAGCTCATCTACCTTGCCAGATCCTTGCAAATCTGCAACCAGTTGGCCAAAGATCTCCTCTCTCTGGGACTTATTAACCCAAATATTGATCTGAGATGTATCTCGGGGTACTATGGAGCCACCATGCAGTTTAAGATGAGCAATGCTGGCTGGAGGCTCCCCATCGTACCCGGGGTGTTTTGATAAGTTCACAGATTGCCAACTTCTCCTATTAAATACACAACTTACAAACGAGGCAAAGTTTAACCCACTCTAATCAACTGTAATATGAAGCAGGGACTTGCTGCTCCCCGCCAAAGTCCCTGTGTGTGCATCATGCTCATCATTAATGGTCTTGGAGCCCTCTGCTTCCTGAGATCGGTTATTTATGAGGGCTGGAATTACAGATTTCAATTAAGTGCTTTACGCTGGTTCTGAAATGCACTGGGATCTACTCTGGAGAAATATAAATGCTGAGATGAAATGCAATCCTCCACTTCCCCACCTCCTTGCTTCTTGAGGTACCATCCTTTCAGCAGCAGTGCAGTGCAGGGCATACAGATCGAGTTCTAGATTCAAGTCCTGTCTACATCACCTGCTGTCCTTCCATTAAGCCTCCCCTTCCTCGGTGGGTATGGGGGGGGGGCTCAGAATTGTGTGACATAGGCTGAGAGGCTGGCTGTTGAATAAAATGTGCTTTCCATACACGCTTGCCTCTCTAAGGACTTTTGTGAGAATCAACACCACCTAGTAGGCATTGATTAAGTACCTACTATGTGCAAGATGGATACTCAAGAAATGATAGGTAAGAAATACCTCTAGAACATGCTTTGAAATCAGTCAGAACCAAGTTTGACTTCTCACTCTGCCTTACTCAAACCATGGGGCCTTAGATATGCCAGCCTGTCTGAAACTCAAGTTCCTCTCCCTTAAAGTGGGGCTATCAACATCTGCATCACACAATGCCAAGAACTAAATCTATCAGCCTGAAAGATGCACCCCGCTATTCCCCTATCCCCTTCCTCCACTGGGAGGGTATTGGTAGCAAGAAGGCAAATCTTTGCTTTCTCTCAATGATTGCCCATTCTTTGAATTCTTATTTACTTCTCAACCACTCCCTCCTTTATTGCTATATCATAAGCAATAAGTAAAAAGATAAGAAAATAGCAACTGCTATAGCCTTTATGACCAACCCCCAAATATTTATCTTTTTTCTTAGTTGTATTCCTTGGGAAAAATGCCTCATCCATCACATCATCAGATAAATATCTGCTCCTAAGCTCTAGGTTTTTGTTTTTGTTGTTGCTGTTGTTCTTGTTTCTTTTTTATTTTTGTGTATTTGTGCTGGTCCCGGGGTTTGAACTGTGGGCCTAGATACTGTCCCTAAGCATTTTTGCTCAAGGCTGGTGTTCTACCACCTGAGCTACAGCTCCACTTATGGCTTTATTGGGGTGGGGGTGGGGGTTGCTAGTTAATTGGAGATCAGTCTCACAGGCTTTCCTGCCTGGGTTGGCTTCAGGCCTCAGATCTCAGCCTACTGATTAGCTAGGATTACAGGCTCCAGCCACTAGCTCCTAGCAGCTCTAGTTTTATAAACAGAAATAATTGTCTCTGTGATAAAGATTGAATGATGCCTCTTTCAGAGAAAAGGTATAGCAAAAATGGGGCTGAGGAATATAGAAAACTGGGTTTAAAGGGGAGTTACAGGGACCAAGCGTGAGAGCAGGGCTCCTGCATTAGGCTGAGTGCTGCGAGGGCAGGGAGGCATCTTCTTGGAAGACTTGCAGGTACTCACAGAACAGCCACTTGGCTGCCTCAGTCACCAAGGTAAGGAAAGCCTGAGACCCTCCCGCTCTGACATTGACGGTTCCGTGAGCACATAGCTTCCCAAGCTGGGCCTCCTCTCTAAGTCTACAAAGTAGGGAAAATAAAACCAACCTCCCTGGGGCTTATTGAGAGAATTACACAGAATATAAGATGTGCAATGTTTTGAAAACTCTAAAACATCTGGGCCCATAGAGAAGAATCCCAGAAGACAGTGTGAAACAAGAGAAAGAAGCATGTGTGTGCATGCTTACACATACACACACACACACACACACACACACACACACACACACACGCACGCACACACGCACGCATGTCAGTGGCCTGAGATCTTCTGGCCTGGGGTGTATGACCCCAACAGATGTCATTGTCATCCCTGCTGGCCGGCTCGCTGCAGCCCCAGATCCTGGCCCCCTTCTCCTGAGCTGGGCAGGACTGTGCTCCAGCTAACAACCTCAGCCTCCTTCACATTCCAGACAAGCTGCAGAAGTAAGCCACTGACAGATTTCCCATTAACTCACTCCAGCCTCACTGCCTGGAAAGCCAAGCCTTCCCTTGTTATCAGCAATTTCTCAAAGAAGGGTGGGAAAGTGACAAAGACAGCAGGACTCACAGCAAGAGAGGAATGCCAACTTAGTTGTCTTAACTTGAGGAGACAAGGAAGAAATGTGAGTGATGTGATGATTATTCTCCTGTGGTTACTACTGTGCTCCCCTCAACGCAGATTTCACCTCTCTGAGCCTCAGATCTTAAACTTTTACACTGATTTTGCTTTCCCAATGAAAAACATTAAGGTCTAGGCACAGTGGTGCACACCAGCAATTCTAGCTACTCAAGACACAGAAATATGCTGGGCACCAGTGGCTCACGTCTGTGATCCTAGCTACTCGGGAGGCTGAGATCAGAGGATCATGGTTCAAAGCCAGCCTGGACAGGAAAGTCTGTGAGACTCTTATCTCCAATAAACCACTAGAAAACTGGAAGGGGCACTGTGGCTCAAGCGGTAGAGCACTGGCCTTGAGCTGAAGAGCTGAGGGATAGTGTCCAAGCCCGGAGTTCAAGCCCCACAACTGACCAAAAAAAAAAAAAAAAAAAAGACAGAAATAGGAGGATCATAATCCCAGGACACAGCCAGACCTGGGAAAAAGTTGCAAGGCTCTATGTGAAAACTAGACTAAGGCAAAAAAAAAAAAATCAAGGAGGGGGCATGTTTCATGGAGTTAAGTGCCTTAACAAGCATGAAGCCTGGGTTCAAGTTCCAGTACATCTATGTGTATGTTGTCCTTTTTTCTCCTGTCTTAAAATATTCAGAAATCCTGTATGCTGATGAATTGGGGGTTTTCAGTCTCATCTATTGTCTGTTCTAATAATCCTCATGAAACATTAGGATAAGAATGATAAATGTTCCACTGCCCATATCAGAGAGTGCAGACTCAGAGAGTGAACCCTCGGAGAGCAGAGCTGGGTCAGCCGACATCACTCCACCACATTTTTCATGATCTTTACACCTCTCCTGTGAATGACAATTGTCTAGACCATAATATGCCCCATGGCATGAGTGACACTTGATTTGCAGGAACAAATGTGAAGTTCTTCGAGGTCAATCTAATCATCCCCCCTGCCTTCACAGTACCTCTGATCTTTTTTTTTTAAGGACTCAGAAATTTGGAGGAAATTAAAGTGCCAAAATAATGACTTTGATGTTAGGAGCATTAGACATGCTTGGACATCTCTTTAGAACTTTGCTCCCCAGTTTCTTCACTGGCAAGTGGTTGCCTTGTGCATATTAGTTCTTATTGGCAACCCAAAGAGTAGACTAGGAGAAAAGCATAGGGCATAGGAACTTGCTCAAGGCCATAATGGACTGAGCCTGATTTGGCAAATTTCTAGCGTCCCTCTACTAGGATGAGAGAGGAAGGAGAGAATGCAGATATAATCAAGTTTAATGGAGGTCATACTAGATTGGTATAGACTCTAATCCAATCAGCTGTGTCCTTCTAAGAAGAGGAAAATGGAAAGCCCAGAGACGGGCACTAGAAGAATGCAATGTGGTGACAGAGACAGACAGTGGAGTGATGTGTCTACAAATCAAGCACTACAAGATTGACAGTTACCACCAGAAGCTAGAAACAGACAGGAGAAAAATCTCCCCTAAGCCTTCAGAGAGAGCACAGGCTCACTAACACCTTGATTTTGGACCTCAAACAGAGATTTCATTTCTGTGGGTTTTGAGCCATCCAGTCTGTGGAACTCTGTAACTGGTAACAACAACAACAACAACAACAACAACATAATACAATAGCATTAGTAGAACAGTAAATGAAGGACAAATGATACAACTAATGGAATAAATCTTCCCCTGAAAGTCTAACCTCTTCTGATTGGCAAATGCCTTTGTAGATTTCATTGTCCTGTGGGTCCATCCCAAATAATAGAAATTAGGCAAGGCTTTGCCTTGGTCCATTGCAGATAATGTCTTCATAAATAATGTATAAGTTTTGATTTCAGTAATTTCTAAGTCTCTTCCCAATTCTCTACCTTTTAACAAACTACCACCCTCTTTCAACCATCTAACCACTCATCATTCATAGAGTATGGGCCTCACATTTACCTTGGGTACTATCCCCAGGACTGCAAAATGTAAAAGGCTTAGATACCTGGGAAACGAAGATACATAAGATAAATTCTATAATTCTATAGTACATGAGACTTAGATTCTTCATAGCAGAGGCTTCAAGGAGGAAACAAACATATGATCTAATGAAGAACCAAGTTCAAATGCGGAAACCAGCTATGTAGAAAACAAAACCAGAGAAGAAGACAGGAAGGAACAGAGGTAAGGAAAGTGACTATAGTTATGGAAAAAACAAGTAGATATCTTTGAGGCAAATGGATAAAACTTAAAACAGGAAGAGAGAAAGAGAGAGGGGAGATATTGCCAATGAAGCGTCATATCCATGCATATTGATACTCAAAGTATCTTACATCCTGACACTATGTCCTCTATTTCCCTCTGGTCCAAACCTTAAAAATCCTGAATTGTAAATTTTAGATTCATGAGAGTCAAATATGAGCCACTCTTGCCTGCCTCTCCCATAAACTATATACTTTATAGGTAGGGTGGCTGTATAATTTATTGTCCAACCTGGGGCACCAAGATCATAGGCATAATCCAGAACTTTTCCAGGCAAGCTAGCATATATGATTATCTTATTTGTAGGAGGCTAGAACTGGCTCCCAAATCTATAAACTCGATTATTTAACACAAATATCTTAGATCAATTAGCTAAGAAGGAGAGGAACAAAGAAAAGCTATTACCCAAAGGTTAGCAAGTAAAAATCATCCAGCCTTCCCCAGACTCACAGCGGGTACAATAGTAGACTTCTTCATGGTCTAACATCACACATCAAGAACCAACATGCCCATGTAGAACTTCTTTCTCTTCAGAAATCTGGATCTCTGGGCACAGGCTGTTAAAGATTCAGTCATATCTTCTTTTATGACAAGAATACTCACCCAAATATGGTCTGCATTCCCCAGGTTTCCTTGCAGCTAGGAAAGACTGTGTGACTTACTTCTATTGAGTGGCTATAAGCCTGGGTGTTGAATGGAAATTCTCATAGAGCTGCTGGTTGTCTGTGGCCTTTTCTTTCTTGCCTCCCCTCTTTCTATGGTAAACATGGATAGTACGGGCAAAGTTCCTCCCTGATCTTGAAGTGCGCATCACAGAGGTGGTGCATGGGTAACGAAGAAGGAGCCAAAATCCCTGGGAACTCTGTGGAATGGCACCTCAGGTGATGTTAGACTTTAACACCAGGAGAAAGAAACTTCCACCCCTCTAGGCCCCTGCTCACGCACTGTCACTGAAGCCTAACAGGAATGAAAGATCAGTTCCTGACTTTAATTCTGCAAACTGAAAGTACTGAATCCTAGAGAAGGGATGTGCAAAACCAAACTGGAAAGTTGAAGCTGAACCAAGAGAAAATCGAAACATTAAATTTAAAAATATTTAAATGACTCAATTTAACTTCAAGTATAGGAGGCTTCCCCACTTCTTTTACTATACCTATTCTCCTATTCCATAGTCTTTTCTTGAATACAAATACTATGTCAGGAAGTAAACAGGAACTGAGTAAACTGCTGAATAAATCAAGGTGCTCTTCTCAGAAATTTGTGATTGTGAGAACAAATAGCCAAATTAAAATCAGAAGTGTTACATACGTTCGTGCGTGCACACACATACACATATGGTGAAGGTACTGTAGCACACAAAAAAGGAAGATTATCTATCTACATGTCTGTGCTCAAGGGAGACTTCAGAAGGGAGGCAACATTGGAGCTGAGCCTAAAAACAGAGTAAGAGTTTGCTTGTTGTGGAAGGAAGGGGGACAGGACAGGAAGAATGGAGCGGTCTTACCAAAGTACAGAGGCCACAGGGGACATGGGGTACATGATGGGCTCTCATAGCCCCCTAAAGAATTCTAAGTCCTAGTATCTAGAAGCTGTGAATGTGCGATCTTACATGGCAGGGTACTGATATGTGAGAGCATCCTTAATGATTCAAGTAGGCACAAGGGACCCACATGGCTTTCTAACAGTGGAGGAGACATGTCCAGGAAGTTCAGGTAATGTGGTATGGGAAGGTTTCCACTGGCCATTACTGTGTTGCTGTTTGGTTTTGTTTTTACGGATGGTTGTTTTTTGGTGCTAGAGTTTAAACTCAAGGCCTTCTGCTCACTAGGAAGGTGCTGTACTAACCAGCCAAGCCTCCAGCCCCATTTTTCACTGATTATTTTGAGGTAGGATCCCACTTCCTGCCTAGGTACGTACTTGGACAGTGAATGAACCATTTTAGGCTTCCCATTGTTGGTGAGATGACAGGCAAATGCAACTGCATCCAACTTCTCTCCAATGAGGTGGAGTTTTCTGGTCTTTTCTGTCAGGGCTGGCATGGAACCTTACTTGTCCCAGTCTTAGCCTTCCAAATAGCTGACAGGTGTTAAGCCACCAGTGCCTGGATTACTTTTAAAGCTGGAAGATGGGATCCATGAGCCAAGGTGACCTCCAAAAGCTAAAAGAACTCAGGAAATGGATGGAACTAGAGATCATAATGTTAAACAAAGGAAACCAGACTCATCCAGAGAGACAAATATCACGTTTTCTCTCATATGAAGAATTAGGAAGCACAGAGGAGCTTTTTGAGAAGATGAAGAGAACCAGTGGGAAGAGGTGAAGGGGAAGGAGGAAGGAGGAACAACAGAGGTAATCGAGTGCTGAATATAATCAAAGTATATTATATATATATATATATATATATATGTATGAGAGTTTCATAACGAAACCCTTTTCTTGTGTATAATTACCACACACTAATACAAAAGAAAAAGGTTTTTCTTAAAGCTAGGAAACAATTTTTCCCCTAGACCCTCCAGAAAAGACAGCAGCCTAACCCACAATTTCAGTCCAATCAGAGCAATTATGCTTTAATATCTGACTTGTAATCAATCATTTTTTAAAAAATTATAAATGAATATATTTGCAATTAATACCTCAAGTGTATGACAATTTGTTATAACAGCAGTAGAGAACTAAGACAATGACAGAAGGAAAAAAAATCTCATCACATGTGATCAGAAAGGATACAAGTGCTCCCTGAGCCAAAGGATGATAAGAAGCCCCAGTGAGATTATAAGAAAGGAGCTGTGTGGTCAGTGTTCAGATCTTTACCACAGGGTTTCGCCAGCAGGTACGGCAGATGATAGGGAAGGGTGAGACTGGAAACGAGACCCCAGGGAAGAGATCCCTGAGAACTATACTGTGGCTTCAAGGATGGGGGGCTGGGGGACTCCACGCAGTCCTGGGGACAGGGGACCTCTACGGGATAGCAATGGTATCTGTAGCTGTGAGAGCCACCTTGTTTACTTTCTGTCTTTCCTGGAGCTGGTGCTGCAGTAGAAAGCCCTGCTAGGACAGGTAGGTTGGAGATCTGCTCTGCCATCTATAGGTTAAACAGCCCTAATCTCATGATGCAAGCATTCAAAATGCTCCAAAATATGCACTGTTTGAAGCACTGGTGTGAGGGCTCAAATTGAAAATTCCACAGCAAGAAACTTTCATGCTTAAATTGTTTTAAACTATTTATGAAATTACCATCAGCCCATATGTATAAAGTATATATGTGACATAAATGACTTTCATGTTTAGACTTTAATCTTATCCCTAAGACACCTTATTTTATATATATAATACTTATATCATACAGCATATAATGATAGGATATATCACATATATGAAAGTATTGCTTATTATTATTATTCAGTAGTATTATTTTAGTATTTATTATTATTTTTACTATTTTGGTATTATTTTTTAAAAATCAAAAATCTGAAGCATATCCAGTCCTAAGTATTTCAGATCAGAAGTACTTAACCTGTCTGTACCCCCCCTTGCTCTTCTGAAGGTAATCCTTAACAACCCATCGCCATGCTTCCTATACATGCTTGAATCAACCTGAAAACTCCGCAGAGTTCAAGTACTTCCTCCGAGAAGTTCAAATACTTCCCTCGAAGCTTTCAAGACTACAGCCTTGATTTCAGGATGAAACTACCGAGCTGCAGAGTTGGCCAAAGCCTTCTGGAGACAGGGAGTCTTGCTGGAACAGTGTGGTTCCTTAGTGTCTGTCAGAGATTTGAGCGTCATCTAAGAGCACCAGAAGCAACACCCAGAAGACAAGGGAAGCCCAGTAATTCCCCCCAAATAATCATAGATCACCAGGCATGCAATGTTATCCAAAGACCTTTACCTGCTTTTGCTTAGAAAAGACAATAGAGAAATGGAAACATATAGCTGTTTATTATTCTGTCCCGCAATACATTTAAATGCAGGTGAGTCTTAACCTAAGCATTGTGCACCATGACATGGTTAAGCATGACTGCCAATTTGGTGGGACTGAGGGATGCCTAGGAGATTTGTAAAGCATACCTTGAGTTTCCAGAGGTGGTGGGATCACAAGGGCTCTGACCTAATCATTGGTTTGACCAATCATGGGTCAAATTGTCTATTCCGAGGGGCCAGTGCTATGTAAGCTGAAGCGTGGTTGGAGGATGTGAATAGGTGGATACGTGACTTTGCGGAGCACATCTTGACCAAGTTTTCCCCCCTCTCTTTCTTCTTTTCATCCTGCCATGAGGTGAAGAGCCTCCTCTGACACATGTTCCTACCTCCATGATATTCATCCTCACCTCAGACCCAAAGTGACCTTGAACGGAAAGCTCAGAAACCACAACCACGTGTCAAGATAAATCTTTCACCTTTCAACTATTTCAGATATTTACCACACTGATATGCAGTGTGACTCAGGATCCACTCAGAAGTCACAATCAGTCAGGTTCAGGGATGGGCTTCCACTGAGCAAACAAATCTCTCCCCAGACCCAGGAACAAAGGCATACATTTTCATGAGGACCCAGAGTGTAGGGGAGAGGCAGGCCAGCTCCTGTCCATCAAACGAGAGCAATAGGTTTTAGCTCCTTACCCAAGATCGTTAAGTTCCTGCCTCTTCTCTAGCTTTCATTAGTTCCATTTAGTCTAGAAGACTAGACAAGCCTTATGCATCTCAATATGGCTAACACTACCTTGGAAAACCAGTTTAGACAGTCCCAGGGCATTTATGATTCTCATAACAGATGGAAAGGATACCCTGCCCTTTGGGTGTTTGCTTACAGCACCAGAAAGCTCAATGAGCATTCTAGGAGACAACATTCCATTCAATTTTAGAACATCTCACCTGACACATAAGTGAAGAATTCATGCAATTATCTGGTTCTAGATCCTAGACCCATTTCTCACAGCAGAGAAACTTTTGCATACATTTAATATGCACTGTATTTTCTACAAGGCAACTTCCATGCAAATCAAGGTGAGATTGCTTTGTTTCGTTGGATCTCCACTGTGTCAGAAAAATCACAATTCCAAATGCCATGCTGTTGCTGCATTGGAGTGGCCAATTCTGCACATTCATTTCAGTTTCCATCAAACAATCATCTGTGTGTATAATGTCTTCCAGCCTAGTCTCATCCTCTCCTCTGAATATCAACACACATCTTATTATAAAATACTTTTCTTTTTATTTTTCATTTACTTTGCAGTTAGGTGCATTATATAGATTCTTAAAATGAGATGTCTAGGTAGGTTATAGGATTTATGAATCCCATTTCAGAATCATAAAGGGAGCATCACAAAATATTAGTCTGGAAGGGTTGAGAACCACTGGGTTTCATGGTCCTGGGGTCCTTCCCAGCCCAGGCAGTCAGGAATTTATGCAAAAAGAATCAATCCCAAATTATATGCTGCTCATTACCAGTAAAGAATGAGGGTGAATTTTCTTGTTTTCCACAAATTGTGCTCACCTCCTAAATATCTCTTAGGTATTCCAGAATACACTGCACCATTGAATGCCTTCTGCCTAATTTCCCCAATAATGAAATCACCTGAAATGGAGTTTGGGCACATTTGGAATTACTCAAGAATGCCATAGCATCACTGAGTTGGAGCAGAGCACGTGCTCTTTTTAAAATTTATGGCATAATTGATTTCTTTATAAGCCATTCAGACCTTATTATTTATTAATCCAGCTGTCAAGGCTAATTTAAGCTACTTCTCAATAAGGCAGTTTGACAACACCTTTGTTTACCAGATTGACAGCCCAGTAAAGAAAGGGATGGCAGAATGATCCCTCTGCTCTTAGCAGAGAGACCTCTGGAAGAGACCTTCCACCAAGACAATAGTGGCCCCAGCCCCCACTAGGAAAGACAGGAGGCTGGCCATCACATTCAGGAGGGGCAGCATCGAAAGGTTACTCTTTGTTCCCCGAAGGTCCTAGGCCCCATGTCTTCACCAGCTACAGAGTGACAAGTGAGTGGGAGAGACTACTTAATTCAAAGTGCTCGTGGATCCTTCTTCCCTATTTCCTCTGCCCTGACCTGCATGGCCATCTGCCCCCCAAGCCTCTTAAAACAGTCTCCAATATTTGCATCATTTATATTCATTCCAGATGATCTTAGTAAGGTGGGAATCTAACTGTGTTTCACCCATAAATGGAGTTATGAGTGATACCCATAGAATCACAGAGTCAAGTTCAAAGTCCTCCATGCCCTTATGCTTACCTGCCAGCCTCATTTCCTATTTCCCATCCTCTACCACCTTCTATCATACAGCATCATTATCACTCATCTTTTTCAACACACTTCCCTCTTCCTGGTGGAGCTCCAGCACTAATGTAGCTGCTACCATTTGCTCTCCTGATGATCTCTCCTAAACAACAGATTCTCTGCCTTGATTTTTTTTGTTCTACATCCACATTCATTGAGTCAGGAAGCGGTACCTGTTCACCACATATAGAGTGTGAGCCAGGTACAATGCTAAGCACTTAGGATACACTGGAGATTCACAACCCATGCTTTGAGTTCCAAATTGTCCATTTGCATTGTCCAGCACAGTGCTACAGGACAGCGCTGGGGATGTGGGAGCTAACTTCAATTGAGTACAAGCTACTGTCCTTGTAGTTCATTCCTAACTTGTTTTAACATCTCTGTATCCTTCTTTGGAGATGAGCAAACTGGAGTTCAAGGAGGTGAAATAGCTTGCCAACATTTACCCAACTCATTTGCAATGAGTTCAGTATTCTAACAGGACCAATTCCAGAGCACGCATTCCATCTCTCCATTCTACTGCTTTCTCCAGCATAGAGTTCAGGCTGGTTGAGTAAGCCCATGATCTGCAACAAGTCAAATACCCTTTTCTGTGTTTTCCCAAGCACATTCCAGTTACCAGGGTAGAATAACTTTGACTGTAAAAACAGTGCTGACTCTGATGCTGAGTAGGTCTAAGACATATTGTATGTCTTGTAAGGGTACAGGATCCATCCTGCCTGCCTTGGTAGCAGCACTAGTCCTATAGGTGCTCAGTACATATATGTCAACTGAATGAGTGCATAAAGTTCCCTGGTGTACTTTAGCAATGATGCTTCAATCAGCATTTAATGGAATACCAGTTCCAACCAAATGTACTTTCCCCATCTGAATTTCAAAGATTACAAACTTGGACAGATCCATTATAAAAGAAAGTTCTCAAAAGCCACATGGACATGCTAAAAACAAATCTACACAAATCATGTCACAAATCTACCAAGTGTCCTGTCCCTCTCTAGCCACAGGACCAGCATGACACGGTAAGGTTGGGAGAATTCAGAGCCCTAACTTTGAGAAGTCTGTGTAAGAGACAAAAAGCAAAAAGGATTCTCATTGCTATTCTCTTCTCATTTATAAAAAGTAACTGCAAATTGTATAAATAAGGCCACGGTAAAATAAGAAACACATTTTAGATCATGTGGGCTTGAAATGCACGGCTCAATTTCACACCTCTCTCATCCAGGCCTTGAGGTGGGAGCGAAACACATTAAGTAGAGCAGTTACCTAACGAGCATTCCAACCCAGGCCTAACTTCCCAGCACTTCAGATTTCAAGCAGGAGAGTTCATGGGCATTGAGATCGACAAGAGAGTGAGCCTGGAGAAGAGGAAGGGAAGGGTCTGAGAGAGGTCTGCCATGAGTCAGCTGTGCTGAAGACAGGACATTGGCCTCGGCTGGAAGGGATGGTGTGAAAGGAACAAGCGTGGGTACCCACCATCCTTTGCCAGTTCCAACCAAGAGAGAAGGCCCTATCCAGCTGAACAGTGGCATTGGGAGTTCTTGAGTTCAGGGTGCTCCCAGTACTTTCAAGGCTTGCCTTCCTGCACACTCTTTCACTTCTGCTCATATACAAGAGGTCTGCCTGTCTTCCATTTAAGACATTTCCCGCTTCAGAGAAAGAGGAGAATAGCAAATCACTATCAGCTACCCAAGCCCCATTTATCTCCTTTCTATGGACTTTCCTTCCACATGGAAGCCTGACCATGCCTACCATGCAAGAGATGTGCACATCATAGTCCAGGTTGGTAAAAGTTCTGTGCTGGCATGCACTTCTAGAATTACAGCCAGAGAGGAAGACGACTGGAATGCCCCTGGAATGATTTCTGGAATGGCCATAAAAGGTTACAGCCTGCATATGTCACCCATCCCTTTCGCTCACAACAACCTGGCTAGTCATGGTCTTGTAGACCTGCGCCTTCAAGAGGGAATCAAAGAATACCATCTTCCAGATACTGGTGAATGCAGGTAGTGACTCCTACAGGACAGGGCACTCCATTGGTATGAGATGGGTCATAATGACAACAGCTTATATGTATTGGGCACCTGTTGTCTCCAGCCCTGTGAGGTCATTGTTGTACTGAAATAACTCATTTCTTTCTTTACGATACCATCCATGGGCCATGGTGTCACCTGCCTTTAAAACAATAGACTTGACTCCCTTTTAGCTATTACTGTCTTCCTTGTCACTAATTCTCTGGAAGCTGTGCCTGTCTAGCCATGCCCACTTCCTCCCCATCTCGCATCCTAACCACACACCACGTGGCACTTACCAAAGTCATCTCTGACCCAAGCCAACAATGACTTCTCTATCTCCCACTTACCTGATTTGTTTTCTCGCTTTTATTTCAGAGTTAATAACCCTACTCAGATGGCTTCTTTTCTCCAGGTGATCCATGATACCTTCTCTTTCACTGGGTTCCACATATGTAGACACAGCCACCCAGGCTCCTCTTCTGGCTTCCCCAATCCCAGACATCCTGACTTTCAAATGCTTCACACCCCAGGATCCTGTCCAGCTCCAGGATTCCTTCACCTGCTACCTAGAGAGTCTTGGCACTCACTGCATGGCTTAGTCTGCCCTTTGCTGACTCTCCATCCATACATCCCTGTGGCACCCTGCCCTGTCTGATTCCCTCCCAGCACCTGCATTTGAATGCTATGAGCATCGGAAGTTAAATCACCTCACATCAGAAACATTGACTCCGCCAGCCTCCCCACACCAAGTCTCCATCTTAACAATGAGCATCATCACCAGGCACCTGTAGCTCACGTCTGTAATCCTGGCTACTCAGGAGGCTGAGATCTGAGGATCACAGTTCAAATCCAGTCAGGGCAGAAACATCCATGAGACTCCTATCTCCAATTAACCACAAAAGGCCAAAAATAGAGCTGTGGCTCAAGTGGTAGAACTCTAGTCTCGACCACAAAAGCTCAGGGACAGGTCCCAGGCCTGGAGTTCGAGACCCAGGACTGCCAAAAATGATGATGATGATGATGATAATAATAATAATAATAATAATAATACATAGCCCTTCTCACTCAATTGCCCAATGTCTAGAGTCACCATACATATCCTCTGCTTTTACACTCCACATCCTATCCCACAGCAGATCTTCTTAGCTCTACCTACCTACCCCCAGGCTGAATTCCACTTCTTGCCATCATTAATGATTTCCTATGACACAGCCAGCCTTATCTGGAGAAGGTCCACAGTCCACATGGCTTGCCTTGAAACCCCTCCATGGCCAACCCCTTCTTTCCAAGTGACTCTGATGTTCTCAGATGCTACACGCCCTGGCCAGGCCTTGTTGATGCCTCACTCTCCCACTCACTGCTAGGCAGTGGATTCCCAGGCTCTTCCATCCCCAGGCGCTATCACGTCCTGGGCCTTCTGCTTGGAAGCTCAGAGATGTCAGGGAGCGTGTACCATGTCTCACAGCCAGCAAGTGTTACAGCAAAGAGAGCTACTTTGTTCTAACTCCTCTCACCACTGCCTTCCACTAGACAGAGCAGGTTGAGTGCATTAGCTCTGCCTCTCTGCAATTCCTTTCAGCATTAAAATTCCATTTTCTTCTAAGTGTATCTTTGCAAAGGCCATTAAAAGGTCATCTAGAATCTAATCTCCTTCCTTAACCTTGGAGCTCAGAGACTGCTCTGCTGCTTTCCCTGGCTGTAAAACAAATATCTGCCCTGAGACTTTTGAGAGATGTTTGCCACTGCGTCTGGCACATAGTAGGGCCTCAATCAATGTTAGCTTCTTTCCTCATAAAACCCTCACTCAGTCTACAGATATCTGTGCAACTAAGTTCTATTCTGCAGAGTTATATTCTGGGAGATACGGAGGTGAATGAGAGCAGTTTTCTAGAGACTGAATTTCTCACCTCAGACGGAAAGCATCCACACAAATATCTTTCCTACAAGCTAGGAAGGACAAGATGCTTAGGTATTGGGGTCCAGTTGATCTGGATTCCATCCTTGATCCCCTGTGTGGTATCAAGGGGGTTACTCACCCTCTCTGAGAATCATGTTAGATATAAAACATGTGTCTTAGGTTTGTATTAGCTGACGCTGACTGCGCACTCACTATGCTCTGGGTGCTTTGTTGGAAATAGCATCTCATAGTAACCCTAAGAAGGGAATATTATTATTTCCCTCCTCATAGGTTGGAAGATCAAAAGCACAGAGAGGTGCAGTGCCTGATGTCTCCCAGCAAGTAAGTGGCCTGCAGGGAAGCCATGGGCTCCCACCAGTGGTGTGAGGGGGATGTTGGGGACTAAGGAAGAGGGAGCAGAATTTCACCCTTGGGGTGCAATCAGGGAAGGCTGCCTGCAAGCGGGCAGAGGTGTGTACGTGCTCCTTAGATGTATCTCCTCCACTCCCCATCAACTCTTAGCAACAGAAATGCTTTGACTTCCCAGCCCACAAACCTAACAGCACTGACACACGCTGTTTGAAAAATTATCCAGTAAAGTGTGCAAGCAAACCAGGCAGAATGCTAAAAGACCGGAAAACATAAAATTTAAAAACAGCCTCTGACGGTGCAGAAATCGGTGCAGAAAGTCTTGCAAAACTCCACTCTGTTTGCAAGCTGTCGCCTGCCCGTATTTCCTCTACCTTGAAACAGACCCGTCCACCCGAGACAGAGCCAGGCCTGCTACGGAGAAAGCCCTTCTCCTCCCTGGGAGTGTAAGGAGAGGGACGATAGGAGGATAGAATCCTGAATAGTCCATCTGCACCCACAGTCAGCAAAGAGGCTCTGGAAGCAGGGAGTTCTTCAAAGACCCATGAGGACTGGGCTCCCACTAGCAGGGCTGCTTGTGTGATCCGGGATACTTCTGTCTAAAACAACCTTGAGCTGCCCTCTGAACACAAGGGACAGCGAAAGCCCCAACACTGGGGGTAGACAGGTCTAGGTTCAAACTCTGATCCTCCAGCAGCCACCTGGGTGACCTTGAGCAAGTGCGTTTGCTTCAGAGCCTGTCCTTGTTTTCTATTTACAGAGCTGGGAATGCCTGCTGCGGAGGGAGGGGAAGTGATATCCATCCCCCAGAGGGTCAACACTGCTTCCCCCTTCCTTACAGCGCTAGTTGGGGAAAGGGAGGTCGTGAGCTTACTTCAACATCCTCAAAATATGGTCTCTGTCTGCCTGTGAGTTCCTACACAAGAGAGAGAGAGAGAGACAGAGACAGAGACAGAGAGACAAAGACACAGAAACAGAGAGACACAGAGACACAGAGAGACACAGAGACAGACACAGACACTCAGACACAGAGACAGAGAGACAGACACAGAGAGACACAGAAAGAGACAGAGAGACAGAGACAGAGACAGAGAGACAGAGAGAGAGAGAGAGCAGAGAGGCATTCCCCACACTTCTTGGGCCACACATTTCTGCAAGCAGGCATCGTCTCTGTCTCTGTCTGTCTGTCTGTCTGTCTGTCTGTCTGTCTCTCCCTCCCTCACTCCATCAATATTTTAAAGGCTTTGGAAAGACCTACAGCAAAACACTCTTGCTCAACTTTATCTAGCTTACAGTTCTATTTGCCTATGGAACTCGTTATGTTTATGAAGGACATCATCTTTTAACACCTACCCTTCCTTGTTTTCCATAAAAATAAATGTGGGGTGGTGTTTACAGATTGTAAGATCAGTTTTGTGTGAAGGGGAAAGTCAACTTAATTACTGGAAGCCAAAGTGAATTGTTAATCCTTCCTACAACATATCCCAAAACATCCTGTCTCCATCTTTATATTCTCCTCATGCTCCTGGTCTCAGCCCACTGACTTTCCTCCACAGATCTTTCTCTGTTTCCCTCTGCCAGACTGATATGGTCAGGCTTTCTCCCAAATCACAGGCATTGTTTCCGGGCCTTTCCCTTTTTTTGGTATGTAATTATTTCCATTTATTTATGTATTATTTATTTATGTATTGACTTGCAGGTCTTGTTATTGTCATTTTAAACATGATATACAGAGAGTTTACAATTACATAAGTCAGGCAGTAAGTGCATTTCTTTTCAGACAATGTCACCCCGTCCCTCCCCCTCCCCCAGTTTTTCCCTCCTGTCACCATACACAGGTTGTATAGTTAATTTTCAACATAGTATCTAGTGAGTACCACTGCTGTATTTGTTCACCCTCTGTCCCTCCATTTCTGGGCCTTTCCCACCTCAGGCTCAAAATGTGATCTTCCAAGAGCAGGAACATCATTGCCTATCAAATTTGCACAGTGCCCAGGACCTGGCATCTACTCATCAACGTCAGGTAAATGAAGCAGGACCCACCATGTCCCATCAGCCTGAGAACTACAAATCCACAGATGATTGTAGCTGGAGGGATGCAGCGGCTTTATCTGGCCCAGCTCTCGACTAGCTTCATTCCTTATTAATTTATTGGGCAAGCAGCTGATGTTCAGAACAGAGAGGTGAATCAAGCACAGTCCTCGCCTTTCCTCGCCAGTAGAGAGATGCATGCATGGATGGTCTGGGAAATGATAGCTGAGACCCTGGCACATTCCAGACATAGAGTCCGGATGTGTTGAGTGACAGAATGGATGGATATTAGAGATGTGTGCAAAAGGCAATGGACCATGAGAGTAGTACTCAAGCTGCATCTACAAGAATGAGGATGTGTTTCCCAAGTAGTGACAAGAAAGGGGGCTCTAGGAAGAGAGGGCAACATTTGATGCTGCAGTACGGAAGTAGGGAAGCTTCTCTAAAAAGCTGTTCCCAGGAAAAGCTTTGGGGTCAGGAGAGGAAGGAAAGTCATAGCATAATAACAGAGAGATGGAACTCCATTGCGGAAACAAGCACAGGCCTTGCTAAGGAAGGAATTAGACTCCAGTCTGCGTGGAGAGCCAGCAAGGATGATTATAAAAGGTCCTTGGATAGTTTGAAAGCAGATATAAGGTGATCAAGGTTAGAGATCAGCCTGGGCAAAGAGTTAGTGAGACTCCCATCTCAACAAAAGGTCCTACACATCTGTAATCCCAGCTACCCTGGAGGAAGAGAGAAGGGGGAAGTTCAAAGGCAGGCTGGACAAAGCGTAAAAACACGAGACCTTATCTAAAAAACAAAAGTGCTAAATTTAAAAAGACTGGGAACATGGTCAAGTGGAGGGCACCTGCCTAGAAAGTATAAACCCTGAATTCAAGCACCAGTAATGTAAAATAATAATAGTAATACATTAAGAAACCTTTAGAAAAAGGTTCCCAGATATGATTCCTGCAACCTCCTGCCGGGCCTGTCTCTAATGGAGTCCATTGATCTAGGGATCCTGTAAGGGTAAGCAGAGCCCCTGACAAAATGAAAGGTGTATTCCATCAGCTGCTGGGAGTGATGGCAGTAGATGCACTCAGCTGAGAGTCCTTCCTGATACTGGCTGTCTGCTGAAGAGGATGGTCTTGGCCAAGGTCCTGCCTGTTCCCTGCAGGTGGTGCCACAGGGAAGGAAGCCCTCCTGCCCTCTCTCTTAATTCAGGACAGCACTAAAGGGCTCTGAGACCCAATGTGCTACAGGCAGCGGCATGAGCTGGAGCTGTTGTTGAGGCTAAAATAACTTACCTCCTCCCTCTGCCCACTCTTGCCTTCTCAAGAACATTTTCTACTAAGCACCCTGTACGCCAAGTCCTATCCCAGAATTTTGCTCCCTCAGAATCCCAACCGATTGCATGAGCCTTGTCTTTTATCTACCCGATTCCTGTACCCCTTCCCTCCAGCCCCTGCTTATCACCACAGAAAGAGTGCTCTTGCCATTAATGATATACCCGCTAGAAGTGTCACACGAAGATCTTCAGGATATAGGGCATCACTTTGAACAAAGGATCATGGCTGAATTCATGGTATTCTGGTGGGCACACACATCTTTCCAGGATACATCTGTATTTACATGAGTAGACACATCTATGCATCACTCATGTTGGCTTACTACCCATTCATTGAAAGCTTACAGCAACTTGCAGCTATAACTGTTACTACTATCTCCTTTTGTATACAAGGAGAAACTGAGGACCACAGAGGTTTGTATGGTCTTCCCAAGATCACAGAGCTACAGTGTGGGAAGATGGGTCTTTGTGTTAGTTACTTTGCCTACCTGGCTGTGACAAAACACCTGATATCAACAACTTGAAAGGAGGCAAGGCTTGTTGTTTGTAGGATGGGATGCGGAAGAGCGTCATGGCAGAAGGGTGTGGTGGAGGAAAGCTACTCATCTCATGGCAGCCAGGAAGCAGCCAGGAGACAGGGAGAAGTTAAGAGATGTAGCCTTGAAAGGCATATTTCCTCCCCACCCCCAGCTTGGTGATCTACCTGCTCCAACCAGGCCTTACTTCTTAGTAGCTCATTCGGTATAAACTCATGGATGGACTAACCCATTGATGAGGTCAGCTCCTCACAACCCAGTCATGGAACAAAACCTTCAATACATGAGCCTTTTGAAGGGGACATGTCATGTCCATTCCCTGCAGTCTTGAACTAAGGTTAGGCTTCCTACAAAGCCTTCACACCTTAGCACTATCCTACTCTGGGCACTTGGTTGTGTTCGCTAGGAAAGAGAGACTCTTCTCTTACTGACAGAACTCTGAGAGACAGAGAAAATACACAGCCACCATAGGATGACACGGATTCCAACCTTAGGCTTGATAATTCCATAGCTAGCTGCCCCTTGAATTAGTTGGGGGCTCTGTGGGGGGAAACACACAGTCCTGGCCACTGCATGAACTGATCCCCTGAGGACCTGGACAAAAGGACTCTTGCTCTAGAGGTCAGTAGATGGGACACTGAGAAGTGGGCATGTTCCCTCTTCACACACGGAAGGTGCTTTGGGAAGTTTCAGGCAGCAGCTCTGGGCAGACAATTGAGTAGCTAGGGATAATGTCAGTACTGCTCACAGCATCCTAAGATGGTGAGCATCACATTTGCAGACTGGGAAATATGGCTCAGTCGTGTTAATGAATTTACTCAAGGGATCGAAGTGGGCATGTTCCCTCTTCACACACGGAAGGTGCTTTGGGAAGTTTCAGGCAGCAGCTCTGGGCAGACAATTGAGTAGCTAGGGATAATGTCAGTACTGCTCACAGCATCCTAAGATGGTGAGCATCACATTTGCAGACTGGGAAATATGGCTCAGTCGTGTTAATGAATTTACTCAAGGGATCTGAGAGGTCTCCATTAAAGCTCACACATCCCAATTCCCACTCCCACCCACCCATCCATGTGAAAGGGAATTAACAGGCACCTACAGCCATCTCGACTTTCCAGCCCAGAAAGGTCTCTTGTCTAGTTTGCATTGATTTTTCGTGTGTTTGTTTGTTCTTGATGCATTTGCAGAATCTGATATCTGGGCTGCAAATAAGGCAGATAAAAAGAGAGGTCAAGAGAATGAGAGAGGCGGGCTTCTTCCTGCAGCTCCTGAGATTGAAAATATTTCCTGCTGGCTTCTCTTTCGTATTTGCTAGACCTTTCCTTCCTCCATAGTGATGCTCCAGCCTCATCTCCAGCCCATCCATCTGTAAGGCCCCCACTTGGTGGCAGGTCATGAAGGTGATCACAAAAATTGGTAGATTCTCAGGTATTAATTTGTAGCCTTTCAGTTCCAATATACTAGCTGCTTCATTCACCTTCCCACCTTTGGTCTCCCCCCTCCCACCCTGCTCCCAGCACAGAGGAAGAAATGTCATGCTATTAGACATACTAAAACACAATGGGAAAACCTTCACTAGCTCCTTACTTCCTTCAGAAGTAAGTCCCCATGGTATATGTGGCTCAACCACAAGCTACCTTTCAAATCCCATTGCTTCCTTCACCTTGAAAGATGTATTGGAAGTGTGCATACATTTCCTACTCCCTGCTTCTTTCATGCTCTTTGTCCCCAGCCCTAAAGTGGCCTCCTCTGCAGCAACGAGTCATTGCTCACGGGCAATGTTGAGAACCACAAGTGTCTTTCTCTAGGCTGGCAAATTCATTCTGCATCTCTCTTCTCCTCACTTCTACCCCCTGATTGTAAGTTGCTGAAGGCTATGAGCTCTGCAGAGGCAGTGACCCAGGTACCTTGTCCCTAGCAAGGATCTGGAATGCAATAGATCCAGTAAATGCTGTGAAGGATGGAAACCACTTGGTCATGGCCCCTTGCATTAAAGCAGCAGTTGGCATGGTGAGCCATCCTTCAGCAGACCCTGGGAAAGAGTCTGCCTCTCTTCTTCGCAAAGGGAAGTGAGGTTCTTACTGCCTTTTCCTCTGCTACCCAAGTGTAGCTTTTAGTTTACACAACTACTTCTGATGATCTCCACCTCCATCTTAGGCTATTCCTAATCACAGGCCCTGAGAGGACCTCTAGGTCTCCCAAGATACCCCAGGAGGAGTTCAGATCTCAGGAGTCTGAGATCTGAGGATTGCAGTTAAAAAAAAAACAGATCCTACAAAGGTCCAGAGGGCTCACTGAAACCACCTGCAATTCCCTTGATCAGTCCCAGACAGCTCTGCCTGCTGGATTCTGCCTGCTGGAATCCCACTGCTATTGCAGAGGAGGACAAAGCCAGGCAGTGAGGTCCACTGTAGCTGATGCCTGCCTTGACCTCTTAGCACCTGCTAGCCCATTTCATCTCCAGATTTTGCACCTGCAAGATATTGAGATATTTTTGCTCAATAGGAATAACACTATCATATTTATCAATTCACAGTCTCCAATGCCCCCCATTGCTGTTCTCAGCCTCAAAGGGTCACTCAGGTTACCCCCTAAGTAAGGTCCAAAAAGCACTTTTGATGCGTAGCTCATCCTTGAATCTGCTTCATTCCTGGCAGTGAACAAAATAAACCAAAGCCAACTCTCACTGAGAAAGGTCAAACACCCGCACTGTGTTTGTTCACGAGGGTGATATTTCACCAAAGAGCAGATGCTTCCTAAATGACAAATAAGAGCAGCAGCTCCCCTGCAGGTCCCAGGGGAGAGAAAGGTCTCTACTCCATATGCAGTGCAGGTTCCAGTGAAGATGAGTTTGCAGGACCAAGAAGAGAGTGCATTACCATACAGAACTCCAGGAGAATGAGGAACGCATATTGTGTCCAGCACACAGAAGCTATCCCCCACTTAAAGCTTATTGGAGAGATTTCATAACCAGCATCTATGTTGAATGCTTGCTATGTGCCAGGCACATGCGCGCACACACACACACACACACACACACACACACACACACACACACACATACACACACACACACACACACACACACACACATATGTTCATCAAGTTACCTGATTCTATTTTCACATATGTCCACTGACTATTATGGTTGCATTCTTTCCACTTCTACACTCCTTGCTTCTCGTAAGCCCCACCTCTAGACAAGCAAAATGTTTGTCTAGCAACTTTTTTCTTAAGATCAGACTGTTAACCAGCAAAACCATGAGTGGTCAGCCTGGGCCCAGTGGGATGTAGGATAATTCCCACTCCCACCCCCCACCCCCCGTGCCTGGGCACCATATGAAGTAGGAGGATAGAGAGGAAGGGACAGAAGGGAAGGATTGGGCAGGTTCTGGCTCTGACCACGTTGCCCATCCGCTGACATCCCACAGACTCTACACCATACTTTTCAGTTAATAGCTAGGGCATATGTGTCTCATTGGGAGCTAGATGACTCTAGGTAGGGTGACTGGATCCCTTTGGCCTGATCTGGCTCTGTCCTGGAAAGTTTCAAAGGTCAGTGAAGCAAACATATCCTCACCTAATCCATACCATGACTGCTTAGCATAGGCACACATGCCATTTACACACTCTCTCATTGTTATTTATTGCTAGTACCAGGCCTTGAACTCAGAGCCTTGAACTCTCATTCAGCTTGCTTTTTCACACATCGTACTCTACCACTTGAGCCACATCTCCAGCTCTGTTTATTTGCTGGTTAGTTAGATAGACTCTCATGGTCTTTTCTACCTAGGCTGGGATTGAATTGAGATCCTCTAGGTTTCAGCCTCTCTAGCTAGGATCCTAGCTAGTAGCTAGGGTCTACAGGTGGGAGCCGACACCCGGATAAACCCAGATAAACAGGGGCACCCAGTACCCCTCAGGGAAGCTATGGTGTCAGGTTCAGAGAAAGGAAAGGTGGAAATCATATATCCAAGAGTGATAGGTTAGTGAGTTCATGAGCCATCCAAAATGTGTTGAGGATAGAGGCAACATGCACGTGGGTATTCACAGTGAGCATATTGCATTGTGGATTTGCTGGACGTGTATACAGCCCTGGATGGCAGCTGGGAAGATTGGATTTTCTGTAACCTTTCACACTATCTTATATGTTAGTCTATACTTCTAGTGTGAATGCTATTTCTTGGCCATACTAGTATAGTACATAATCTAAACATCTGTACAAGTAGCCCTGATGCTACAATGAAAAGCCTTACGTCTCTGGTGCACTCTCTCTCTCTCTCTTCTCTCTCTCACTCTCTCCCTCCTTCCCTCTCTTTCCTTCTCTCTCTTTCTCTGTCTCTCTCTCTCCCTTTCTACACCCCTCTCTCCCTCTCTGTCTCCCCTCTCTCTCCTCCCCCTTCCCCCAAGATTTGAGGGAGGATAAAATGAGATAAAAGGTTGAAAACCTCTTTGATCCTAGATTTTATTATTATTGTTATTTCTACTGCCCTAAAAGAACCATGCCTCCTGGGTTTTTGAATTACCTCCTACACCATTTCTTTTCCTATTGACTTTGGATTCCCCAAGAGAGAGTCACATTTTCAACAAGTTTTAGCTGCTAGAGATTTGTGAAATGATAGAATGACAGAGCTAGAAGGCACCCTGGGGACCAGTTGTGCTGGCTTTAATACAGAGGGGGAGGCTAAAGACACTGAGGTGAGGTACCCAGCCTGAGGATACACAGCAGGTTAGCTTAAGCCCTTTGCTGTGACCATCTGCATGGTACTGTGCAGTAGCTCTGGTGCAGGAGTTTGATCCAGGGAGGGGTCACAGAAGGTCCCATCAGCACCCTTGGATAACCTCTCATCTCCCCCCTCCCTTCCAATGGGAGCTCCTCTGGGAGCTGAGTAAAACTACAACTCCCCCTTTTCAGGCTGCAGCTGACTTGATCAGCAGGGAGCTTGCCAGGAAGGAAGGAAACCACCATCAGGACAAGAGTGTCCCTGCACACATCGTCTCCACTGCCGCCGGTGTTCAAAAGACAGTTAACATTTCACAGGGAACTCTTGACAGAAATACACTATTTTGTGCAGAGTTCCTGACAGACTGGCAGGAAAGCCTCCTGAGAAACAAAGCGAGATTTATTGGAAAGAAAAGAGAGGGTAGTTGGGATTGTATGACTCAGAGCAGCGAAAAGAAAACGGTTCTGGGGAAAAGCTATGCTGGCCAACCGGCACAGAAAACACAGAAACCTTCCATCCATCTTGTTCAACAAAGCACACCTCAACAACACCTTTCCAAACAGAATGATTTCATTCTCCCACTCTGCAGCCTCCTAGCTGTGGAGAAGGTATGATCCACTATAGTCCTATTACCAGGGAGGCTGCTTTTTAATGAGCAACTTGACAATGAGAAATACCACTTTTAAACATACTCAGCGTTGTGCTACACTGTGAATGTCTATTCCAAAGGCAGAAGGGGAACTTCTCTCCATTCAAGGACCATGTGGTTTGGGGTCTCCTCTGAGTATCTAACTATTCTGAGAATATCAGAGTATCAGACTATTCTGAGAATAGAATAGGCATTTTGAAAGAACTTCATTTTTTTTAATGTAGGTGAAATTAAAAAAAAGATGTAGAGACATCTGATCTGAGAAATCCAAATCTTCTCTGGGGTGGGAAAAGAAAGATGGATGGGTTAGCCATCTACTTCTCAGGAAATAGAAGCAGGGGAAGGAGGGCAGTTCTAGGCTAATCCAGACCAAGTTGTGGATACCTTGTCTCCAAAACAAAATGGCTTGAGTATGACAGAAGTGATAGTGTGCTTTGTCTAGCATGCATGAGGCCCTGAATTCGGTCCTCAGTACTGAAAATAAAAAAGGAATGTTTGAAATGATGTGCCTGAGCCAGCTACCAGTGACTCACACACACCTGTAGTCCTAGTTACTCAGGAGATTTGAGGATCGTGGTTCAAAGCCCACCTGGGTAGACAAAATGGAATTGAAAGACTCAACTTTAATTAATCAACAAAAATGTGAGAGTGGAGGTACAGCATACACACAAAATCTAAGAGACAATACAGGCCCTGGGTTCAAGTCCCAGTATCAGCACAGAAGAAAGAAGAAGGAAACAAGGAGAAGTAGGAGGAGGAGGAAGAGGCAGAGGAAGCAGAGAAGGAGGAGAAGGAAGGAAAAAAAGGAAAAATAATATTCTTAAGTATCTGAGCAAGATGAGGTATTGACAGAAACTGTAGCTCATGCCTGTAATCTTAGCTACTCAGAAGGCTGAGATCTGAAGATCACACTTTGAAGCCAGCCAAAATAGAAAAGTCCCTGAGACTCTTATCTCCAACAAACTATTCCAAAAAATCCTGAAGTGGTGCTGTGGCTCAAGCGGTAGAGTGATAGCCTTGAGCACAAAGAGGCTCAGGGATGGTGTCCAAGCCCTAAGTTCAAGCCCCAGGACTGGCAAAATCAACCAACCAATCAATCAATCAACCAATAATAATAATAATAATAATAATAATAATAATAATAATAATAATAATAAAAACCAAAACAGTGACAATAGTTTAGCATATATCTTCTTCCCAAATAGATTGTAAGACCACTCTCTGTAATTTCTAATGTTTAACATTAGTTTTACAACTCAACATGCATTTATTGAGGACCTGCTGTGGGCCTGTTAAGGGCTAGCTCTTTTAAGGAACAGAGGTGTGATCACTGCTTGGGAGGGATCAGAACTCAGGGACAGATGCAAGAATATAAAAATCCACCACTGCCTAAAGTCTATGCAATGCACTATTGAGGAAAGAGGTTTCTGAGGAGAAAAGCAAAGGTTTTGTAAGCCCACTCAGAGAAAAAAATGAGAGCACATAGTAAAAATAAATAAGTAAATAAAGACAAGCCTTCCTTCCAGCATCCATAACTGAGAGGCAACTAGTGGTATGAGTCAAACTTGGAAATCAAGTTGAGAATTCAATTCAAGGAAGAAGCAGAAGTCGGGGGGGAGGGGGACAGGCAGACCTCAGGTGAATATCTGATGGTTAATCACTACTCCAGAGACAGGTGGTCTTTTAGGGACAATGGATATGAATGATGTAGCATAAGACAGATTATGGCATCTTTCAAGATAGAGACCTGAAAGACAGAAGAAAGATGATCCTCATCAGAGAAATCAGAAAAGGCTTCCCAGAGGAAGTGGCATATGCGTTCAGCCTTGAGAGATGACAAGGCTTCAACTCACAGAATGTGGCTGCAGAGCCCACGCTCAGGCAATGAGAGACAGTGGGGTAAAGGTAGTCTGTCAGTCATCTGAGGAGACAGCAGAGAGCTGTGAGGGAGAAAGCAGAGAACACAGGGCGTGCCAGGAGTGCTGAATTAGAAGTACCTGGGAAAGCCATGGAAGGATTCTGAGTAGCCAGATGATCGTGGACTTCAGAACACTACAGCTGGCAATATCAGAAGCCTGCTGAAGCCGTGGAGGGGGGATGGAGTGAGAATGGAGAAAGCTTTCTGAGCTGACCATCCACCCTCTTAACCTCAAACCCCCCCCCTCCCCACTCCAGCAACCTCAGTTTCCAAGGCTCCTCATAGCTCTCTTCTGGGATCAGCTCTAGCAAAGGTCTCAGAGCTAATAATTTGATGTCAAGTCTTGTGTAAAACCAGGTTGGATTAATTATTGATGCAAACTTAGGCAAATGAAAGCTCACTCTGGCTTGGCAAGTTTCCCCCTCTGTAAAATTAGCTTACGCAGCTCCGGTTACATCCTGAGGAGAGGCACACGCCTGTGAGTGACTCCGGACCCACCCATCCAGACTCCCACATGGAAGGGCTTTGAACCTCTGGCTTCCGATCTGTGCCCAGAATCACAGCCACTTTCTGATGCCATCTGAGCTGGGGACAAAGGAGCAAGCCCAGAATACGCAAGGAGCTTGCTTGGTTCGTAGGCTTCCCGTGGACTCCTTCACGGCCAGGCTGTGTGCAGAAAACAGCATCAGCAATAACAGCCTCACAGATCCAATTCCACCCCATTTAATTAAATGGCTTCAGTGCTCACAAATTGCAGCAGCGGATGCGAGATCATGCCTCCAGACACTCAGCTGTAAAGCAACCAGGCCATGCACCATGGAAGGTACAGTGAGGCCGGATGAGCCCTACCAGGACAGCCCAGCAACCTGGCAATGCAAATGAACAGCAGAAGGAAGCTTCAATCAGAAGAGTCTGCAGGGACAGACTACTTCATTCAACCGTTCCTATAATGGGTATTGACTTAGTACTATGTGACTGGTCCTGCTGTGGGTACTGGAAATCTGGGAAGAGGAGCCTGGGGATGCAGAAGAGGAAAGCACAATGGCAGATTCACGTACATCGTGCTTTTATAGAGAACCCCAGTCTTGGGGTGCTAGAGAAGGCCCAGAAGGCAAATGGACTGCAGGAAGTGAGGGTGGCCCCCTACCTGTACATTAGGGTTCTCTGTCTTGTAAGTCAAGTAAGTGTTAGCATATGGTCCTGAGTGATTGGAAGCCACTGGAGGAAGAGGGTATTCAGCAGACTGAAGGCCTATCAAACACAACTCGTGACACAAACACCATCAATAGAGCAGGAGCAAGACATTCACTCTCTGCCTCCTAGGCAGACACCAAGCCCCTAGTGGGGGAATATAACCCTGAGTGGTCAGTTGAGGGGAGAGGGGTATTATCCTAGTATTCGAGGATGGATGTGACTGGCCTTGTAATTGCCCAAGGTATGCCTATTTTTTCCACCTGAGAAATGGGCTTATTCATCTTCCTCACACTGTCAAATGAAAGGTACATGATAAGCATCTGCCACATCTGGAATGAATGGAGTATGATGGGAGTTCTTGTGCAGTACATAACATAGGAAGTAGGCCTTATACTGTGCAGCCCTCCAGCTTCTCCTTCTCAAGTGGGCCAAGTATCTGCTGTTTGTGCCACAACATAATCAGTTGGTTCTGTTTTATACTTTACAAAAGAGAATAGATTTGGCAGTAGCACTTGCTGGGCATTCATTCATTCATTCAGCCATTGCCTTTGCCCTGTGGGTTGTGACAAACAAAACAGACCTAACCCCTGCTCTCCTGAACATCACAGTCAGTAGGAAGGCAGGTATAAAGGAAATAGTGTCTCAGATGACTATGAATCACCCAGTATGGTGAATGTGCTCCAAACAATAGGCCAGAACGTGACCAAGAAACACCTTCCCACTGTCTGTTGTTCTGTCTGAAAGCCATGTCCGGCTCCACACAAAGCTGGCTCCATCCTGTCTCCAGATTCTAGTTTAGATGTCAGTTCTCAGAATAGCTTTCCCTAAACATCCCCCCAGGCACTCACTAACATGACCCTGTTTTGTTTTCCATAAAGCATTCATTGCTATCTGATGTTTCCTTTTTTTTTTTATAATGTATTTCTTCATTTGTTTATTGCCTGTGTCTGCCTGGTATACTGTAAGCCATATGGCAGCCAGGTTGTCTCCATATCCCAGCCTTTAGAACAGGGCTATGAATCAATCAACCACAGACACACAGCCAGATGTGGGGCTGAGACTTTCATCCAGGGCTAAACCTACCACTTCCCATTTAAAACATTCTCAGGTCACTCACACGGGAAGACAGGGGCTAACTTTGGAAGAGACAAGATCACCATAAACACAAGCTATCAGGAATCTCTGCTCTTATAAGATGATCATATGGAACCTGCCCCCTACATTGTTATTGAATGTTTGGCAGTGCTACTGTTGAAGTTAGGAGGACTATTTATGGTAATGTCATGTTTGACTACAAGGATTTGAAGTTGGGGTTCTGCGCTTTGTTAGACAGGTACTCTACCCTTTGAGCCACATCTATAGCTCTTTTCCAGTTGGATAGGATCTCACATTTTTTTGTCTGGGACTAGTCTCAAAACTAATTACCCTATTTCCACATCCTACATAGCTGTGACTACAGGCACAAACCACCACCATACCTGCCTTGTATTTTGAGATAACATCTCACCTTTTGCCCTGCCTTTCCTCAATCCACAATCCCTCACTTAGCTGCGATTGCAAACATGTGCTGAGTATTGTTAGTTTTAAGGGTCCACAAAAGTGACTTTGAACATCACCATTGAAATTAACTAACTCTGAAGACTTCAGAGGAGATTAGAGGATTCCCATACTAGTTATGGTGTCACTACCCAATATTTGATGTGCAGTCCCAAATCAAAAAGTGTAGTCAAGTAACACAAACCCAAGATTGGAGACGTAAGCCCCAATTCTGACTCTTCCCTTTATGGTTTGGTGGAAGCTAGATCAAGATCATCAAGATCATCTATACTCCTTAGCACTGTCTACTAACTATATCTGTACTGGACACATGATAGTTGACTCGTAAATCTGTGTGTGTGTGTGTATGTGTGTGTGGGGGGGGGGGTGGTCATGGGGCCTGAACTCTGGGCCTGGGCACTGTCCCTCAGCTCTTCAGCTCAAGGCTAGCACTCTACCACTTGAGACAGAGCAGCACCACTTCCAGCTTTTTCTGCTTATGTGGTACTGAGGAATCGAACCCAGGGCCTCATGCATGCAAGGCAAGCACTCTACCACTGAGCCACCTTCCCAGCCCTTGACTCGTAAATCTTGAATATATGAATCACCCACTCTGAATTTGTCCAAACAGAGAGGGGTTACCAAAACTCTACCCTACACCCCAAAGATACTTTAATCTCTCAAATTTATCCCTCATTTGCTGAATGACTTTGGGCCACAAACCTATCCTTGCTGAGCCTTGGTTTCTTAGCTTCTAATGCTGAAGTAGTCAGGGTTTTTTTTTTCCTAACTTAATTATTCCCTCTGAGAAAGCGCCTCATGGTGCATGTACTAAATTAAAACATTAATTAAAATAAAAGATGAGCTCAGCAACAATTAAAGTGAGAGAACTATATAGTGAAAGAATTCATGTGTGTATGTCTATGTGTGTGTGTGTGTGTGTGTGCGGGTGTGTGTGTGTGTGTGTGTGTGTGCGGGTGTGTGTGTGTGTGTGTGTGTGTGTGTGTGTGTGTGTGAGAGAGAGAGAGAGAGAGAGAGAGACAGAGAGAGAGAGAGACAGAGAGAGAGAGCCCACCTTCATCACCAAGTCCTCAGGATCCAAGAATGCCTCACAGGCTGACAGTCAGGGATTCATTCCCCACATTGTAGATGGTATCCAATAGGCCACACAAATTTCCAGAGGATCAGGCTCCATAGACCTTTTACATGTCTATGTCTCAGGGTCGATGTTTTGAACTAGTAGCAGAATACAACAGTTTCCCACCTATTCAAACAAAGGAGGCTGGGCCAAGCAGCTAGGGAATGGTGGCATGCATAGAGAAATTCCTCCCTCACTAAGCAAGTACTTCCTATGTGAGCTCCATGACAGTCCCTGTGCTGAGCTCAGAGAATGTAGATGTGCCGTTGTAGATGTTGTACTCTACAAGGCCTCCAAGTTCAATAGTCAGGTAAAGTGGTACCGTTATGTAGCAGAGGCCAAGAGCACCCAGAGGCTTGTCTTCTACCCTCACTGGCTCTTTCTAGGAAAGCTACTGCATCTCCTGCCTTGGCCCTGCATGGGGCAATTTCCTCTGTGAATACCTCCTTCTGTCCAGCATCATTTCGCTCCTTATTCAGGGACCTGCTCAAAATTGCCTCTCCTGGAAGCCTGATTTTGCCAGATCGCCTTAACCAACTGTGCCTCTCGTCCGTCTCGTTCTTTCCCGACTTATTGCCCATTTCTTGGGTGTGCTTAGTGTGGTCCTAGAGTCATCGAAGCACCTGTCCCAACTGATGTCATTTCTTGGACACATTGCTTTCTGTCCATTATTCACACGAGTAATTTTCTTCGCTTGTTGTCGCAGTCCTAAGGCTTGAACTCTGGGCCTAGGAGCTGTCCCTGAGCTTCTTTTGCTCAAGGCTAGCACTCTACCACCTGAGCTATAGCTCTACTTCTGGATTTTTGGTGGTTTATTGGAGATAAGAGCCTTACAAACTTTTCTGCCTGGGCTGGCTTTGAACCACAATCCTCAGATCTCAGCTTTCTAAGTAGCTAGGATTTCAGGCATTAGCCATGGACACCCAATCACAAATGTTTTTATAGTACATATCACACAATAGGGAACCAAAGGTGACCTTGGAGACAACCTTGTCATTGTTTCTAGTCATACATCTGGGGCCTCAGAGCCCTATAGGAAAACTGGCAAGTTCATACTGATGCACAATAGGGAGGAGAGCGAAGCTGAGGTCCAGGTCCTGCAGTTCCTAGGCACTGTTCCTCTTGTTCTGCTGCACCTCTCATTCACTGATTTGTTCTCCCAGGTCTGCGGGTACTAAATAGAGGCATTTTTCCAGAGGGAGTGGCCAGAAATCTGTCTGCAACTACTGAACTAGGGTCTGTGCGGAACAAGGCTTCAAGTCACAATGTTTCACACCCAGGAAGCGTCAAACAAATATAGAAAACTACTCCAGGATTTCCACATAGGTAGTTAGGGTCTAGAATCAAATCTGTTTGGCAAGCATAGCTTTCTTTGGTTCTGACATAGGTAAAATCAAAGCATTGGGTCAAGTAGAAGTCCTACCCATTCAACTATCTTGGGCACCTCTATTCACTTAGTTCCTAGACAACCTTGCCTTTACTTCTGATGATGTGGAAAGTCAGTATCAACTGGTCCAAACATTTCTTCATGGTCTCTCACTGAATAAACCACACTGGATGGGAAACGAGGTATAGGATCCACCAGGACTAAATTTAAGCCATTGTTCCATCCCTTCCTGTACGTGACATCCAAATCAAATTGACTCACATCTCTGAGTCTGTGAAATGGGAGTAATAATAGTGCCTGCCTTCTATGCTCTCATAAAGATTAAATGAGAAAATCTCCATAAGACTGTCACCTACAGTTTTTGGTAAATATTAGCAATTGTCACCTATACTATAATCATTATTAGCAGCAACAGAAGTATTAATTCTTCCTATTAATTGAGTATATATCTTGCTCCTGACAGAGATACAGCTATACACAGAAATCCCACCAAAGTTTGAGAACTCTTCTATACAACCCCAAAGCTTCCATTACTATAAAGCATTTATTGATGCTCAGATGAGATTTCAAGTTAACATTGACCAAGTATTTTCTGGGTTAGTAGCCTTTGGCATACTGAGATACCTAAGTCAGCCTCAGTCCATCATCTCCCAAGAAATAGACAAGGAGACAGGCCAGTGTCTTATGGACTTCATAGCATCACTCCCAGCACCATCTCCTCCAAAATGACTCCCCAGATTACCCCAGCATCTTGAAATCTCTCTTAGGATATCTCTAACATCATACCCCTCATCTGCCACTTGAGAAGAAATGACTGTTCCTTATCCCCTTTGCACTCAGCCTTGTGGGTCTTCAATAGGTGACTTCTAAGAAGCCATTTCCTCTTCCTCTGTGCTAAGTGGGATGCACTTTTCATGAAATCTGGATGCAACTTCTGTCCCTGAAATGCCTGGTCTCATACATAAATGAAGAAAGTCTTCCCCAGAAGCCCATCATGTTGGTTTTATGTCATTTTGAGGATTCATCTGAGTCCATTATTTTGACTCCAGGGGCATGCAGTGGGCCACCATGCATCACTCTACTGGCCGATGATAGGGCTTTCAACAAATCACCCCCATTTTTTCCTGATGCTTCTCCTTTGGAAATGCAACTGGCCACACAGTCCTGCAGACCCTATACTCCAGGCAGGGTTGGATGAGTCACATGCAATTACAATTCCATTCCCTTCAACAGCAGAGAACAGTACATTTACTAACATAATTACTCTGCAATTGCAGAAGCCAATGAACAGTGTACATTTAAGACATAGTGTCCTCAATAATATCTGCCCCTTGTAGCTCTTTGATCAGCAATGTCACTCACGAGAACTTCTGCCACTCATGGAAATAGCTTTACTTCCTTGCAAGAAATATGGGAAGCAAGGGAGACGATGGTGTCTATGGTTTGTCCCTTCCTGATTCGTATCATCACAATAGAGCTGTAACAAGTGATCAGCCAACAGGAAGTGATTATAGGCCATGAAGATAAGATTCTGCCTACTGCATGAGTTAAGACCTTATGAAGGACTGGGGTGGGAGGAGAAGCAATAGACTCCTGTTCTTTCCACCCTGAGATGATGCAGTGTTTGTCCCATCCAGGCAAGGTAGCTGAGGCTCCACTATAGAAGCAAAGAATGGACCTCATCAGATGTGAATGCTGCCAACACTTTGATCTTAGACTCTTTTATCTCTAGACGTGTGAGGAGCATGTATCCATTCTCTATAAATTACCAAGTCTAAGATGTATGGGTACATCAGTACACACGAAGCCAATGGAAGTCCAGGGACGTCTGCATCGCTTTGCTTTGGCCATTGCAACCATCCTGGGAGCTGAAGAGAGAGAAAGTCAAGACAGTCTCTACTTCTCTCCATTCTACCTCTCTTCCTATTATGGATGCCGAAGCTCAATGTACTTGGGTTTCTTAGACTCTGTGCCATACACACTTTTCACTTGAGCCAATGCCTGCAGGCCACCACTTTGACCCCCTTTTTGGAAATGGGAAGCAAAGCAAGGAGTCAGCTTTACCCTGGGTAGTTGTCAGACTAGTCTATGTGAGTACTAACATCTCACACCCATAGCTAAGACCTGCAAGGCACTTTTGAAACTTTAGCCTTTTCTCAAGAGCTATCTCATCCAATTCTGCTAGCTCAGTGAGATGATGTTCAAGGTAGGAACAGAGACTCCAAATGGTGAGGTAAGTGATTGTCCCATGAATAAATACTTCACCAGGAAGTTTGGAGGGCTGGAATTCAGACCATATCTTCTTTGAAGCCCATTCTTCCTTCCTTGGGAAATTGGAACACTCTGGCTCTCCAGTTCCATAGCTTTTCAAAGGTAGCTCAGTTCTGTTCTGACACTTCCTAAGTACTGGCGAGAGAGGGAGGTCCCGCAAGTCACTTCACTAAGCTTTCCTTAAAGCACCCTCCAGAGCCCCAAATCATAAATGATAGCTTTACTGCTGGGATTATTTGTTGATTTTCTGGCTTCTGCATTAGACCATAGCTTCCTGATTGCATTGATTCTGTATACCGATCTATTCTCTGTACCGGATAGAGTGCTGGACCCATAGAGGTATTTAATGTGAATTTATCAACCAATCGAATGAATGAGTAAACAGACAAATAAATAGCTCTCATTAGTCATGTGAGAAAGGGAAATATACTTTCTGAATCTCTATTTCCCTGTTGCAAAACAGGAACTATTTTGCGATGCTGGTGGGAGATTTAAAGCTAACAAGTATAAAGTACTTAGTTAACTGAGAACCTGACCTGATGCGTTGTAGATGTTTGGTAAACACAAATTATTGTGTTTATTGTCCTCTTAATAAAGTCACACCTCATTTTAAAAAAGTGTCCTGAAGTGGCCCTGTGGCTTCAGGTGGTAGAGTGCTAGACTTGAGCTGAAGAGCTGAGGGACAGCATCCAGGCCCAGACTTCAAACCCATGACTGACAAAAAATAATAATTATTATTATTATTATGTTAGCTGAGAAGCAGTGACTTATACCTATGATCATATGGCCCTCAATGGACTAGTGGATCAAGTGGTATATTTACAGAATTTTATACATCCATTAGAAAAAAATGAGATTGTATCATTTGTAAAGAAATAGAAAGACTTGAAAAATTATATTAAGTGAAGTCAGGTTCAGAGAGACAAAGGATGCATGTTTTCTCTTATATGTGAATTAACTTATAAACATACAAGTAAATACATTGTGTGGTATGCAAGTGTACATGAATGTATTAACTGCAAAAGGATGGAGAACTCAAATAGTGTAATTCCTTAAAAAGGCAAAGGTAAAGTTCAACAAAATAAACACCAGGAAGTGGGTACTTGAAAGGAGTGTGGAGTGGTTCAAGGGGAAGGGAGATAAAGGAATAAAGAGTAGAAGAGAAAATGCAGACAAGAATTCAATGTGCATCCTACAAAAGTAAGAATGAGGAAGGGGTTGGTAGGGGAAGGATCGGTTAGAAGGTTGAAAGGAGTGATAATGACCAAGATGCATTGTATTCCTGAACTGCCTTGTGAAATGGCAACCCTTTCTGTATAACTACTAAAAGATCACTTTAAAATGTAAAAGAAAACCTAGAATTCAACTTTGGTTCTTCCTGCTATGATGACCTAGCTCCATGCTTCAGTTCCTCATCTATGAAATAAAGAAAATATATATAATCTCACAGAGCACTTACTCATCAGAAAGAAAGTCTCACACCCATCTCCACATTGGCCAATAGGTCTTATGACCTACCCACATACATCCTTATAACCCATTTCCCTGATCCATTCTCATCCATCAGCTCAGTCCACATGCTCCTGTCTTGGTACTTGGTATTGACTCTTTGTTTTCTGGTAACCTTCCTCCAGAGGGCTTCTTTACTCACTCCCTTATCTTCTCTAATCCTTTGTTTCTGAAATTTCATTTTATTGTAAAGGTGATGTACAGAAGGATTACAGTTACATAAGTAAGGTAATGAGTACTTTTCTTTTTGAACTGTGTTTCCATCTCCCTTGTTTTGTCCCACTATTCCCCCCAACTCCCCTCCACCCCAGTTGTAATATTCATTTACAACATAGTGTCTAGTGTCATTGTTCCAATGGATCACCCTCTGTCCCCTGTTTCTGTGATTCCCCTTCCCTTCCTCAACTCAGATAAACTTACATACAAGACAAAGGATACCAAAATCAGAAACACAGGCCATGGGGGATAAACCAGAGGAGAAAAAAGACAAAAGTAATAACTGCAAACAGTACACTAAAAAAAAGTAGAAAAACAAAACAGCAACAAAAAACTCTTTCCATATCATGGAGATCTTTTCAATTAGCATCATTTTATATGGTCATATGTTCATAGCTATTGGGCAATTGTGATCCTCTGCTAGGGCTATCCTACACATATACTAATTATTACAGATGTGGGAAACCATGGAGCCTAGGCTTCTTTGGATCTGGATTACTTAATACAATTTTTTCTAAGTCTTTCCATTTTCATATGAATAGGGCAATGTCATTCTTTCTGATGGAAGCATAGAATTTCATATATATATATATATATATATATATATATATATATATATATATATATATACCACATTTTCTTTATCCATTCATCTACTGAGAGGCATCT
Source organism: Dipodomys merriami (assembly GCF_024711535.1). Taxonomy (NCBI): domain Eukaryota; kingdom Metazoa; phylum Chordata; class Mammalia; order Rodentia; family Heteromyidae; genus Dipodomys; species Dipodomys merriami. The sequence continues at coordinate 34,881,942 of NW_027202382.1, forward strand.
GGGTTGGTTCTGTATCTTAGCTATGGTAAATAATGCTGCAATGAACATAGTTATGCTGCAAATCAAAACCACATTGAGATTCTAGATCACTCCAGTTAGAATGGTCCTTATGAAGAAAACAAATAATAACAGATTCTGGCAGGGGTGTGGCCAAAAGGGAACACTAGTACCCTGTTGGTCGGAGTGTAAACTTGTTCAACCACTCTGGAAAACTGTATGGAGGTTCCTCAAAAGACTAAACATAGAACTCCCCTATGACCCAACAATCCCACTCCTGGGCATTTACCCAAATGATTCAATTCTTTGTTTAATATCACCTTCTCTTGTGATCTTTCTGGAGAACATCCTGTCTTTACACCTACTCATGGCCCTCCAAACACTGTCCAGCCCACTTTCCATTTACCTTTACTGTAATATGACACCCTACATATCCATCTATTTCTTTCTGCTAATTGTCAGGTCCTGAGAACAACAATTCTGGTTTCAGTCATTGATCTTGGGGCCTGGAACACCTCTAGATACATAGTTGGTATTCTGGAATACTTGAATTAACAAATTAATGGGCAATATTTGTCCAAAAGTAAATATCCAACTTTTCTTCCCCTTCACAAGAACCTACTATGAGCCAGGTCTCCTGATGAGCATCCTATTAATGATTAGCTACACGGGAAAACATTGTCAGTACCTGTAGTTCCAAACTTGACTCCCCATATTCAGAGGGGGCCCTCTCTTACCTGTGGTTCACTACAAACCCTGATTCACCCAAAACCAGCCTCTCTGATGTGTGCAAGGAACCAGTGAGTCTTTTAATTAAAACAGTCTTCTATGATGAATCTGTTATTACAGAGCTTTACCTATGTAAAACATTAATAATACAAATTTCATTTGTTTGTGTCAGTGCCAAGCATTAATTTTTAATAGCAAAATGTATGAGTTATGAAAGGCATTAATGCAAACCAAATCACCAGCTGAGGATGAAAAGGAAATCTATTTTTTAGGGTAAGCAGTGGCGATGAAATATTATGGTGGCTTCCAAGCAAGAACGAAGAAAAAATACTTCTTCATCCTTCAGCAATTAAAAAAAAAGACCCAGATGAAGAAGGAACTTTATCATCACCTTAACATCAGTTCTAAATTGGAGCAGCGAGCTGTCCCTTTTATCCTGCTATATCTCTGGTGGCAATTTCAAAGCAAGAAGTTTATGCAAAATTGTCCTAATTACCCGACCCAGTCACATTAATACTTCTAGGATAAAATATTAATAATAATTTGTTACATTTGTGAAAAGTGATAGAGTTTACAAAGCACTTTCATCTGTTTCCTCAGCCAAATCTCATAACTCTGCAAGGAAAGATAATTTATGCCTGTTTTACAGATGAGTTCACTCAGACACCAAAAAGTTAGGTGACAGGACTAGGCCTTCTGTATTGAGGGGAGGAGGGAAGAAGAGAGGGAGGAAAGGAGGTAGGGGGCAGAGAGGGAGGGAGGGAAGAAGGTAGGAATCAGGGAAGGAGGGAGGGAGGGAGTCTAACCACCAAGAAGATTTAGGGAAGAGAAAGATAATGCATGTAAGGGAGGTAGAAGCAAGAAGCTGAATGTCAGGTGTCTAACTTTCTAGCTGCCACCCAACCCCCATTCCAGGTCCATCTTCAGCCCTCCTCTATGGCCCAGGAAGCACACACCTGAAGACAGCCTCTTTTCTTCTGTATTCAGCCAATGAGAGGCCCTGGCAGATCTGATTGCCTATGGAACAAAGGGGGGGACTGGGCATTTCCTCTGCCAGCATTGCCCTATCCCTACCCCAGCACCAACTCCCTGGCAATAACTACACCCATCTTCAATCCCAACTCCTATCAGGTGACTCCCTTCTCTTAGGGCCTCTCAAAAACCCTATGTTAACTTTGGTCCCTTCAGTCCAAGAGATGGTCACAGCTTCCTGATGCTCTAGGTTCTAGCATCTCTTGTTCACTCCCTTATTCCTGCTCACATCTTCACAATAGACCCTCCAGTAAGCACCAGCTTAACCATCCAAAATTTTTATTTTATTTATTTTTTGGGGGGTCTGGTCATGGGGCCTGAACTCTGGGCCTGGGCGCTGTCCCTCAGCTCTTCAGCTCAAGGCTAGGCACTCTACCACTTGAGCCACAGTGCCACTTCCAGCTTTTTTTCTTTTTGCTTATGTGGTGCTGAGGAATCGAACCCAGGGCCTCAGGCATGCAAGGCAAGCACTCTACCACTGAGCCACCTTCCCAGCCCCCCATCCAAAATATTTAAGGATGATTTTTTTTCCCCTTCATGGAACGTGACTCACACACCAAGTCTCACAAGTTACTTCACTTTTACCAACATGAAAGCTGGTCCAAAGCAGGACCCACCATATTTCCCTGCTCACTACAGATCATCCCTTAGCCAATGAACTTAAGACTAGTATTGGAACTCATGGCCTCTGTGTCACTAGAATAACTGGAGGCAGATGTGGGCCTGAGAGCACTAACCCTCAGTAAAGGCTTTCCAGAGAACGGTGTATGTGTCCAGGTTTGGGTGCTCTGAATATGATACTCCAGAGTTTTATATCTAAACCCACATAGCTTGTTCTGCAATATTTACATGTTTACATACCTGCCTGTTAACGATGTTATTGTCGTTATTTATGGATGTGGACATTAAGTCTCAGAGGCTGACTAAAGCCGTGCATTGATGGTCATTTTTATCAAAAATCGCCTGTTCTAGAACACTGACTCCTAACCAATATGCTCAGCAATGTGTGAGCTCTGTTAATTCTCCTGATGTGTGCTCAACATTCCTATTTCATAGATGAGGAAACCAGAGCTTATGAGCCATGCACTCATAAATTCATTGTATCACAGGTCCGGCAGTTATAATACACACCCCTTTTGTGATGACATGGGATTTCCTTCTAGGCAGGGCTACTGTATTGCACATGTCCGCATGACCCACGTGGCTTCTGCTAAGACATAGGCAGCACTCACTCACTATTAGCCACTTTCTGCCAAGGAAACACATTGGATAGGGCAGTTCCCAGGAATATATGGAAGCTCCAACCACTCCTAAACTCCACCCACTGCCCACTATGCTGTTGAAACGCACATCATTTTGTGATCGCACTTTAGATTGAAGCAAATAAAATAACATAAAATCCTTAAATGATCGAAATGATTATTCTTGAGACAAAGTTAATCCTACGGCCCTTTGAACCCAATATATTTGAATCTTAAAAGTAATACCCTGTCCTTGTTACAATAGCAAGTGTCACAGAAGAAAATCAAGTGAAAAGAGAGCTTTCTTCCACCACTGCGTGGTCATGAGAATGTTATAAACCTGACCATTGAGACCTTAGAACAGGAAGAGGTTGGGCATCGTAGCATGCAGAACATCATGACCAGGAGCTGAGAAATCTCCTTTTCAGTGCTGTGACACAAAGTCTAACCAAAGTGGACCAGCTGCAGAATTCAGCCCAGTCACCAAAGAGCTACCAAAGCCTAGATGGCTGGAAGTGTTTGGAACTTAGTCATCTGAAGCTACAACCCTGGTAGCTACCGACAAATCAAAATGAAGGAACTTTGCCTTCCCTGAGCAATCCTGTAAAGAAACATGCACTTTCCTCCCTCATCTTCCTCCCCGTTCCCCTCCCCTCTATCCCTCCATCAGCTTTCTGCCTCTCTCTTCCCTTCTTTGACCTCAGAGGGGGCTGTGCAGTGAATGAAGAGGGATGAGGAACGAAGTAGGTATGAGAAAGATTTTCTCCAAAGCCTCTCCCTAAACACTGAGATCTCCCTCTAGACTTCTTGAGGCAAAGGGAGCTTGGACTCTAATATGAGCTGAAAGTTTTAGACAAAACAGACCTGATTCTTAATCATCAAAATAGAACTCATTGAATACTAACAGTAAAGCAAGCAAGCATGCTAGAGGCAGCCACGGTGTTGTGAAGAAGACACTCCAACGCCACTCCCCGCAAGACGGAGTACACCCAGCACAGCTGGTGGCAGTGACTGAGGAAGGAAGAATTAAGGATTTCATGTTTACACCACAGCTAGTTAAGACTCCTTGTTATTAGTAAATAATGAGAAGAGTGAGTCAGCCAATCTCTTTTACTTCTCTAATTCTGAGATTACATGATTTGTTTATGCATTCAGCATGAATCAAGAGAAGCACACTATTGAGAGCTGAGCTACACTGTGAGACCTTGAAAGGGAAGAGTGTACCTCTCCTTTAGAAACTCTCCTCCAACTATGAGCACAATGAAAGCAATTGCCCTGCTGTACTGAGACAGTACAGGACTGTGAGCAGGACCCGGTGGGAGGAAGAGGGAAGGTGCTGAGGAGAAAATCTAGAAATGATAAACTAACTCTTCTGCAAAGAGGTGAGGAGGGAACCTTTCAAATTAGAGAATAAGCTTCCTCCGTTATCGGTGGCAAGAAGAGATACTTTGGGGCTTACAGGTGCTGCAAAGAGGTCAAGGTGAACAGCAGCAAGTAGATGTAGGAGAAAATCCACCAAGAGCCAAAGAACGGGGGCAGGGGACAGGGAAGTCTGGCCATGGAGCTTGGATTTTGTCTCCAAGGTAAAAGTAGTCCTAAGAAAGTTTGGAAATGACAGGTGTCATAGCTAGGATTCTTTGTGAGACAAAATGGCTCTGGATCCAGTCTGAAGACTGGGGTGTCAGGGTGAAGAAAGAGTTGAGGCAGAACCAGTCTCTGCGTTGATCTTCTGTGAGTCTCCAACAGCCCAGGAGAAGAGGCCCCAAAAGAACTCTAGTCTGCCATTTCTTCTAATCCCACAACTTGAACTCCTGATTCCCCTAAAGCAATATTCAAACGTCCTCCTACGATCTTCAGGGTAGAAAACATCTTCATTTGTGTGTGAATAAATGGAAAGGCAGAGAGCGCTTAGCAGGCATGCCCAAGAAGAGGAACACAGAGCCTGGCCTCCAGCCAAGCTTGGTTTTATTCCAAAGCCAGCTGCCCTGGTGCACTACCTTCAACACCATGTGAGGAATGGAGATGAAGTCAGAGATGGAGATGAAGCTGCCACAGGCTGTGCAACTCATGGGGACAGAATGCCTGAAAAGGTGGCTGATGTGTCATTGGAAGCAACAGAGCAACTGGCCATGCCATGACTTTTATTGGAGCTAAACAGGCATCCAAGGCATGCACAGACTCATTGCAGAATGACTGACAGAGCAGCAGGAGACCCAGACAGTTACAAGTGTTACTGGTGAAGCCAGAGAGTCGCAGTCTGGATCTTGGTTGTATGTTCCTATGTCTTAATAATATTAATCATAATCATAATCATAATAATGGCATCCCCTCATAGAGTGGTGATGAAGATGGAATTATAGGAGTTAACATACACCAGTAGCTTGAAAGGGCACTTGGACCATTGTGAGTGCCTAGTATAGATTGGCTGCTATTATTTACCATGTGCCTAGGAGGTTGCTCAGTGTCGCCACTGACACAGAAGAGTGTGAGCCATCACAGTAAGCTATGTAAGTGAGCATAGGAGAGCTTGGAATGTTCCAGGGAGTGTGATGTGTTTGCTGGCTGCCTGTGGATGAAGCTACCTGATGGGATGATGGCATGAACTGAGGTTGGAGTAGTGGACAAGAGCCCAGCTAGGAGGGATGGGTGACCTTCAGGGAGGGAATGTTCCACTGATTCCAAGTGCAATGGAAAGCCGATGAATACTTTTTAACAGGGAGGGGTCTGATTTAATGTGGATGCCAAGCAGCTTGGATGCTATGGTTGGAGGAGGTTAGGAGAGACAAGAGTCAGCATACTGAAACTGGCAGCATCAGCACAAGTCTCTGAGGGGGAACTGGAGTCTGGAACCAGCCATGCCAAATCCCTGTATCACTAGAAAGCTCAGAGATGTATGACCTGCAGCAGCTTCTCCATTCGCCTGTGAACCATTCCCAGGACCCCGATACGTGAGGACAGCCTGGAAAACAATGAATGTTTTTACCTTCAGGTTTCCGGTTAATAACAGCTTATAAATAGCTCAGGCTGTTCAGCATCTACATGTTGTTCTGTGGCATCATCAACCCTCGGCCCCAAATTGGGAATAAGAGCCACGGTTCTACCTGCTCTGAGAACTCCAGCCGGCCACCTCTCTTGGCACAACCCAGACCTTATCATCTTCTCTCTCTGTTCATCAGCACTTTTATCACTCCATTCCTTCCTCGGTGTCCTACCTTAACCCTAAACCATTACGGCTGTATCTTGTGCCTGTAAGCTCTCAGTCCTCTCCAGCCGCGCCTGGTTCGTCTGTGGCCTATGGGATTTGTATCATGAGGGCAAACGTATTTCTTCCCTAGAGCTCCCATAACAAATCACCACAAACTACAGGGATTTGTTCTGTCGTACCTTTGAAAGCAGAAGTCTGAAACTAAAATGTGGGCAGGGCCACATTCCCTCTGCAGCTCAGACAAAAGCACGCTTCCTTGTCTCTTCTGGTTTCTGGAGCCTTCTAGCAAATTTTGATGTTTCTAAGCTTGTGGCTTCTTCCCTCTAATTTCTAAATTCGTTTTTACATTGAGTCTTCCATCTGTCTAGGCCTTTCTAATTTATACAATACTGGCACTGATTGAACCAAGCCCTCAATCTTTTTTAGATGTTTCATTGTTTGCTTGTTTGTTTAATGATGACTCACTTGTTTTTCATTAGTAAGTTTTTTATTGTGAAAATACCATACAGAGGGGTTACAATTACATGAGCAAGGTCATGAGTACATTTCTTATCAGGCATTGTTGCCTTCTCCTTTGTTTTCCTTTACCATCCCTGCCCTCCCATCTCCACTGCCTCCCCCCACCCCCCACCAGAAGTTGTAAAGTTTGTTTTTCAACATAACATCTTGTACATCTCATTGTTACAATGGGTCCACCTGTATCCCTATTTAAACAATTTTTCCCTTCCCCTCCACAAATTATACCAACATCAAATACAGTGAAAACAGGGGTTATACCGTGGGGGAGGGACATACAAAGTAACAAAAAAAATCATCTTATAAATGTGTTAGAAACAATAGCAAGAAAGTAAAATCATTTGAGTCCTTATCTTGGGGTTCATTTCACCTAACATCAACTTATCTGACCATTTCAGCTTGTCTCAGACATATACTAGTTATTGCAAATAAGGGAAACCATGGGACCTATGTTTCTTTGGGCCTGGCTTACTTCACTTAATATAATATTTTCCATGTCTTTCCATTTCCTAACAAATGGGGCAATGTCATTCTTTCTGATGGAGGCATAGAATTCCATTGTGTATATATGCCACATTTTCTTGATCCATTCATCTACTGGGGGGCATTGTTGGTGGGAGTGTAAACTTGTTCAACCACTCTGCAAAGTAATAGGGAGGTTCCTCAAAAGACTCCACATAAAGTTCCCCTATGACCCAGCAATCCCACTTTTGGTCATTTACCTGAATGATCTCAAACAAGACCATACTAAAGCTACCAGCACAACTATGTTTATTGCAGCATTATTTACCATAGCTAAGATATGACTCACATTTTTTTCCCTACCCTAAATTCAAATCACCGCGCTCCTTCCTACCTTTATCTCTGAGTAACTGGGATTACAAATGTGTGCTACCATGCCTAGCCCCACCTCTCCTCTTTTTAGAAAGACATCAATCATTGGATGTGGGGCCCACCATAATGAAATATAACTTAATTTTAATTTAACCAATCACATCTGCAAAGGTCATATTTCCAATTTTTTCTTGCCCTTTTCTTTAAAAAAAATACTGAAGCTTGAAATCAGGGCCTCATACTAGCTAGCCTAGCACTTTACTACTTAGGTCACACTCCTTGGTTTTTGCTAGCTATTTTGGAGATAGAGTTTAGTGAGCTTTTCTGCATGGGCTGACCTCAAACCACCATCTTCTAAATCTCAGCATCCTGAGTAGCTTGGATTATAGGCATGAGACAATGACCTTTGGTTTAAAAGACCTTATTTCTAAAGAAAGTCACATAGAGAGATTTCAAGTAGATAGAAATTAGAGAAATCTTTTTAATACAGTCTTTAGTGAGAAATATCTGCAAGTCAGACCATTTGCACTACAAAAATTCAGCTCTTGCCAACCTTCTCCAGTGACCCCAAATTTCCTGTTAACTTATTATTATTATTATTATTATTATTATTATTATTATTATTATTATTATTATTATTATTATCAGTAGTAAGTAGTAGTAGTACTGTAAGAAGCACAGGTTCAGGAAATACGAGAGGAGAACCTGCAATGCTTCAGGCAGATGAGGTGAGAGGAAAGTTCAAACGGTAGAGCACTTGCCTAGAATGCATGAAGCTCTGGGTTCAATCCACAGTCCCACTAACAATAGATTTCTACAAAGGAGGAGTTCATCATAAACAATACGGGAGACGGATGACTGAACGCACTTACCACTTTTACTCCATGAGTAGAAAGAACCCAATGACACAAAAGCAGCCAGATTCTGAAGAGAAAAAGAGGAAAAGAAAGGAGAAACTACGAGGAGTTTGAGAAGATCCACGAAATTACAGAGAAGCAATCAAACTAGGAGAAAGTCAGTGAAGAATCTGGAACAAGTGTCCAGTGTGCCTGACTGTGGATGAAGAAATGGGAAAACCCAAGGTGAAATTAAGACAATCTCGCTGAAAGAATTGCCAAATACAGCTCTGAGGAAAGTACACACAACCCAAAAGCTCTACAGCAACCTCAGGAAATATGGACCGAACTGCAGTGAGTGGATGGACTGATGAAGCTAAGACATTCTATGTCCCCCCCCCAACCCCCAGCCAGGAGAGCAATACAGAGCTACCATCTTGACAAACCTTTACTGGGAGCCTTACTTCAAGACACAATCATAGCTTTAAAACACACAGGATGCTTAACCATAGAACTTGGAGGAAAAAAAGATCAGTTATGTGAGGCACGGAAAGGGAGGGCAGAGCACACAGCAGTGGACAGCACACGTTTCACATGCAAGATGTTAGGCTTCAGAGAGGAAGCCAGTGGCTACAAAAGCCCAGGCATTGATGGTACTGGGAGATGGAAATGGTTGCTCCCTCTGAGCCAGAGAGCAAAGGCTCCCAGGTGGGGGCTATAGGTCTCACTGCAGGGCCTCAGAAACCTGGCCTATGTGTGCGATACAGCACCAAGCTAATGATACTCAAAACAGCCTGGCACAGCCCACCATCAGATAAGGGGAACATGGCTCTGACTAGCAGCTGAGCAGCCTTGGGACAACTCACTGCTGAACAAAAGAATAGAGGTATGAGCCATCTGCTTGAACTCTGAAGGTCCTTCTACCATACAAGGTCTTTTAAGGGAAGTAAGGCCCTCATTCCCAGGCCTAAAAGAGCCTTTTGCTACTACAGAGAAGTCTATGAAGCCTGTCTATAAATAGTCATGCAAGAACAATAAAAAATATTTGATTATATATGGTTTTTTGTTCCTATACTGGCTCAAGGATTATAGGTGTTGTCTCTGTTTAAATGAAAATTTTTTCTCTTCTGTAAATCAAATAAAGGCAATTTACCTTTTAATTTCTACATTCTACTATAGACCAGCCATCCCCTTCCATTTAATAAGTATGGTTATGAACAAACAGAGAACATGAATCTTTACTAAGGGACAACTGGAGAGGAGAAGAGGAAGCAAAATGGAGAAAAAGAAAGGTACAGGGTAAATACTTTTGTAAGACACTATGGAAACAGCTAAAGAACAGCAATTAAAGCTGTTTATCAATAAGGGATCAGTGGTGGGAAAGAGAAATAGACTCTGTTAGGGGGTTGGGTACAAGTGAGAGGATCAGGCTAACAAAGAAGATGAAGAAGGTTAAATACAGTAAAAAATAAAATCGTTGCAATTATGAAAATAGAATAATGAAATGCTGATATTATATTGGGAAGAAGAGGAGAAGATAGAGTATAGAAGAGGTGAGAGTTATTGAAATGATTGTAAACATGCAAGGAGATGTAGCAATGAAATCCCCCCACTGTGTATCTCATGTAATAACTTAAATGACAACAACAAAAACAATTAAGAAACAAAAATAAAAACAGCCCAAGCAGCTGGGTAATGGTGACTCACGCCTGTAATCCTAGCTACTCAGGAGGCTGAGACCTGAATTCAAAAGCCAACCAGGCAGAAAAATCTCCATGCCGTTCTTATCTCTAATCAATCACCAGAAAACCGAAAGTATAAAGTGATGCTGTGGCTCAAAGTAAAGAGCACTAGCCTGGAGCAAAATAGCTCAGGAACAGCACCTGGACCCTGAGTTCAAGCCCCAAAACCGACAAAAAATTAAATCGAATTTAATTTTTTTAAATCAAACAAAAAACAACAACCTAGAGAGGAGAAGGTATAGTCTGTTCAAAGGTTCTGGAAGCCTGGTCTCCAACTCTTCCCACTTGCCCAGACTACTTGAAGAAACAGGTATGGGGGTGGAGTGTGGTTAAACATCAGGTCCTCAGAACCAATGACTCAGAGGGAAGGAAGCAGGCAGAATTGGGGATTCTATGGGCTTCCATGCTCCAGGCCTGGGGCTGGCACTCTAGGAACCAACCTGAATGTTGACTGCAGCCAGGAGACTTCACATAGCTCAGCTTCCAGACAATTCTACTGCCTCTCAGCCTGGCAGAGTCACACCCATGATCTTGAATTGGAACGAAGATGGTCAGCAAATATTTTCTAGCCAAGACCCACACCAGTGCTGATACTTCCTTTGTCATTGGCGAAGAGATATGCCAGGCACGTGGTTTCCAGAACGTGAAGATGGCAAAGACCATTTTTACATCAGGTCAGGTAAACTTGGAGGTAGTCTAGGTCAACAGTGATTCAACTCAGCCTCTTCCAGAAGAGTGTCTATACACTCTACAAAAGGAGGAGAGAAAGACAGAGGAAGAGAGAGAGAAGAGAGAGAGAGAGAATAAATGTCTGAGTCACATAGACTTGAATAGAAGCATGCCACATTTACTCTCATCTGTCAAACCTCCAAGGAAGCTGCACTCAGATAGGCATAGTCAGGAAACAAATTCCAAGAGGCACAGAAAGGCTGCCTGGTGCCTGGAACATCCACCTGCTTTATCTTCTTAAATTATGATCTTTAGGTAGTTGTATAAAGGCGTTGCCATCTGCCAAAGCAGTTTATGCATGCAATGTATCTTGATCGATGTCAGAATGGGTGTCTACTTTAGATGGCCTCACGGGCTTGCCTGAGGTTGAATCCCTACCCAGGCAATTTCCTACCACAGAACTACACAGCAATGCCCTAGCCTGTTAAGTTCGGTTTCCTCAGCCGTGAGTGGAGAGGCTGCCGAGCTGCTGTCTGTGACCACATGAAATCATGTCTTCTTTGAACGTATTTACACACTTGGTTCTGGAAGGGATTAAAGGCAACAATAAGTTAGCAGATACGCAACCTATAGCACACTGCTTAGTATAAAACCAGTCCTCAATCGTCCCTGGCCTTCCTTCCTAAAGGAAAGAACCCCCATTCATTTAGTCCAACCCAAGGTGGATAGAATGTGAGGCCAAAGTGAATGAGGGAAATGTAGCTATTTTGAGATAAAAGGACTCTTAATAGGTAAATCACCTAATTCTTCCAATAGGAAGATAATTTAGAAAACTATGTAGCAATATGAAAATGTTCTGATGTAAGTAAAAAGGACAGTGAGTAATACAGCATCAACTTCCAACCCTTAACTTTGATTTTCATATTTTTCTATACTTTTAAAATGGTTATACAAACAGGAATCATTTGCTTCATGAAATTTTAGAGGAATTTAGCCAGATACCAGTGACCCACACCTACAATGCTAGCTACTCCAGAGGCTGAGAGCTGAGGATCACAGTTCAGAGCCAGTCTGTGCAGACAAATCAAGGGACTCTAAATCTTCCAAAATTCCTAACTGGAGTCATGGTTCAAGTAGTAGGGTACAAGCCATGATGGGGAAAAGCCAAGTAAGAATGTAAAGCCCTGAGTTCAAGCTCCAGTCACAAAGTAATAGAAAAGGAAAGAAAAATTTTAGAAGACTTTGTCCAATAATTATGTGAGACTTCCCTGATTTTAAAAGTGATTGCATAAGATTTTCTTCAATCGCCCATATTTAATGATACACATCTTGTCATTATGTCATTTGGGGTATTTCCAGAAAATGATTCCATTTATCCAAATTTTTAAATTCACTAACTTGCCACAGTATCATAACTTCATTTCTACTTTATTCCACTGTATTCTGTTGTGTGGTTCAGTGCTGATGCTTAATGTTTTGCTCTTCTTAAATTGTTGTCCAAGGTTGTTTTATATTCATCTTTAAAAATTAACTATAGATTTTTTTATCATTTTGACTATTCTCACTGTTAATTTATTAATTTTTGATCATAGTGTGCTCTGTTCTTTCCGCTTACCTTGGGCTAATTTTGTTATTTTTTCCCTTACCTCTCAAGTTGTATGCTTAGCTTATGTGTTCCCCCTCTCGCTCTCTGTCTGTCTCTGTCTGTCTCTGTCTCTGTCTCTGTCTCTCTCTCTCTCTCTCTCTCTCTCTCTGTCTCTCTCTGTCTGTCTACCTGTCTCACTCTCTCTCTCTTTGTCTCTCTCTCTTTCTCTCTCCTTTCAAGAAAGTTGTTTAAAGCTATGAATATTCCTTTGGGCATATCTTTGGCAATATTACATCAGTGTTGATAAGGTATATTCTCATTGTTACAGTATTCTACACAGTCTGTAATTATAGCTTGTTTTGATTCAATTGTGACTAAAGAGTAATTGAAATTCTTCCTTAATCTCATCCAATCTCCTTGTCAGCTTAACTTGTTTCCTTTGGGTTTTTATATTATTTTTCCCCAGCAGACCATGTCTTCTTAAGGTTTGTCAGGTATACAAAACAGATTCTTATGTGTGTGTGTGTGTGTGTGTGTGTGTGTGTGTGTGTGTGTGTGTGTGTGTGTGTGTGTGTGTGTGTGTGTGTGTGTGTGTGTGTGTAGATTCTAAAGAGCTATAACTTTTCACAGATCTCTTGGTCTGTAATAATTGCTTATAAGCTTTTTATTTAATTCTCCCCTATTGTTCACCTCTAAGAAAGTCACGGTCTATCTAAATCCTGTAAGATTACGGAGGTAAGACGCAGCACCCATTGTGTGCCTCATAGGGCAGCATCTCGTCTTCTGGTCATTAGGGTCCCAGGGTCTTAGCCAGAAAGTCCCCTCTTTAGAGGCTCTTGGCTTCATAGGGCAAAGACAAAGGTGATTTCTTTCAATCCAGTTCTATCTGATTTAGAATTAGTAGAAATACTTCTCTGACTCTATATTCGATGGGAGAGCAACCTTAGAGATGGATGTGTCTGTGAGCTCTTATCTCACATTTCTACCTGCATTAACAGAAATTCTAAGGAGGTCAATGCAGAGCCCAAGAACTAGATGCCATTTTAATAGGCCTTTTCTGTTCATCATTACCATTGTACTTCCATGATGAATTCTAGTCCTGCTACCATAACACTTCAGTCCCATTATTATTTCTTGCTAGAAATATTAGGAATATTTCCTGACAGTCTTCCTGCTTCTTGTCCTCCCCTTCCCTTCCATCTTTGACACATCACCAAAGTGATTTTTCTAAAGCCAAATCTCTCAGGTCCATTCCTACATTCCCAAATCTCCAGTTCAGTCATTTAAACACTCACCGAGTACTGACTTCATTGCAGACATGGTCCTATGTGCCCAGACTATGAAGATGGGTCAGACATGACACCTGTATGTGTCTTAGGGAAGGGCAGGCTAGGCTAGACTTAGAATTCTCCTAGATACAGTCTATGGAAAGAGAAAGCCAGTGCGTGTGAAATGAATAGGGCCATCACCTAAAATTGGGGGAAGAACAGGACATGTTGGAAGGATGAAAGAAGAGTCTGTTGGGGAAGAAGAATGTTCTAGAGCCTGGAAGATTAAATTAATCAAAGCATAATGAGGCCAAAACCTTCCAAGAAATGAGCACACAAGGACTGAGGTGTTAGTGCCAAGGGCAGGGAAGGCCCTGAGTCTAAGTTAAGGGGTTGGCTTCTTTTATCCTGAGGAAGTGAGAAGGTGTCGATTATTGTTATTAACAGCAGAGCCTGTGGCAAAGACTCCTGTGGTGTCGAAGGAGAGATGAGACACAGAGAGACCTAGGCAGGAAGTGATGTTGAACTTTTGTGATGGTACAGGGAAAGAGATGCTAGAGAGAGGGGATAAAACCAAGAGACCTTTGTTTAGAAGTATGTCATGAGAGTTTTCTGACCAAGCAACATGCACACAGATTTTCACAACATTCTATACTTCTTCATGATGCCTCTATAAGAAGGTTTAGAAAACAATAACTCACTGAATGTATAGCCATGTGTACACACTGTCTTAGACCAAATCTTCAGTTCCCTCATCTCCCATCAGGCAAGAAATAAGACCCCAAAAAAGTGAACACTTAATTTTCACAAAGCCCACAGGGTCTCCAGGAACATATAGAGAGTGACAATATGTCAAACATTGTGGTATATAACTCAGGGAGAAATTTGCAAATGAAACAAATGACAAAGTATGATAAAATGCCTAATATCTTTCAGAATGGACCCCTTAATGAAGAGATAAGGAGGTGTGGCCTTTGCTTTTCTTGTTGTTTTCAATTAATTCTGTTTAAAATTTTAGTGTGATAAATCTCAACAAATACAACCAGATGAACAAAATCTCTTTGGCTCTACAATGGCTTTTAAGAGGTTAAGGGAGCCTAGAGGCCAAGAAGTTGAAGAATCACCACATTAAATCATGATGGCTAATCTAGCAAGAAGCAGAAGCAGACGCAAATGAAGGGATGAGCCGATTTTTTTAAGTATATTTGTTTCCTATTGGTGCTGCAAAGAACAAATGAGCATAAACTTAGCATAAAGCAGTACGCATGTGTCTACTTCCATTGGTCAGAAGTCCCAGGAGAGACCACCTTCTTCACAGGTATCATAAACCTTGGGCTCAGTCTGTAATCCTTACCTAAAGCTGGAGGGACCTCTTCCAAGTTGAAAGGTAATTGGCAGGGCTGAGGATATAGTTCAACAATATAGCACTTGCCCAGCATGCATGAGGCCCTGAGCTTGAGCTCTAGCACTAGCAAAATAAATTAATTAAATTAAATTTAAAAAGAATAGTGTGGATAGATTTAGATCCTTGCAGCTATAGTACCGAGGTCTGCTGTCCTTTTACTATGGACTGAGATTGCTATGAGATCCTTTCTGCCTCTGTCCTTATACTAGTCCCTAGGCTGGGGGTAGGGGTGGGGGTTTTGGCCCTATGTCTTGCTGGATGTTTGTTTGTTCTGTAGCCAGCTTAATGCAATGATCAAGAAATCTGTGCTGAGATAGACTACAGTCTGGGATTGAGGGGTGGATTGGAAGAACTTATTCGGTCTAGCTAAAGTGGGGTCGGCAGGTCAGTCACAAAGAGCCAAAGGAAATTCCAGTATGAGAAGAGCCCATTAGGAAATGACTAGAAGAATGGAATGAGCAAGTACAGTTCCTCCAGGTCATGAAAAGGAGAGGGGTCAGCTTAGTACTTTCCCTCTTGGGTCACTAGGCCACAATTTGGCTGGGAAAATGCAGAGTAAAGCAAATTTGCCCTTCAAGCTCTTCAGCTTTATCTCCCTGAGAATAGTATTATTGGGACTGGCTGCATAATTTGTAGGGTCCAGTGCAAAATGCAAAGATCTTCATTGGAAAAAAAAAAAGAAGAAGTGTTGCAAGATGGCAATACTGTAGGATTAAACCAAGCATGAGGCCCTTCGAAGTGTGGACTCTGAGAAGCTACAGGGGCTGCATAGAAGTAGCTCTGGATGTTGCACTAGACTAAGAATCAGTAATCAGATGACAGACATTGAAAGAAATGATTGATATTTAGTCCAAATGAAGTCCCTCTTACAGCTCACTGAGAGAGCTGAGAGCTCAGAGAGCAATAGGGCTATTGTCACTGTCCTAGAACAAATCAGTGAGTAAGTTTCTGTGTGTGTGTGTGTGTGTGTGTGTGTGTGTGTGTGTGTGTGTGTGTGTGTGTGTGTGTGTGTGTGTATGCGCGCATACGTGCCCACCAATACTAGGGCTTGAATTCAGTGCCTGGGTGCTGCCCCTTAGCTTTATCATTCAACTGTTCTACCCATTGAACTATAGCTCCACTTCCAGATTTTTTATGCTTAATTGGAAAGAAGAGTCTCAGAGTCTTTCCTGCCCAGGCTGGCTTTGAACCACAATCCTCAGTTCTCAGCCTCCTGAGTAGCTAGGATTATAGGTGTGAACCACTGGCACCCAGAATGTCTGATTTTCATGTCTCTGGATTAAAGGCTCTTTAATCTACTATGCTACCCTTGAAGCCAACTCTCTCCCATTAAACCAGCACTAACATGTAAGAAGGTCTATAGCAGAATAAATCCTTAGCCCTACTACCTGTCTGCTTCCTCATAGCACAGAGGCAGTGGGGTACAGGGTCCTAGATGTACAGCAATGACTTAGTTCTCAGTCCATCAAAAACCTGCACATAACATGGGCACATTAGTTTTCCTCTCTAGGTTTTAATTTCCTCCCTTGCATGAGGAAGGTTCAATTTTTCAGAGGTCCTCCCAGATCTGAGTTATGTGGACAGGGGTGGCGGGTATGAACTCCCGGACAAATCGAAGGGTCCTCCCTTCCCCCATCAAGGACAGAACTCTGGGCTAAGCAGGCCTCCGGTGAAATTAAACTCTGCTTTCAACTGAATTTGCCCGTTTTTCAGCCAAAATAATAATAATAATAAGTATCACAACTACAAGCTGTTCCAAGCCAAGCTGCCCTTAAACAGATAATCGGATTTGCATAATTGGGTGCTGCTAAGGTTTAAATAATTCATCAACATGGCAGGCTCTTTTTCATAGCCAAGCAGAACTGCCAGGCTCCAGGAAAGGATCGATGGGAATCCACATCACAGGGATGTGAGCTACATCCTCAGGGTGGCCGGAGTGACTGGACAAGGTTTTGAGACCCAAGTCTCTGCTGTCTGGTTCTTCATTCTGCTGTGGGATGGATCAGGACACAGGGTTTGATTTTCTTCTTCCACGATACAGAGGTGTTTGGCAAAGATTGTCGGGTCAAAGGGAAACAACTAAAGCTCTTTGAAAACAGAGATCCTCAGGTTCCAGGAGACCTAGCGGAAATGGCCAGGGATGGGAGGGAGGGAGAAAAGCCACGTGGCAAATTAAAAAGAGCAATTTTTAAAAATAGGTACTAGCAGACAATTTCACAGACTTCAAATCAATGTAAGGGGTATAGAGTAGGTTAGTCATACATAAACATATAGATTTAATGATACTGCTGAAGCTCTGGATACGATATTGAGAATGAGGTTAGCAGGAACAGACTGAGAAAGCAAGAGTACTTGCCCAGTGCTGGTGGCCCACACCTGTAATCCTAGCTACTCAGGAGGCTGAGATCTGAAGATTGCAGTTCAAAGCCAGCCCGGGCAGGATAGTCTGTAAGACTCTTATCTCCAGTTAACCATCAGAAAACCAGAAGTGGCCCTGTGACTCTAAGTAGCAGAGAGCTACCTTTGAGCAAAAGAGCTTCGGGACAGTGCCAAGGCCTCAAGTTCAAGTCCCATGACAAGATGGGGTGGGTCAACAGACCCGATTTTTAGCTATGTTTCAACAGCATGTGTTGTTTTAGTTGTCAATGTCCCCCAGCCGATGGCTCATGAAGAATACACCTGTGGTCAAACAAAGGTGCTATGCCAAAAGGGAGAATTCATAGCACAGAAAAACAAGAAGACTGAGGAGGATACAAGGTTCGAGTCATGCTTAGGTGATTTGGGATGGGGTTCCAGAATTGGTTACCCAATTAAATGCTTAGGAAACGGGATAATTCCATCAATGGAGAATCTTGATTAGTCTTATATTAGTAAGGAAGAGGTCTGCAAAGTGAAGACTAGAATGAATTTTAAAAGTCACTTGAATTGACTGCAGAAGTGGATGTGTGCCAAATTTCTGATTTGCACCATGATCTTGTTGTTGCTAGTGACCAGACAGGAATATGAAGGGGTCTGTGACCTCTTCACAGTCGTGGGGTGGCCTTGTCTGGTTGCTGGTGTCCTGTGAGATTGTTTATGTCTAGAAGGAGACTACTACAGCCAGATTAGGAACATAGGCTGGGTCCTCTGAACACCCAGGTCTAAGGGCAAAGGTTATGCAATGCCCAGATGTCAAAGGCCACTTTCTCATAGTCACACAAGAAAGTCTATGTAATGACCTTTTCTCCCATGCATTCCGACTAAGAATGACCAGTGCTGACTTTGTTGTCTTCCCTTTGAGTTTGTTCTTGCTCTCTTGCTCATGTCAATAAATGGAAATGAACCACTGTCCCCGAGGAGACCCATAAAATATCTAGCCCTCCAGCCAGATCCTTCTCTTCCTTTCTTCTGCATCTAATCCCATCACAGACTGGTTCTGCCTCACGATTACAATGGAGCTCCTAGCGGTCTGGATGTTCCTGGTGGATTTCAACTGCTCATGTCATTGTCCAGAGAAGAAATCATTAAGATTGGGAAAGAAAAGCAATAAGAAAATGGAGGTGAGGACCAGCCCCCCCTCCCCCTTAGTGTCTTGAATGAGGTCCAAGGGAGTAAGACCCTAAGAGAAAAACCACAGAAGACATGTAAGCACATTGCTGTGTAGAATCCAAGCCTCAAGAAATAGGACTTTGACTACCAACACAACCATGTTTATCGCAGTATTATTCACCATAGCTAAGATATGGAACCAACCCAGATGTCCCTCAGTAGATGAATGGATCAAGAAAATGTGAGATAGATATAGATATATATAGATATATATATAGAGAGAGAGAGAAAGAGAGAGAGATATCTATATCTATATCTATATCTATATCTATATATATATATAGTCACCCATTGTGACAATGAGATGTACAGGACACTATGTTGAAAACAAGCTTTACAATGTTTAAGAGGTGGGGAGGGAGTAGTTGGGGAGTTGGGGAGGGAAGGGATGGTAGGGGAAAAACAAAGGAGGAGATAACAATGCTCAATAGGAAATGTACTCATTACCTTACTCATGAAACTGTAACCCCTCTGTACAGTATTTTTACAATAAACATATATATATATATGTATATGTATATATATATATATATATATGAGAGAGAGAGAAAGAGAGAGAGAGAAATATGGCTTTGAGATTCTGGTTACTGTGTGTGTGACTCAGAATCAGGGAGAGAGCCTTCTAGACCTCAACTCTACCCAAGGATGCCACGGGCCATGGCTTTCCTCTGGGCACAGGGTCATCAGGAGATAAGGACCGGTGATCCCTAAGGACCTAGAATCTCAAAACAAAAATAGACAATGGAAGCAGTAGCTTCATGGTGAAACGAAAAGCAGACAAACAAGAACAGAACTTTGAGAAACATCTAAAGGCCAGGTGAGCTGAAGGTGAGCTGGAGGCCAGGTGAGCACAAACATTAACATAATTCTGTGGGTAGCAGTAGATGGGTAGACTTGAGCCTTTCACGCCTCTCATGCCTCTGTATCCATCTAACTTATAGAGTCCTAAATCCATGCTGCAATTTTCTGTGGTGTTGGAATTCATCTTATTTACTTTTAAGTTTTAGTTCATCACAGATCATTCTGGACTACTGCATGTGGCTGGTACGTGCCACCTACAACTTAACCCCCTCACCTTCAATAACACTCAAACTGGTCTGCACCCCATTTAGTAAGGCAAGTCCTCTGATCACATAATTAGTGAGGCCAAAGTGTTTCAATTTTTTCAACCATTACATATGCACATTTTCTGAAATAACCACCTCTTCTCCCAAGAGGCAATTCTAAGAATAGGGTACGACACAGAATATATTTTTTCCTAATACTTCACAGGCCAGCACAAGTCTGCGAACCATACTGGACCTCAGACTATCCTTGAACATCAGTGATCAAAGTGATGGTTGAACAATTTCCTAATCTCAAAACTGCAGCATTCTCAAGCTAAGAGGCCAAGACAGACTCACTCCATCCTACAAGAATGTGATAGTTCAGTTGTATCATCTTTTCGTGAGTGTGTATTTGTTTCAGGTGGCTGCTGTAACAAATAAACTCATAACTTTTGTGGCTTATAAACAGGCTCTGAACTTATAGGTTCCAGGGTTTAGGACATGGGAATCTTTGGGCTGGCTATTATACAGCCCAATACAATATGGAAGACACAATTTCTCTGAATCTCTGTGCCCACAGCAAGACCAACAGAGTAACAAGAGGACTGGATTTAGCACTTCATAGGCTTGTCTTCAAACTCCAGTTCAGACAATTCTTTGATGTCTAACCTACAGCATGCTATTTCATCTTTCTTGCATCTCAACTATTCCATTTGTTAAAAAGGGTTATCGTCTTACCTTAGGGTTACTGTGAGGGTAAGAATGGATACATATTTAAAGAATCAAGCACTCAGTAGGCATTCAATAAATGTTACTTTGCCTGTTCTGGATTTAATACTGTACATTTTCTGATTTGACACACACATTCTTTAGCTGGTCTTTTATCTCCATGAACTCTCCTTACCCACTGTATGCCCCAGCCAATGCCCATGGCTGCAATGGTATCTTTCAGTCTGGGGTAGAGCAGAGCAGAGACCAAGGGCAGCATGGCAGAAGACAGGCACCCAAGGACCAGTGGCTAGACCAGCCATCTCCCTGTCTGCTTTTAGGCCAGACATGAAAGGCCTTTATCGAGAGATATGAGGGATTATTGTTACAGTTGTTTTTATTCTCTTGATAATGGTTCTGCTAGAGCCAGGAGAGAAAGGGGTAGGGGGACATGTTGATGTGCTGTTTATTGTAATACGTAGGCTGCAGGATATATATAATCATGAAAATCATTCTTGGACCAGAACCACTACTGAATTTGTGCCAGTTTTAATGCTGTGTTCTAGCTACAATTTTTCTACTGGTGGTCACATTTTAAAAAGCACTAGTTGGCATTTTAGGGGAATCCAGAGCCATTTAATCCATCCTCCAAAAGAAAAACCAATATATAGTGATTTTGCCCATACCTGCACATCTGTAGTGACAGTAAGCTCACTACCCCTCTCTCCAAAAATTCTTTCTTTGGGGCCTTAAAGGTGGTAAATAATGAGACTCTTTTTGCCTCCTGTTTTGAATTAAGAAAGAGACAGCTGAGTCAGCTGAAAATAATATATGAGCTTCTCTGCAAAGAGGAGAATGGAATAGGAAATTGAGACATGAGACCAGAATGGCCTAAGACCAGCCTAACACAAGAGGTGCTGGCACAGCCCTGCCTCTTGCCACAGCTCTTGTTAG
Organism: Dipodomys merriami; assembly: GCF_024711535.1. Lineage (NCBI taxonomy): Eukaryota > Metazoa > Chordata > Mammalia > Rodentia > Heteromyidae > Dipodomys > Dipodomys merriami. Next base: position 34,903,297 of record NW_027202382.1, read on the forward strand.
CTGTCTTAAATCCTGCACCAGCCCAGAGGGACCAGGGTTATGGCAATGGCTGCCTGGAGAGCCAATAGTATGCAAGACTTCCCTTCACCCCCTCCACCAGGGACCACATAGACAAATTCTTCCTCACCTTCCTGAGTGTCACCTTCCCAGTTTCATCCTGTGGTTCTGTAGGATGAGAAGTCTAGAAATAGGAGCGCCATCTTGCATTTCACAGCCCAGCAACCCTGGCCCTGCTCCTGACTCATCCTCAACTCCTTGGGTGCATCACTCTTCTGAGTCTTCATTTCCTCCCCTGTGAAATGGGAGTGATAGTGACTCCTCCACCTGTGGATATGGTGCTATGCCCCAAGATTGCCAACCTAAGGCTTGTGCATGGGGATGGTTTCATGAACAGCAGCTAATGCTGCACTATTAGCTCACAACAGACGAAAGAGCTTTGTCCACTCTGTGGGACTCAGCTTGGTGGATGCTCTGGGGAATACAAGATGAAGGACAAGACGCAGACTCAAGTTGGGACCAACTACCTTGTTGGGGAGAGATTGCCAATGAGGGCCAGGGCATGTAGCTGTGTGCTCATTCATGCCTGTCTATGGAACATGTTTCTTTAGTTATCAAACATTGTTTGGGTCCATCCTCTGGCTCAAAACCTACATCAGCCCCAAGACTCCAGGAGTCATTCAAACCCTGTTTCCCTTCACATACTACACACAGGCTTCCTTCAGTGCATGGCACAAAGAATCTGACCCCTTGAGGGCCTCCAGAGGGAGAGCCCTTACAGATGGAGATCACTGGAATGTTTCCTGGAAGAATGGGAAGTGTTCTTTCCAACTTCGTTCGTTATAATTGACAAGCTTGCATGAGTTTATCATGTATAAAGTGTCTTGAGTGTGTGCATCATGATCACTACTGTCAATCTAATAAACATATACATCACTTTAGATAGGGTTGGCTTTTTTTGTTGTTGTTATGTGTGGTGAAGACATTCAAGATAGACTCTCAGCAATTTCCATGAGTATGATACATTCTTATTAACTGTACTTGCTCGAAGTCACCATGCTATACAAAACACCCATGTCGAGCTGAAACACTAGCCTTCCCACCACTCTTCTCCATTTCTGACACACACACAGCCCCCAACCCACCCCTGGAAATCGCCACTCTCCTCTCTGCTTACATGAGGTTGACTTTTTCACAGTTAACACACAAGTGAGACCATGCAGTATTTGTCTTTCTGTGTTTGGCTTGTTATTTTACTTAGCACAGTGTTTTCCAGGCTCATCCACCTTGCTACAAACATGTTAGGAATGACATGATTTCCCTTCTTTATAAAGATTGAATAATATCCCCATTTTCTTCATCCATTCATCCATCACTGATAGATACTTCAATTGATTCCATATCTTGGCTAGGAAGGGAGATTTGAACTGAGCTTTGGAAATATACCCAGGATGTAGCACTGTGCATGTAACCAGCCATCCCAAAACTCTGAGCTTAAAATAACCAGCATGTATTTTTGTTGATGAGGCTGTGTCTTGATTGGATGGTTTTATTGGCTGTTCCTGACATTTCCACCTACTTGGCAGTCTGATGGTCTACAATGGCCTTGGTGGGGAGACATCTTTTCATCCTTTCAGCGTAGGCTCCAGAGAAGCACATAGGATCAGAAAGTCATGTAGACATGACTCTCAATTGTGTTGTGTTCTTTAATATCCTACTCACCATTGGACATCACGTGTTTGAGCCCAGCTTTTAGATGAAGACCCTACAAAGTTACAGAGCACAAGGAAAGAGGACAAAGACCTCTAATGCCATCTGTCTGCCCAGCAGAGACTAAGCTGCGAGGCTGGGGAAGAAGAACCCATTCTTTCCCCTCTGGACCACAGCACATATTAAACACCACAACCACAGACACTTCCTGAGCATCTCTGACATGGAATCAAACCCTTAGCATTATCTCATTTCAGCTGCACAACAAAATATATAGCAAATGCTCCCATTTTACAGATGAAAGATCAAGGCTTTGACAAAATAAATCATCCATTTAAGGTATCGAAGAGCCAGGATTTGAATCCTTGCCTGACGAACACAAAACCTTACTTTCCCACCATGTCTCACTCCCTGTCACACCTAATAGGAGTCAATGAATGACTAGTCATCTTGCATGTGGATGGCCAAGACTTTAAGTGCTCCCTGGGTTCCTTGCATGCAGTCCTAGCTCCTTTCTGTCAAGCTCTGGCTATAATCCAAGGTTTGCTTTGCTGCCACCTCCAAGATCTCCCTGCCCTCACTGCTCTGCTTAGACATCTCTATTCCAGCTTAATTAGGCTTGTGCGGCATTTGTGAGTTTCTGCACACTTAATGGGCTCTAAAGAAAGAAGGCAGATCTTCCTCACCAGGTGTTTATTTCCTTTTCAAGCCATCCCTATCGCACTCTTAGATTCATTTTCAAATTCCATCTGGTTCATGGGTGCAGGTGAGATGGAGCAAAGTACTTCACCCCCCTCTCCCACACCACTGTACCCCCGCCTCAGCTCCCTCCCATGAGAAAGAAACAGGAAACTTTGGAAATAAGCCCAATCCAGCCATTCCATCAGGTCCTAGACAGCTTGACAACAAGCATGAAGAAGGTCTTGGGTCCCTACCATGTCCCCATCTGAAGCTGGGGACAAAACACAGCACTGCCTTCCAATGTCATCTTGACGATTAAATGAGTTCATATGCAAGTGCTGAAAACAAGTTCCTGGCTTTGGATAGGACTCAATAAATTATGTTCGCCGCTCTGGCTGCTATAGTTATTTCTTATATCCTCGTGACAATTCTGTAAGACAGGCACCTGCCTCATGGAATGATAAGAAAATACATTCGTAAAGGTGAAGCTATTTTGTCCCAAATCACCCAACTAGGAAAAAAAAATAACTCACAATGAGGCTTAAAACTTCCCCTCCACCCCTCCAGCAGAGACCTCAGCCTGGCTACCACACAACCACTACTACAACCACCCGCCATGGAACTGGTGAGCATAAAAGCCTCTTCCAGTTTTTATGTGGGACAGGATCTTACTATGTTGCCCTTGCTGGCCTCCAATTCGCAATCCTCCTGTCTCTGCCTCCTGAGGAATTGAGGAACATGCGTGGCTTAAGGATACCATGCTCTGGCATAACGAATCCAATCATCTTTAAGTCAAAGGCAGAAGAAGGCTCCCAGGAAGTAGCTTCAGAGGATGGAGATGATTGTGGCCTACGTTCTTTCTCCACCATGAGACCACCCTTGCCATTCCAAGACATATAGTACCCCTTCTTCAGTGGGTATATGAGTGATACTCTGGGGTCCCCTGGAGTCCCCTGGATAGGCAATGAGTAAGTTCTATCTACAGCTCTGAGAAGGTAAGTGCTGGGTAAAAGAGAACTTGAATGGTCTTTCAAGAATGTGGGCTTTCAGAGAGGGATGGAGAAGGGCAGAAAAAGTCCTAATGTATCTGATTAAAAGGACCAGAAACATGAAAACATTGGCTGAATTCCAGCATAGATAAAAGTTGCTGGTGTGTTCTATTCAGCAGCACATATACTAAGATAAAGCTGCTGGTTCGTGTGGAGGATAAAATGATTAGTGGAAATAGTAGGAGATTTTTGAGAGCTTCAAATGTCAAGAAGAGATAGGTAGGTGTCCCTATGTGCACAGCAGGAATCCCATGGGGTTTTCAAGCCCCATAGGTGGTGTAATCTCAGTTGGGATTAGCAAACTTGGTCCACAGAGATAGTTCAGAAGGCCAATATTAAGAAGGAAATTAACAGTAAGGGGATTATGGGAGGGTAAATGACAGACGTGTGTGATACCCTCTCTCCTCCAGCTTTCTAAGGCTGTGACAACCAGTCAGCAAACTATGGCCTGAGGCCAAATGCTGTCTGCTGTCTATGTGCACATTTCTGTGTGAATGCCAGTCCTGAGGCTTGAGCTCAGGGCCTGGGGATTGTCCCTTAGCTGTTTCACTCAATGGTAGCCATTTGTGCCACAGTTTTATTTCTTCTTTTTTGTGGTTGTTGTTGTTGTTGGGGCTTGAACTCTGGGCCTGGGTGCTGTCCCTCAGCTCTTCAGCTCAAGGTGAGTGCTCTACCACTTGAGCCACAGCACCACTTCTGGTTTTCTGGTGGTTCACTGGGGATAGGAGTTTCACAGACTTTCCTTGCCTGGGCTGGCTTTGAACTGTGATCCCTAGATCTCAGCCTCCTAAGTAGCTAGGATTACAGGCGTGAGCCACTGGTGCCCAGCTATTTCTTCATTCTTGATGGTTAATTGGAGGTAAGAGTCACAGACTTTCCTGTCTGGGCTGGCATCCAACCACGATCCTTAGATCTCAGCCTCCTAAGTAGGTAGAATGACAGGTGTGAACCACCAGTACCCAGCTGTAAATCACATTTTTGGGCTGGAGGGGATGTTATGAGTCTTGAATTTAGAGCCTGGGCTCTTTTGCTCTAAGCTAGTGCTCTACCTCTTTGAGCCACAGCTCTACTTCCAGTTTTCTTGTGGTTAATTGGAGATAAAAAGTCTCATGGACTTTCCTGCCCAGGCTGGCTTTTAAACCACCTAGTTGTAAATCACATATTTTAAAAAATATAATGACACACTGCACAACCACACTGTGGTCAACCACATCACATATACACTGGTAGTCCCATAAGATTATTACACCCCATGCACATCCCAGCCATCTTAGTGTGTGTTGGAAGAACACCTTTGATGCTCATGCAGTGACCAAATCAATCCTGATGCAGTTCTCAGAATGCAGCCCTGTTGATAAGCAGCATGGGAACTGTCTATTGTCTATTACTGCTTTCGTGGTACACAGCAAAACTAGGGGGGAGGGGAGGAGCTTCAACAAAGACTGTCTGCCCTGCACATGCTAAACTAGTCACCACCTGCAGCGTGCCTGACCCCAAACCCATTGCCACGGTCCCGTTAGCCTGTCCTGCTCTGGGCCCCCTAGATCACCACAGCAGTCGGCCCAAGAGGACCAGGCGCCGCTTTGTCAGCCAGAGCCCTCGCTCTGCTCCCCAAACCAGCATCAAATGACCAATTAAAAACAAAAAAAAAGCAAACTAATGCTTCCACCGGGTCTACTGGGCTGCCCCCTTCCTCAGCTTATCACATCCTATTCAAATCCAAAATAAATTATGTTAGCTCTGCAGCCTCTGGAGAAAGAAAAAAAATGAAATTAGAAAATAAAAAAAAAAAAGGAAGAAAGAAAAGCTTTGAAGGGAGAGCCTGCCTCCCTCCCTTGTCTGCAGTTCCAGGGCCTTTCTTTTCTTTCTTTTTTTTCTTTTTTCTTTTCTTTTCTAAGCCTATGCTGATAGCATCCAGAAGAGGCTGAACCCTGGAGGCCACAAGCACTGGACCACACTTCCTTCCAGATGCTGACTTACCATGGGTCCCAGGGCAGACACCAGGCTGTTCATCTCCCTCCAGCTGGGCAACGCATCAATAGATGAGAAGCTTGTGTCTGCAGGAGGGTGAGATTGCTGGCCAGGCAACTAGAGAGTATGCCAGTTGATCATCGCTCATTTATCTTTCGGAATTTATTTAATGCCCTGATGGGTATGTGCTGGGCACTAGGTTGGGTGTGGGACAGACAGAGATAAAAAAGAGGAACCCTCTGTCTGCTATTCTCATCAAACTACCAAGACCAGTGCATTCTGATTTACAAAGTCCTTCCTCTTCCCAATCATTAGAACCTTCCAATCATTCTGTGACACAATTCTCTGTCAATAATAGTAAGGGCCTTGATTTATATATCAAGAAACTGAGACTCAACTTACCTAGGGCTGTTGTGTAGATAAGTGGCTGAATTTCACAAATTCTTCTCACACCAGGGAGTCCAGAAGAACAACATAATGACTAAAATCCTGGCTAGAAAGGCCTGGGTTTCATAGGCTCGATGTTCCGAGGAAACACTTCTGAGCCCTTCTGGATAAATCCGACTGTGTTGGTCTTTGAAATGGGCAAAATAACCTTTGTCTTATGGAGTTCATCTGGAGATTAAAATGAACAGCAGAAAGAATTTAGTGTAATGCTTAAAACATAGACAGTTCTCACTGAGTGAAGGCTTGGACTGCTCCTGGGGTTACTATTGCCGCTGAATGAGAAAGATGGCAGGAGGAAGAAGACAAGGGATAGAAGGGGGAAGACTAGAAAGAGAGACAGCGATGACTTTGAGCACCACTGCCTGACTCCAAAAAGCCTTTATCCCACAGCCCTGGGGAAGCGATAAAACACCCATGTGTGGCTAGGGCTGGACCATGAAGGGACTTATTCCATGAACCTGGGTACATCCCCCCACCTTTCTGGTCTCTGTTTCCCTACTACTACTGAGGGAGAGATGTACAAAGCAAAGCATTCTTCCTGTCACTTGCTGGGAAGTAAGAAGACCAGAGAGTGCCAGCCCCCAGGTAGGAGCAAATCACAGAGGCTGATAGGCTGATAGGCACAACCATATTAACTAAAGTACCAGTATAATCAGGGGAGGGTTCCAATGGCCTCACTCCTTTGAATGCTTAAGATACCATTTAACAAAATGAATACAGAGAAGCTAGAATAAATGTTGTCGGGGGGAAAGGCCATGTGGGGGAGAGGCAGAGGAATAGAGAAAGGAAGGGTGGGCAAATAGAATCATTATATTCATAATATGGGAAATAATATATAATGGATCATAGGATAATGGAACACCTAATATTTATCATCTGTTCCTTTTCCACATAATATGTGTGAAATGGAGGTAAATTGGGGGGCTGAGTGAGATTGGGGGAGATAGACAATGATGAAAAGCGAGACACTGATCAAGATGCATTGTATTTATAAACTGACATGTTGGATTTTAGAGATAATATTACTTAGAGATAATACAAAGAAAGAAAAAACAGACTGCAGAAAAGTCTGGGACAAACCCAGTGACTTATAAATTGAATATTTCAACATCCATAAGACGATGTTCTCCTCCGGACCCTTGCAGCATAAGGGTTTCTCTTCACTGTTATCAGGGAAATGCTGGTGTGAAGGGTCAGAAAGGTGTCTCAGGTTTCCTGAGAAATTTAGAGTTGACTTCAGATGCGTGGTAGCTACTGACCATCCTCTGAAACAGATTTGTTTGAGGGACTTATAAGGTGGAGAATACATGGTGGCATCCGCTACATTGGTCCATACCTGCAGCTAAAGGTATCTTCTTTGCTCCGGCTCTTGCTTTGAGCAGCTGTGATCTCCATAGCCAAGTGGCTCACAGGCCTCTGCTCTCATCTGGGACAGCGGAGGTGGAGGAGTTGGATGATGCCCTCAGCTCACAGCCACGGGCTCTGACCTTTGCAGCCTGTGTCAGAGATGTACAGATGAAGGAAGGCAGACTCTGTGCCAGACCTGGTTGATATCCAGCCACAGGGATGAGGTGGGAGGGGAAGTGTGCTCCCCTTCCCCAGCCTCACTTTTCTAGGCCTGAGGCCTGCCTCCTTGCCCTGCTCCTCCTGATGCATGTTGACTGACTGCTCCAGAGAAGCTGTTGTGTTATTCTAATTCCCAACTCCCTCACACCTTGGTCCACCCCTTCCCGATCTCAATGCTGGACCTCCCCCCATCCCTCCACCCCAACCCCACCCCTGACCCACAGGCTGACTGCCAGTCCAGATCACCAATCACTCCTCACCTCAGGGAGAGTCTGCATCATGGTCCAGATGTACCTCATCTGTGGAACAGTGGAAAGAGAAGACAGGCAGGCCTTCGGGGGTCTGACCCCTAGGGGTTGAATGTTATCACTGCAGCCTCTGAGTTTGTTCATCCAAACTCCCAGAAGTTCAGGCCGTTGTTGCAGGGACTCTAAGTCACAGGTTAGTTGGTTGGCTGGTGTTCTCTTCCTGTCCTCCTCGCTTATCATACGTCAGACAGGATGCTAAAGGTTCATTTGTGAAGGCCTCATGAGCACTACCCCTTTGTCTTTGTTTTATATAATTATACGTAAGCCACCCAGCCTTGCCCTGGGTCATCAAGACAATAAGGCACAGAGCTTGGAAGCAGATTTTAGCTCCCTGTTCTCTGGACATGCCCATAGGTATCGCTTTGTGAAATCCAGCCTTATACTAGAGACCTGGTTGATTGGGGGAGGGTTGGGAGGGGGGGTAAATGGGCTTTGCCCCTGACTACCCAGCTCCACTTCCGCAAGGCCAGCAGGAGGCAGAGCATCTTGGCTCTTATCCCAGTGTCTGGGATCCTGCCACAACCTCCAGCTGTCTCCTTCCAGAGGACTAAGTTATTCAGAAAGCAGATACAGGAGGACAAAAAAGAAAAAGAGACACTGCATGGAAAGTGTAACGGAGATGAAGCTGATAGGAGATAGCAACATTAGTATTAAATTATGAAGGGAGCTCAGGCTGCAGGCTGCTCCTCCCCACGCCAGCCTCCTTGTCCACCCCCAGGCCAGCCTCTGACAGCTTTGTCAGGAAAGGTGAGTCTGCACCTGGGGCGACTTGCTAATGGGCTGATTATGCAGCTGAGGGGTCTGACGAGACATGCAGGAGGCACCTTGTTCAACCTCCAGTCCTCTACAGGGGGCTTCTACCTTAGGCCAGAGAAGGAGAGGCCCTCTAGCAAGTTAGAGGAGGGTGTGTGCCTATGGCATCCTCCCCTGTGTTGGCCCTGCCGGTCACATAACTGCTATAAAGGGAAAGGGCCGGCACCTCCATACTGTAGTAGCTGTGTGGCCTGAGGCAAATGCCTTGCCTTCTCTGATCCTTGATCTCCTCCTCTGTAACACAGAAATAATAACAGCCCCTGTCATGTAAGATTCTTTTTGTTTGATTGTTTGTTTGTTTGGAGACAGTGTCTCCTTGTATATCTTAGGCAGGCCTCAAACTCATAATCCTGCTGCTTCAACCTCTCCAGTGCGGGGATTATGGGTATGTGCTACCACACTAGCCTTTATAGAAATAAGGTTCTCATAAGACTCAGATGAACTAAAAGAGCAATTGCCTTTGGGACTAAGGAATGACTTTGATTTCAGGCACGTAGAGTCTAATGAGTTGGTTTGAAGAGATGTCAGGAAGGGAGTTGGCAGTTAAATATTTTAATGGAATAAATACGCGCACAGATAAATGCCTTGCCTCTGAAAAGAACTGAGAAAGGAGAAAGGTAGGTTGATGGATGGTATCCTCAGCTTTCCTTCATAATGCCCAAGATCTTGGCCTCAGGCAGCCCCAAATACAAAGGCTTAGAGGACACTGGTAAGAGGGGGAGGTAGTACAGATGAGAGGAAGGGCCAATGTTTCACAGACCCTGGCTTAGAACCCAGGATTCCATGAACAGAACTGAGTTCTCAGCAACCCAGGAAGCAGTTTTACTGACCCCCCATTTTGGAGATGAGATATGTTAAGACCAGAGCCCCAGTCTCTGTTGAAATCATGTCACTAGATCATGTCAGGATTCACCCGAAGGCCACCTGACCCATTGTGGAGCCATTTCCACGCTCCATGAAACGGAGGGACCAACAGGCCGAGCAGCTGGCTCAGCACCAGGCTGCAAGCCAGATTCTGAAGCAAGAGCCTTAAGAGACCTGCTGTGGGCCAGGGGAGCTCGTACGTAGGGAGCTGAGGACACAAGAGCCAGGCCAAGAACGGAAGAAGGCAAAGTAGCTTCTGCTTCCTGGAATAAGAGGACAGTGATCATCTGGGATGCATCCATGGGGGACGCACAGAACGGAGTCACATTCCTCCTCGAGTCTAGCTTTCTTCCTCTCACACTGGGACTCACAATGTCCACCTGACACAGGGTAGGAGTTCTGCGGGCAGCTGTTTCTCTCACATAGAGGTGGCCCAGTCCCCCTCAGCTGAGCTCCATAGCTGCAGGAAGACTCCCCACACTGCAGCACTCAAACACGCAGGTGTGTGTGTGTGTGTGTGTGTGTGTGTGTGTGTGTGTGTGTGTGTGTGTGTGTGTGTGTGTGTGTGTGTGTGTGTGTGACAGAGAGAGAGAGAAGCATAAGGTGTCATTGCTGATATGTCTTGAGGGTATCTTGGGGATAGTGGGAAAAAAAATGTGAGAAACAGAACCAGAAAGAAAAGCAGCAAAACCTGAGAGAACAGTGAGGGGGAAAAGGAGAAAAATATCCATGATCTCTCTATTTCTACCTGACTCCATCTCTCCATCTGTCTCTGTTTCTGTCTTGTCCCCACACCCCGTTCCTACTTCCCTCTGACTTTCCATCTCTCTGTAACTGTCTCTGTCTCTGTCTATCTGCCTGTTGATTGGTCTCTGAGTCTGTCTCTGGACTCTGTCTCTGTCTCTCCTGTTTCTCTATTCTTGGATTCTCTCCATCTCTATCTACCTCTCTCCCTGTGTCATTTTGTCTGCTCTTTCCCTTTCTCTCTTCCTATTCATCTGCTCTTTGTATTCTCTCTCTTACACACACACACACACACACACACACACACACACACACACACACACACACACACACACACACACACAGAGGCACACCCCTACCCCCACCCTGCATAGTCCATATATACATGCACACAGCCCTCCTTCATGCAGGCATTTCTACCATAGGTACCACTGCATGTCCATAACCCAGACACCATCAGACTCCTATCATTAGATCTTGTGTCCATCCATCCCCCCAGTCCGTTCTGCCTCCTCAAAGGCACCATTCCATCCACAGTGAATCGTTCTCCTCTACCACCCACAATCAGCACAGTGCTGGAGCACACTACGTACAGATGTTAACTGGGGAAAATACAATGCCTAGTAATTCCTTCCAGCAAAGAAGCACAATCAACTCCTAGCCTCTCTATTCCTTTATTTCCTCTGCCTGGAAGACAATGGAGAGACTCTTTGTATCTTATTTGTGAACTGAGCATGCTCAGCTCAGCTCAGCTCCACAATCTTGAGCCAGAAACACACAGTTTCTCCTCTGCTCCTTCCTGACCAAAATCCTGCCTAGGTGAGCCGCCATGTTGAAAAGCATGCCTCCCTTCCAGCAGTTCTCAACAGATGCTGGGCAAGCCTTCCAAAACCTAAGGAACCAAGCCATCATAGTGTCCCCGACAGGTTTACAGTTAAAGCTTGGGTCCCACCTGGCGACACTATTTTAGGAGCAGTTCTGGAAATTTTAGTGGGTAGGACCTAGCTAGAGGAAGTAGTGTGTTGGGGTTCAGGGCCACTTCCTGTCTTCACATTGCTTCCTGGCTGCTGTGAGGGGGACAGCTTTCTTCCTCCATGTTGATGTTTCATGCTCACCTCTATTCTCATCTAAACCTCAGTCTGCTACAGCATCTATCCCACATATAAGCCCCATGTTGTAGATATATATGTACACCCATCCTCCATGCACCACAACCATATGCCCCTCTAGACAGATTATAAGACAGAGAGAGCGATCTTATTCCTTACTTCCACTCCCACACTCACAACCCTCTGAAGCTCCCTTCCATACTGCCTGGGGGCTCATACAAATCATCTCTGCCATTGCCCACAAAACCAGGTCATGTCACAAAACAATTTTGCCCAACGCTGCCAGATTTTTCACTCAGCTCACAGATAACTAACAGGGCCATCTTCCCAGCTAATCGAGGAAGGAAATCTGGTGGGCTCAATTGCTGCTGATATGCATTTAAATGGCTGCATCTAAGAGGAAAATCTAAATGAGCGCTGAAGGAAGCTGGGACACTGGGGGAAACTGCACTGGAATAATTGTGTGAGGCAAAGCAAATCAACAGTAAGGAGCACACTCGCTTGGGGAGCAAGAGAAGGCTACCGTAACACATGTGGCCTGGAAACATCGATATTTTCACATGCTTAATATAATGGCATTAGTGTCCCGTTTCCTTACACGTAAACTTCACCTACCACATATAATCACTGCAGAGCCCATTCTGGGTATGTGTGATTTGGGATTTGGGCACAGGACAAAGGTACATGTTTCCTGATCTCCCTTTGAATCTGGCTGATAGCATGCAGCCCCAGCATGCAAAGGCAGGCTGTGCTTGAAGACAGAGCAGAGCATTCTGAACAACTGTCAAAGAGCCTTGTCACTCACACCTGAGGTGACCTTGGATAGATTACTTAAATCAGGGAACATCCATCTCCTCATCCATAAAGCAGCGATAATGATGTACACCTCCGAGAGCTGAATGGAGAACTCTATAAATTTTATGTAAAAGCAGTTGGCAAATAATATGCACTTAATAAATGCCATCAGTGGGCTGGAGTGTGAATCCCACCTCCAATACTTACTAATTAAGAGAGCCTGAGTTAGTTCCCTAGCCTCTCTGTTTCTTAGTTTCCTCATTGTAAGAAGTAATAACATCAGGCCTTTCCTTTGGGAATGCCTGCCATGCTCATAATGATGCATACATACTATATGCTGAGTTCACATAAAGTAGTTTTAATCATAATTATCATCATCATCATAATCATCATCAATCAATCCATCAAAGGTGCTGACGTAGCCAGTGAGACTCTCTCATGACAGAGTGACCAAAATAAGTTCCTATAAACAAGTGGATATAAAGTAGACTTTCTAGGGGTTTGCTTGAGTTTTTTGTCAGTGTAATGAGACTTCTCATAATGAAAAGCAGGAGAATAAGAATTTGAGAGAGAGAGAGAGAGAGAGAAATTGAAGTCACAGGTAATAGTAAAACGATAAGCTTCTAAGACAGCTGCAAACTTCTTGAGGAAAATGATTGGACTTCTATGACTGGACTTCTACAGAGTATAGAATGTGAATCTAAGCCAAACATATCCAGATCTCAGAGGACCAAGAAATTCTAACTCACATCTGTAATATGAACATGCATATATAGAAAACTAACGGAGAAGGAAATATGCTGAGCTATTATGAGGTGTTTATACAATTATGGATCATCTTTTTTTCTCTTCAATCTTCTCCAAATTTGCTAAATTGGCAACAGTGAATATATTTTATAATCAGGAAAATGCATTAAAAGGGAAAAAATCATGAAGTGGAAACCCAAAAATGACTACAGTTCTCCTGCTTAAATTGAATGCACAAAGAGCAGGACCAGCTTCTCCTCTTTCCAGGCACTGCATTCCTACCAATACAGGCAGACAGTAGTGAGTTCATGCTGTCAACACAAGCATCTGTGTGTCCTGGATACGTGTAGGCTCTATGCTGTAATGTCCCTCCTCAACCCCAACCTGCATCGCTGTTGTTCACACCCAAGCATGAGATTCATAGCCATTCCCACTGGGTCTCTTGTATAGGCTCCAATCTCAAATTCAAAGCTACTGAAAATTAAAAAATGAAAAAGCAACTTTATGAAAGTCTTGGGTTCCTTCCAAAACATTCCATAACCCTCCCAGAACTCTGGCCCCTGGCAGACTAGAATATGAGTTCTATCTACTTTTTCTTAGCCTCATTCCATTATCAAAAGAATGTTTTAGGGGCTTCCTATGTATGAGCTTATGTACTTCCCATACCAACCCTGCAAGATGTGTGATATCATTAGGCACAAAGATACTGAAGCACATCTGGGTTAAATATCTTGTTTAATATCTCAGCAAATTAAGTGACAGAGCCAGAATTTAGCTCTACACTCTCCAATCGCATGCTCTAATGATCTCGCTTCTAATGTTCATGGAGACCCCATTCTGGTCAGGCTCACAGATACAGAGAGGACTAGAAACTCCCTTTAGAGAGCCTGACTCATGCTACTGTTAGATGGTCTCAAATACCACAGATACTATGTTAGTTCTCCTCCTGTGAGACCTCCAGTTAGTTACTTACCCCCTCTGCTCCTTGGCTTCCTCATCCATAAAGGGAATTGGAAATAATGCCTACTTGAGGCCATTGGAAGGACTAAATTCTTTCACATGAGTCAGGCACTCATTAAAGAGTCTGGCCCCTAGCAAATGCTCACTCAATGCTAAATTAGTATGATTGTGCTGCGATACAGTAGTCCTCCATGCACTGTCATGGATTCAACCAACAGTGGATCCAAAAATATTCCTGGAAATAATTTTAAAACAATGCATCTGCACTGAACAGGAGCAGATTGCTTTTTCGTGTCATTATTCCCTAAATAAAACTGTTTTACAATGATTTCCCTGGCATTTACATGGTAATAGGTATGAGAAGTCATCTAGAGATGGTTTAAAGTAGACAGGAGGTGAATATAGGTTACATGCAAACACTAGTCAACTTTGTATGAGGGACATACCCATTGAAGTTGATACCTGCAGAGAGTTCTAAAATGTATGTTCTGTAGCTACAAAGGGAGGACTGTTCCATGTTAGAGAAGGGTCAAGGGGCTTCAGAGTGGCAGGAAACACGAGGACCGAAGAGGTAGCAAACAAGGATGAAGGAGCCTTGGTTTTGCTGACAATAGTCCACAGGCATGCACAAGCTCACGCCCGTGGTCATTTAACCATCCAGTGTTCCCTCCGCTCTGGAAGTAGGAGCCGCTCATCCTGCTGATCTGTACAAACTGTCCTAACCTGTGCCCTCTAGGGTTGAGGGTAGTTGATGACTTTCCAGATTTTAGCTCTGTTTAGTGCTAGAGGAGCATAAACGTTGGCTTCAAAGAGAAGAGGTATTTGAAAAGCTTATAGAAAAAGCTTATGAGCCTCCTTGTACATCAAACGCACCTTACAAAGCAACATTTTGATGAGTTAAGTGCAAATGAATCAGAAACACAAGGATTAAATTTCCCTTGAAACACGCTTAGGTTTAAAGATTAAGGAGAAATTGCCTGGCAAGATGTATTCGGACTTAATTACTGCCAAGTAGCTCAAGTTGGCTCCTTTCTGCCACTTCCCCTCTATTATTGGTGTAAATAACAAAAATAATAATAGTATCAACACCACCTGATATACTTTTAGTTCACTTGGAGTCAATGGAAGGCTTCTGAATAGGTAGAGGAAATGGAAAGCCATGCAAAGAATTAAGATGCATTACTGAAGACCAGCTCTCTGTCCGTTACACCAGCTTCCTCTCCCACATCCACTCACAGCTGGACCACTTCTCCCAACTAGGTTTCAGGTGATGGAATATGGCCAGAAGGTGTGTATCTCACTCCTAGGCCTAACCTATGGACCCCTCACCATGTGTTCCTCTGTTCTCTCTCTCTTCTTCTACCTGTCAGATCAAGGCTACCTTAGAAGTTATACATTGAGTAACACTACATTTTCTTCAATGGTACTACCACTGCACTTTATGCAAACATGAAAGAAATGTCTATGAAACGACCAAGGTCTCAAGAATTTTCTGGTATAGCAGCTGGTGTCAGTTTAACCAAGAAAAATAGATAAAAGGCCATAAGGATCCAAAGTCTAGACTACACATCAGCACACCTGAGTCTTACTCTTTGCCTCCAACATTCAATGTGAGCTCTAGATAAGTCTCTTGCTACCCTCTGGGTCTCAGTTTCTCTAGTATAAAACAAGAGATTAGACTATGGTATTGCTGAAGTCCTGCTCTGATGGTTAAGATTATTCTGTGACAAATTGTGGACTTGAATTCTATTCCAGTCAACAAAGGTTTATGAAATTTACAGTTTGCCAAGCATTAGGGCTGTAGAGATAAATAGATCTAGGCATTTAGACTCGAGCTAGGTTTAAAAATAACCATAATGTAAATATCAGAAAGCAAAGGGATTAATCAATTAATCACAGAGCAATATAGAGTAACTGGTTCTGTCAGGGAAAGAGGTAGCTACAAAGTAAAATCACTAGGAGGCAATAACATTTGAACTCAGCTCAGAAGATGAAGGCTGCTGCCAGTCTATTAAGGTGGGGACCTAATCCACACAGATCCAGGAACTGCACAGGTAAGTGGGTCCTTACGTCACAGATGAAGAAACCAAGATACAGAAGAGTTTCTGATAAGATACAATTTCTTAGAGTCTTAAGTCTTGGTCTGGACTGAAAAGAAAAAAAATTTTAATGAAAACAGTGTAGAAACTTCTAGTAGCTAAGACTTGAGATTCAAAAAATGAGGCCTGAGCCAGCTAACAGATACCTCCAGCCTATCAAGTTTACATGGCACAAATGGCCATGGTCAAAACCATTCTCTCCCATCCTCTGATTTTTTCATAAACTCACAATCTCCCCATCCATTTTATTTGGCACTGGCAATACACAATGGCCTCAGTTTTTTTCCATATTAAAAAAATCCAGCCCCTAATTTTAGTCTGGTTATGATCCAACATCTGTTCACTCTTGAGGTCATATTTCCCCATTGGGCTGTAATACCATGAATGAGGCCTCAAGTCATTGATGCACCTGTCTAATTAGCAGGACAGGCCCAAAGTCAAAGCCTTGTTCTACCACTAGGGGCTGTCCTTCAGGTGAGCAGATACAATACCCATAACAAGATCATGCCTGTAAAACAAGTGGGGCACGTCTCACCTGCATCTCAGGCTAAGAGTTATTCTCTATGGCTAATGTTACAAATTACCATTAACTTAATGATTTGAACAGCCCAGATTTATTTGTCTTGCAGTTTTGTAGGCTGTAAGTCTAACATGGGTCTTATGGGGCTAAAATCAAGGTGTTCATTCATAAGGTTGTGTTCTTTTCTAGGGGGTGTAGAGAAGAATCAGTTTCCTTGCTTTTAGGGGTGACACATTCAGATCCTGAGTAGTACAAGCAGGAGAGGAAGGAGAAAGCAAGTAGCATCTAAGATGAGAAAGTAAGTCAGCTTTGACATTTCAAGATGTCTACATTTAGATAGGAAAAGATAGGATCCAAAGGCAAGGACTAGATTCTAAGGAACAAAATAGTTTGGGGGCCAGGAGGAATGGGCAAGGAGTTAGAGGGTACTGGCAATACAATTTTTGGAGCAAGGCCCTAGAATGTATAACATAAGCGCATAAAATGAGAAGTCTTCACTGTCCTTTATGGGTATATAAATGCTGCCAGGCATAGGCAGGTTCTAGCCTAGAAGCACAGAAGTTCCCCTGGTTATGGTCAAAAATCTTTTTGTTGTTGGTGGTGGTGGTGGTTGTGGGGCTTGAACTCAGGGTCTGGGCACTATCACTCAGCTTTTTCACTCAAGGCTAGAGTTCTACCACTTTGAGACACAGCGCTACTTCCAGTTTTCTGGTGGTTAATTAGAGATAAGAGTCTCACAGTCCTGCCTGGGCTGGCTTCGAACCGTGATCCTCAGACCTAGCCTCCTAAGTAGCAAGAGTTACAGACATGTGCCACCAGCACCAAAATCTTTTCTTTCTGATTCAAATTGGTCTCCACCTCTGAGGTTTCATTCAGTGCATCACTGGGCTCCAGGAAGTATGCTTTCTCCAAGCTGGTAAAGATGAATCAGAAAATCATAGGTAGTCTCCCAGAAAGGTTACCACAGCCTAGGTGGCCAATCTCTGCTTCTTCAGGCTACAAGCCCTCATTCAAAATTATGAGTCATGGATTTCTAACCTCTTGGCAAAGAGTCTGGATAGAACAAGTAAGTCCAGTATTCATCATGTCACATGATCCATCTCATTAGGTGAAATACTCAATAAAGCAAAAGAAATCCTCAATCCTTCTGTTCCCATAGCAGTTGGTAGGTTACAGAATAGCCAGTGCTTCACCAGGACACGGTAACACCAGAGTTGGTGCCGAGGGTCAACCTGTTCGCCAGGATGCTGGAACACCGGGGTTCATACAGGGGGTGACCACCACATTATCGAGAATGTGAGCTCTTCTCAGTTTTCTGCCTTCTTACTCTCACTCTGTTGTCTTGGTCACTAGGTTTGACCCTTCACAACTGCAAGATGACCTCCACATACAGGGCACTGCATTATCTAAGATTATGACATATACTGCCATTGATGGATTATACAGTTGCCCCAATTTTTCACATTTATGTGTTTAAATACATTGATGTATTTAAATACATATTATGTATTTTTTACTTACTTTGGTCAATTGAATGTCAACAAAGTAAAATTCTCATCTTCATCATCTGCAATCATCATGAGAATATTCCTAACCTACCTGATGGAGGATGTGTAGTCATACTATTGGCTCCTACTGTCAGTCAGCCAATCATCAGACACATGTATTCAAAAGAGTCAGGCCAGAAGAACTACACAGAAGAATTTCAGCTAAATGGAAAACCTAAGAACCATGAGCTAAATAAATATGTACTGTATTGAGCCACAGAGGCCTACTACCCAACATTATTATGTCATTAGACAACTGATACACGTGATCATATGCAGGGGAAATATAGTATTCTGTATGTTTATTCATACCAAAGAGGAATAATAATTATCGAGTAGAAAAATCAACCGATGTCTTCTTCAGTGTCTAGCCAAAAGGCATGATGAATATTCACAATGCCAAGGAAAGCTCAAGAAACACAAAATACTTCTAGGTAATATTTTTAAATGGAATGGCCAGACTCTAGGTATTCATAGATGGAGAGACCCATGGAGGACATTCTTAGGAGAGGAAGACAAAGGCACATTGCCTATGTGCATCTGGTCACACAAAATAATATTTATCGAAATGAACTCCAGAAAATGGAAACAATAGGTTTTCTTCCTTGTTTTTGTTTTCTCTTCTTTTTGTCTTATTTGTTCATTTATCTATTTGGGGAAGGGTAAGAGGGGGCACAAAAATAAAGGGACAAAGGATGAATAAATGCAGCAGTGGTCCTCACCAGACACTACATTGAAAATGAACTGTAAAATTTGTGGGTGGCATACAGCTCCCCTATGAACAATCCCACTTTTGGGCATTTACCCAAACAATCACAAACAAGGCCATACGAAAGCTACCAGTACAACTATGTTTATCATAGCATTATTCACCATAGCTAAGATATGGAACCAACCCAGATGCCCCTCAGTAGATGAATGGAAATATATACAATGGAATTCTATACTTCCATCAGAAAGAATGACACCACCTCATTTATTAGGAAATGGAAAGACTTGGAAAAAAAATATATTAAGTGAAGTAAGCCAGGCCCAAAAACACATAGGTCCCATGGTTTCCCTTATTTGCAATAACTAGTATATGTCTTAGACAAGCAGAAAAGCTCAAAAGCTCTGTACAAATGACCATATAAGAGGATGGTAAGCAAAATGAATCCCAAGATAGGGACCCAAGTGGTTTTATCTTTGTTGCTGTTGTTTTTAATGTACTTATAATGTACTACGTGATTTTTTTTGTTTCTTTTGAATGTTCTTACTCCATGGTATAACCCGTTTTCACTGTATTTGATTCCAGTGCCCTGCATCTTGTATATACATTTTTCTAATTTGGGGAGAGGAAGGGAAATAACAAAATACTGAAACAAGGATACAGGATGACCCATTGTAACAATGAGATGTACAAGACACTATGTTGAAAACTATCTTTACAACTTTAGGGGGGAGGAAGGAGTTGGGGAGGGGGGAGGGAGGAGTTGGGGAGGGGGGGAGGGAGGAGTTGGGGAGGTGGGGAGGGAAGGGATAGTAGGGGAAAAACAAAGGAGGGGGTAACAATGCGTGATAGGAAATGTACTCATTACCTTACTCATGTAACTGTAATCCCTCTGGACAGTATCTTTACAATAAAAAAAAATATGTTAAAAATTGTGGGTGGGAATGGGAGGGAAAACCTGGGGGAGATCAAAGGAAGGGGTGACATCATCCAAAAAAATGTACTCTTCGCCTGACTTATATAACTGTAACACCTCTGTACATCACCTTTATCATAACAATAAAAATTCTTTTTTAAACATGGACTGGCCAGTGGGTGAAGGGTTAATGATGGAACTAGATAAAAGTAGACAAGCCTTGTGCAGTCAAGATTTATCAGGTCTTTCTGCTTGACTTGTGAAGATAAACACATCAGGGACTGTATTATCAGCAAGACAATTGCAGAATCATGGGACGACTTGCTGTAATACAGAATTCATGAGCTCCTGGAAAGAATCTGTATTAAGGCACTTCTCCCAGGTCATTTTAGCAGACTTTGGACGGTCATATTCTAATACACGATGCATCTGTGAGCTGAATCTCCATGCCTAGCTAATCTGCCAGACCAATCACACAATTCACCTCAGGGCATGGTCCCACTCAAACTGCATAGCACAAAGTAGAACTTACTCCCTCCGTTCCCCCACTCCCACTGCCTTTTGGCCGGCTCTTACACAAGCTCCTGCAATTGACGCTACATTTTCTATTTACAAATAAAGTGCACAGTCTCCAGGATATCAGCTTAAGTAATGACAGCAGCCCTCCTTCTATCCTCTGTGTGACTGCGAAGGTAACTCTGTGAACTAGGCTCATGATGAGATCAGAAAGGGGAAGGGAGAGAGTTTCCGGGCTCTCTTCCAAGCCTTAGATCCATGCCTCGATCTCCCACAAGCATCTCAAATTCAACAACTGGCATGAAACTGTCTGACTTAATCATACTCACTCCTTCTCTAATTTCAGCAAATACTGCAAGCCAGGATTGTAGAAATCTGTAATCTCCCACACCTTCACCCCTTTGCCTCTCCTATCTAATCTTTATGTAGTCTCTTCAAATGTCACTCAGTCCAGCACTGTAGTACTGGCCAGTATATCATCCATCTCCTAAATAATAGCATCCGTTCTCCCTCGCCACTCCACATCCTTCCAGGATAGCTTCTCCAGTCTACCCTCTGTACACATGATTCCCACTGAGATCTTACTAAAACACCCTGTTCAGTGTCACTCCTTGCTTATAAACCTTCCATGGTTCACACTTCTCCATCTAATCCATACACTCTTTTGAGGTATGGCCTATAAATGTTTCTACCTCACCTCTCATACTCCAAGCAAAACAAACTCCTGGATGCTTCCTTCCCTTATTTGTTCCTTCTCTCTCATTTTCAACCTGGGCACAAGCTGTTCTTTCTACCTAGAGTTTCATCACCCGCATTTTCTCTTCCTCAAAGTTCTTCCACCTTCTTCTTACATCCTAACCCAGAAATTACCTTCCCACCATCTATATTGTCTCCACCTTTTAAAAATCTACCTTCCTGGGCTGAGAAGGTGGCTCAGTGGTAAGAGTGCTTGTCTTACATGCATGAGGCCCTGGGTTCCATTCCTCAGCACCACATAAGCAGAAAAAAAAAGCCTGAAGTGGTGCTATGGCTCAAGTGGTAGCGTGCTAGCCTTGAGCTGAAGAGCTGAGGGACAGTGCCCAGGCCCAGGGTTCAGGCCCCACAACCGGACCCCCCAAAAAAAATCTACCTTCCTCTAGACTCCATGGCCCATCTCATTTATTCCAATGTTGTTCATATCATGCTGGATGACATAATTGCTTTACCTGTCCAACTACTCCCACTAACCTTTGAGCATCTGTAGGGCAGGGGTGATAGTTTGTTCCTTTTCCTCAATATTTTCAGTTCTTGATCCTTATTGAATACTCAGTATATACATGCAGGGTGAATAACTGAGTGAATGAGTATAACTATGCTTGAATGAATGAATGATTTAAGCCAATTCTTGCCTCCCTCCCTCTATAAATAATAAGACATAGATCCAGATCAAGAGTTTCATCTTCCCTTCTTGTGATTGGAGAATTGCATATTGATGTATGTAAGCTAACTGGTATTTCTAAAATTCAAAATAAGATACAAACCCCTTTAAAGGAAAGTGATTTTCAAGAGTCACGTAGGTTCCCCAGATCCTCAGATTCGGGTTTAAGAAACAATGAGTCTAAGAAAATGAAGCCTTATTTCATATAAATGGCTTTCAGTCACAAATTGCTATGACTAGTAGAGAAATTTTGTTTATAAAATTTGTAGTAAAGAGAAGAAAACTAAACAAAAAATGTCATGATTCCAGAAACACTAGACTACAATCTTCAAACTATAAAATAAGCTGAGGTCACTCAGTCCAGTTTCCTAATCACCCAGATGGAGAAAATGATGACCAGATGGTATGTGGCATATTCCAGGTCATGCAGCAATGTGGGGACAATGTAGTACCTGCTTGGTACCTCTTAAATCTACCTGCTCTCCTAAATTGTCTTGGTAGTTATTGTTAAACAAAAGTCATTTACTATCACTTGTTAAAGCATCATAAAGTATCACTTTCCAGGACCATGGAAGCAGGTGTATGGACAACCTGGGATTTTTCAGTAAGGGGCAGAGTTGGATTAAGCTCCAAATACAGCATGAAGAAGTAGGAGTTTGTACCCAAAAAAGCAGTGTCATCAGATCAGTGAGTAGAAAATTATTTAGAGGAAATGTTAGGGACAAAGAGGGATTCCAGATAAACTGACCACACAGGATTCTTACTGAAGAAAGACCAGGTGATCAAGCATCACCTGAAGAGTGCAGCAGGGTAAGGATCCTGACCAACTATCAAAGATGATGAGATATAATGGTCAGGAAACTCTTTTTTTTATTTCCTTCATGCATCTTTTATTGTTATTATAAAGGTGATATACAGAGCAGTATGGTTACATAAGTCAGATAAAGAGTACATTTCTTTTTGAACTCTGTCACCCCTTCCCTTAGTCTTACCCAGTTTTTCCCTCCCATCCCCACCTATGAGTTGTATAGTTCATTTTCAACATGGTGTTTCATGAGTACCACTGCTGCATTTGTTGACCCTTTGTCTCACTGTTTCTGTGCTTCCATTACCCCTTCAAAGACAGATAAACAAACAAGACAAAAAGAAAAGAAAAAAAGCAGCAACAAAGAAAAACCTCGTGTCTCCATTAAGTATTAATGGAGTTCATTCATTAAATTATTTCATATGATCAGATGTACATAGATATTGTACCTTTGTGTCCTTCTAAGAATATCCTCCTTTGGTCTCACTGTGTGTGAATGCCTAGAGACCTGTATAATTTATCATGTCCCAATGTATTTAGGTGTGTGTGTGTACCAGTGTGTTTATATATATATATATATATATATATATATATATATTATAATATATATTATTATCATCCTATGTGTTAACCAGGTCACACTAAAGTTAGCAGCGCAATCGTGTTCATTGCAGCATTATTTACCATAGCCAATTTAGGAATCCGTCCAGATGGCTCTGAGTAGATGAATGGATCAAGAAGATGTAGTATATATACACAATGGATTATACTCATCCACCAGAAAGAATGATATTGTACAATTCATAAGGAAATAGACTTGGACAATACTATATTAAGCAAAGTAAACCAGACCCAGAGAAACATTGATTGCAGGTTTCCCTCATTGTGGTAGCTAGAAGGTACCTATAAATCTACAAGTAAACACATTGAATGGCAAGGAACTCTTGCTAAACTGTTTTATTCGGGCTCTTGGTAAAACTGGATTTTACCAGGAAGGGCACAGAGGAGCCTAGGAGAAAGTTCTGCAAAAGTTTTGTTAGGCAAACAGTCTTTACACTATCTATACACTCACACCCTTGATATACCATTAAAGTTTCTACTCTACTTCTTGGTGGTTACCTTAGCTTGTATGAAAGAAGTAGGTATAAATTTTTCCTACCCACAAAAATAAAACATTTTTTAAAAACTATTCTTATGAGGAATTTAACCACCTAACTCAGGAAAGTACCAGATGCCTATAGCCTTTAAAGAATTTATAGTTCCTCCTCCTCCTCCTTCTTCTCCTCCTCCTCCTCCTCCTCAAGATATTCCTCCTTCTCCATCCCATACTATGGAAAGATCTCAGGGCCATTCTCATGCTAGGCAAGCATTCTACCACTGAGCTGCACCTCCAGCTGCATGGCCTCTTCTTGTTGCTGATAAAGAGATGAAAGATGAGTAGACTGGTATACAAAGATACTTCTCAGTCTACTTCTCCCCAGGAAATAAGACAAATCTCCATTCTAAAAGATTCTTTCAAGCCAGGCACCAGTGGCTTATACCTGTAGCACTAGCAACTCAGAAAGCTAAGATCTGAGGATCATGGTTCAAAGCCAGACAGTACAGAAAAAGTACGTGAGACTCTTCTCTCTAATAAATTACTCGGAAAAAGCCAGAAGCAGTGCTGTGGTTCAAGTGGTAGAGCGCTAACCTTGAGCACAAAAAGGCTCAGGAACAGTGCCTATGCCCTGAGTTCAAGCCCCAGGACTAGCAACAACAACAAAAAAATCATATGACCCTCTAGCCTAAAACCTGCCCCATAATCTCTGCCTTATTCAATCATTTAGTTATTCCATAAACAACTATTAACCACTATGTCTCCAAGGGAGAAGGTGACATACTCACTACCCAAGATCACAGACACCCATAAGCAGTAAAGCCCATTACAATTAGAACAGTGTCTCACTTCGGTGGAAGGTGCACGAAGACCCCATGCAAAACTGGTTGATGGATCTGAAGGGAGATATATACTTTAAAATAATAAATAAGAAACGATTTGTAAAGAAAGAAAAATTGAAGAGCAGAAAGTAATGAATCACCATTGCAAGTCAGCGCGCACGCACACACACACACACAAAGAAAAATTAGTTCATAAAAATGCAGTTGGATAAATAATAGGTTATTTCATCATGTAAATATATCCTAAAAATAACTTTATTGAAATGAAAACATCTATTGCAGCCTAAACTATTTATCACCCCAACATATAGCTAGAATCCTAACAAATTTATGAAAATGTTATATTCTGTAATCTTCCTGATCCAATGCAAATAAATAGTTGGGCTTCAACTGTCTCGTTATGAAATGATTAATCATGGCTGCCAGAGGCAGCCAAAGAGTTGATTTAGATTTTATGCATTGTGTATGTGGCATTTGGGAGAGTTTCTCAGGACATGTCTCTGTATTTGGAACCTTCTGGAATGATATTCCTAGGCCTCTCCAATTTAGACCATCCTGGGGGGGGGGGGAGGGGAATCCTTACTCTCATTTTTAAGCTAAGTACATTTCCCAGCCACAGGAACTCAAGAGCTTCTAATTGGATGGAAGAAATCAGAAGAAAGGGGAAGGAAACTAATGCTTATTATCATTACTTTATTTCATGCCCATGGCAACCTAAGAGGAGAACTATTATCATGACCACAGGTGATGAATCGAGACTAGAATTTCCCCAACATGGACTAGAGATTGACTTAGTAGTGAGGTGAACTCATATTAGTCCAGTTTTTCCCAGGACTCTGCATTTGGACATTGAAAACTCAGAAGTTTAAGCACAGGCAAACTGAGATAAGTGGTCATGTGTCACATTCAGCCATTCAAATGAGCCTTGACCTCTTTTCTAAACCCTGTGCTTTTCCTAACTGTACATCAACACCTCCTCTGAGAAATCTCAGAGGCCATATTTTGTTGGGAATAACTCTTGGACTTTAGAGACAGAAAACATGTTTGAAACTCTATTTTGCCTCTAATCCTTGAAGCTGTATGCCCTTATGAGAAACAAATGGGTCCTCTATTTCCTCAACAACAGAAAAGAGGTAGGAAGACAGTAGAAACAGGACTAAATTATTTCTGTGGCTTCACCAAGCTTTAACATCTTGTGATTCCAGTTGGTTTCTATCTCCTCATGAGCTTCCAGCTCGATAGACAACATTCCCTAACAAAGAGTAGGCATTGAAGCGTTTTCCATCTCTGACCAATATCTTACTCCATTACCTTTATAATTAGATAGATTTTTTTAAAAAATTTTACTTTAGAAATCCTGTTCCATTTTTCTGTCCTTTAAAGAGTTTGTTTAGGGAGAAAAATCTGGTTCCTGGAGGGAAAAAAGAAAAGTTTCTGGCTGCAACTATGAATTTTGTAACTGCCAGCTCAAAGGCAGGAAGGCAGCCGGTGAAAGGGTGGTTGCTAGGGAGACAATTGTATTTAAATTATCAGCTCACAATAGACCCAGCAAAGGTATTGATTGGCTGGGAGAAAGTAAAATTGTTTGCTTCAAATTAGTAAAAAAAAAAAAAAAAATGAAGATCTGGCTAGAGGCTCCTACTCCCCTGAGTGAAGGCAGACTTGGGGAGGAGGCAGTAATTGTACTCATTTTCATTGTTTAATTGGGGATGGCAAAAACTGCAGAAAAGATACTTGCTTTATGGTTTCCATAATAGTCTCTCCCTCAAGTTTGCAGAAACTGAAAGAGAGGAATAGAGAGAGAAGAAAAACTGGTGCTCACCAAGTTGTTGTTTTCTGGCAGTCCCAAGACAGCAAGGTATGAATTACTTTCACTAGCTGAAATGCTCATCCACTACTTTCTACATCCAAAAGCATTCTTCTGATATAATTCCTCAGGTTGATATAGTTATGCCTGGACAAATATCCCCAGTGAGATTGTTATTATTAGTTCCATTTTCCAGGAAAGGAAACTGAGGAAGATTAGACAAGTTGCTAAGGTCACATAAGTAGGAAGTAGCAGAGCTGAGATTTCCCTCCTGGCATGGGAATCTGCTCTCAGGCTTTTACATCCAACTGCTTCTCTAATGATTTTGAGCCCAGGTGCCTCAGAAATAAAAGCTCTATACTCATTTGAAAGAACTTCAGAAAAGTTTGGTTTAAGGAATCAAAAGGGAGATAGAAGCCAGGTACACGGGCTCAAAACTATAATACTAACCACTTGGGAAGAAGAGATTGGGAGATTGCAAGTCAATGCCAGCCTAGGCATACAAGTTCCCCAAACTTCGTCTTAACCAAAGGCTATGCACAATGATACACACCTGTTATCCCAGTTACCAGGAAAGCACAATGACTAAGTACAAAGGCTCCAACCAGGCATCCTCAGTGACACATGCAGAACAGTGACACATGAGGATCATAGTCTACATAACCTAAGACATAAAGCAAGGCCCTACTTCAAAAATAACCAGTGCAAAAAGAGACCAGAAGAGTAGCTCAAGGGGTAACAAGGAGATGGAGAGAGAAAAGGAAACAAGGAAAGGGAAGGGAAGGAAAGGAACCAGAAAAGAAAACAATGAAAAGAAAAGGAGATGCAATGACAGTCATCCCTCAAACCTGGGAAATAGAATTTGATTAAGACATAGGAATAAGATAAAATAAACTTTTTGTCAGTCATGGGGCTTGAACTCAGGACCTGAGCACAGGCCCTAAGCTTTTATACTCAAGGTTAGCGATCTACTACTTTGAGCCACAGCACCACTTCTGGTTTTCTGGTGGTTAATTGGAGATAAGAGTCTCATGGACTTTCCTGCTTATGCTGGCTTTGAACCATATTCCTCAGATTTCAGATTACAGGTATGAGCCACCAGCACCCAGCAAAACAGACATTTGCTTTGTATCTAGACACAATTATTGTCTCCTTAGTGTTATGGCAAAGGAGTATCATCTTTCTCTTCTAGTCCACTTAAGATCAGGGTGATTGTAAGAGAAAGGTCTCCTTGGAACATGAGGAGATATTCTTTGGACCACAGGCTCCTACAAGCAACAAGATTTCTGCCTCTCCCTCTCCACAAGTTCCTCTGTTCTCCTAGCCCAGCATGGCAAATATGGCAGCTTTGTGTCCTGAGCCTGATTCATCATGACTCACATGCCAGTGCTCACCATTGGCTGCCATAGGATAAATATTAGCAAGTCAGGGAATTGTAATTATGGTCTGAAAACCTATGAGGTCCAGAGTAGGGGTAAAGGATAAAGGAGCCAGGCACTGATGGCTCATGCCTGTAATTCTAGCTACTCAAGAATCTAAGATCTGAGAATCATGATCCAAAGCCATCATGGGTAGAAACAAGGCACTATGTTGAAAAGGAACTTTGCAGGGAGAAGGAGTGGGGGAGATAGGGGAGGGAAGGAATACTAGGAGAAAAACAAAGGAGGAGGTAACAAAGCCCAACAAGAAATGTACTCATTGCCTTACTCATGTAACTGTAAAGCCTCTGTAGAGCATCTCTACAAAAAAAATAAACTTTTTTTTAAAAAGTCCATGAGACTTATCTCCAATCAAACAGCAAAACTCCAAATGTGGAGATGTGGCTCAGGTGATCGAGCACTGGCTCTGAGTCCCTGAGTTCAAGCCCCACTACTAACACACACATATACATACACAAACACACACACACACACACACACACACACACACACACACACACACACAGATAGAAGGGAAGAGAGGACTCTATATTGGGCTGTTATGTTTGTATTTGGATGTATTGGCACTTGCTTCTCTTCCTGCAATAGATGTGAACTGAGCAAGTATGCCTGCAATACTTGGATGCCTGGATTCCATATGCGTATCTTTTTAATCAGTCATTTCAGATCAGTTTCAGCCCTTTCTAGCAATAAATAAAGAAAAATAGCATATGAAAAAGGGGATATCAGTGCCTCTTCAAATCATAAATAAAAATCAAGTGAGTCAACAGACCCTATCTTAAGAAATAGAGAATTCAATATATTATGTAACATTTCCTAGGTTCCAACAGAAGAACTCATTGGTTATAGTAGCAAGATATGAGAAACAACTTAAATGTTCATTAAGAGAGGACTGGTTAAATAAATCAAGATGTATTCGCATAATAAAGTAGCATCCATCCACTTAAAAGAAATGCAGTAGATCCAAAAGTACAGACATGGCCCATTGACCAGAATGGAATTTACAAAAAATTAAAAATGTGCCACAGCATGTTTTAAAGGAAAGATTCCAAAAATGTATGGCTTGACTGGAGTGGGTGTAGAAGGAAGGTCTGACAGTGATTGTTTCTGAAAGATTCTTGCCTCTTTTATTTTGGGTGAAAAGATGAGAAATGTACTGCTCCTGGCTCCGACTTTTAATTATATTCTTGTTAATAACTAGCATCTCTTCATGCTTGGATACTCAATAGTTGATAAATAGATAATAGATAGATAGACAGATAGATCATATAGACCCATCTACATATGCCTGTTGTATGCCTGTTGTATATCTGTACATATACATTAGAGATAGTCTAGCTGTAACTGGAGTTGGAGCTCTCAGCCTACCAACCAGGTACCCCCAAATGTTTGGGATATCTTTCCCCATTTCAACCCCATGGGAAGGCAAAAAATGTCTGAAATCCCATACTCACCTCCTGCTCAGATCTTGTACCTCTTCAGATGGAACTCTCTATGGCTCAGAAGCGGTGTCTCCATTCCTCTTTGATCCTCCTAATAACCTTCTAAAAGAACCGACATGAGTGGCATTCTCCCATTTTTACTGGCCAGACAACAAATTGATCCATGCAACCAGAGGACTAGAGAGAGGGTCCAGGTTTGGGTTCTAAATCCCTTCTACACAATCAGGCTACCTATGGAGCAGAATCTTTATTTTATCCCCAACCCCCATACTCATTCAGTCACCACCTCCTCTGTAAAGCCTTCTCACACACCCCTTCCCCCTTGCTCTTAGGGCCCCACCTCTGTCCCCCACAACTCCCCAGTCCTACTCCTATCGCCCCCATCCCCCCCCGGCATATACCACATGTATCAGAGGGGCTGACACTGTCTACTCTCTTCTGGGGTCCCCCTTCCCTTTCCACAGTCAATTTCTTCTTATTCCCCACTCTACCCCATGCCCTGTGCCATGACTGGCACAGAGAAAATGTTCAGTAAATGTTTGTCAAATAAATGATTCAGGGAATGATCATTCCAAAGCCTGGTGGCTTCATAGGATTTGAGTTATTGCATTTTCCCCCCAATGTAGAAAGAAAAGCTCCCAGACGACCCCTCGGCTATGTTCAGATATTGTAAATAATTGATCATAAAGATGAAACGCGCAGGCTGGATGGAGACCAGGGAACCTATCAATACTGTGGGAATAAATCTCAGTTCACAGCAGCCCAGTGCCTGCGCTGGCTTTCCAAGACCATTAAACTATCACTGCAGCTCAGGCATTAGTTGGAATAAAGTGTTTGTGTTTGTTTGTTATCATTTCTTAGTAAAACTAATTAAGGAACTAATTGATTGTTTTGTTGTTCTACTAATTAACTCCATATGGTGCCCATTTCCATGGAGATAGACTATGAGTTATGGGAAGGACTCTGATTTAACATGTCTTTTCTGGGTTTAGGGACAATCCTTTAGAATTAAGTATCCTTTCTACTCTCATTTCCCTTTATTGCTGAAGATATTCTTGGCTTCCTTGTTTCCTTGAGGGTGGGAGGTGGGGCCAGTCAGAACCAGTCCAGAAAGAACTGGAAAATAAAAATTAAAAAGCATACAGCCTAGAATAAGTAGTTAGGAAAGCTGTAGGCTAAGACAATAACTAATTATTGCAGAAAATGTCCCTTTTAGCACTTGCTGTGTAGCTGGCATGTGTACACACATTATCTCAAATGTATCCATGACCAAAGACTAGATTAGTGGAAAAGAAATTGAATTCTTAGAGTCACTTGACAAAGTTTCCATTTCGTTTATTCATTCATCCTTTAACTCATCCATGCATCCACTCATTCAATTTACTCCTCTACTCATTCATTCATTTATTCATGTATCCAGCCACTCTTTAATTTGTTCATCTGCCATTCATTCATCCATTCACTCATTCATTTACTTACCCATTAATCCATTCATTTATGTATTCATTCGTTTGTTCATTCATCCATCCATTCCCCAAATCATTTGTTCATCTGATCATTCATTCTTTACAACTACTCGCTCAGCACCCTCTCTGTTCTAGGCACAAGGTTTCCATTAAAGTCCATTTTTCTCCCCTCCCAGAGCTTAAATTCTAGAAGGGTGAGACAAGTAACAATATTCCAAATCAGGTTTTCTTACATAAGGACAAGGACCAGAAAAAAATTAGTCCAGTTTGTGAGAAATTCACATAGAGTGTGCATGATATGGTGCTCTTTTTAGACAGATTGGTTAAGAAAGAACTCCATGAACAGACAGTATCTGAGCAGAAAACCTGATAATAAGAAGAACTGCCTATGAGAATATCTTAAGTCAGAACCTTCTGGACAAAGCAAGCAGAAAGCCAAGGCAGGAAGGAGCTTTCTATCTGCCAGAGCCAGAGAAGCCAGAGGTGGTAAAGGAACTATGAAATCAGACCAAACCAGGCCATGAGTATCTTTGAGGTGTTGGTGCTGGCTTCTCTTGGAAGTAGAGTATGACTCTAGACCTGCTCTGTGCTCTGCTATCCATTTTATGAGCCTGGACAACCACATGGATACAGGCAGGACATTCATCTTTACCCAGAGAAGAGCCTTTGGAGTGACTTGCCAGGCGGCTCTTCACATGTGATTCTTTAGAGTCTCAAGAATCAAAGAAATTAATACTGGGATACCTGGCTCCAGAAGAAGAAGAGCATATATCCAAGGTCAGGCCCCAAGTCATAGGTCAATGTTTCTTTCTTTCTTTTTTTTTTTTTTGGATCCAGTCATGGGCCTGAACTCTGGGCCCGGGTGCTGTCCCTCAGCTCTTCAGCTCTACCACTTGAGCCACAGCACCATTTCTGGCTTTTTTTTTTTCTGCTTATGTGGTGCTGAGGAATCAACTCACGGCCTTATGCATGCAAGGCAAGCGCTCTGCCACTGAGCTACCTTCCCAGCCTCAGGTCAATGTTTCTTAAAGGCCCCAGATCATGTTGTGGATTTGTGTTCAGTGACTTTTCCTTCCACTCCCCTCCCCATGGTGAATAAAGGTATACTTTGCATAGCCATTGTTGACTGGACCACAATGACTTGCTTTGACCAGTGGAAACCACAGTCTTCTACTTGTGTATCAGGTAGGAGTATTAGATAATTTGCATATATTATATGGGTGGGTCATTGTGCCCTGGTGGCTTGTCACATGACAGCTCCTAAATAGCTTCTGTCCCTCTGCTTCATCTCCCTCAACTCACAGTCTGAAGCTAAGTCCAGATACTATAGCCTACAACACAGCTGTTCAATAGAACCCAACCTAGATGGGTACTATGGCCTAAAAACAAGTGATTCTTATTATAAGCTGCTGATGGATGTTTGTTTCAGCGCATTATCATAGGAATAGCTAGTCAATAGACTTACTACAGGCAAGCCCTTGATTAGAAACCAGGATGCAGATATAAGAAACTTAAGAAACAACATCTTCCCCCTTAAAAACTGAGGCTCTGAAATGACTCAATTTTTAAAAATTTTTACATTAGATTAACTCAGAATCACTAGAGTTCACATTGATTGGACCTGGTGATTACAGGATACATAATTAAAATGTTAAAGAGAGAAAATAAATTAATTTTACCCTATTATGTATGGAGGCCTCTGATAGTAGGCAGACTAAGGAAGGGGACTCATGTTGCAGTGAAGGGTACAGCCTTTGAAGTCAGACTTCTGGGTACAAGTCCCGTTTCTGGTAGTTGGTTTGGAAGAATTCAGCCTCTTGTGACCCAGTTTTCACATCTTTTAATAGTTAAAATGACACCCACTTCTCAGTGAAGCTGGCAAGACTACATAATAAAATATGTGTAAATGCCTGGCATGATGTTTATTAAATGTCTTTCAGACAAACTCTCTTTTAGCTATAGATTTTGTTGTTGTTGTTTGGTTTTTCCCATTACTGTGGTGGCAAGAATACTTAACATGAGACTGGCCCTCTTACCAGATTTTCAAGTACCTAACACAGTACTATTATCTATAGCACAATTTTGTATACTGTTGTTCTCTAAAATAAGTTTTTTGAAACTTAGTCATGTTGCATAACTTAAGTTTTCTATATATACACATATGTGACATATAGGCAACATGCATAGTGTGCTGCACACCTAGGAATCACGATAAAATCACAAGGTAATGCATCTCTCAGAATGTTCCTTATGTTTAAGCAATACACATGTTCATACACTACATTTTCTTTATGTATTCATCCGTCCGTGGCATTAGATTGTTTCTAGACCTCAGTTATTATGATCAGTGATGCTGCCAAGAATACACATTAAGGGAAAGGATAGTCTCTTCAATAAATGTTGCTGGAAAAACTGGATATCCACATGCAAAATAACGAAACTGGACAATTATCATATACCACACACATGCCTGCACACACACACACACACACACACACACACACACACACACACACACACACACACACACACACACACACACACACACATAATCAATTCTAAATGGATTAAAGATTCTAAAACCTGAACTGTAAAACTCTGAGAGGAAAATGTAGGAGGAAAACTTCATGACATCGTGACATTGGTCTTGGAGATGATTTCTTGAATATAACATCCAAAGCACAGGCAACAAAAGAAAAATCAGTCAAGTGTGATTGCATCAAATTAAAAAGATTCTGCACAGCAAAGGAAACAATCAACCAAACAAAAAAGACAACCTATGAAATATGGAGAAAATATGTGCACACCAAGTATCTGATACAAAATATATAAGGAATTCTTACAACTCAATAGTAAAAGAGGGAAAAGGAGCAAGACAAAGTCTTAATAATATATTTTTTAAATGGGCAAGGTGTCTGAATAGTCATCTCTCCGAAGAAGACATACAAACAGCCAACCGGTATATGGAAAGAATGAGGTGGGGTAGGAGTGTGATATCTCTTTGACAGTTGTGTTCAATTCTTTCAATTCTGCTGGATAAATTCCCCGAAGTCACTATTTCCCCACATCACTGCTCACCAAGGATATGCAAATCAAAACCACAATGAAGCCAGGTACTGCTGGTGGCTCAAACCTGTAATCCTAGCTACACAAGAGGCTAAGATCTGAAGATTATAGTTCAAAGCCAGCCTGGACAAGAAAATCCATGCAACTATTATCTCCAGTGGACCAAAGTGGGGAAAAGCCAGAAGTGGAGCTCTGTCTCAAGTGGTAGAGCCTTGAGCAAAAATGCTAGGAAATAGCACTCAGGCCCTGAGTTCAAGAACCAATAATAGCACAGAAAAAAAAAAAAGAAGTGAGAAAAAGAGAGCAAGACTACCTCACACCTGTCAGAGGAGCTATTATAAAAAATTAAACAAGTAGGATGATGATGATGTAGAGAAAAGAAAACTTGTAGATGGCAGATATTTTCCCCTATAGAAAACAGTATAGAGATTTCTCAGAAATTAATTTGAGCCAGGCGTCAGTGACTCATGCCTGTAATCCCAGCTACTCAGGAGGCTGAGATCTGAGGATTGCAGATCAAAGCCAGCCCAGGCAAGAAAATCCCTGAGACTCTTATCTCCAATAACCTATCAGAAAACCGGAAATGGCACTGTGGCTCAAGTGGTAGAATACTCGCCTTTAGCTGAAGAGCGCAGGGACAGTGCCCAGGCCCAGAGTTCAAACCCCATGGCTGAAAAAAAAATTAACTATGAAACTACCACATAGTCCAACCACCTCACTTCTGAGGACTTAACCAAAAGCATCAAAAGCATTAAAAGAAAGATGTCAAAGAGGCACCTGCAGCTCCATATTCTTCAGCCCACTTTAGAGACGCTAAGAGATCTTATTCCGATCCTGTCTTTGCCGCTCACTGTGCCAAGCCAATCCTTTCCCCTCACCTCGTCTTCAATTTCTACCTCTATAAACTAAGGACATGGGACCAGAATATTCCAGAAAATTTCAAAAGACCCCAACAAATTGTTGTGTTGGTGCCATTTTGGGCACTTGTGGAATCCCTAAAGATTACACATGGTCCACATGAGAAATGTTCTCCTCGCTCATTCTTCCTTCCCCAAGTGTTTGGGTCCTCTTCATATTTGGATGCTCGCCCTCAAAGTTTCCAGAATCCCCTCCCTGACCCCTACCCTCCTGTATTTGTCTCTAACCTTTCCAATTGTTTGTTTCCTCTGATGTTGTCTGAAGCTCCAGAATAATTGTTGCAGGAGAAGCAATCAGCTCAGCCTTCGACAAGCCATCGAGACAGACAGGCAAGCAGGGGTATTAGGCTGTCAATTTCCCAGCCTTTCCAAATGTTAGAACAATTTTGGTGAATTACAAGCAATAGAAAATCACTTTGGGTGCTCATTAGGCAGGAGGCAGGAGCGATGATGGATGCTCAGAAAAAGTAGCAGAAACAGTCTTGAGCCAAAAGCTTACCTTCCAGCACCTTCCAGGGTTGGCTCATTTAACCCTCACTCTTCTGCATAAATCCCTAGGAATCCTCACTGTTAGATGAATAGAGGTAACTCTTCTGAGCTCTAGGCAGTTTGCTGAGCGTTTATGATGCACCTGCCATCTATGTTGGGGCTAGAGTAAGACACATTGGCTTTTCAGTTCCATAGTTTGGTGTAGGGAAGGCACAAAGAACCACCATAAAAGAAAGAACTGAGAAAAGATAATAGAAACAAAGAAGAGAAAGACAGACAGCCACAGAGGCCGAGACAGAGACAGAAAGAGACTGTGATTTTGAACAAAGGAGTCAAGAGAAGCTTCACCAAAGAAGTGGCATTTGAGGGGAGTCTTGAACAATAAAACATACCTGTCTTCTGCCATTAGCAGCAATAGTAGCAATGCTGGACATTATATAAGACATTAGGTATATAGTCTCATGACTGTGACTAAACACCTGAGAGAAACAATTCGAAAGGAGGAAGGATTTCACTTGGCCCATGTGTTCAGAGGTTACAGTCCATGGTCAGATGGCCTATGATGAAGCAAGACATCATGGCGGAAGTGTGTGATGAAGCAGAGCTGCCCACCTCAAGGCAGCAGGGCAGCAGAGAGCAAGGATGGGCCTGGATAAAAAGAAGGCACCGTGGTATAGGCATTCCTCTAGTGATGCCTTTCCTCAAGCCCACTTCCTAGCTCCTATCAAGTCCCTGTAATGCCATCAAACTATTAATCTACCAATTAATGGATGAAACCATTGACTGAAGGAGAGCCCTCATGATCTAATCACTAACCAAAGCCACACATCCGAGCACTGCATTGGGAACCAAATCCTTAATACATATCCAAACCAAATAATAATATATGCATATATACACCATTATATACTATATCATATATATATCCACCATATATACATATAGATGCCATTATATACTATATAGTACTATGTGTTCACATCTTGTAACTAAGTGAAATTTATATTTCATGATAACCCTTAGGTCTATAGTGTTATGATTACCATTTGGCAGATAAGGAAACAGATGTTAAGGGTTTAAGAAATTACTTGTGGAATTGTAACCAATAACTGTCCATTGAATCATCTGAAACCAAACTGGAATCATTTTCACAATTTTTCAGGGGAAATGAGAGTTGACCAATGAAGAGAAAGACCACCAGCCACACCAACTAGGGTTCTATTCCACTTAACTACTCTGACGTCATGGAGGAGCTGCTTGTACTTTCTGAGCCTCATATGTCCCTGAGAAGATCACATGGTCCCAGGTGTCCAGAAGCAACACATGGAAGTCAGCATCAGAAGACTAAATGAGCCTTCATTCCATCATTCCTAGCATTCACTAAGTATCTGCTGTGGACCTAGAAGCAAGTAAAGTACTATGGGAAGGAAAATAAATGAGACCAAAGCCTGATTCTTTCAGGAGACGCAGTGTGATAGGAAATGCTTGCAAGTATTAATCTACATGCTTGCTCCTTGACTCTGGGGTCGTTGAACTTTTTTTCCATTGTATCCCATGGGTCTCTTCACTCTGTTTCCCAGTCTACGCACAAAGGTATAAGCCATCCATTGTGGAATATAAAACCAAGGTTGCTGTGAATACTAAAAAATGAAGAGAGAGTCATAGGCACCCAGCAGAGCTGCTAGTCATGATTACCAACACTAAGCAGAAGAATAGACATGGGGTGAAAAAGGACATTGAAGACCTATGTGAGAAGGTAGAGATTTGCTTATTCTGATATCTAAAGTGTCAGAGTATAAAAATATAAATGGGCAGGGCGCCAGTGGCTCACGCCTGTAATCCTACCTATTCAGGAGGCTGAGATCTGAGGATCACGGTTCAAAGCCAGCTGGGGAAGGAAAGTCCATGAGACTCCTATCTCCAATAAACCACTAGAAAACTGGAAGCGGTGCTGTGACTTAAGTGGTAGAGTGCTCACCTTGAGCTGAAGAGCACAGGGACAGCACCCAGGCCCAGAGTTCAAGCCCCATGACCAACAATAACAACAACAAAAAAGAATATAAATGGCATAAAAGAATATAAATGAGTAATAAAAGGACATAGAAAAGAATATAAATGTCCTCAGCAATCTCTGGGGACATGCCACGGCCAGGAGGTCAGCACCACCAGCCACTGGTCATCTTGCTTTGCCAGGCCTTTTGTTTGTCTTAAGACTATGCCTCTGTTTGCTCTATCCTGTGAAACTCATGCATGTCTCTAAAGGGTCTTGTTTCCTATTGTTTCCTATCTTGTTCCTATCTTGGTTCCAAAGCCCAGCCAGAATAGAAGCTAGGTAAGAGAACATGGTAGTGATCTCAGCATGAGGCTAGAAGCCCTCTTGCCTCAAGTTAGGGACAATCCTGGTCCTTGTGGAAGGATAAAAATCACAGATGGGATCAAGCAGTTCTGCCTTAGAAGGGAACTATATGAAGTGGGGGGAAGGGTTTAGTCTGGAAGCCAGACGGCACCTAGCATATCTAGACAGTTATAAAATATTTGCATTTTGATACCAAGGTCAACTGTCTGAGCTTGAGATGAAAGAAACAGAGGTGAGAAGAATTTTATGGGGAAAAAATTTTTTAAAGTAAGTTCTGGAGAAGCCAGCCCTAAATTAAAGGTAGATTTGTTACGGTTGTCTCAAGTGTGTGACAGTTAGATGTACCGACAGGATTTAATAGAGACATCTTTTTAAGCTGCTAGAATGAACAGTGAAATAAAGATGCGTGGACTGGTGGCCTGATCCAAACCACCAAGGCTAGAAAGTCAGACACACATTGGTTCAAATCCTGACTACAGCAGTAAATAGCTGTGCAGCTTTGGACACACTGTTTTGCTTTTTTGGAGCCTTGGCATCCTCAACTGAAAAGGAGATATGGAAGATCAGAGAGAACAGAGGTAAAGCAACTGGTAACCACCTGTCACAGATAAGCAGTAGGAATATGGTAGACTATAATAATGACAAAGATGATGCTAGGGGTGAGGTGGTAGTGATGGTGATGAAGATGATGATGACAGAGATGGTGGCAGTGATCATGATCATGAACACCATGATACTGATGGATACTGGTAATGATGAAGAGAGTAGCAATAGAGGTGGTGGTGGTGGTGGTGGTGGTGGTGGTGGTGGTGATGATGATGATGATGATGATGATGATGATGATGATGATGATGATGATGATGATGATGGAGGTGGTGGTGGCTTTGCTCTGTAATTAAGCCAGGCTGTGAGGTACTTTCTCATCAGACCCCAGAAATCTTGAATGCTCTTAAACCCTTGAAAGAGGGAGAGAGAAAAAATGCCCAGATAGGCAGTAAGAGCAAGGCCACAGAAGAAAAGAGACACCTCATTGTGCAGTCAGCTAAAGCTGGAACAATGGGTGGGCAATAAATTTAAAAAAAAAATAGCTGACACCCCCAGGGCTTTCATTCTGGGCAGCGAGCAGAAAGGTACTGAGATGTTCATCATCATCCACACACTTTGTGAGAGACAATGGGTACTTCCAAACAGAGGGAACTGGAAACTTCAGACCTTGGCCCTGAAGGGCAGAGGAACTCAAAGGAGATGCATGAAAGATGAGGCTTCTTGGGGGGCTGGGGTAGGGGACCTGTAGAAGAGTTGGTTAGGGCGCTGGATCGGGCAAGGTTTGGATCTATCAGGGGTGAGACTTGTTTTAAGCATTGCTGCTGGCATAGGAGGTGGAGAGATATGTGGGGTGCTTCTGTAAGCTGTCTGGTGTGCAGGGGGATACTTACTCTCACCTCAGCATCTGGACTAAGCTACATCCTGCCAGGGCTATTCAGCCCAACCCTGGGCATAAATGTGTCCTCTCCCCAAAGGCAGACTCTTCCCTCTCTCCCTCAGCATCTTAATCCCTTTTGAACTTGTCCAGTTTCCTTTGTTCTCCCATTTTAATGACTCCATTCTCTCTTCCACCCCTCCCCACCACCACCCAGGCTCAACCCCCACAGCAGGAAACACTTTAATTGGTAGCAACATTGCCAAGACTCAGCCTCACAGGTGGAGAGGCATTTAGTGGTGTTTGTTCAGTGCAGGGGGAAGGAGGGGAGAGTTCTTCAAAACCACGTAGCTATGGTAGCTACGTGTGGACACGATTTGAAGGTGATAAATTGGACCTGATTTTTTTTGTCATTTTTTTTTCCCCTGCCAGTTCTTCTGACAAGTGGCCACTGCTGAGATTGCTGAAGGAGACAGAATTGCTTTACGGCCTTCCCGCTGCCTTCTTTCCTCCCCTCTTTTCCTTTCATTCAGGGGGCCAACACCATCCACTACAAGGCCAGACCCAGGGAAGTATGTCTGAGGATTTATTGCTAAGGCTACTGAGGGTGAAAGAAAGGTCTGGAACAAAGGACGGTACATCCATTCACTGGAGTATGGCTGATGGGGAGGCAAGGGTAGCTAGGGTTGAACACAAACACTCAGGCTCTGGAAGTGCTCTCTTCTCCTCCCTCTTTCTCTGTTCACATCACTCATTCATTCATTCCATGAGCACTTATTGAGTACATAGTACATGCCAGGCAGAAGTGACAAATATATATATATATATATTCAAGAACTTGGAGTAGGAGGGAGGAGATGCCAATTTTCAATAAAAAAGAGCAAAACAGCCCTAACTAAAACAGTGACAATACCCAGAATGCAGTCACTGTCTGTCACTCATTCGTCCCTTCCGGCATTCATTCGGTCATTAACCCAATATCTATGCCTGCTTGTCTTCATCACACCATTTATACATTCATGTTTTCCGATCAGATGTTCACCTCATTCACCTGTTCAGTGATCCATTTCCTCATTTCCTTGCTCATCCATTCATTCACATATTCACTCACTCATTCATGCATTCATTCATAAGCTCTGTCACCCACCAGCATTTCAGGTACTTTTCGTTTTCTTCCACAAACATGACTCTGCCCTCTCCATTCTCCACCTGTGAGATTCCACTGTTCTCACACCCTGAAATGTTTACTCGTACTCCATCCCCACCTCCAGCCCTGGGTAGAGAGTTTCCAGCTCCAGGAAGCAAGCCTGACCTGTGGTCTAGGTGAACAGTCCAGCTCAGGCTTTCATACTCTTCCATATTTAAAGCTACTGTTCCAGCAGTCCATTTCACAGCCTGGCACCCCCATATCAGACCAGGAGCTCTTTCCTCAAATTTGGGGGTAGTATCTTTTACCTACATTTAGCCTCACAGTTGGCACACAATACATCTTTTTCTTTTTCCTCTCCTCCTTGTTTTTATTGTTAGTATAAAGGTGATGTACAGTTACACAGTCAGGTAATAAGAACATTTCTTTTTGGATGTTGTCACCCCTTCCCTTGCTTTCTCCTAGTTTTTCTCTGCTGTCCCCGCCACATGTTATCTAGTTCATTTTCAACATAGTGCCTAGTGAGTACACGTAGTACATCTTTAGTAAATACTTGTTAAGTCAGTCAATCCTCAGGGACAGTCTGGACAAAGACTTTGGAGGAGAATGTGGACCAGACAGAGACATTTCCTGCAGAAAAGGGGAAGAGAAGGCTGGTGGCGTTGCCTACCCATATGAATCAGAAGCTTTACATACAATGTGAAGCTGCACGAAGACATGCACACGGAGTCACAGACCAAACACCTTGCCCTAAATTCTAGCTGATCACTGCTAGAATTCCCCCTGACCCTGCCTGACCCCCCAAACCTGTGCTTGCCACAGGTGCACTACTTCCCAAAAGATAAATCCATCTGACCAGTTGAAATGAGCCTAGAGCTTTAGGATTACAGTCAGGAGTCCTGATCTAATACCCCCTACCCCCCCCCCCCACACACACACTTCAGCTACCTGCTACTTACTGGGTGATAGAAGATTATTTTCCTGATTCTGCTTTTAAAAGGGACCAGACCTCCCCAAAACCAAAGAGCCCTGGCCTCCAACCTTTTAACTGGTAATTACTCTGCTGCCACAGTGTGAGATCATCCATTAACCTGAGGCCAAAGGGCACCCTGCTAATCAGCCAGCTCCATTCCATCAGGCAGCCTGGCTGATTGTGAACCTTAATCATCAAGGGACAGGCACAATCAGACTGTCCAGCCTTCCTTCATGCCCAAAGGGAAAGAAAGTTTTATGATAGAAGGGCTGACATTTGGCAACCTATGTAAGGAGAGGTTGCCATGGGCAATGTCTCCCCCAAGATTCAATAGGAAGGAGAAGGAGTTTGGCCCTAGGAAACAAGATGAAGCCACAAGACCCAGATTAAGGGAAAGAAAAGGAAATGAACTTCCTGAGCGCAGTGTTGAGGCCTTTCTTGGACTGTCTTCAATCACTAATGTTCTGAGAGAGTTTTTCTTTTTGGTTGGTTGTTTATGTGGTGCTAGGGATTAAACCCAAAGCCTATCATATGCTCAGCAATCTTTCAACCACAGAGTTACATGTCTATTTTTTTATTATTTATACAAAGCAGGGTCTCTATAGATACAATTCAAGCTGCCTCTTAATGTGTGATTCTCACACCTCAGACTCCTGAGTGCTGGGGTTACAGGTGCACACCACCATTGAATCCCTTTTCACAATGAGGCTCAAGGAAACGAAACTTTCCAAGGTCAGACTATTAAAAAAAAATGGCAGAGCTAAGAATCAAAGGTGAATCTTTGAGGGCTCCGGCTCCTATTTTGGGCATCCTATTACTTTCAGCCTGTCTGATTTTCTCGAAATAGGAATAACAAAACAGTTGATGCACAGGTAGAGATAAGTGCTCAGTTGCCCATCCCAGTCTCATTTGCATTTGAAGAGAAGTGTGATTAACCTGAAGAGGAGACTGGATCATCAATGAAAGAATTGCTAGCTCTGCGCTGCTAGAGTACCAGGGGGCTCTCTCAGCCTGAGGGACTCTCTTGCCCAGGTCCCAGGGTCACTACTTTCACTGATCTTTGTCTTCCTTTTCTTAAATCACTCTGGCGGTGAAGGCACAGTGAGGGGCGGGGGGGAGCTTGAGACACAGAAGTTAAGAACAAACTTTCAGTCATGTTTTACTATATGTTCTGAGCTGTGTACTCTTAGGTGAATCATTTCACCTCTCTAAGCCTCAATTTTACCACCTAGGGAAAGGACCAAGTGTTATTTCTTTCTTACAAAGTTGATGTAACAACACAGATAGGTTAAGCAGTGGACCTGGCCACATTGAATGCTTGCTAGTAACGATCAGAAAGCATTGAACTCACTCTGTCCCACTTGGCTATGTAACTTGGAGAAAGTAGCTTTTCCTCTCTGATCTTTTCAGGGTCCTTTCATCTCCAGGGTCTCCACTGAGGAAATGTTGCCATTCCCATGGTACAGTGAGTCACTGATCTCTCCCACAGACTTTTCACAGCCCAGCAAATAGCCTGAGGTTGAGATTCCACAGACGGATTACAGACTCCATCCACATTTCCCTGGGAGAGGCCCTTGGGATACTCAGAGCATCAAGCTGGCTTGGAATACCTTCCTGTTCTGATTTCTCTGTCCTACCCCAATCATTTATTCAATTGAGCCCATTCATTTGAATCGACATTTACTGAGCACCTACTGTGTGTGGGATCGGAGAGAAATAAAACAGAGTCAAGAAGAAGTTCCAGTCTGGGAAGGCTTAACCTAAAACTGGACCTTGCTTTTCCTCTGGGACACGGCCTTTCCTCTGGGACCCCTGAGTCTCTGCTGCAGAGGTTCTGCAGGAAGCCCATGGCAGACTCCAGCCTGGTAACTGAGGTCAATTCAATAGAGAGGACCTTTTATTTA
Organism: Dipodomys merriami; assembly: GCF_024711535.1. Classification (NCBI taxonomy): domain Eukaryota; kingdom Metazoa; phylum Chordata; class Mammalia; order Rodentia; family Heteromyidae; genus Dipodomys; species Dipodomys merriami. The sequence continues at coordinate 34,945,951 of NW_027202382.1, forward strand.
TTTTAGGGGAAAAGCAATAGGGTTAGTACAGCCCTGAGTGCTGAGTACTGGGTACTAGTACTGAGCTAGATGCTCTTAGGTTTGAGGTGGGGAAAGGACACAAATACCAAACACAGAGAGTGGCCCTGGATGAGCTGGGTGGGAGATAAAAAGGGGAAATTAGCCTCACCTCTGCTTCCCCTCACTCTGTGATTTCCTGCTGCTGTTTGTATTGGCTGAACCCAACAGGAATTCCAACTGCAAAGAAGCATGGGATGCATTCTAGAAGCTTGGCCTCCCAGGACACGGAGCAGGGAGAGGAGAGCGAGGAGAGGCACACTATGCACACATGTGTGTGTTCTAGAGAACCAGACATGATCCAGAAAAGGATATGACCTTTGCCCCTTCTACCCATGACATTCCTTCATGCTAGGCAGGTTTATGATTTCCTGGAATGTGTCAAGGGGGGAGTTCAAGTCACAACTGTGCCATTGTGGATATTCCCTGAGATTCTCTCAGGCCCTATTGAAATTCTCGCCCTCTCCCCAACTCTCCTGGTAGTGTTGTGAGATTACTGCAGCTCATATTCATCTGTCTCCAAAAGATTAAACCATCCCCTGGAAAAGGCCACTGTTTCCCGAAGGACCAGAGCCCATTTGTGCTGCATTCCCCGGCAAGAAAGTGACTTTTCAGAAAAAGTGTATAGGTTGATTTGAGAAGAAGCTACTGCTGTTTTGTTTTGTTTTGTTTTTTCATTCCATAGAGGGGTGGGTATAATTATGAGTGTCTGAAGGACTTTTCTCACCAATGTCAACTAACTCACAGATTTCTATTCATGTAGGTAGGAAGGTTAATAAAAACAACAAAATTCACCTGCCTATATTTCTGGCTATTCAGGAGGCTGAGATCTGAGGATTGTGGTTCAAAGCCAGCCCAGTCAGGAAAGTCCATGAGACTCCTATCTCCAATTAACCATCCGAAAACTGGAAGTAGAACTGTGGCACAATGTGATTGAGTGCTAACCTTGAGCAAAAGAGCACAACTGGTTTTTCTTGCTTGCTATTGTTTTTAACATATGTATAATGTATTATGTGATTTTTTTTTGTTTCTTTTGTATAATCTTCCCCCATGGTATAACCCCTGTTTTGACTGTATTCGATTCTGGTGCCCTGCATCTTCTATATATTTTCTAATTTGGGGAGGGGAAGGGAAATAACAAAATGCTGAAATAGGGATACAGGTTGACCCATTGTAACAATGAGATGTATAAGACATTATGTTGAAAATGAACTTTATAACTTTGGGGGGTGGGAGGGAGGAGTTAGGGAGGTGGGAGAGAAGGGATGGTAGGGGAAAAACAAAGGAGGAGACTCATTACCTTACTCATGTTACTGTAACCCCTCTGTACAGTATTTTTTTGGGGGGGTCCAGTCATGGGGTCTGAACTCTGGGCCTGGGCGCTGTCCCTCAGCTCTTCAGCTCAAGGCTAGCTCTCTACCACTTGAGCCACAGCGCCACTTCCAGCTTTTTTCTTTTTGCTTTTGTGGTGCTGAGGAATCAAACCCAGGGCCTCAGGCATGCAAGGCAAGTGCTCTACCACTGAGCCACCTTCCCAGCCCCTCTGTACAGTATTTTTACAATAAAAAACATTTAAAAAAAAAAAAAAGAGCTCAGAGGACAGTGCCCAGGCCCTGTATTCAAGCCCCAGGACCAACAATAAAAAAGAAAAAGAAAAGCAACAAAACTCATAGCAATAATAACTGAGACTTGTTTATGAGCACATACCATAGGCTACTGAGTAGATCCTAAGATTATGCAAGATATATATCGAAACACCCCACGATGCGGAGGAAAGCTCCCTTAACAAAGAATTGTGTGGCCCCAAATGTCAAATGCTGATGTGGAAAAACCCCAGAACTATCTGAAGTCTCTCATAGCTACCTCTTCTGCCTGTACACCCACAAGAGTCCCAGAGCTGGGGTGGATTAGGCTCCACAAGAGAAGGGGAACTGGCCTGGGGGTCCTCGCTGGGATGACTGGTTGAAAATGTTGGTCTTAGAGAAGGCCTCGAAGAATTCTGACTAGGGAAGAGAGGCAGGAGGTTACTGTAGATAATGATGCTGCTGCTGAGGTACTAGAGGACAGCAAGGATGACAAAAAAGAGGGGGTGGCAACAATTCAGGAGAAAAGGGGGTGGAGCCAGGAGAAGGGAGACACAGAGACAAGTGGGCGAGACTTAGATCTACGAGGAAGCAAACTCACCAGAGAAATAGCTTCCCAAGTTCTGGCGAGTTTTCCTCCTCTGGTTTGGCCATTCTCTAGCTTTAGGGAAAACAACAACAACAACCCAAGAGCACATTCAGTCTGCACAAGAGAAGACACATTCCTTCTAGCAAGGTTCTTCTGCATAGGAGGAGAAGAGATCTGTATGGTTCCTACAAGTTCAGAGCCCACAAGACAACACAAAGGGAAAGCAGAGTTCAGCTTGGTAAAAGAACAGTTCAACAGCGGAAACCAGAAACAAAGGAGTTCCTCAGTACCAAGAGAGCACAGCTTGGGTGTGACAAGCTCCCGCTAGAGATACAGCAGAAAGATGCCAGCATCTACCAGGTGGGAACCAAGACCAGACTCTTCAAGGACACAATCCACCCCCAAAGTGCAGCGTGCAAACAAGGCAAGCTGGGTTCTCCATGTTGGCCTTTATAAAGCCTAAATGAATTTCTCCAATGACTCTGAGAATGTCTGCAGCACCAGCTGAGAAAAATTACACCAGCACTTCTGACCACATCACTTATTAAAAAACACTCCCTGCAGGGCAGAGAAAATCTTCCAGACTTTTTTTTTTTTTGAAATGTATCAGCGATTTGCTTGCAGCCGCTGACAGAACTTCAATAAATGCTCCCTCAATATAAACGTGCTTTCTCTTTCTTTCTTCTAACGAGTACTTTCTCAGCTCCCACCCACCTAAACACCCTCACATTTGTTCCTTGCATTTGGGTAGGAGTTGGGGAGAAAAGATCAGACATGACAAGAGATGATGCCTGGCCAGCCACACCTACAGCTGAGGATCAGAATACCAGCTCTTTCCCTAGATGCTTTTGTTCTGGGCTCCAGGCCCACAGAACCCACTGATCTGTAAAGTAGATGTCTCTGGGACATCTCAGAATCCATTCTTTTGGTTGCTGGTGGTGATGGTATAGGGCTTGAACTCAGGGCCTGGGCACTGCCTCTGGACTCTTTTGCTCAAGGCTAGCACCTTCTCACGTTAAGCCACAGTACCACTTCTGGTTTTCTGGTGGTTAATTGGATAAGAATCTCATGAACTTTCCTGCCCCGGCTGGCTTTGAACCATGATCCTCAGATCTCAGCCTCCTGAGTAGCTAGGATTACAGGTATGAGCCGCCAACACCCAGCTCAGAATCCATTCTTAGGCATAGCTCAGTCATCCTTCCTACCAAATGCACTTCTGACCCAGAATCTTGAGTTTTAGGGAACATCACCCAAGCCAGAGGCCCAGACACTCAGGAATCGCTTTGCCTCTTCCCTCTCCCTCAATGTCCCGTCTCTCGGTTTGGATCACCCAGAAGCAAACCCTGAGACAAAGATGGGAATTCAACTAGTTCAATGGGGAGATGCTGAACTCTTAAGGGGAGGCCAGGGAGAGGAAGAAAAGGCAGTCAACTCAAGATGCGTTTACCAAGCTATCTGTGCTGTGGCCAATGGGAACTTAATTCCACATGGGAACTCCAAGAATCCCTAAAGAAGCAAGCCTGAGTCACATCACTTGTTGATTGAGGGTACTTTTAGAGGTAGCAATTCCCTAAGACCTAGTTCCTGCCTGGACCTCAGAAGAGTTTCCCAGCTTCAGAAAGAAGCCTTCAGGCAAAAAGATGCAGACACTGTTGTTGGAAGTAAGCCAGGAAATGGTGGGCACCTCTCAAGGAGGGTGGGCAGCTTAGACATCAAGAATTATGAAATCCACAGCCTTAACTCTTCCCTAGTCTAGATGCCTCCCATTCCAGATTCTACCACATCTGTCACACCACCATCTGACTTCTGCCATCATTACTGTCTCCCTCCCTCCAGCCTGACTAACTGGAATCTTAGTCCAAGCTACAGCCTACATGACGTGGCATACATCAGGAGCACAAGTCAGGTGCTGATGCAAGATACCTCTTTCCTTTCTAGACACATGATTTTATCCCAAACCCTTCACACCTCTCTGTTTTTCTTGTTTTCAAGTAAATTAAAAAAAAAAATAACATGAAGCTGAGCACTGGTAGCTCACATCTCTAAGACTAGCTACTCAGGAGACTGAGATCTGAGAATCATCATTCAAAGCCAGCCCAAGTAGACAAATCTACAAGACACTGATTTCTAATTAGTAAAAAATGGGAACTGAAGGCATGTCTCAAGTAACAGAGTGCCAGCCATGAGTGAATAAGCTGACTAAGACCCCTGAGTTCAAGTCCTAGTCCCAGAAGAGAAAAGGCATGAAAATGGTGCCTTATCAGATGGGCATTCTGGCTCAGGAGGATGAGAGCTCAAAGCTATCCCAGACCAAAAGAAAAAAAAATCTGGGAGACCTCCTCTCCATTGGATGAGGTAATATATGCCTATCATCCCAGCCATGGGGGAAAGTTCAAATAAGAAGACCACTGTCCAGACCCTGTGACAAAAATTACCAGAGAAGTCAGGTGCCAAGGGCTCACACCTATAATCCTAGCTCCTCAGGAGGCTGAGATCTGAGGATCCCAGTTCAAAGCCAGCCTGGGCAGGAAAGTCCATGAGACTCCAATTAACCACCAGAAAACCAGAAGTGGCACTATGGCTCAAAATGGTAGAGCACTAGCCTTGAGCTGAAAAGCTAAGGGACAGCACCCATTCAAGCCCTACAACTGACAAAAAAATTCACCAGAGCAAAAAGGTATTGAAGTATGGTTCAAATGGCAAACTGCTTGCCTAGCAAAGTCCAGTGTCCAAACTCAAAGACTGTCCCAAACAGTACCTATCTCATAGGATTATTGCAACAATAAAAGGACTTGACATATGTAAAGTGTTTAGAACAATACCTAGTACATCGTTGCCTCAAAAATGCTAGTTATTGTTATTTCCATAACAAAAATTTGAAGCTGTTCTTCAAAGTCCTCCCTCTGGAAAAACTAGACCCTGGAAGAATTTGCTTTGAAAATTGCTGAACAGAAAGAGAACAGAAAATACTAGTGATATTCTTGGGAGACAAATCTTTACCCATGGATCGAAGATAATGTTAGGGCAAGGGGTGCTTTGGGACAAAGTGGCAGAAAAGGATGCCTGTTTCATGAGTTTGCTTGTCACAGGTGTTGGACCCAAGAACCAAGGTCATGGAGAATGCCAACAGTTAAGTCCTTCTCAAACAATAGTTAAATCCTTCTCAAACAAAGTCGGACTTTTGGTCAGGAAGTACAATTAAAGAAGGAAAGAGTTCTGCTAGTACTGCCAGTAGAACAGTCTTCAGGATCAAATTGATACAGGATTAAAATCGGTCCCCAATGATAAATCACAGCGGGTCCTTCGGCAGCTAACTTTCCCTTTCTGAACCTCAGTTTCCCTATCTGTACAATAAAAATGGTATCTGGACCTTCTAGAAGTGTTGTGAGGATTAAACATCCTCACATCTATAAAATATACCATTGTACGGTAGACTCCCAATTGGTTATAGTTCTTTCTTTTCACCTACAATTACCTGCTCTTCTGGCTGTGATCTCTGTATGAGCACTGTGAGAATTTAGAATACTGTCTTGGAAAGTTTGAATGCTCCATCTCATATCCTTTTAACCCACCTTCTCATTATAGTCCTTCCAGTGGCACCTCCCTCTCTGTGGGTGCCGAGGAATCCCTCAGATCTGTGACACCATTTCCTCCCTTAACCAATGTGTGTGGTCTCTGAGAACTCCCTTATGACCAGCTAAACTTCAGTCTGAGAAGACATGCGAGCGAGTGAGTGCCCTTTAAAACGAGTGGTTATTGCATGACAAACCTACTCTGACTAGCCCTGAAGTACAGAAGTGAGAGAACTCTTCTCAATAGGTAGAATTTTGAGGAATACACTTGGTTTTTCACTTTGTTTAGAAGGATAAAGGTATGAGAGAGGAGTGTACAAAGACGCCTGAGCAATAATAAATGTCTTGGCTAGGAGATCAGGGGCCTAGAAGGAGCATAATCGAAGATTATTAGAAACAAGGAAATTTGGGAATAGAATGTATGAATGGAGCTGTAGGTACAGAAACAATACTTCCCAATGCTTTCTTCCCGGTATTGCACATAAACTATCATTCAAGGAGATGCTTTTAACAGCCAAACAGGCAGGATGACTCGACCAGCAGATGTTAGCCAGTCTCCCTTAGCCACCTGGGTGTTGGGCAAGAGGCCAATGAACAGAAAAGCCATGGTACAGGATGGAGGGCTGTATGGGCCCAGCACATGGAATGTTTCTTATCAAGTCTGATCTAGTTCTTGCCACTGATAAATGCCAAGATCAACTGGGGCAGAGCCTGCAAAGAAGCCCTGAAAATGGCCACCACCAGGACACCAGCAAACCATTTTGTGGTCAAGTAATGACATCCAGCTCCCTTGATTGAAGACAGAGCCATAGTTGTCCACATGGGAATTGACCATTACTTTAACTATTGGTTTATTGTCTCTATCTGAATTGCCTGTGGCCAGCACCACCAACCACCCACTTAAAGAAGGCATGACTCACAAAAAAGGCATCCTACATCACACCACCTTGGACTAAGTAAACCCTGAGAGCTGTAACCATGGATTGATGACTAGGGGGCATTTAAACATATAAACGGTTTATTCAAAGCTCCATTAAGGAGCCAAGTGTCGGTCAATGACCTTCAGAGTAAAGGCCTTTACCTCCAGGATGAGGCATATGGGGCTGTGTCATTACTAATAGTTAAAATTGAAAGGTGCAGGAATCAAGAGAAGCAGTAGGGTTGGTCTCTGATCCTCAACCCATGGTATTTGTATCCCAGTTTCCATGTAATAGAGGAGGGGGTCCTTATTCTACAGAAAGACCAAAAAAGGCAGATGAAGTATTTTGTTTTCTGTTGTTTTTTATTTTCTGTCAGTCATGAGGCTTGAACATTGGGCATTGTCCCTGAGCTCTTCTGCTCAAGGCAAGCACTCTACCACTTAAGCTACAGCACCACTTCTGGTTTTCTGGTGGTTACTTGGAGATAAGAGTCTCACAGACTTTCCTGAGCATATGAAGATTTAAAGGGAAAGTTGACACTGCTACTCATGTTATGAAGCATGTCTAGAATCCAGGAGACACCGCAGGACCTCACCTTTTGAAGCTTTAGTGAATCATGGTCACTGCACATGGTGATTGCAACCATGACATCCGACTAACATCAACTGGCTAAGAGCTCTGGCTTTTCAGACATAGCATTTACATTTCCTCATCAGACAGGCCACACAGATGTGCCGGCACATCTTGTCAAGGGCAAGGGAGAAACATGGATTGTTGGCTGGAGGTGAGAGACAGTGCTGGCCAGTGATGGCCTTGGGACCTGTTGTAGCAGTAGGAATTGCCATTTGATCTATTAACCCATCCATACTGAATGCTTTGCAGAGATTACAGACGGTGGCAGACCAATGTGGAGCACAGAAAATGTGAGTGTTACAAGGAATGGACTGTGTCAGACCGTAATTTATGTCCATCTCACTTCCTCTTGCTACACATTTTTTTTTAAATTCTTGTCCTGGCTATTTCCGTAGCAACCAGCTACAGCTAAAATAAAACTACAAAGGTTTTAGACCTTCATTTCAGCTATACTAATCTCTGGCTCTCTGGCCTATAGAATGCCTTTGGAAACCAATTCTTCCATTCTTATGCATCCACACATTGGTCAGATTTCTAAAACAAATAGCTTTATGAGAAGGAAATGTTTTACATGACTACAGAGGCTGAGAGGTCCCACAATTTCCTCGCTGCAAGCTCAAGACCTAGGAAACTGGTAATGTAGATCCAGTCTGAATTCAAAAGCCTGCAAGCCAGGAGAGCTGATGACTAAGCTCCAATCTGAAGGGAGGAAAAGACCAGCATTTCAGCTCAATTTTTCCTCCTCCATTTTTTTTTTTGTTTTGGTCCTACTCAGGCCTTCAGTGATAGCTACCCATAGACTAGTGTGCTAACTTGCATGCAAATCTCTTCTGGGAACACATGGAACCAGCACACCTAGAAATAATGCTTAATCAGAAAAATAAATGGGGAACCCAGGACCCAATTAAGTGGACAGATGATATTAACCATCAAATGCAGCATGATCCACAGAGTGTTTCCCCGTGCTCTGCTCTGCCTGAAAGACACCCTCCACCCCACCATCCCGCCCTCCAAGGGAGGGTCTGTAATGTAGAGTCCTCTTTGCTGGCCTGCCTCCTCCTCCTCCTCCTCCTCCTCCTCCTCACCTGGTAGCTCAACAACCTCCCTACATGATCCCTTCTATGCTCCTTTGCTTCCACAATTCTTCTCAAGAATTCAAGTTAAACCCAGCAGCCAGTGATCAGGAAAAATATGAAATTACCCTTATCCAGACCATAATCTTGAGATTTCCCCCTCCCTCCCTCACAGGCTGTTTCTACGGCAATGTCTACAGACATTATGGAAGTAGGAGGGAGAGGAGCGACTGACAGTTCAACCTTCAAGAGCTGTGATCCTGAGAACCCACATCTGATCTTTCTGCTGATTATCTAGCTACATAATGCTGGGCCAAGGGCTTCTCTTCTTTGGATTTAGTTCCCATGCAAAAAGAGGAGCAAACTGAGGCCCAGAGCAGAGGAGCAACTCTGCCAGGGTCACACACCTAGCTAGTAAAAGAACCAGTAAGAGAATCAGAAAAAATGAGAACTCTTTTTTTTTTCCTGCTAGAGCTGCCCTCTTCCTCCACTCAGAAATGCCCATTGCCCCATCCCCAGGTAAGCCATTCACAGAAAAGAAGGGGAGATAGATTTGCAGGTGATTTAAAGTAGGGATGTTGCCAGGATGCACTGCTCCCTCTGGGTAATTTATGGATGTGTGAACAGGATGATGGGCTCATTGCTTACATAGTGTAATTCAAAAATGCGGCTGCCCGGGAAAGATGGGTGAGAGGTATAAAAATATGTACATTTGATGGAGCATATATATGTGTTTGTAAATACAGTCTGTTATTGCTCAGTGTTATTATATATCCATCATCTTTCTTTGGGTTATTGGAAACATAAAAATCTTAAAGCACTAAAAACACAAAGGATAATAAGTCACTCAGGAAAGTATATCTTCTCGGGGAAGATTTTTATGTCAGGAACAGTTTGTGCCTTCAAAACATAAAGTCCTTACCTTGACAGGATGGGAAGAAAAGACAGAGATAGGGCTTAGAGGTGGTACCTACCAGCCCCTGGGCAAAAGCATCCTCTGACAGTGTTAATAGGTTAATCAGGAAACAAGGGAGGAAAAGCAGTGAATTGAGAGCCCAACCACCTCTATGCTTCACTGTGGCTTTGGGCCAGCTGTGACCTGGAAGTACTTGTTTCCTCCCTTATAAACTAGGGTTCAGATCGTCCTCAGAGGTCACAAGCAGGGCTCCACAAGTACTACTTCCCTCCCCTTTATGCCACCCCATTCTAAGCAAGCATCAAATGTGGTTCCATGAGAAAAAAAAAAACAACAACATTGATGGATCTGACCCCACCGGCCACCCTGATTCCCGCCTTGCAGCCCAGGCAACCAAATTACAAAGTGGAACCATAAACTAAATCCCAAGCAGCTGACATAAGTCAATAGCACAGACGTGATTTTTAAGTGAAATTAATGATTTTTCTAATATAGATTTCCTCTCCGGGCTCTTCTGTCCACAACTTGGGAGATTCATGCTGTTCCATGCATATGGGAAATGTGGCAAGGCCCCGATTTCTGTTGTAAGTCAGATGTTAAGGAGGCCTCGAGGGTAGCATGGAGGAGGGAGACTAGTGACAGGGGGGTGGAGGACTCTCAGTGCCACCACGAAGACACATGACTGCAGCTGGCCAGAGGAGACTCGTGGTCAGGCACCCTAGAGTAGGCCCCTATCCTGGCCCCTAACTCCCTCTGCATATCCATCCATTCCCATATATCCATCGTAATATTCTGGGCTTCACATTGTGCATCTGAAAAAAAACAAAGATCAGACAGGAGCCTCATTAGTGGTTCCTTTAGGGGCTAACTAAATTTGGGGTGGTCTGTATTTTTCTTTTGTTCAACTCTGAATCCTTGGGATTCAGAGAAAAGGGCCAGGCACATAGTAGGGATTTGGTAGATGTTTGTTTCCTGGATTAATTTTGTCTGTGATCTCTAGATATTTATTCAAGCAGCTCCGGGGTCACAGATGGGGTACGTTCAATGGTCCAGAACAACACCTTCCCTATGTCCGAAGCCTCTGCAGAGCAAGGATCTAGGCCCTGCCATGTGACGTTTTTCCACCAATTAAAAAAAAAAAAAAGAACCACCATTAAGTGGTTGCCCACTTAATGCAGGCAGAAATTTGAGAAAGGTGGTATTTTTTCCCCACTTCTCTGGCTCAGTTGAGTCCCTACCATGGCCTGGATTCTCAATGCAGAGAAGTCCATAGAGGAAAAATGAGACACTCCAGCTACAGCGAGCCATGCTGGGTTTTCCACTGTACTGTGAGGTGAAGAATGTGGAAGTGGACAGATGGCATGAAAAGTGAAGAGTAGAAAGATTATAGAACAGCTCACTCTCTGTAAGCTCAGAGCATGAAAACAAAGGTTCAGGAGTTCCTGCAGCTGAAGCAATGCCCACCACTGACTCGGTGCCATTGCTGCTCTTTTCTGAGGGTTGGCTATTCCAAGCAAGTAATGTTTAGACAGCATCTCCTCATAGCTGATGGATCTGTCAGTCTTTGATGCTAACAAATAAGTCATGAGACTGCAGGTTGGCCTGGCCATCTTGCTGCTCCAGGCAAAACTTGGCTGATGGCACAGTGATAGTTTACACATCATGGCTAGCTAGTTAAGAGGGTCCAGGGAGTTCTGGGAAGATGGCGGAGGAGAAGTGGGAGGCTAAACAAGCTCTCACATAGAAAGCAGTTTTAGAGTTCCAGTGAACAGTCCTAGGCCAGAGAATTTCACCAAGTGTGCTATCACAGTACAGAGAATTGGCCAGAGAGGGAAAATCCAGGCAAGGAGACAGATCTGAGCATTTGCCAGTAGCCACGGCTGCAGCTGCAGCAGCGGCAGCAGCGGCAGTGGCCATAGCCACCATACCTACAACACAGAGAGTCCAGGACAAAGGTGCCAGACACAGCAGGCAAGCGGATTCTACTCAACACCAGCAAGAACTGACAAGCAGCAGACATCTTCATCCTGCAGATTGCAGGCCAGAGATGACCCAGGAAACAAGATTCCAGCATGAGTAGAACCCTGGCATCCTCAGTCCTTCTCAGGGAGCAGAGGAGGGAAGGCCCTCCCTCCCCCCCTCCCACTACCAGAGATCTCCATCTTTGATACTGACAAGGGCCGGGCTGAGCTGCTAGCTCCAACTCAGGCCTTGGAAGAAAACAAAAAAGTCATTTAGCAGGTCACAGGAACCTAGCCTGACCTGCATGGCTCAGCTCCACCCAGGAAAAAGTCACCCAGCCCAGACAGAGGTAACTCCACCACGGGAGGAGTGGCTTTCTTCACTGGGTAAACAGAGCCAGAGGCTGCCCCTCCTTACAGCAGCCTAGACAATCAATTGAAATTCAGTAAACATAAACCCTGAGAAAGGCCGGGCACTGGTGGCTCACGCCTGTAATCCTAGCTACTCAGGAGGCTGAGATCTGAGGATCGCGGTTCAAAGCCAGCCCGGGCAGGAGAGACCGTGAGACTCCTATCTCCAATAAACCACCAGAAAACCAGAAGTGGCGCTGTAGCTCAAGTGGTAGAGCGCTCGCCTTGAGCTGAAGAGCTGAAGGACAGCGCCCAGGCCCAGAGTTCAAGCCCCACGACCAACAAAAAAAAAAAAAAAAAAAAAAAAAAAAAACCCTGAGAAAGACTCCAGGCTGGGCTCTGTGAGTTTCTCAGAAGCTAGCCCCTCAGGGAAAAGCTACTGTTTGCTGAAAGGCCTCAACTCTATCCAGAACCTAGCCTCATCACAGCACCTCCAAACTAGAGGAAACAGCCATCTCCCTCTTTTGTGATACTCAAAGCAGATCTCCCTCCCACTGAACTAGCCTGGGAGGAGGATCACAAAATCCTGGGTAAAGCATAACATTTTTCTGCCTGCCCAAACAAACTGACTTAAGAAACCAACCAAGCCACAGGAAAATCAAACACCACAAGCAGACCAGAGACTCCACCAAGAGACTGGGTACAGACACAAGGGAGATAAAGGATATTCCCATCTTCTATTTTTTATTTTAGGTGTATATGTTTGTGTGCTTTTTTTTCCTCTTACCTGGCCTTTTGATCCTTTTTTTCTTTCTTTCTTTCTTTCTCATTCTTTTCACTTTTTCTTCTCTTTTGTTCTTTTTTGCGTGACTTAATTGCTGTTCTGTTCATCCTCAGATATACCCATCATCGATTATTAGACCTTGTCCCCCATTGTGTACACACTTAATCCAAAAATTTATTACTCAATTCAAAAACTCTTAGATTTAAATGCCTTAATAGCAGTATTACATCTTTATACCCATATAATATTTTAAACATTTTTATTTTGTAATTTTTCATGTTTCTTTCTATCTCTCCCCTCTTCTTATCCCATCCCTGTTCTTCTCTGAATATTAATTCTTTAAACTGCATAATTTTTAAGTGCTTCACTTTTTAATTTAAAATTTTTGTTTTTCCTTTTTTCCTTGTCTCTTTTTTTCTTTTTCTTCTTTTTTTTTCTCTCTTTCTGCTATCATTCTGTCCAATCCATCTCCCTCTTTGAGATTAGGACTTGATTAATTTCACTCTCCCTTCACTTTTTCACATCCCTCTAATCCTATTTTTCCCTACATTCTCCCTAAATCTAATAATTTCTGGTTTGCCAAATTCTCCTTTGCTGTTCTTAGGCCATTAGGAAATAGTTGTTTGATGCTGAATAGATTGTATCTCTTGAACTAGATTGTATCTGCAGACTTTTGACTGTGCAACTACGGACTTTGGTTGATGCTTGCCTTAAAATAGTGTTCTAGCACAAAACTAGTGTTACTCTCATCCAAAATGGGCAGAACAAGCCAGAAAAACACACAAAAAAATGGCAAGTCCGGGGATCTCAACTTGCACTCTTGATAATCAGGGGACAGAACAGATAATGAATATTCCAAAGGAGAGTTCCCAAAAAGCTCTACAAACACTACAGGTAAACATGGTAAATGAAAAGAGTGAAAACTTGCAAAGGTCTCAGTGTGAACATGATAGGGAGAGAGAGGAGGAAAACCAAAGATCAGTACAGGAATCTCATGAGTGTGAGGAAGCTACTCAAAGATTGATACAGGAATTGCATGAGAAGATTGAGAACACTCAAAGAGAAATAAAGGAATTGCATGAGCAGGCTGAGATCAGTCAGAGATAGACAGGAATTGCATGAGCTGGCTGAGAACAGACAAAGAGAAAGTCAGGAATGGCATGAGCAGGCTGAGAACACTCAAAGAGAACTACAGGAATTACATAAACATGAGGAAGCTAATCAAAGAGATATACAGGAATTGAGAAAGCAGGATGAGAATACACAAAGATCAATAGAAGCATTCATGGAATCCATAAACAGAGAGCTGAAAGAAGTCAGGGAGACCACAAAAGGAATGCAGAATGGAACCCAACAGAAGGAATAGGAGTCCAAGGAAACCATAACCAATCAACTAAGTGATTTGAGAATAAACACTGAACACCAAATTAAGGAAGTAAAGAAGTTCATCCAAGATCTAAAACAAAGCTCCAACAAAGAATTTGAAGCCATCAAAGCTGACCAATTAGAAGGAAAAGAAATAAAAAACAAAGTAGAAAGTCTTGATAGTAGGTTAGACCATGCAGAAGATCGAATCTTGGGGATTGAAGACAGCCTAGATATTATAGAGAAAGAACATACAACCATCCAAGACAAATCCAAGAAATATGATAGATCTATTCAACACTTGGAAGACACCATCAGAAGGCCTAATCTGAGGATAATAGGTGTAGAGGAGCACCTAGAGACAGAAGTTAATGGTCTAGGAAATTTGTTTAACAGTATCTTAGCAGAGAACTTCCCAAACATGCAAAAAGATAGGCCTATTCAGATACAAGAAGCTTTTAGAACTCCAAATAGACCAGAACAGAATAGGACATCCCACTGTCACATTATAATCCACACAGGATCAATTCAGACCAAGGAAAAGATCCTTAAAGCTGTCAAGGAGAAAAGATCAATCATCTATAAAGGAAAACCAATTAGAATCACCTCAGATTTCTCAACAGAGACAATCAAAGCAAGAAGAGCCTGGAATGATGCATACCATGCCCTAAAGACAAACAACTATCAACCAAGAATACTGTACCCAGCTAAACTCTCCTTCATAACTGAAGGTCAAATAAAAACCTTCCATAGCAAAGAAAAATTGAAACAATACATCTCCACTAAACCATCCCTACAAAAGATACTGAAAGATGTCTTACACATAGAAAACCAACAGGACCACAATAAAGGCCAAGAAACCACACCCAAACTGAGAATCCAAGAACCATAGGAAGAACCCAGTTGCCGCAGCCCCCAAGAAGCTGGATAAAATGACAGGAACTCCCAAATACCTCTCAGTCATAACTCTCAACATTAACGGACTTAACTCTCCAATTAAGTGACATAGACTGTCCAGTTGGATTAAAAAACAAGATCCTTCTATCTGCTGCCTTCAGGAGTCACATCTTGCCCATAAAAACAAACACATTTTGAATGTGAAGGGCTGGAACAAAATCTACCAAACAAACGGCCACCATAAACAGGAAGGAGTTGCAATCCTAATATCAGATAAAATAGACTTCAAATTAAAATTAGTTAGAAGAGATAAAGAAGGTCGCTACATACTAATTACGGGATCTCGCCTTCAGGAGGATATTACAATTCTAAATCTCTATTCACCAAACAACGGAGCACCCAATTTTATCCAAGAAACACTACTTTCTCTCAAATCTCACATAGATCCAAAGACATTAATTGTTGGGGACTTTAACACACCATTATCCCCACTAGATAGATCAACTCAGCAAAAACTCAACAGAGAAACGGCAGACCTAAACAACTGCATAGATCAACTAGATTTAACAGACATCTACCAAATATTTTACCCAGCAGCATCAGAATACACGTTCTTCACAGCAGCACATGTTACATTTTCCAAAATAGACCACATTTTAAGTCACAAAGCAAACTTGTCCAAATTCAGAAACATTGAAGTTATACCTTGCATTCTCTCAGGCCACAAGGGAATAAAATTAGAACTCAACACCAAAAGCCACCAAAGAAAGTCCTGTAACACTTGGAGGCAGAACAACAAACTGCTGAACCACCAGTGGGTCATGGAAGAGATTAGAAATGAAATTCAAGTGTTCATGATATTCAACAAAAATGAACACACATACTACCAGCTCCTCTGGGACACAGCAAAGGCAGTACTCAGAGGCAAGTTTATAGCTCTGAGATCTGGTGAGATCTGAAACCAACAATTTAATGAGACATCTGAGCCTCCTTGAAAAAGAGCAGCAAGATAAACCCCAATCCAGTAGACAGAAAGAAATAATCAGAATTAAATCAGAATTAAATGAAATAGAATTTAAAAAAAAACATAGAAAAAATCGACAAAACAAAGAGTTGGTTCTTCGAAAAAATTAACAAAATAGACAGACTCTTAGCAAATCTTACCAGAAAAAGAAGAGAACACACCCAAATAAATAAACTCAGATATGAGAATGGAAACATCACCATAGAAAAAAACAAGATTCAGAACATTATAAGGGAATACTTCTCAAACTTTTACACTAATAAGTTTGAGAACTTGGCAGAAATAGACCTTTTCCTAGCAAATATGGACATGCTCAAACTAAACCAAGATGAGTTAAACCATCTTAACAGGCCCATATCACGCATTGAGATAGAAACAGCAATTAGAGACCTCCCATCTAAGAAAAGCCCAGGACCAGATGGTTTTACAGCGGAATTCTACAAGGCCTTCAAAGCAGAGCTCAGACCAATTCTCCTTCAACTCTTCAATGAAATTGAAAGAGAAAGTTCACTACCGAACTCATTGTATGAAGCCACAATAACCCTCATCCCAAAACCAGGCAAGGACTCATCAAAGAAAGAGAATTATAGACCCATTTCTTTGATGACCATTGATGCAAAACTTCTCAACAAAATTTTGGCCAATCATCTTCAACAATTCATCCAAAAAAATCATACATCACGATCAAACAGGATTCATTTCAGGGATGCAAAGCTGGTTCAAAATATGCAAATCAATTAACATAATTCACCACATCAACAAGAGCAAGGATAAGAACCACATGGTTATCTCAATAGATGCAGAAAAAGCATTTGACAAGATCCAATACTCCTTTATGATGAGGTTCTGGAAAAATTAGAAATCCATGGAACATTCCTCAATACAATGAAGGCTGTATATGACAAACCTATACTCAATGGTGAAAAACTAAAGCCATTTCCCCTAAACTCAGGAATGAGACAAGGATGTCCACTCTCTCCACTGCTCTTCAATGTAGTATTAGAATGCCTAGCTACAGCAATAAGACAAGATGCAAACATAAAGGGGATCCTAGTAGGGAAAGAAGTAAAACTCTCCCTTTTTGCAGATGACATGATCTTGTATTTAAAGAATCCCATGGACTCCACTCCCAAATCACTCAAGGTGATCCAAAACTCTGGCAAAGTAGCAGGGTATAAAATTAACCCTCAAAAATCAATGGCTTTTCTGTATGCCAACAATGAGAAAAGTGTGGCTGAAATTAGGAAAGAAACTCTATTTGTAATAGCCCCACAAAAAATGAAATACCTAGGAATTAACTTAACCAAAGAAATGAAGGACCTCTATGAGGAAAACTTGAAAAACTTGAAAAAGGAAATCAAAACAGAACTTAGAAAGTGGCAAAAACTCCCATGCTCCTGGATTGGAAAGATCAACATCGTGAAAATGGCAATACTTCCCAAGGCTATCTACAAATTCAATGTGATACCTATCAATATTCCAACCTCATTCTTCAAGGAAATAGAAGAGGAAATCCAAAAATTCATATGGAACAATAAAAGACCCTGAAAAAAAAAACGATCCTCAACAAAAAGAACAGTGCTGGAGGAATATCAATACCAAATTTCAAACTCTACTGCAAAGCCACAGTAATCAAAACAGCTTGGTACTAACACAAGAACAGATCTCAGGACCAATGGAATCGAATTGAAAACCCAGAAATGAACCTACAGACCTATAGCATCTAATCTTCGATAAGGGAGCTAAAAAAATAGAATGGAAGAAAGACAGCCTCTTCAGTAAATGGCGCTGGCAAAATAGGTTAGCTACGTGTAGAAAACTAAAGCTAGATCCTTATATATCACCCTGCACCAGAATCAACTCCAAATGGATCAAAGACCTTGGAGTCAAAGCAGACACTCTGAACACATTGCAGGATGAAATAGGAGAAATCCTAGGTCTCCTTGGCACTGGCTGAAATTTTCTTAATAGAGACCCAGAAACGCAACAAATCAAAGAAAGGTTGGACAAATGGGATTGCATGAAATTGCAGAGCTTCTGCATGGCAATGGACATAGCTAGCAAGATCAATAGAAAGCCCACGGATTGGGAGAAGATCTTCACTAGCCATACAATCAATGGACAAGGGTCTCATATCTAAAATATACTTGGAACTCAAAAAATTAAATCCCCCAACAGCAAAACTTCAAAGAAACAACTGCCCAATAAATAAGTGGGCTAAAGACTTAAAGAGAAACTTCTCTGAAGAAGAAAGGATGGCCAATATACACATGAAGAAATGCTCAACCTCCCTAGCCATAAAAGAAATGCAAATCAAAACAACATTGAGATACCACCTCACCCCAGTTAGAATGGCTATAATCAAGAACTGTAATAACAACAGATGCTGGAGGGATGTGGACAGAAGGGAACCTTACTACATTGTTGGTGGTAGTGTAAACTTGTTCAACCTCTTTGGAAAGCAGTATGGAGGTTCTTCAAAAGGCTCCACATAGAGCTCCCCTATGACCCAGCAATCCCACTTTTGGGCATTTACCCAAATGATCACAAACAAGACCATACTAAAGCTACTAGTCCAACTATGTTTATCACAGCATTATTTACCATAGCTAAGTTATGGAACCAACCCAGATGCCCTTCAGTAGATGAATGGATCAAGAAAATGTGGTATATATACACAATGGAATTCTATGCCTCCATCAGAATGAATGACATTGCCCCATTGGTTAGGAAAGGGAAAGACTTGCAAAAAAATTCTATTAAGTGAAGTAAGCCAGGCCCAAAGAAACATAGGTCCCATGGTTTCCCTTATTTGCAATTACTAGTATATGTCTGAGTCAAGCAGAAAAGGTCAGATAAGTTGTTGTTAGGGGAATGAACCCCAAGATAAGTATTCAAATTTTTTTTCTTTCATCCAATTGTTTCTAACATATTTATAAGATTATTTCTATGTTGCTTTTTATGTCCCTCCCCCACAATATAACCCCGCTTTCACTGTATTTGATGTTGGATTTGTGGAGGGGAAGGGCAAAAACAAATAGTTTAACTAGGGATACAGGTGGACCCATTGCAGCAATGAAATGTACAAGTCGTTATGTCAAAAAACTAACTTTACAACTTTGGGGGGGAGGATCGATTGGGGGAAGGTGGGGGGAGTTTGGGAAGGGATGGGAAGGGGAAACAAAGAGCAGGCAACAATGCTTGATAAGAAATGTACTGGTTATCTTGCCCATGTAATTGTAACTCCTCTGTAGGGTATTCTCATAATAAAAAATTAAAAAAGAGGGTCTAGTAGGGCTTAGTTTAGCTCACAGTTTTAGAGATTCCTGTCCATATTCAGTTGGCCCCATTTCTTTGGACCTCTATTGCATCAGCACATTATGGCTGGACCACATGGTAGATTGACAATGTTCACATCACGGCCATCAAGCAAGGGAAGAGTAAGGGGGAGGCATTCAAGTATATTCCCCAAATGACCCAGTGTTCTCCCACTATGTTCCCCTCTTAGTATCTCCCAATAATATCACTTTCAGAGGGCGGTAATTAATATGTGAGACTTGAGAGACATTTAACATCCAAACTATAGCAGTGTGTGCACACATATACATAGATACATGTGCATTTATGAGTGTCGTGTGTGTGTGTGTATGTGTGTGTGTGTGTGAGAGAGAGAGAGAGAGAGACAGAGAGACAGAGAGAGAGAGACAGAGAGATAGAGAGACAGAGACAGAGAGAAAGAGAAAGAGAAATTTTTACACCTCAGAACAGTGATTGGATCGGACTTAATCATCTCACCAGCCAAAATGCTCAGATCATCTTCTTCAGAAGCACTAAAAAGAATAGTGACTTGGCCAGAGTCATAATGGAAGTTTCACAGTGAATTGTCCCTCCTCCCCTGTGTCCTAACCCTTTTCCATTACTCTCTCTATTGCCTTTCATACTGGTTCCCATCCCCATAGAAATGTGCAAACAGCTTCATGGCGGGAGAAGCATCTATGTAGAAGAACCACCCATTGCTCCTTTGCATATTCTCCACTCTTAGACATGCCTGACCCTCACAAGCTGGAATACATTCTTGCCGCCATCATATTACTTGCTAGGTCTGTCAGGCGACTCCCAACTTCAAGTCTGCTAGTGATAATAAACTCCATTCTGATGGAGCAACAGCTCTGAAATTTCCTGCCACAATTTTCAGAACAAAAATGAGAGATCCTACAGAAATGGGAGCCTGGAGGCTGTTTAGATGGGATGATTTGAAGGAGTTTATCTGTAGAAGATGAAAAATAGAAATGACACTGAGCTGTTTGCACTCAGCAGAAGACCAGCTGGGCTCACATACACACAGAGGACTCAGTGACTGGATTTAGGTCCACTTCATAGCCAACTCCTGGTTGGCCACCATGGGGGCTGCCCCAATTCCTCATCTGTAAAGTGGGAGTAGTCATTATCCCTGTTTCTAGGATTGTTGGGAGACCCAAATATGAGAATTCATACGAAGTAATTATCACAGACAGTACCTAGTATGCATGGTAGATGTTCAATAAACATCAACTATCATTGTGATTGTTTTTATAAAATACTCAAGGCCCAGAAGAGAGTAATATGAAAGGGCAGGGAGTCAGGGATGTATTTCTGAAAGAGGAGATGACCTTTGAATTAAGTCTGGGGCAAAGGAAAAAGGGCAAGCTGGTGGATGAAGAAGAAGAGCACTATGGGTAAGTGGCAGACACAGAATCAAAGAAGCAGGAAAGATTTCTATATGCGAAGGAAGAAAAATTAGTTGGATGGATAGAGTTGAAAGAGGAGGCAGGTGGAAAGAGAGACAGTTAGAGAGGTGAGCCGAATTCAGAATAGGGGGGATTAAAAAAACAAACTTGTGTTTCCCACTGATAGAAATTGGTAGAAAAGCAGCCAATCAAATTATGACTTACTAGAACTTACAGATAGCAGGATACATGGATGACTCAATTCCCTTCCCAGGCAATCGAATGAGGGCAGAGGATACAAAAGAATGAGGAAATAAGGACAAATGAATCAGGAAATAAGGACAAGACAGTAAGTCTCAGGCATCCCAAACTCACTGGAGACAGAGAGGAGACCCACCAATCAGAAAGCCATCTTCAAGGACTCCAACTCTCCCTATGTAACCCAAGGATGAGCTCTGTAATAAGCAAGATACCATGAGATTTCTGGATGGGCTGACCTGCTGTCTTCCCCATGGTATGTCTATGCCATGTCTTCTCTTTCTCTGTCTTATTTCTCTTCTAATTAATTTTCTTATCACCTTTGTCTACATTTATATCTTGCCTGAATTCCTCTCTTGCCAGATACAAGGACTGCTTGTAGCTACTCTGAACTTTGTGGTAACATACTTGGTGCGTTGGCCAACAAGTTAAGGATTGAGCATGTCTGTGAATGACTCCGATTACAATGTTACAAAGCTTGGATTTGGTCCTTTCAGGGATGTGAGAACTATGGAAGGATTTTTTTTTAGCCAAGAAATACCGTCATTCATAGACATTCATACTAAGATGAGAGTGACTGATATGGCTCCAACTATAACCAGCCGTTCTCCTAGGAATATTGTCTACTTTGCAAAGGTCAAATTCCTTAGTGAATAATAGCTAGTATTTATAAAACAGTGTGTGGCAAATACATAATACTTTCACTAGCGCCTTTAAATTTTAAAAAAGCCAAAACAGCAGACTGATGTCTTGTCATCCTCCTTGTCTTCCTTCCCATTTTGCATGTAGGGAAAAAGAGGCATAGTTTGTTTTTTTTTTTTGGGGGGGGGGGTCTGGTCGTGGGGCCTGAACTCTGGGCCTGGGCGCTGTCCCTCAGCTCTTCAGCTCAAGGCTAACGCTATACCACTTGAGCCACAGCACCACTTTCGGCTTTTTTCTTTCTGCTTATGTGGTGCTGAGGAATTGAACCCAGGGCCTCATGCATGCAAGGCAAGCACTCTACCACTGAGCCACCTTCCCAGCCCGAAATAGAGGCATAGAAAGAATAGCCAATTTAGACAAGCAAGGGATTTGGAACCAATGCATCCCTTATCCATGAGCAGTCTGCCTAAACATAAAGACCTTTCAATGATTGAGAATAAGGAACTCTGGGCTGGATTGTTCTGTAGGGTGGGTCTATGGGTCTGGTAGCTATCCCCTAAGTCTATGGGCAGCCAGGAACCACAAAGGTCTTCTAACTTTGGTATACTCAGATTCTTGGCCCAGAAGTACAGAATAAGATATATGTGGTATTAATTACGCAAGTGAGAACCACAGTGGCCTGTTCAGGAGGGTAGCTGGGATAGACAGAAAACGAGGAAGTCAGGACGCTTCGGGAGACCCCAGGTGTCAGGAAACCAATGATCAGTAAGCCATCACCCAGGCAAAAATACCACTAACGTCAGTCCCATCCTAGTCAATGGCCAGTTTAGTACCAGAAATTCGGCATTTTCTGAGGGTTTGATGTTTCAACGCAAGGGTTTTCACACTTCTTTTTAGCTATTTTCTTTCAACCTTACGTGGCATACACTCTATAAAGTTGATTTTTAAACTGCAATGTTTTACTTGTGTCATTTAAAAAAAAAAATAAGTACAGATTACAACCTTTACTTATTACAAAGTCAATCAATAAGAACAAGGCTGTTTTGATTAAATAAATTGGATACTGAGGTGGATACAAAACTGCAATTGTCAACGGCCACCCTCTGACCTCACCCCTTTTGTGTTTATCAAAACAACATGATAATTTTCATTAGTTTGGGTTGTGCAATGTCTTGAAAGCATGATTTTGCACAGATGAGTAACTACAAATGCTGACAGGTTAATAAAAGAAGAAGAAGGGAAAAAGTCAAGGTGCTTTGCAATCTTTGCAATCTTTGAATATTCTTCAGAGTGGTCCAAGCAATCAAAGGAAGCCAGAGACTTACTTGAATTGTGCAAGGGATCTTCTAACCAGCCACTCTCTATTCTGTAAGAGTTTGGAAATCCATGCATTTGTTCAACAGCCGCCTTGTTTCTACAATGGCCTTGCACCGCTCCAAAAACTGAGGATACAGTTGGAAGCAAAACCAAACCTTCTCTCGATGAGTCAATAAATAAGACCTGGGCCAGGGGTATAGTTAAAGTGGTATAGCCCCTGCCAGGCAATCACAAGGCCCTGAGTACCTTGAGTACCTTCAGAGAAGGAAAAAGTAATAATATCTAGGGTGGGGCAGGGTGAATTTTTACACCTGTAATCCTAGCTACTCAGGAGACAGAGGTAGAAGGATCATTGTCTGAGACTGGCCCAGGCCAAAGTCCATGACCCTATCTGAAAAACTACAACCCCAAGGGATAGCTATATATGCATGGCTCAAATCAATGAGGTTAAAAAAAAGTGGGAGAGGTGAGAGGGGGGAAAAGAGGCTGCAGTGGAGGGCAGGTCAGTGGCAATATGCCAAAGAAGTCTCTTGTAGAAGGCACAAAGGAGCCAGTCCTGAGCTGAGTCAGGAGGCTGGCAGCCAGTGTCATCAGAAGAGGCCAAGATGGAGGGGAGCCACAGGGAATGGGATGGAGGAGGGTGGGGATGGGGTGGCTGCCCCTGGAGGATTTGCAGCAGCGTGGCTGTGTCCACGTTTTTCCATGTGTCACTTGGGATGGTAGGCTGAGGCTCGAGTGCAGGCAGCCACGGTAGGAAGGGGCCTGGAATCCCTGGGTAATGATTCCGATGGCTAATAGCACAGGGTGACAGCAATGGCGAGCCCCGGTCAGATTCTGGCTGTGTTCTGAATACAGAAGAGATAGCAAATAGAAAGAGGAGGCCAAGTGGCTCTGAAGTGTTTGGCACTAGCACTGGCAGGAACAGCTGGGGAAGACTAAGGAACAGTAAGTTAGGAGGACTCACAAATCTGGTTTGGGGCTTCAAAATTCATGCTCAAAACCACAAGGAAGTTGGCCAGCCGAGTCTTCAGTTCGGGGAAGCGGTTGAATCCTTGGCATAGTATTTGAAGGGTCATGTGGGCGGGGATCCTGGGAGCATAGGGTGTGGATGGAGAAGAGGAGCAAAGACCCATGGAGTCTGGGATTCCTCAACACTGAGTGGTCAGGAGCAGGTGGGGATGGGGAGGACAGAACTGTGAGGTCATGAGTCAGGTGATCTGATCAAAGCATGGAGGTCGTGGTCAAAGCCAGAGTTGATTGCAGGATAGGTACGGGAGCCATACTTCTTGGGCTATGGCAAAGAGAAAACGGAGGAGAGGGATTCAAACAATCCTCCAGAATGTTTTGTTGCAAAGAGGAACTGAGAAATGAAGCAGCAATGGAAGGAAGAACGGAGGCCGGTGTGTTTATCGGTTGTCTCTTTTCCTGCAGGCGAAATCCTGTGAGTTTGTGCCCCAGTGTGAAGAGTCCCAGAGAGAGGAAACTTCAGAGGTAAGGGAGGCAAGGAGGGTGCTAGTCTTTGGGGAGGGTGTGGGGGGGGGAGGGAGGAGCACCTGCGGAGTCAGGAGAGCAGGTGAGGCTCCAGCACGTGGAGGGGGAGGGAACAGGGGGAGGGAACAGGGGGAGGGAACAGGGGGAGGGAACAGGGGGAGGGAGGGGCCCAGGAGGGCTCTCTGGTTGTTTCTGTTGTCTCTGTGAAACAGGAACTGGGTGGGGGGTGGAGGGGCCAGAGAGAGGGAGGAGGAAGAGGTGTTGGAAGCTCAGCTCAAGGAGTGAGCTGTGAAAACATCAGCATGGTTGCCAGGCAGGCCGCAGAAGAACACACAGGAGACGGTGCTCATGAATCAAAAGGGAAGAGAGCCAGGCATGGTGATCTGTGCCCATAATCCCAGCCCTTGGGAGGAGGATGGCACATGTGAGGCCAGCCTGGGCTACATGGTGAGTCTCTGAGTTTAAAGAAGAAAAAATGCCAGGGACTTGGACCTGCAACCCTAGCTCCTCAGCAGTCTGGGATCCAGAGGACCGATTCAAGGCTACCCTGGGGAATTAAAGTCCTTGAGACTCTCACCTCCAACATAACCTTCCAAAGGCCAAGTTATTTGTATGGCTCAAATGATAGAAATCCAACTGAACAAATGTGAGGCCCTGAGTTCAAACCCCAGTACCATCAAAACAAACAAACAAAGCAGAGGGAAAAGAAAATAGAAGTAAGCCAGTGAGCCTAGTTGCATCCTATTGTCTATGAAAATCCAGCTACCTCAGAATAGTACACAGAAGGCTGAGAGTTGGCTGTGGCCACGTTTGTGGTTTTGCTAAGTAACTATAAGAAGGACCACAGTTCAGGGTGTGGACTCTGGAGTCAAGTTACCTGTTTACAAATCCTTGATCCATCTGCCGTGTGTTCTTAGGCAAATTACCAAGCCTCTCTGTGCTTCTCTTGATCACATTCTGAAATCATGCTAAGTGATTGTGGAGATGCAAATATGAAATGCCTTCATCTGATCACAATCCATTATGTACAGGTATCAATATCATACCATATTCCAGACATGTGTATATTTATTACGTATCAATTAAAATTTTCTCTAACTTTTTTTGGTGCCAATCTTGGGGCTTGGACTCAGGGCCTAGATACAATCTCTAAGGTCTTTTTTTTCCCTTAAGGCTAGCACTCTACTATTTGAGCCATATCTCTGTTTTTTTGGTGGTTCTTAGAGATAAGAGTCTCATATACTTTCCTGCCTAGCCTGACTTTGACACACGATCCTCAGACCTTGGCCTCCTGCATGGCTAGGATTACAGGCTTGAGCCACCAGCACCTGGTGTGTAATTCTCTTTGATTTTAAAAGAGCTGATATATACCTAGTATTTAGAAAAGTGTCTGGAATATTAAAAGATCTCAGTAAATATTAACATTTTACTATGATCAGTACTGTTCGGGGAAGAGAGCAAAAGGAGCCCCAGGCTAGTTGAAATCCTCACTATGACCAGACACAAGTAGATGACACCTGTAGTTCCAGCTACTCGGGAGGCAGAGAAAAGAAGACTGTGATTCGAGGCTAGCCCTGGCAAAAGTTAACAGGCAAGCTGGTTATTGTATTGCACACCAGTGAGCTCAGATATTTAGGACATAGAGGTAGGAAGGTCTTCATCTGAGGTCCAGGTCCAATACCCTATCTTAAAAACAAAAAAACCTAAAAGGTCAAAGATCTAGGGGTGTGGTGAAGTGGGGTGAAGTGGGGTGAAGTGGTAAAGTACCTAGACTCTGAATCCAATCTCTACTATTACAAAAAGAAGTAAAATAAACCCTTTTGGGCAGAAACCCCTTGTGCAATATAACATGGGGAGGTAGTGAATAACACCACTTTTATTTGTAGACTGAAGCCAGCCTCATTTGCATTACTGCCATGAGGCCGGGACAAGTCTGCGCGCCCCCTAGCGGCCGTTACCCGCAAACACAGCAGCTCCATGGCATCAATTCTGCATCTCAACTGGCTTTTCTGTGAACCTGAGAAGATTCCCCTTGGGCGCCAGGCAGCTACACCTGCCTGTGAGCAGATGCTCGCAAGAGCAATTTTGAAGGCGCCTTTGGAGAACTGCAGCTGCAACTTCGCTTTTAAAGCTTCCTTTACAATAGGTCCAATTACATCGACACAAGAAATGAACCCCAGGGATGCAGGGCGGTAGTCGACGGAGAGGAGAGGAGGACACACTGAAGAGCTGCTGTGAGTGGTTCGGCTTGTCCAATAAAATAGGAGGGAAAGTCATGGCTAACAGGCAGAGGGAAGGAGCAGAAGGAGACGGAAGATGGAGCGGAAGCCGAGCCACGCTAGCACCGTGTGTACGCATGTACATGTGTGTGCACGCCTGTGTGTGCTTGTGCATGTGTATGCATGCTTGCATGGATATTGGTTTGCACAGAGGTAAAAAGCGCCATCTCTGCTGCTGTCTGTGTTGTTCAGCCTCCGTTTCTTCATTGGAGAAATAGGAATGAAGTACAGTACTCACTCACAAGGTGGATTGGGAGACTCAAATGCATAAAAATCATGGGCAGCCTATAGATTGTAGCCTGGAAACAGACTGCAATAGCTCAGATTCTTGCTTTAAAAAAAAAAACTTTATATTTCTATTCTGAATTATGTTTCTTGAGCCTCCCTCTCCCCCACCCCCAGATACTTGGGACCCTAAAGTTCCTCTGGAAACAGCTTTAGGGTCACTGATGGAATCTAAACTTGTGTTGTTGCGAATGAGAGAATGAGCAGCCCTTCCTTCCCCCATGTTAAATGGCCTTCCTGTTCAATGGCAGGATGCCCAGGGGCCTGGCCTCACCTCAGGCTGTCCCTTGAACTGGGCTGTCCTAAATCAGGCCTCCTGCGCGTCACCGGAAGAGAAGTCTGAGAAGCTTTTAACACAGCATGTCAGAAGGAAGAGTCAGAGACATCTCAGAGAAAGTTCTAGAAGATAAGCACCAGGTCTCTGCCCGACATCAGTGAGCTGTGGGGACTTTGCCACTAGGAATCTGGGGTGGATGAGATGAGCTCTGGGGACTCATTCAGGAGCACAGTTCAAGGCATTTGAACTGGCAGCAAGGGGGAGAGAAGGGAAACATCTCATGGGCGATGGTTAGATCCCAGGTCTCACCCCTGTCCCACAGAAGCACAGCTGTGTTTGGATCAAATCTCCACTTGATTCCTGAACAGCTGTAAGTATGAGAAATAGTCCAGTAGGGTAGCTCGTGCCTGTAATCCCAGCAACTTGGGAGGTTAAAATTAGGAAGAGTGTGGTTCAAGGCCAGTATGGGGTTCTTAAAAAGTTTGTGAGATCCTTCTCTCAACCAAGAACTGGGCACAGTGGCACACACCTGTTATGCTAGCTACACTGGAGGTGTGTTGTTTAGTACTAGTTACTTCAGTAAGTTCTACCCCCAAATTGTGAGCACCCCTATTTTGCAAATAAACCGAGGCTCAAAAAAATAGAAGCAACTTGACACCTGGGTAGCAAGGAAAGACCTAAACCTCAGTGCAGATCTGCTAAATCCCCATTTTCCCTGCTCTGGGCCACAGCCTTTCCAGATTTATCCCCAAAAGATGAGCAGCGGTGCATATTGGGCAATAGGATTATGGGAAATCTTTGTTTCCCTCTCTAGGTTTATGTATACATGCTCCATATTCTACAACAAAAGGCACTGGGTGAAGCCGGAAGCGGGGAGCTCACGCCTGTAATCCTAACTACTCAGGAAACTGAGATCCAGAGTATCATAGTTCCAAGCCAGCTGAGGCAGAAAAGTCAATGGAACGTATCTAAAATCATCAGCAAAAAGCTAGGCTGGAGGCATGGCTCATACAGTAGAGCTCTGCCTGAGGCAAGTAAACTTGAGCAAGCATGAGACCCTGACTTCAAGCTGTAGTATTTGGAGAAAGATTTTTTAAAGCACTGATGATACATGACTTTTAATCCCAGCGATACAAGAAGCCTGTCAAAGTGAGTGAGAACTGATCGCAGAAACAAAACAGACAAAAGGACTGGGAGTATAGTTCAGTGGCAGGATGCTTACCTAGCATGGAAGGCATCAGGGGTTCAATCCCCAGTACTGCCAAAATGAAGGGGAAATAAAGGAAAAAATAACCTATATAAACACCTATTACATTTGAAATGATGTTTAGGAATTAATGCAGAATAGTTTTTAAAGAAAAGGAAATGACTTTTTGGACCCAAAGTCCTTCCATAAAGAGTTTATGGGGACACCATTCTGCTCTACTATGCCTGGAATTACCAATATGCTGAGCTCTGTGCTGAGGAGATGAGAGAGCAGCATCCGTGGCCCCCCAAAACACCCCAACAGCTAAGGGGGGGCTCAACCTGCTCACCAGTGGCCCCAAGTTCTCCACCCAAAGCACCCACGTTATCTGTGTCTCATACTCAAAAATCACTCCACACATCAGGAGCTGGTGAGTGGCTTTTGATGGAAAGTGGTTGTTGATACAACCATTTCTCTGAAGTCCTGGAAGGGGGTCTTTAAGGGATGCATCTCTTGAGGTCCAGCAGGTGTTTGTTAGGACTGCCCCCACTCATTCACTGTGCTCCTTATTTCCCTGAGGCTCAGGACCAGGAAGAAGAAGGTGATGGGAGCTCCTGCTGGTGCCGTGTTCTGGACACCGCAGGACCCCAGGGTGGAGCAGGTTAGAGTGGGCATCCAGGGGCCATTTCACAGCAACCTCAGAGTGGTCCACTGTGTCACAGATTTAGGCAGAATGGCCTTCAGTCCCTCGATCTTGCTGGTCATAAAATGCCTGCAATTCAACTGTGGCCAAAACGTGGAAGATTCTACAGTGGAAAAGTTTTCCTTGCCTACCCATCCCCCTCAGGCCTCTGAGCACCAGAGTGGATGCTCAGCCTTGCCTGTGTTATAGCTCAACATTGGGCCTGGGCACCCAAACACTCCCCTTAGCACAGACTGAATTCCAGGTGCATATGAACGGCATCCAAGAGCCCACAGCCCTGGCAGGTGTTCACAGCCCCTTCATTGATGGTGCTCAGGGTTAAGCATGGCTCTTACAGGTCACCCAATCACAGATGGGGCTTTACACCAGGCAGTAAAACAGCACCACCATTAGAGGGGCAACATATGGGGCTTTGTGTGGGCTCAGCCCCTGCAGCTCTGGGGGCCCAGCCAGCCAGCTCTCTATTTGCATACATCAGTTTAATATTCAGAAGAGGCAGATGGGACCTCTCTCGATTGATTTTGCCTGATCAAAACCCATCAAGTATGAGAGACAGAGAAATACAGAAGAGGGTCACACTTTCAGATGTTCAACAGAACCTGGAGCTCATTTGCTCCCATAGTCTGCCTCCATTGTGGCCCTTCCAATCCAGTCCAGCTCCTGCCTTTGGAACCCACACCGGCTTCATGGTCTTCACCACCAACATGGCTTATCAGGCTGCAGGGTTGTGATTGGAGCACAACATAAACCTTCATGGACATGACCAATAAAATCCTACCTCTACCCTATCCTTTTACATACGGGAACACTAGGCTTAGAGAAAGAGAGGTACCTGACTTAAATCCTACATACAGTCATGTCCGTAGCAGCTGGAATATAAGACTGGATGACTCCAATACCTGTGCTCTTCCTACTGCACCAGAATCAGTTTTCTACCATCTTACACACAGGTGAGGTAAGAAGATGCCACAGAAGATCATGCTACGACATAATGAACTGAAGTTCAAATCTCAGAAGACATAACTATCTCCAGCCCTCAGTATCCCCATCTTCAAAATGGGGCTAATAATGTCCCAGAGCCTTTGTGATGCTCAAATGACACGGAACCTTACACGGTGCCAAACACAGACAAGGTAATGAGTATATATCAGGATTTTCCATACCAACACCTGGCTCCTAAGTTCCACTACTTCCTGCTAAGGTTTTCTTGCTCCCACCCCCCAGCCAAACCACCTCCTGGTGTCTTGATTGCCATCTGTGATGGATGAGGCTTAGGTTGCCATGGTTTTCAGGACGTGACTTTCATTGCCTGCAGGTCTCTGTTTGGCATTGGAAAGAGCTGAGACCACTGAAACTGTATGATCAAAGCACCTGCATTCTCTACAGTCCAGAGAGTGGCCAGGAATGCTCTCAGAACTTTAAAGACTCTTGATTGATTCCTAGATAAGGGTGGTGACATTTTCAGAAAGCTCTACAGTGTCAAGTGCCAACTGGAGCCATTTTTCTTGAGACTCTAAAAGTCCCCTCCAGTTCAAGAGCTCTGGCCAAGGGCTAGCATTCAGCTTTGTACTTCCTGGGTCCAGCTCTCTTGGCATGTAGTAGGTGCTCTTGGTAAAAAAGGCATTCTTGACCCTGATTCTCCCCAATTCTTCCCTGTAGCACATTCTCTATCTTGTTACTCGGCAGTATTCTCATACTATAGATCATCATAATACTCCATCCTAGGCCTGGCCCTGTGTGTTAGTCAGCTTTCCGTCACTATCATGAATTATGTGACCCAATTAACTTATAAAGAGAAAAGGTTTATTTGACTTTAGTTCTGGAGAGTCCATTCTAAGTATCTCCCTGACTTTGAGCCTCTGACAAAAGCAGCACATCTTGGCAGGAGCATGAGGAGGTGAGTAAACCACTCACATTATAACCACTCTTTCTGCTGGAAGAAAATAGCCAGACACTGAAGGGTCAGCAATGTCCTTCAAAGGCACACAGCCAATGACCTAAAGTCCTCCCACCAGGCTCCACCTCTTAAGGGCACCACAGTCTCTCCATAACACCCTGGGACCAAGCCTTGTAACTATGGGCTCTGGATAGTCACTCATTCAAACCATAGTACCATGTGATTTTCTTTGGCCAAAGGGTTGTGAATCACCTCTCTATTGCTGCATAACATATTACCCCTCCCCCCTCAACTTAAGAATTTGTGACAGCACATATTATTTCAGTCTTTGCGTGTCAGTAATCTCAGCATAACCTGAGTGGGTCCTCTACTTCAGGGCCCCTCACATTGAACAGGGCTTTTGTAATGGGAGTCAGCCAGCCTATAGTCATCTCAAGGTTCTGGTAACCCAATCACAAAAGTCTATTTCTCTTGTCATATCTATCCATTAGTAGTCACATATCACAGATCTTGCCTACATTCAGTGGGAGGGCATTATCCCCAAAGGGATGAGTACCAACAGTAGATATCACTGGGAACCATGTGAAAAGCCAGCCTCTCACAGGCTGTTTTCAAATACTGCCAGCACCAGCCTTGCTTGTTCTTTTAGGAAACAGGGGATTAAACCACGAGAAACCCATGATACAGAGCAACATCCACTAGTCAGATGCTGCCTGGTCAGACTCCCAGTTAAAGTACAGATGCTCACACACAAGCATGACCCAGTGGAACCCAACCTAGACCAGTGGGACTTTATTCAAGCCACTGAAGATTTGTGGGTCTTTTTGATGCTGAAAAAAAGTTCATTGGTTCCAGGAGCAATAAGTATTAATAACTTATTTCACATTCCAGTTTCTATGTGAAAAGGACACAGTAACATTTATATACAGGATCATTAGAAAACTTAGATGAGTTCATAGTTCCCAAATACTTACAGTACTTCTTGGTTCATAGTGAATCAATTATATATTCCAATTAAACTAGAAAAAAAATCAACCTCTTTGCCAGCTGTTAAATACTTCATATGCATTGTCTCCCTTACTCTTCATAATAATTCTATGTGGTTGGTACAGTGGATTTCTCCACTTTTTAAAATGGGGCTAGCAGAATGACAGTGGCTCATGCCTGTAATCCTAGCTACTTAGGAAGCTGGGACATTTAAGTCCACAAGTCACTTACTGTCAATTCACTTCCCTCAAAAAAAAAAAGCTCAAATGATAGACCACCAGCCTGAGTGGAAAAGCTAAAAGATAGCACGTAGGTCCTGAGTTCAAGCCCCAGTGCTAGGGAAAAAAACCCAAGCAAACAAAAATGGGGAATGGAAAGTTTAAGTAATTTGCACAGATACATAGCTAATACATGGGAAAGCCAACATTTCAATTGAATTTTTCAGTTAAGCTAAATCCAAGATCAGAAAGCTAAGAGGACAGAGTCAGCTATAGCAGTCAAAAGAATCAGATGAAAGACCCAAGAGGGTGACTGTACTGGTTCAGGACTAAGACAATAAAACCACACCAGGGCATGCCTTTTGCTGATACCTTTCTTGACTCCGGGAGTGGGAGGGGATAGGGGGTAAAGGAATGAGCCAAGGATGACAGAAAAGAGATGTATAAGGAAAGAGAAATCTGAACAGGACAACATGGGATATATTTTTTCCAACAAAATAGACTATTAGAAAGGAGAATTAGTGACTCAGCATCAGCTCAGGACAGATCTATGTCACCTGGTTGGAAGTTCAGAAAGGGTTCAATGTCAGTAAACCAAGGTTAAGAAATTCCTAAGTAGAAACCATACGTAGAATGCTGAAAGCAGCAATAGGATCCCCTAGAACTGGACAGGCAGATGCTGGACCACATGCCAAGGATGCTATAGAGAGATGCCTGCCCTGGGTGAGAAGCCAAATGAGTTACCGTGTGAGGTCTCTTCCAGCTCATCGTCTGAGCTTACCAGAAAGCAATCACGTATATGGGTGCACAGCCAAAACCTTGCATATGAAGGAAGCATCTCCTGGTTTATGCCTGATTCCATGGCAGAAAACGAAGACATTTTACAATACGACTATTATTTTTTGAAACAACAAAGAAAGGAGAACATCATTGACTATAATTCTAAGAAATGAAGGTGCTTCATAAAATTCTATGGTCACCAGATTATGTGGCTGCCACTAACTTGCATCCAAACTGACGTTGTGCAGAAATCTACTGTGGTTCCCACCTAGAATGGATAGAACTGTACTCCTTAACTCTTTACTCTTTAATTTTACTCTTTAACTTAGCCTCCTTCTCTCCTTCACTCCTGGTTTTTGCTAGGATCCCAAGCACTCTCCCTAGCTTTCCTTTCTTGCTAGTGTAGAAATCCACCACAGAAGTGATTTCAATCACCTCTGGGAAGTTCGGTGTCACCATATTCTGGCAACTCCCCAAACTCAGGCTCTAACCCAGATCTACCTCTGAAGCTGAAACTCAGATGTCTCTGATTGAAGACGGCCCAAGTATCTCCACTTCCAAAATACTTAGCACCACCTTTCATTAACATCAGTCCTTATTCTGGTGCTACCAAACTGTGTCCCTGGGTAACTTCCTCATTCTCTCTGGACTTCAGTGCTTTCCATCTATAAATGGGAATGCTGGCTGATGTCTCTGTTTCAAGAGAATAGTTGCCATCATCCCTCTATTTCTACGGTTTACATTGTGTCACTCAAGATGCTAGGGTTTAAAATGTTGTTGCTTGTCTGGAAGGCCACATAATGGCAAAATGATAATCACTGACCTGTGATTACTCCTTATAGCTCAACTTTATGAGGCAGTCTGCCACAGCCAT
Organism: Dipodomys merriami; assembly: GCF_024711535.1. NCBI lineage: Eukaryota > Metazoa > Chordata > Mammalia > Rodentia > Heteromyidae > Dipodomys > Dipodomys merriami. The sequence continues at coordinate 34,979,576 of NW_027202382.1, forward strand.
CATCTTCAATGAAGACAATGAAAGGGAGGTTAGGAGATTTGCCCAAAGACAGAAGTGCTGGCTGCAAGATTTAAACCTTTATGATCAAGCACACATTCTTGGACTCTAGACCTTGAGTCTTGTCTTCAGATTTTGTTAACTATCTGTCCTAAAAGGACATAAAGACCAAAGCCAAAAAAAACCATTAAAGCCATTTTTGACCTTTTATGATTCAATTTCCTCATCTCTCAAATAACCGTGATAATAATAGCTATTATGATGAACTTACCTGCAGACCTACAGGAGCAGAGAAAAATACATTGAAGACAACCCAGGGACTTTTTCAGCTCACCTTTCCTTGTTTCCTACACTGCTTAACTTTCTCTAACCAGGCAGGAAGGTGGCATTTCCCCACATTCAGTGTTAGGGGGTGGGGAGGGGGGACAGATATCATTTTGAAATAAGGGGAAAGAAAGTTTTATAAGCCTAGATCCCAAGAATGCTGGGATATAAACACTGATGAGAGGGAAACAGCACAGAATCAGAACAGTATTGAAACAGTATTGGAGGCTTCTTATTCCCCAAAGGGAAGAGAAGGGAAGTAGAAGCAACATACTCTCCAAAAACCTATGTCTGGGTGATTTTAGGGGCAAGATAATATCAAAAGTTCACAGATCAAAGGGTAAAAGGAACAGGTAACCCAACACCGACTCAGTGTGGCTGAGTCTCAGATCCGGGAAGCAGGTCCTAAGACCTTCTGGCAGTGCTGCTATCAGTGTGGCTGGGGGACCACAAAAGAAAGATCTTGGGCCAGAGAAGTGAGACCATTACAAAAAAAACATCAAGGGAGGAAGCGCCACTGTGGCCCAAAGTTGTAGAGTGTTAGCTTTGAGGGGAAAAGCTCAGGGACAGCCCCAGACCCTGAGTTCAATCTCCATGACCAACAACAACAACAACAATAGAACATCAAGGGAGACCCTGCAAACCAGAAAGAAGGGGAACAGCAATAACCCACAGGAACCATGCATGAGGGAAGCCAGAATGTCCCTCAGCTAGCAGCATGTCCATGCAGCATGCGAATCTGGTAAGAATTCCCCCACATTCTCATGCAGCCAGCCCCAAATGGCTTGGTAATCCATCTGACTCCCACAGTTCCAACACAACCACAAAGCAAAGCAGACCCCTAAGTGACAACGTAGATTTCTGCTATTCAGAAAATGGGTCAAAATGATGAGGGGAAAAAGGAAATGTACTCAGTACCTTACTCATATAAATGTACCCCCTTGTACAGTTTTTTATTAATGATGAGGGAGGGAAAAAAGAAAGAGAGAGAGAGAAAGAAAGAAAGAAAGAAAGAAAGAAAGAAAGAAAGAAAGAAAGAAAGAAAGAAAGAAAGAAAGAAAGAAAGAAAGAAAGAAAGAAAGGGAAGAGAGAGAAGGAAGGGAAGAGAGAGAAGGAAGGGAAGGAAGGAGAAAAAGAAAGGAAAGAAAGAAAGAAGGAAAGAAGGAAAGAAAGGAAGGAAGAAAGAAAGAAAGAAAGAAAGAAAGAAAGAAAGAAAGAAAGAAAGAAAGAAAGAAAGAAAGAAAGAAAGAAAGAAAGAGAGAGAGAAAAGAAGGAAGGAAGGAAGGAAGGAAGGAAGGAAGGAAGGAAGGAAGGAAGGAAGGAAGGAAGGAAGGAAGGAAGGGAAGGAAGGGAAGGAAGGGAAGGGAAGCAAGGGAGAAAGGGAGGGAGGGAGGGAGGGAGGGAGGGAGGGAGGGAGGAAGGAAGGAAGGAAGGAAGAGAAAGAATCTATTGCAGTTCTTGTCCTCAGAGTTTGTGGGCTGAAACCAGGACTCACACAGATGTAAATCTTCCAGCCAGAGTCCTACACAGCACTCACTAAACAAAACCAGTCCCCTGGCCACCCACCCTGAGTCCAGTTAGGCAAACTTCCTCTACACACTGTCTCAGTCCTGTGCCAGACCTCCATGTCACATTGGCTGATGAGTCCCTCAGATATAAAGTGGCACAATGAAGTCTATTTGCTCCCTTCTCTTTGTAGTGCCCTCCCCATGATCTTCCCTCCTACCTGAAAATGCTTGCTGATGTTACCATGAAGAAAATTAAACAGCATGCTGATCCCTGAAATTCAACATGGAGCCTGTCTATTGGTTCATTAGTTAATCAGTTTGTTTAGTTACATCCAGATTCCCGGAGACACGGCAATGCAAAGGAAAAAATCCGTGCGAGTCATGCTTCCTAAAAGCTTGAGGGAACCCACGTGTCATCTGGGGAGCTCGTTAAAATGGAGATTCTGATTCAGAGGTCTAGGAAGGGGGCTGTGAGTTCTACAAACGCTAACAAGCTCCCAGGTGCTACTAATCCTGACCACACCAGAAGCACCAGAGTGGGACACATTCCCTTCAACTCCTAACCTCCAAACTCTTTGGCAGCTGTGTGACTTCAGGTATACTGATGAACCAGTTTCTCTGCACCTCAGAGACACATTTTATGGAATGCAACTGTTCATAAAGTCTTCCTGAGAAGTTTGTGCAAGTGAAGATTAAAGATAACTTGTCAGCCAGGCACTGGTGGCTCACACCTGTCATCCTAACTCAGGAGGCTGAGAGCTGAGGATCTCGGTGCAAAGCCAACCCAGGCAGGAAAGTCTATGTGACTCTTATCTCCAAATCCAGAAAACTGGAAGTGGTGCTGTGGCTCAAGTGGTAGAGCACTCACCTTGAGCTCAAGAGCTCAGGGACAGTGCCCAGGCCCAGAGTTCAAGCCTCACAACTGACAAAAGCAAGCAAGCAAGCAAAAAAGAAAGAAAGAAAAAAAGAAAATAACATGTCACACTGCCACTTGCGACAATGTGGCCCCATTTCTGTTAGATGCAAGGATGTCCTGTGTTTACTAGGTCTTTGGGATCCCTCTTGTGTTGGAATTCTGGCAGTCTGTGAATAGAAACTGGCTCTGGATAAAGAGATTGAAGTTGTTCGTGCATAGGAACAACATTTTTCCTCCACTGTTGGCATGCATGTTCACTGTTCCAAACCAGCAATGGAGCACCTTGCTCTCTGGGTAGACCCTGCAGCTGGCCTCTTGCGCTCTCCTCTCTTCAGGGTCATCTATTCCCCCAACAACTCCAGATGTATCTTTACTATTAGCGCACTATCATCTGCACAAGTAATATAACAATTTCCAAACCAGTATCGATTCATCTCCGCCCCCCTCCCCCTACCACTCCGTGCCAGTCTGAATGTCTGTCTGAGAGCCTCAGAGCTGGTGACAGTTTTGCAAAACCCAACCCTGGAAATCAAATTGCAGTTAAATGTACTGCAAATTAGATTGCATTTTATTACTGGAAGGGAAAAAGGAAAAATGACAACAACAAAAGGCTTGCGGGGGAGAAAGGTATGTCTGCACACAGAGATCCGAAATGGAAAAAAGTCACACTGAAACCTAACTTCATGCCTCTGAGAAGCCAAAATGCATCTATCTATCCAGCTCTGATGATGGCCTCACCAACAAAGAGAGATGTCTCTCACCGGAGAGAGGCTGCTAAGGCTCTAAATTCATGTTTGCACTCACTGCAGATCCACAGGCTCAAATCCAGTTTTACATATTCCTAAACTGCATGTGCATATGCTTCTATACAACAAGAGGTATCCACAGTTGTACACACAGCATTTCTTGGCTCTCGGCCCTAAACACTTCATAGACATCATCCCACTATTATTTCCCCCATTTCAGAGATAAGGAAGGCAGGGCTTAAATTCTCTTGAGAAACGTGTTCATGGTTCCACAGTTAGAAAAGAGCCCAGCCCAAACTGCAACCAGATGGTCAGTCCTCACCCCTGTCCGATGCTGCCATATCTGGTGATTCCGATTCTATTCTACTCTGATCAGAACTTCATTATGTTTGCTTCATGACCACTAACGTGATACTTTTCTCAATATTGGCTGTAACCCTAACATATTTGTTCCTATGCCTAATGTTTTGCTTAACACAATAATTGAAGTACAAGGTAACTGTCTCTATTCATTCCTATATTATGTAGTAATTAAATCAGGATAATTTTACTATATCCAAAATACAAAATTTTGATCATTTCTTTAATGGTGAGCTTCTTCAAAATCCTTATTGTACACTATTTTCATATGCATAATTGTATACTAACATATGTATTATTATTAACTATCTTTACCTTACAGAGCAATGGAGAAGTCAGAATATAATCCTCTTATCTAACTGTACATTGTACCATTGACCAGCCTTCTCCACATTTCCCAGTACTATACTCTCTCCAAGCACAAGCAGATAGATTAGTGAAAAATACAACATGTAAACTATTAATAAAACAAATGTGGGGTAAGAAAATTCAACAATCCTACTTTCTGACCATTGGGCCGGGAAGACTGATATTTCTAAATTAAGATGATCACATCTCAAACTAACAATGTTACGTGATATCTGGCTTTAAAACAGTTGAAGAAGGTATTTGTATATGTTGAAATACCATATTGAAACCTCTTTGTACAATTAATATACACAGTAGGAGAGAGGAGAGTGAATGAAGAGGGTGAAGATGGACAAATAAAGTTAAAGTACTTTATGTACATGTATGAAAATAGAAGAATGAAACCTGTTGACATTTTTTCAGCATGGATTGGAGGAGAGGGAGAGTGATAAAGTGAATGAATTTGATCAGGGGACATTATACTGAAAAATGACAATGAAATTCCCACCACCAATATATGCTAATAAAAATAAATTTTTTAAAGGCTTTCGGAGTAAATGTTCTATTGAAGTAACTGGAGACATATTTTTAATGGTAAAATACCATAGCACAAAAATGACTGCTTAAACCATTTTTTAGTGTATAGCTCAGTAGCATTAAATACCTTCACCCTGTTTTACAACTAACAATACCATCCATGCCATTAACTCTTTCATTATCCCAGAGTGAAACTATGTCCGCATATTCCCACACAGTCAAGCCCCTTGTAACCACATTCTACTTCTGTCTCTACAGGAAGTAGACTAGTCTAGGTATCTCACATATATTAATAATCCAGTGTTAGACCATTTGTTTCTGTCATTTCGCATATCATCTAGATTCATCCAAACTATAGCACATATCACAATATTATTCCTTTTGCCAACAAAATAATAACATGTGTATAGGGCATTTTTTTAATCCATTTACACATGGATACAAATTTGGATGTTTTCCACCTTTCTGTTATTGCAAATACACATATGAGTGTACAATATCTCATTAAGGCCCTGTAATCGCTGAGGCCTACACACAAAAGTGAATTGCTGATCGATATTTGATTTTTTTTTTTTAAAGAATCATGACACTATTTTCCACAGCAATTCCAATTTACAATTGCTCAGCAATGTACCAGACTACCAATTCTTCTAAGTTGGTGGCTGTAATTATTGGGGGTATATTAGTAAATGATAGCTTTCTGTAGTTCAGGTGTTAATGTTCCCTGAAAATCCCATGTATTAAAGAATATCATGAAATTTTTTGTTGTTTTTTTTTCCCCTGAGTTTTATGGTTTTACTTCTAACATTGTCTTTGACTATTCTTGAGTTAATTTTTGTGTATGGTACAAGTTGAGTTCAACTACCTTCTTTTGCTTGTGTATGTCTATCTTTTTTTATCCAGTTGTGTCTAGAAAGATTTTTCTTTCACTACAGAGTGATCTTGACATTCATCTCACATAATTCACTTGACCATATATATGTTTATTTCCAGCCTCTCTTTCCTGTATCATTGGTATGTATGTCTGTCTTTATGCCATTACTATGCTATTTTTATCAATAAGTTTTGAAATGAGAAAGTAAGAGTCCTACAACTTTGTTTTTCCTCTACAGACATTTTTTGGCTGTTTGTGGTTCCCTAGAGAACTCATATAAATTTTAGGATGGATTTTTTTTGTTTTTTTATGTTTCTGCAAAAGATGTCATTGGAATTTTTGATGGGATCTTTATTGAACCTGTAGATAGCTTTGGTTAGTATTGATATCTTAACAATTAAGCCTTCCAATCCATTAAGGGGGCATGTCTTTCCATTTGTTTGTGTCTTATTTAATTGCCATCAGCAATATTTTTCTCTCTTCAGTGTACAAAGTCTTTTATCTCCTCAACTCAACTATTGCTAAGTATTTTGTTTTTAGATACCATGTAAGTGGAGTTGTTTTCTTAATTTCCGTTCCAGATTATTCATTGTTAGTGTATGGAAACACATGATGTTTGTGTTAATTTTCTACCCAGCAACTTTAATGAATTTATTAATTCCAATGGATTTTAATGAATTTATTAATTCATTAATGGGACTTTTGGTGCAATCATTAGGTTGATTTTGATTTTGTGAGGCTCTGAGGGTTTTGTTCTTGTTATTGTTGTTGGCCAGGGGGTTTAAGCTCATGTCCTGGGCACTGTACTTGAGCTTTTTGACTCAACGCAAGCGCTCTATGCTTGAGCCACAACATCACTGCTTTTCTGGTAGTTAATTTGAGATAAGAGTCTTACAGACTTTCCTGCCTGGGCTGGCTTGGAACCTTGATCTTGAACCTTCTGAGTAGCTAGGATTTAGAGGTAAGCCACTAGCACCTGGCTCATTAGGATTTTCTTTTTTATTTATTTATTTTGTTTGTTTTGGTCAGTCCTGGGGCTTGAACTCTGGGCCTGGGAGTTGTCCCTCAGCTCTTCAGCTCAAGGTGAGCACTCTACCACTTGAGCCACAGCACCACCTCTGGATTTCTAGTGGTTTATTGGAGATAAGAGTCTTACCAATTTTCCTGCCCAGGCTGGTTTTGAACCACAATCCTCAGATCTCAGCCTCCTGAGTAGCTAAGATTATAAGTGTGAGCTACCGCACCCAGCTCATTAGGATTTCCTGCATAAAAGATTACATCATCTGAGGACAGATACAACTGCACTTGTTGCTTTCCAATGTGGAGAGATCTTATTTCCCTTTCTTACCCAATTGCTCTGGCTCAAACTTACAGTAGCAGTGATAAAAGCAGTGAGTGTTCTGATTTTAGAGGAAAGTCTCTGAGACTTTTGTCATTGTGGGTGATGTTAGATGCAAACAAAAGACCTTTATAATTGACTGAAGAGTATATTTTGTAACACCGTTTTTAGTAAGAATAATGAAAGCAGTAAGTAATATAGTGATGTCTTCAGGTCTGCAGTATCCACAGTGTTTAGCCATTCAAGCTTCAAACTGTCCATTTTAGCAAGTCTGAACACACAAATTTGTTCAGCTTAATGTACAGGAGTCGTCATTGCTATAGGAAAGTCCTCTCATCCTTGGAACCTAATGGGCAAGGATTCCATTCTGGCCTGGCCTCAGGGAGTTCCTGAGCTCTGATAGGGTAGGGATATGTCAGCAACCTTTCTGCACCAGTGTCTTCAATCAGGAACCACAATAATCATTTTTTTTAACCTGATAGGTTTTCCCAGAACAAAGAGAATGCAGAATGCCCAAGGCTATGTAGAAAAATTCCAAATGAACTAGAACAAAACTGTCACCACAGAACAGGTCTAGCAAGAGCTCATTCAATTGTTCATTTATTCAAAAATATTTATCGAGACTCTGTTACATGCAAGGCACTGTTCTTGGCACTTGAGATATGGGAATAAGAGAAAAAATTAATAATTATTTGCCTTCTATGGAGCTTATTCCAATGAGAAGATAATGGCACAAATAAAAACTAAAATGTTTACTATGTCAAGTAATGATTAATACAATGAAGAAAAGTAAAGCAACAAATTATTCAAATAGACCCAAGTTGGAAGCAACCCAAAGTAGCCATCAGCAGAATAATGAATAAATAAACTGTGGTATATTCATACAGTAAAATAATGCACAGCAACAAAAACAATAAGTTACTGATACACATAATGTGGATAAAGCTCTCAGAGATTATTTTGAGCAAAAGAAGAAGCCAGATTCAGGAAGAATGCATTCTGGAAGCTTCCATTTATGTAAAGTTCAAAAAGGCAAAGCTAAAGGATGATGATTGAAGTCAAAAGAGTAATTATATAAAAGGCATAAGAATTGAAACATGCCAAGGGAAATTTTTTGGGGTGCTGAGAATATACCATTTCTTCTTTTTGTATTTTATTTTTATTTTGTTTTTTTTTAATATTATTTTATTTTATTTGAGAACATACTGTACAGAGGGGCTACAATTACATGGGCAGGATAATGCATACATTTCTTACCAAGCATTGCAGCCTCCTCCTTTGTTTACCCTTCACCTCCCTTCCCAGCCTCCCCCCTCCCCCCACCCAATTATACCCCCTCCCCCCCCCACCGACATTGTAAAGCTGGTTTTGACATGACATTTTGTACTTCTCATTGTTGCAACAGGTCCACCTGAATACAAGTCGTTTATTTTGTATTTTTATTGTAAAGGTGATGAATAGGGGTTTAGTTACATAAGTAAGGTAATGAGCACATTTCTTTTTGAACACTGTTACCTCCTCCCTAATTTTCTCCCACTTTCCCCTCCCTACCCCTCTCCCTCTGCATTTCTAGCATGGTGTCTAGTAAGTATCGTTGCTGCATTAGTTCATCCTTTGTCATGCTGTTTCTGTGATTCCCTTCCCCTGGCCTGGTTCAGATAAAATTATATACAAGACAACAGGTACAGAAACCTAAAAATCTATAGTAATAATGCAAACAGTACATAATAAAAACCTCTTGTTTCCAATCCCTGGAGTTCATTTTGATATGCTTCATTATATATGGTCATATGCACCTAGCAATTGGGCTATTGTGATCCTCTGCTAAGAATATCATAGAAGCTGGGCACTGGTGGCTCACGCCTGCAATCCTAGCTACTCAGGAAGCTGAGATCTGAGGATCGTGGTTCAAAGCCAGCTCAGGCAGGAAAGTCCGTGAGACTCTATCTCCAATAAACCACCAGAAAACTGGAAGTGATGCTGTGACTTCAGCTCATCTTGAGCTGAAGAGTTCAGGGACGTGCCCAGGCCCAGAGTGCAAGCCCCACAACTGACAAAAAAAAAAAGAATATCATAGATATATTCTAGTTACTACAAATGAGGGAAACCATGTAACCCACATTTCTTTGGACTGGCTTGCTTCAGTTAATATAATTTTTTCTGGTCTTTCCATTTCCTGAGAAATGGGGCAATGTCACCATTGTGTATATATAACACATTTTCTTGATCCATTCATCTACTAAGGGGAAACCAAGTTGGTTTTCCATGTCTTAGCTATGGTAAATAATGTTGCAATGAACATGGTTGTTGATAGCTATATGAAGAACACATGTACAAACACTCATGAACATATACATTTGACATAGATCTGGCAGGTGCATTTTCTCATGTCAATACTGTCCCTCAATTACAAAAATTAATCTCAAATGATAGCTAAATAAATCCACAGGCATAAGTTATTAATTACTTAATTAATGAATAAATTCAACAGAGAGGCATGGAAGAGGTAGGGCTGAATTAGCCAAGGTCTTCTTGTGGAGTCAGAATTCAATACAGGTATATCATATATAACATATATAGGTATATCACATATAACTGACTACTATCTAACTAACCAGTAGTTTTCAGGAGAATATGGTCTTTGCTTCAAGGACCTTCCTTGCCTTTTGAACATCTCTGTTTCAAGAGAAGGCAATGCTTGAAATGCCACTGGTCCTGAGATCCAGCTCATCAATGCACCTTGAAAATCTTTGGCAGGACCACACTGGTTTGTCTGCAGCCTCTGTCCTGATCTCTCACCCCTGAGATAGTACTGACAAAGATGTATAGCATTTTCCTATGCAATGGGCTTGAATTATCCCTGGGATAATGGAAAGGAATTTTTCATCTTTAGGTGTTAATGAATATAAATGGGAACCACAGCCCATTTCTTGGCTCTTTGTTCTCTCTCAGAAGTGAGATTGTAGAAAGAAAACTTCTCCCAATGGCATACAGGAGAGGAGTCCTTCATTCAGCCCTCCCATTGTGCAGCTTTCCCAAAGGATGGGGAAAATTTCAGCAAACCCATTGCTTTTCTCTCTTCCCAACGGATCAAAAACGCCTCCAAGTATAAAGTGATTGACTCATCACATGTTGCAAAATAGCTTCAAAGTGTTGCTAAACCAACCAACTTTTCTAAGTCAACCACAGACGTGGTTAGCTGTGACCAAAATACCCATACAAACAACTGTAAGAGAGAAAAGATTTCTTTTGGTTCACAGTTTTGGAGGGTTTCAGTCTCTGGTCACTTGGCTCCATGGACCTGAGAAGAGCATCATAGTGGTAAGGGCATGTGACAGAGGGCACTGGGAGATCTGCTCATCCCATGGCAACTAGGAAGCAGAGAGATGCACAGGATCCAAGTCCCAGATATAACCTTCAAGAGTCCACTTCCAGTGACCTACTTCCTCCAGCTAGATGCCAACTCCTGCAGTTCCCCCAATCTGCCAAAGTAGCACCACCAGCTGGGGGCCACACCAGCACTCAGACACTTGAGTATGAAGGAGATAATTCATACTCAAACCAGAGCGAGGACCCTGTAAAATTAATCTTTAAACCTCTTTTCAAGATGGAATACTCCTCTCTCTGCATATAGCTTTCTTCTAGACAGTGAGAAGGTATGTTCTTACCTCTACCAGATTACATGGCTCGAGGAAGTCATGCTGCCCTCTCCCTACCTCTTTTGCTTTTTCTTATATTGGGTTAATTGTAGGATCTAGAAAGTTCTTTCCTGCTGGTCAGATGCATGTTATGCATTATGTTTAGAATGTCTCTCTTCTCTGCTTAACCAGAGAGAGTTGGAAGGGCTAAAGGGTTCTTAGAGATCAAGAAAATGTGATATATGTAATATGTATTTATATCATTTACACATGTGTGTTTGTAATATATACATGAAATATGGAATATATATGTCATATATGCAATATAATGGAATACTCATAGATATTTGTATATAAATATGTGTGTATGTGTGGATATCCATAGCTAGAGACACATATCTCCACATACATATTTAATAAAATACTGGTTATCATTTTTAAAATCTTGAGGAAATAAAATTCTATCAAACAAAATACACCAGTCATACAAAGGCAAATACTGTACCATTTCATTTATGTATGAAATCTAAAGCATCAAAACACAGATTCAGAGTAGAATCAAGATTACCTTAGGCTAGAGAAGATTGGGGCAGATACTGATCAAAAAGTAAAAAGTTTCACATAGACACAAGGAAGAGTGCAAGAGATCCACTATACAATGTGGTCACTTTTGTTCACAATGATATGCCATAGGGTAGATTTTAAGATCATAAAGTAGTACGTGTCTGAGGCAATACCTATCTCCATTAGCTTGATTTGCTCCTTCTACAATACATACATCTATATACACACATGAAATATATTATATAACATCAATATTTAAAATTTTGAAGATACCCCAGGAGCCCCCCTTGTGGTAATGGAACTATTCTGTATTTGATGGCATCAGTGTCACTATACAAGTTGTCATCTTTTCTTAATGTGCTGCAAAATCTTGTCACTGGGGAAAACTGAATAAAGAAGACAGAGGACCTCTCTGCATTATTTCTTAAAGCTTTGTGTGAATATTTTCTCAAAACAGTTTTCTGTAATGCTGAACTGTTTACTTTCTGCATGTGTAATGCCATCGTCACTAGCCTACATACAGCTATTAGGCTTGTGAAAGGTCAAGAAAATGTAGTCAAAACTAATTTTTTATGCTGGTTAATTTATATTTAAGTAGTCATGGATGGTGGTGCAAATGCTAGCCTGCTAGTGCTGCCTTAACAAAGCATTGTGTTAAGTTTCTTAAACACGAGAATGATTGAATCCCACTTATGGAACTATCCATCTAAGATCAAGGTGTTCATAGAGATGATTCCTTCTTGGAGCTGTGAAAAAGACTTTCCTTCATGCTTCTCACCTTGCTTCTGGTGCTTTGCTGGCAGTCTTTAATGTTTCTTGGCTTCTAGAACATTACCAATGTCTGCCTTCATCTTTACATTATGTTCTACTGTGTATGTGTGTGTGTGTGTGTGTGTGTGTGTGTGTGTGTGTGTGCGCGCGCGCACGTGCCTTCAAGTTTTCCCATCTTATAAGACCTCCATCCTATACAATTAGAACTTATCCTAAAACCTCATATCCATATAAGGCCACACTCAAAAGTAGTAGGCATCCAAGTAGAAATTTTGGAGAAGATAATTCAACTGTAACATGTGGCTGTTGGCTACTATATTGGCAGTGTGGGTCTAGCCAAGCCCATGTCCTCAGTTGTCCGCTTAACTGAAGAAAGGCTGGCATGCTAGAAACCCCCAGCTATCTCCACTCACTGTGGCTTCTGTCAGCAAATGTACATTGCATACTTTCTAGGAATCAGGCATAGTACCAGGATCTGGGGAAAAGAGCACATCACAGTCTTATTCTCTCAAAGCTTTCAGTATCCTGGGTTACACCAGACAAAAAAGCCAATCATTAATATGTGAAATCATACAGAGACAGCCATGACATTCATACAATGCACTGAAGCAAATAGAAGAGGCTACTTGCAGCTAAGGAAGAAGATGGAGTCATGTGAGTCACATCATCTGACAGGTTGACTGGAGTGGTGGAACTTATCAATGGTGTCACTCATATATGTGGTAGCTGGTGCTGCCCTCTGCTGGAGAGACAGAGGGTGACTGGGCCCTGTGTCTCCAGCGTGTAAAGTGGGCTAGTCACATGGTGGTGATGATAGGATTTCCAGGAGAAAGAAAAGAAGGTAAGTCTTAATTTTCAAATCTGTATCACATTTCCAATTTTTCCCACTGACCAAAGCAAATCACATAGCATCCAAGGACAAATGAACACACCGAAAAGCATTATCCCCACAATTTTACATGGAGATAGAGATGGCTGTGTGAATTGCTCAACCTAATAAAAATACATACGTACCTATATATATATATATATATATATATATGTTTGTATAATATGTATACACATATGTACAAACACATGAATCCTTAGCACATCTTTATAGTCAACAAGCTACTCACCATGTCCTATTTTCCTGACACTATGGAAGTCTTATGCTGACACATGTTTATGTTCCTGTGGTATGATGAGCAGCAGAAACCTGCCATCCAACCACATCAAGAAGTAAACCTTGATTATTGTAAGTTACAGCAACTTGGAGGGATATTTGCTATCATAGCACGAAATACTTAATCCTGACTAATACATCATCTAGTACTGAGCCTTGAAGTATTATTAGGGTTATCAAGGTAAAGACAAAGAAGAGGAAAAGTACATTGGACACACAAAAAAATAGAAGGTTCTAGAGCATATGGGTATGGAGCACTTAGGCCACAGGGAGGCCTTCAATCTTGCTGGAGCAGATTGTGGAGGGATGAGGAATTGTATTAGTCCACTCAGGTTGCCATAATGGAGTACCATAGACCTGGTGGCTTAAAGAAGGAAAGTGTAATGTTTCACTGTTATGCAGGCTAGAAGTTCAAGGTCAGGGTGACGTCATGGTCAACTTTGGTCATGGCTATCTTCCTGGCTGGCATAAACTTCCTTCCTCTGTGAATTCACATACTGAAGGACGTCTCCTCCTCCTCCCCTCCTCCTCCCCTTCCTTTCTTCATTTTCCTTTCTTTCCTTTTCCTTCTCCTTCTCTGCCTTCCTCTTCTTGTCCTGCCTTTTATCAAGCCATAGTCCTATAGTATGAGGACCCAAATTCTTACGACCCCAGTAAAACTTAATTCTCTCCTGAAATCCTTGTTTTCAGATAAAAATCATAGTCAAATTTAGCACCTCCGCATATGCATTTAAGGACACAACTCAGTCTATAGCAGGAGGGAAAGATGAGGCTGAAGAAATAAATCAGGACCAGATCATGACAGGTCTTAGAGGTGAGCCCTTAAGATTTCATTCTTAAGAAAAAGAGAGTCCTTCTAAGGGTTTTTTGACCAAGAATAACATGGGAAAGGTCTGATAGCAGGAAGGTCATGCTAGCCAGGACACTATCCACTACCCATCTTCATCAGTCTCTCCTGTGGCATCTGTTTTGTGGGCCAACCCAACTTGTTCTGGGTTTTACCATGAGCCATAGATTCTACCTCTCCATCCCAAGAATAGGCAGTCCTCAGTGGATTGTGATATGCTAGAAGGCCTCCCAAAGGTCTTCTTCCTGATTGGGCGCATGGCTGGTACTTCATTCTCTGCATGGAGGAAAAAACTTCTCAGACCACAGCAGTAGAGGTTTATATTTAGTCAAGTATGCTTAAAGACTAAAGATCAGTCATCACAAGTCTAAGGCTGAGGACTAGGGTGATGCTCCTGGGAGAGGGTTTAACCAACAGAAAGGAGGACTTGGGATTATCAACTACACAAAGCTTAGTTTGCAGAGAGGAGGAATGAGTCTACCTTGTCTAGGTAGCTGAAGCCTAGCCAGCCCAGCCCCCTGGGCATGTGTTTGACTCCTAAGGAGAGCAAAGGATAATGGTTGGAAAAGAGAGAGAGAGACAGCACGTGAGAGAGAGCAAGAGCTAGTAATTAACACTGTAGTACATCGGAACCGAACTATATTGCTCTGTCTTCCTTCCCACCACCAAGTGTTACCTTTCTTCTCCCATCATACTTGTAGTCCACTCCCAAGAGGTATTTTCCTCTTCTAAGGTTCAAGCTCCTGTAAGGAAAACCTCTCGGCAGCAGCAGAGAACAATTCCCTAACCATAATAACTCAGTGAGCTCCCATTTGTCATTTTTTAATGGATATTGTTTTGGTTGCTCTCCACTGATCAGCAGGGAATGAGAATTAGAGAATAGAGATTTGGGAGAAGGGCCAGGCATTGGAAGACAGAAAGCAGGGAAGTCAAGAATCCCAAGGAGAGAAGGAGGTACAGCCTCCAGGGCAGGCACAAAGGAATCGAGGTGGTACAGGGAGTCCTGCCAGAACTGAACAGGGGATAAGCTGGGACAGCTGAAGAAGCATCTGTTTGGGTCCTCAGAAGATCTTTTCCTCATGGACCATCGTCATCATTGTCTCAGGTAATGTTGAGGACCAGGGCTATCTCATAGTCCTTCTTTGAAGCATGATATCCTCATTCACAACATAATTTGCACTCGCCTACCTTGTTGGATTATCCTGGAGAAGTGCCAGATAGAGAGTAAGTACTTGATAAATGCCATAGAGGATGGTGATGGTGGTAGTGGTGGTGAGTCACAGATTATACCTGAATGTGGTTAATTCCATCATATCTGCCTCTCCCATGTCCCGGATACCTGTGTGTTAGACTTTAGCTATCTTCATGGAATGGAAGTATGTTAACCTGTGTCACTGAAGTAAGCTGAGGTATTTGGAGCTGTGTGTTTTGAAATGTGAATTAATGTGCTAACCTATTCAGGAAGAAAGAAGATGTATAAGTTTGAATTGGCTGCTATCCTTAGATCTGAGAGGCTCAATAAATATAACGTTTATTCCTGGGATTCATGAAGTCCGGTGTGTTTTATATTTGGTTGGTTGGTTTGGTTTGGTTGTTTTGTGCTGATATTGGGGCTTGAACTCAAGGCCAGCTTTTGTTTCTCTCTTGGTTTTGTTTCTGTTTTTGTTTTGCTCAAGACTGGCACTTTACTACTTGAGCTACAGCTCTACTTCTGGTATTTAGCTGGTTAGAGATAAAACATCTCACAGACTTTTCTTCCCAGGCTGGCTTCAAAGCATGATCCTTACATCTCAGCCTCCTGCGCAGCTAGGATTACAGCCATAAGCACCTAGCATCCAGCACCCAGTGGCTTTGAACTATGACATCAATTTTTATCCACCTTAAAATCAAGGTATACAAACTACCAGAGGTACTAACACAGATAAATAAATGAGGTAACTAGCAAATTGCACATAGGTGAATTAAGACCATCTCATATCACAACAGACAGCATTGAGCTCCAAATTAACAATCCCTCCCCATATCCTATGCTTTGACATATAACTTTGTAACTCCTCCCACTCTAGAGGTTGTCAGTTTTCTACACTTTGAATCTGACCTCATCCATATGAATTTCCTAGAACGATGACTAACAGTGAGTCTTGTGTGTTTTCATTCTCTCTTTCTCCTTCTGCCATTCTTCTGAGAACATATTCAGACAAGTCTACTGCTCCCATAGGATGGATGAGGGACTTTTTAAGCAGAACTATCCCAGCTGGCTTCAGTGAGTCCAGCACAGCTAGAGCAGAGCCTCCAGCCATGTTTGAGAGAGCCCAGTTAACATCAGCCAAGTCCCACCAAGACCAGCCAACTTCCAACAAGCAATGCAATCTTACATACCCCTAAGGTTTAAGAGTTGCCTACTCTACAGCATTATTATTGTAGCAATAAATAACAAGACACTCATCAATATAGAGCCATTGACCATGGCAGTTTGGAGTTTTATGTTGGGAAAGACCCACATTCAGGCTAAGCAAAGAAGGATACCATAATGGATTGATGACAATTGCCAGAGGAAAAGAAAAATGAGGGAATGCCACAGAAGAAATATATTTAGTATCTCTGAATAGCATCTACCCAAAGAGATATTTCAGTTGACGATTATTTTACTGTTCTACAGATTCAATCTCTCAATAAGAATTACAGCAAAAATAAAAGTTAAAGGATTTATTTATTTCCTCGTGAACATCCTTGCCTGGAATCAATTTTGAAATGGGTCAATCACACTCTGATTATTACTAGTAACGAACCCCAGCTTCTGCCTATTGGCAGAAATGTTCTTGTTCTCAATCTCTCCTTCTCACTCCCTTCTTTCCCCTCCCCCCCACCTTCCCTCTCTCATTCTCCCTCCCTCTCTTCCTTTTTGAGCTCTTGATTGGACTGGTCTGCTATTACATTGATACATGCCTCTTTCTTCTCTCTCTTCTCCCTCTCTCCTCTCTTTCTCTTTCTTTCTCTCATTCTCTCTCCTTTCTACCCTCTAGCTAAAACTAAATAATTGAGTCTCATTCTAAAACCCACAGTTTACAACAGATGCTAAAAAACTAGAACTCAACATGTGAAGATGACCAAGATGATTCAAGACTCCATAAATGTTTAAATTTATACAAAGAATCTAGTCACTAATTTCAAATCTAAAGAAGTTTCAGCTTTCAGAGAGCAGAAAGAATAGACCAAGTTTATACAGCTCCAGGTTTAATTAACAGGTTCTGCTCAACATAGGGATCATCTTTCAATAATCAGAGGGCCTGCAAATTGGACTATGGAACCTGGGGAGAGGCAGATGGGGAACCATGTCATTAGAGGCTTTCAAGAAAACCCTGGGTAATGCGTTCTCCATTGTAAAGAGGGTTCCTTTACTGGACAATCGCTAACATAACCTTCATTTGTTCCTTCATTAGAAATAGCTTTTTAAAGAAAGCATTCAGCTACATGGAGAGCCAGCCGTGCAACAAGTATTGCACTTCATGCCATGAAGGAAGATTTGCAGATTAGTAGTTTGGAGACCTTAGGGAAATTAACAGCTGTGATACAAATCATTTCTATTCTGTCCCCACTTAGTTTCAACCAAACTGAACATGCAATATCAGACACTGAGAATGGAAAAGGAGACTTCTGTGTTTTGACAAAACACCCATTGGTGGGCAAGAAAAAAATTAAAGGAGAAAATACACGACAGAAGTGTCATCTATCTCCAATGCCCCAATCCTCAAAGCACAATGTTCCTGCTGCGTGGTATATTTCACAGCATGGTTCCACTTCCTCACCTTTTCATGTTCTTGAACAGTAGGTAATCAAGAAGACACTGAAGAAGATCCTATTCTCTGAACACATTGGCAGTCTCCCCAAGAGAAGCAAAGAACTGCACTTTCTACCTCATGTCTGCTCTGACTCTCAAGTCACCAACCTGCAAGTGGCAAGCTACCTGAGAAGCAGTGGAGGGCTTCAGAGACAAGGTTCAGCCATAAGATGGCATCAGTATTATTCATGTACATGATGGAAGAGACAGATGGGGGAGGGGGTATTCCTGTCATAGAAAGCATAGGTAATGGTGGAACTTATTGTAAAAGTGTATGTGGAAAGTGAAGATATGGGCCAAAAAGTATTAAGTGTTCCCTTGTTATGTAGTTCAGTATTTTGTAATTTTTTTAAACAACATCCTTATAAAAGCTCAATCACTAATAGAGTTGCTGCACCAAGAAAGCATGTCACCTGGGGTCTGAAGAGATAGTTAGCAAGAAAATCTATACTATCCTGGCGAAGTCACATGCAGAATATTGCATTTTGTTCAGGGCACCTCATTACCAGGCCAAAGCAGACAAATTGGAGGGAGTTCAAAAGCAAACAAGAAAAAATGATTAGGGGAATGGAGAATTGATCGAGGCAGGCAGATTAAAAGAAATGGAAATAAATGTAAGGAAGTGGGTTAAGTGGAATCCAGGGCAGCGACCTGCAGTCCACACACAGAGAATGAAGGCTAGGAATAGAACAGAACACTAGCCCTGGGGTCAAGCAAAGTGAGCCTGGAGCTTGAGAATGGCACTGGAGTTGAGGCACATGTGCAACAGAGAAGCACTTCACCACAGCTGCCAAGGTCTAACTGGGGAGTTTTTCCAAATCTAAAGGGCATGGCAGGGTACTTGAAAAGATTTCTCAGTCACAGAAAATATGCTAAGAGAGCATGAAGTCCAAGAGAACAGCTTCAGAAGTGTGGGAGCTCTGGATTTGAATCTACCTTTTGCCATATTCCAGCTGCATGATGCTATGTAGAAACTTTACCCTTTTCGGTTTTTTTTTTTTTTTTGTCAGTTGTGGGACCTGAACTCTGGGCCTGGGGCTATCCCTCAGCTCTTCAGCTCAAGGATAGCACTCTACCACTTGAGCCACAGAGCCACTTCTGGCTTTTTCTGCATAGATGGTGCTGAGGAATCAAACCCAGGGCTTCACACATGCAAGGCAAGCACTCTACCACTGAGCCACTTTCCAGCTTTGAACTTTACCCTTTCTGAAGATGCTCAGCTCTCACGGATGCTCTTACCTCAAGCTAGAATTTTCCTTCCATAGTTCCTCTCCTCAACATCCCACAAGACCCAAAAGAAGCATCATTTCTCCAGGAAGCTCTTAGACCTTCCTCCACATTAGCTGCCACTCTCCTGTCTTACCATGGATGGCTGCCATGTCATGGAGGCCAAGACAAGATGATCAAATGATCCAGGTCTTTTCCCATTGGACTCCCAATCTAGTCAGTGCCTAGCCCAAGACAAGTGAAGAAGGGAAAGGAAAAAAAGAAAGAAAGAACGAGAGCTTGTTAGATCTGTGCATAGAAAACAATCTGAGCCCTATAGGGAAGATGGATTTAAGTATGGCCTTAGGAGCTACAAAGCACCATAGAAGTTCTTTGTAAGCAATCTAGGGAGATGTGTTCTTGGTCACTAGAAGTTGAATTGTGAACACCCTCCCTTAGAAGAATGCACATATTGAAGTCACTATTTCTTATTTAGAAAGAAGATCATTGCAATTGTAATTAATGAATAGACAGTTATTCTGGAGGGGGGTGTGCCTGATCCAATATGACTGATATCCTCATAAAAACAAAGTTTAGAAGAATACCATGTGAAGATGAGGCTGGGATAGGAGGGAGGGAATGGAAGACAAAAGGAAATGCACTCATTACCTGACTTGTGGAATTGTAATCCCTCTGTACATCACCTTTATAATAGCAATAATTTTTTAAGAATAATGCTTCTTCACATCAAAGAGTGACCAAGATGATCAGCAAACCACTAGAAGCTAGAGAAGAGAAATAGAAAAAATTCTTCCTACAGTGCTGGAGGGATATCAATACCAAACTTCAAACTCTATTACAAAGCCATAGTAATAAAAACAGCTTGGTACTGGTACAAGAATAGGCCTGAGGACCAATGGAATAGAGGACACAAAAATGAACCCACAGACTCATAGCCACCTAATATTTGATATGGGAATTAAAAAAACAGCCTTTTCAACAAATGGTGTTGGCAGGATTGGCTATACATGTGCAGAAAATTGAAGCTAGATCCTTATATATCACCCTGCACCAGAATCAATTCTAAATAGATCAAAGATTTCAGTGTAAGACCAGATGCCCTGAAAATATTATAGGAAAGGATAGGGAAAACACAAGGGCTCCTTGGTATAGTTCAAAACTTCCTAAGTAAAGGTCTAGAAATAACAAATCAAAGAGCAGCTGGATAAATGGGATTGCATTACACTGCAGAGTCTCTGCATGGCAAAGGACATAGCTAGCAAGATAAACAGCCCACAGACTGGAAGATCTTTACTAGCTATGCATCAGATAAGGGTCTCATATCTAAAATATAATTAGAGTTCAAAAACTTAAACCTCCAAAAAACAAATCCTCAAAGTAACAACAATCCAATTAACAATCCACTCTTCTCTAAAAATCACTGATCCATATCAGATATCCACAATAAATAGATGGTGATATAATGATAGTAATGTCAGGTAAATTTGGCATTTCCTCCAAATCTCATGGTATCTATGCATTTATTTCCTAACAGTTCTACTGATTCTCTAAAAGAAGATTAGCCAGGTGCTGGTGGCTTACTCCTGTAATCATTGCTACTCAGGCAGCTGAGATCTGAGGATTGTAGTTCAAAGCCAGGCCAGGCAGAAAAGTCCATGAGACTTTTAGTTAGACCAACTAGCCACCAGAAAATTGGAAGTGGCACTGTTGCTCAAAGTGGTAGAGCACTAGCTTTGAGCAAAAGAGCTCAAGGACAGCACCTGAGTTCAAGACCCATCATCAAAAAAAAAATTTTTAAGTAATCTTGAAGATAAAGGAGAAGGCAAAAATTCCCAGTTCTAATTCCTCAGGCCACTGTAACACTGTATACCATACATACAGCAAGGAACCACACACTGGAAAAATCAGAATTTTAACAGTGTCCCAAAAGGTGAAAACTAACTAGAAGAAAGCGAGGGAAGGGGTGACACTCTCCAAAAAAGAAATGTACTACCTGGGCTCAGGTGGCTCACACCTGTAATCCTAGCCACTCAGGAGGCTGAGCTCTTGAGTATCAAAGTTCAAAGCCAGCCTCAGTAGGATAGTCCATGAGACTCATCTCCAATTAACCCCCAGGAAACTGGAAGTGGTGCTGTGGTTCAAAGTGGTTGAATGCTAGTTGTGAGCACAAAAGTTCAGGGACAGCTCACAGGCCCTGAGTTGTTAATCCTCCATGACAAAATAAAAAGATTTACAAAACTAAAATCAAATAAATGGGTTAAAGACTTAAAGAGATACTTCTCAGAAGAAGTAAGAATGGTCAATAGACACATGAAAAGATGTTCAACATCTCTGGCCATACAAGAAATGCAAATCAAAACACTTAGATTCCACTTCACAATAGTTAGAATGACCATTATCAAGAAAATAAACAATAACAGATGCTGGCAGAGATATGGCCAAAAGGGAATGCTATGACAGTGTTGATGGGAATGTAAACTTGTTCAACCACTCTGGAAAGCAGTATGGAGGTTCCTCAAAACACTAAACATAGAGTTTCCCTATTACCCAGCAATCCAACTTCTACATATTTATCCAGTTGACCACAAACCAGGCCACATTAAAACCACTAGCACAGCCATGTTCATTGCAGCATTGTTTACCATAACTAAGATATGAAATCAACACAGATGCTCCTAAGTGATGAAAAGATCAAGAAAATGTGCTATATAAATACAATGGAATTCTATGCTTCCATTAGAAAGAATGTCATTGCCCCATTCATAAGAAAATGGAAAGAATTGGAAAATATATATTAAACAAAGTTAGCCAGGCCCAAAGAAACATAGATTGCATGATTTCCCTCACTTGTAACAATTATAATGTGCCTATAAATCTACAAGTAACCCCAATGGATAGTAAAACACAAAAAAAATTATACTTGGACAGATAAATTAAACAGACTCTGAACATTCACACAGTGAGACCACAGGAAGATATTCTTAGGAGAGGATCACAAGGGCTCAATAACTATGTGCATATGATCATATACAATGACTGTATTGAAATGAATTCCAAGAAATAGAAACAAGAAGTTTTTATTGCATTTTTTTTGTTCTTTTTGCTGCTTTTTCCCTTTTGTCACTTTTTTTAAATTTCTCTAACCTTTGTCATGCATGTAAGTTAATTTGATTTGAGGAGATGAAGGGGAAGCACAGAAAGAGAGGGCAAAGAGTGAACTAATTCAGCTGTGATATACACTAGACAGTGTATTGGAAATGAAGTATACACGGATGGAAGGGGAATCAGGAGGGAAAAACTTGGAGAAAATGAGGAAAGAGGTGACAATATTTCAAAAGAAACATACTCATTACGTGACTTATGTAACTGTAACCCCTCTGTATATCACCTTTATAATGATAATTTTTTTAAAAAAAAAGGATATTTTTCCTCACCACCTTACAAAGAAGCAATCTGCCAACATCTTGAGCTCAGAATTCTAGAACTCTGAGACACTGTGTTAAGTTACTCTACTGTTAAGTCATGGAAGCCCTAGCACACTGCCCCTGAAAACATCATCTGATTTCCTCTACTACTCAGACCTGTGGCTGGGTTTTAATTGGACACATTCTCATCATGAAGAGAAAGCAGAAACTCAGAGCTGCAGAGGTTAGAGCCTTTATTGAACAAGAAGACAAACCTTACCTGAACCATTTGAGCCTTTGCATGCCTACATATCAGAAGCAGTACTAGATTCATGAGGAAAGAGGCAAAACTATTATGGGAAAACTGACTTATTCCCAGAGATGTGAACAGCTGTATCTTGAGATTCTCTCTGTCACTCATGATAAAAATGCATCTTCTTTCTTCTCTACCTCAAGTTTAATATCTCCTCCTCCCTGAGAGGAGGAATAACACCAACCCACACTAGAAATTCACTCAAGAAACCAATGAGACCTTCCAGGTACCTGCTTAAGGCAGAGCCTGGGTCTGGGAACTGAGCTTGCACATTGGCAGGAGCAGGGTCCCCACCCCTGCTTGGATGATGAGGGGATGAGAATTGAGTAGAATAGGGCTTAACTATAGCCAACTTCCACCTCCAAGTATGAACCTGAGAATCTTCCTCCTGCATCTTTGATCCTGGGACAGCAGGGATGGATACCAGTGCCTGAAAGTAAATAGAAGCAAGATTTCAAGATGAGATGACATGTGTCAACTGGGTACCTGGAAGAGTGTTTAATGGATGCCAGCAGTCCTTATTTTAGTTGAAGTAAAGCACTTTGGCAAACCAAAGGCAGGTCAGCCTTTGAAGTCTCCCCAGTTGCCTGGGTCTAGCAGATATCCCTTTAGATTAAGGTTAATAAAGTCTGGCATCTCTGTTACATAGATAAGGATATCAGACTCTTGAGGGTTTGTTTACAGCAAAGTTAAATCTTAATTCACTAAAGAAGTAACTGGGATCTGTTACCAGAAACATCCAGCAATGTCTCCCCGCAAGGTTACTCAAGTTTACATATCAGCCTCAAGCCAGGTCGTATCCACTCAACCCAGATCCCAAGTGTTTGTATATGAAGTAGCTCCCAGAAAGGTTTCTGGGCTGAAGGACTGGTTGTCTATGAATGATCCACTCATTGAGAGGTGATCGGATCGTGAAGGCTCTGACCTAATCCATGGATTAATCCATTGATGGATTCATAATTGAATGGACTATTAAGAGGTAATGAAACTGTGGAAGGGAGTGATTAGAAGAATAGAGTAACTATGTTAAATTGAAACTGCCTTGAGCAATTGTTTGAAGATGATATTAAAGACAGATGACAGATAAAATAGGTGGGTGGATGATGGATATGTAAGTAGATAGCTAGACAGACAGATAGATACATAGATAGTACAGAAAGAGAGACGGGGAGGGAGAGATAGATAGATAGATAGATAGATAGATAGATAGATAGATAGATAGATAGATAGATAGATAGATAGATAAAAAGCTTGCCCCTGCCTAACTGTTCTTCTCTCTGTCTCTCTACTTCCTGGCCACCATGAGGTGAGAGGCCTCCTTGACACAATCCTGCTGCCATGATATTCTTTCCTCACCTCAAACACAAAACAATGGAGTCAATAAATCATGAACTAAAACTTCTGGAGCCATGAGCCAAAACAAATCCTTTCACCCTTAGGTTATTTTCTCAGGTACTTCATCATAATGGTGAAATATTAACCCACCAGGAATGAACACGGGATTTTTTTTCAGGCAGCCTTTGATTTTTAGCCAGTCTTATCTCAAAGGAAATGCATACCTCCCAGGATATTCATCCTGTAAGTCACAGACTTTCCATCAAATAGAACCATTCTGGATCCCATTGGTCTCTGTTACTCTTTAACACAGGGATGGACCAACTCAGCCCATCTTCTGTTTTGGTAAATATAGTTTGATTAAAACAGACATGCTCTTTTGCTAATGTGTGGTGCTTGACTGTTTTCATGATAAGCAATGGCGTTAAATACTTAGAACCAAGAGAATGTGCCTCACAGAACCAAACTATTTACTTTCTAGTTCTTTACAGAAAAAAAAATTTGTTGATCTGTGGCCTATGACCTGATTTACGGGTCAGAGAAAGCTTTGAACTCAAGCGCTACAACCTGTCAACACTGTAGACAAGACATTCACGTTTCTGACTTAGAAAGAATGGCAGTACCTACATCGTGAGACTGTTGCAGAGATGAAATAAAACGAAGTGCTTGCTAAGGTGCCCAGCAGGGAAAGAGAGACAAAGAAACAGAGTTCACACACACACACACACACACACACACACACACACACACACACACACACACACACACACACACACACACATCAGTAGATACTGGACATGCTGTCCTTCCCAAGTCTCCCTTCGCCAGCCCTGTGTTCCACAGCTCCAGGGGCTGCCTCTTCCTTCAAGCTGGCTTTCTTTTCCCTGGGCCCCCCTCAGCAACCCTTCTCCCATTATTCTCACACTCTCACTTGTGGCCTCCTGATTCCACAGCCATTACCAACAGGGCCACCTCTCCCTGGCCCCATCCACAAAAGGGAAAAAGCAGCCGCCGCCACATGTAGCCACAGCTGCCAGTGCTGGGAGCGAGATCTGTCAGCACGTCCTGAAATTCTTTTGGAAGTTTGACAGGATTAAGGGGATTAATACATTAAAGCATTATTAGAGCATTCACAGGGGATTTTCAAAAGACTTTACACTGTGATCTATTTGTCCTGTTACATAAAACTCGCATTAATAGGCTGATAGCAGGAGGAGGGGGGAGATCTGTGGAATCAATAACCTTATTTTTTGGTAAACACATTTAGCAGGCTGAGCTGGTCATTAAGGCCTGCAGACCCTCCCAGGGAGCACATCAACAAAATTACCCCTGGAGAACCCATTGGCCAATTAAGCTAAAGGCCTGTCTGGATCCTCAGGCTGTCTAATGGCAGGGGGCAAGAGAGACAATGGCCACCTTCCACCCTCCTTGGCTCACCCCTGAGTCACACTGACCCCAACACCTATCTCCCTGAGTCCCTGCTGCCAGGCAAAGGGAAAGCTTGGTGGCAGCATTGCAGGGCTGAGGGGTGGGCTCATTGCAGGGGTGAGGGATGGGCTCTCTGCCACAGTGCATCCTGGGTTTCCTGCACAAAAGAAGGGATGCCCACAGAGAGGGTTGTGTGGGGCATAGCCAGGATCACCCTGCGGGTATAGCTACAAAGAGATCTTTCTCTTTGTCCTCTTACCCTAAGAAGGTGGATACAGAGCTATCCATTCTGCTACCTCGGGAGCCTAGTTAATTTCCTCAGTGGTGCCCTCCATTCCTTACCATGGCCACAAACTGCAAAAAAATAAAAACAAATTAAAAATTAAAAAAGGAAGGTAGCTTACACACGGGTCACACTTGGTGAAGGCCAGAGCTTATTCTAAATATGGTGTGTGCGTTCGTTCAGTGAGGAATTTCAGCAAACTTTGATTCTGATTCTCTTCTATCACATACCAAAACAGGAAAACTAAGAGGTGACAGCAATTAAGTTCTTGTCCTTAGTCATAAAGTTGTAAAGCAACAGATCTGGGATTAACTCCAGTTTTCAGATTCCCACCATAAGACCAAGATTCTACATGCACCAATCGATCCAGCTAACAATCACAAAGACTGCCTCAACCTACTGAGCAGTTACCCACTCTCTAAGAACTTGTGTTGTGATGCTTAATCCTTGGAGAAGCCATTGACACAGATGTGGTTATGTTACTCTATCCACTTTTTATTTTAAAAACAGACAAAAAAAAAAAAAAACCCTGAGGCTCAGAGAGTCAAAAAAGCATCTGAGCCAGAGTCACGTGATTGGCAAGTATTGGAGGTAAGATTTAAAAGGCAGGCAGGCCTGGCGCTGGTGACTCATGCCTAGCTATTCAGAAGGCTGAAATATGAGGATCATGGTTCAAAGCCAGCCTGGGCAGAAATGTCTGTGAGGCTCTTACCTCTAATAAACTACACAGAAAAGGCCAGAAGTGGTACTGTGGCTCAAGTGGTAGAGCACTAGTCTTGAGCAAAAGATGCTCACAGGGATAGCATTGGTGACCCAGTCCTAGCACAGGGCCTTAGTTAGCCAGAGGAGTCAGTGCCAGAACCAACCATAGAACACATACTGCACACACTGGAAATGCACAGCCCATGCGGCTTCTGGGTAGCAAGATTTATTCCCCTGGCTACTACCAACACATCCCTAGACTTAGGCAGACCCTGGATGAGATCTTTGCTAACAGAATTACTATGGATTCTCACACTGAAAAAAAAAAGCTGAGGCTCACAGAGAGATAGGACCTGTTAAAACCACACCTAGGATATATGGGCCTAAGAGTTAAAATCATTTTTTTCTCTTCTTTAGATTGTATTACTCTTTTGTCACAGTGCAAATGCAAGCATTCACACACACACACACACACACACACACACACACACACACACACACACACATTTCTGGAATGCAATATACTCTTTCTCATTCCTGGGCCTTTTCAAAAGTAAATCCCTCTACCTGATATATTCTTGACCAAGCTTTGTCCTTACATTCTTCACCTTGCTTATTCCTACTTATCCTTAGAGTCTCACAAAAGCTGTTGCTACCCCTAGGAAGCCTTTCCCTGGCCTCAAGGTTGAGTTGAGTCACCAAAACCTTCACAGCACGCCTTAGGCTCTCTTTTCCATCAGTACTCTACAGTGGCATTGTAGTTACCTGCTCTCTCTTGGACTAGACCTCTTAGACACTGGGTCTGTAATTTGTCCACTTTGGCTTGCCTATACCTGGCTCATAAATAAGTACTGAATACTTGACCACATTATACTATTTTTATACATTCATCCACACTGAGCCTTACTAATTGAGATATGAAATTACGTTCTCATTGTTGATTATGTCACTTAGCTATTGTTGAGAAACAGATTACACCCAAAACTAAGTGGCTTGAAACAGCAACCAAATTTTTATTACCATAGTTCATGTGGATCAGGAAACCAGAAACAACTTAGGTGGGTGGTTTTGGCTTGGGGTTTCCCAGGGAACTGTAGTCAAGATATTATGGGCCTGGGCTGTAGTCTTGTGCAGGTTGGACTGGGATGCAGGATCTGCTTCCAACATGGCACAGTCAAATGGTCACTGGCAGAAGGCCCACATTTGGAGGCCACAGGGGCTTCTCTGAGCTATAGCTTGAGTATATTCATGGCATGACAGTTGCCTTCTCCAGTGTGAGTGTTCCAGTGATGATCAAGGGGAAGCCAAACTTTTTTCTTCTTGGTCATGGGGCTTGAACTCAGGGCCTGGGTGCTACTCCTGATCTCTTTTGCCCAAGACTAGTGCTCTACCACATTGAGCCACAGTGCCACTTCTGGGGTTTTTTGGTAATTAATTGGAAGATAAGAATCTCACAGGGATTTTTCAACCACAATCCTCAGATCTCAACCTCCTGAGTAGCTAGAATTACAAAACACTTCTTATGACCTACTCCTCAGATATCACCAATTCCAATTCTCCTATATTCTCTTGATGAGAATCATCAGTGAGTCCACTCAATAAAGTGTGGGGCCTGGCACTCCACATGGAAAGATTTTGCGTCTCACAATGCTGTAGCAAGGATCCTGGATTGGGGGAGGAGGGCGGTGGAGGGAGGGGAAGGGAAGGGGGAGGCCCTTTCCTTTTATATCCATCCTCGTAGCCAGCCAGACCTCAGCATTTTGCATCAGAATATCCTTGCAAGGGATATTTGTGTCTACATTTCAGAGCAAAAAATTTATAAACACTTAGAAGCTAATAATACCCAGTCCTTTCTCCTTGACAACCTCAGCTTTTGGTAGGGATGGAAGGAAACAGAAGTAGCTGACCCTGAGGAAGGGGAGCTTTCCAGAACTGTATGATAATGAGATCTTTTATGGATTCTTTCCTTCCTGATTCCAACTCCAAAGAGTAGCCGTGCCCTATGCTCACATGCACATGTGACCCCCAACATGGAAAGTGCAGATGCTCACACAGGTGACCACTAAGGACTGAGGCTCACAGACCCCTACTGTTAGAGGTCTCTGTAACATAGCTCACCTCCAGTGACAGGATGGACACGAAAGACAATAAGACTGGACTAGCCCATAGCTTCCTAACACCAACGTTGCCTAGCCCTTTACAGGAAAGCAGTCTAAAGTTCCTGTGCATTTGTAGATGCCTAGCACCCCCCACCTCTGCCTATTCTAAAATACTTGTATTAAGCTTTCTTGAAATTCAAGAGAGAGAGAGAGATGAGGGAAGGAGGGAGGAAGAGAGGGAGAGATGAAGGTACAGAGGGAGGGAGGGAGGGAGGAAGGAGGGAGGGAAGAGGGGAATGAATGAATGAGGGAAGGAAGGAAGGAAGGAAGGAAGGAAGGAAGGAAGGAAGGAAGGAAGGAAGGAAGGAGGGAGGGAGAGAGGGAAAGAAGGAAAGGAGGAGGAAAGGAAAGAAAAAGGGGAGGGAAGGAGACTGAAGGAAAGAGAAGAGGGGAGAGAGACAGAGGGAAGGGAACAAGAGAGGGGATTGGAAAGAACTGTAAGTTTCTTTAAGCCCTACAGGATGCCAGGAAATTGGTGCACAGGTTCTCATTTAATCCTCTTGGTGAAAGCACATATTCCCATTTTACAGATGGCAAAGGGAACAGAGATCTACCGAATTCCTTCTACATGCCAACAATTTTTCTGCCACTGTGGAATCTTCCTGCCACTCTGGAATAAGGATCTTCCATTCATGTATTAAAGATCAGGGGGAGAAAACTCAGAGACGTTGAACAAGTAGCCCAAGACGACACAGTGGGGTGAGTCAGCATCCACCCAACCTCTCTTGGCTATTGCTCCTCCCTGAGGAATTCTCAAGGCATGAGTCTGTAAAACATACCACCACCTTTCTAGAAAGGAATCAACCTTTCTCCCCTGCCGGTGGTGCCCCATCCTATCCTCATAGCTCCCAGAGTTACCTGGGATGGGTTGTTGAAGGAGGCCAGAGATGAGCAGGCAACAGTGACTGCTGGAGTAAGGACAGCAGAGCCACCGTCAGCTACTCAGAGCAAGTCTGCTAATTTGACAGGATTAGTGGGATTAATACATTAATGCATTATTAGCACTTTTATAGGAGATTTTCTAAGAGTTGAGCGCTGTGATCCCTATGTCCTGTTATATAAACCGGCAGTAATTGCTTTAATTGGCCTATTGTTGTGGATGGGAGCAGACAGGGAACAGGCCTGATTATCTTTTAGTCTGTGGTTCCCAGTCTGGCCACAGATCCTAGCCAAAGCCCAGAACATTTAGGGAAACTGAGTCTGGATGTGTCCCACCCCTATTTTTTTTTTAAATCCTGCTCTATGAGAAGTCCAACACCAAATCCCTCTGGTCCCCACACTGTAGAAAAGAAAGAAGTCTGGGTGTGGAACTCAAAGCCTTGATTCCAGCCTCAACCATGCTGCCTACAGACCATTCAGACCCCAGAGCCTCCATGTCTGCATCTGCCAACGGGCATGATAATTATAACTACCTTATGCGGGTGCCAGGAAAAATGGAATGAGTCACTGTGGATGAATATGCTTTGTCAACTGGACAGGCCTGTGCTCATGGAAGGGAGGGTTATAATTTTGTAGGGGGGTTTGTGTTTACGTGGTTATCTGTTGGGATGGAATAAGAATGGCCCCTGGAGGGAGAATGGGTGAACTGAGCAAAGAGGGCCTGGGAGACATTGCTAGTCACAGCACAGCCCGGCTAGCCAAAGGCAGCCAGTTGAGAAAGAAGCCAGCAGCACCAGCTTGGAAGGCCCAGACATCCAGCGTCCCTCCCACTGGCTGAGTGGCAGGTCACACAGGAAGTTGCCCAGCAACTGTGGATCCTGGCTCCTTAGAGTTTAATTTGCTTTGCTAATTAAGCACCTGGGTTGGACCCCCTACTGGAGGTGTGAGTTTGCAGCTTTATGGATGAGAATAATAATAGAATACGAGAATCACAGCTTCAGAAGTGTCCTGGAATCTTTTTTTTTTCCCTTGAAATAAATAAACCAAACATCCTTTATCCTCCTTTCTATACAAATACAGGCTAAAAATAGGCGAGATTGCAAGAAAGATGGAGCCAGAGGCGTCTGTGCTCTTGGACTCCAATACAACAATCAGACACTGGGAAGCCTAAGCTGAGTTAGGGATCTCAGCCATAGAGCAAAGAGAATGGAATGTTTTCTCTTCATGAAGAGATCTAAATCACCTAGACTTGTCAACCAGTCCAGGAAGCGTGAAGAACAGAAATAAGATGCCATGGACAAATATTTTGGTCTGTCTCAATGTGATCAAAGAGTTAGATGGCAATTTCTGCCCTCCTGGTTAACATGATGGAAGAATATGACTAGCTGTGGCCAATGCATTTAAAGTGGTAAGCGCCATGCGGCACTATTGAGCTAGTCCGTTAATGATCACTGAGTCTCTTCTTTCCTTTCTCAGCAACTGGAACTACTTGCACTGGCCGCTCTTCTATTGACCTATGACTGAGTGAATCCCACCCTCCAACTCCACCACCTTCACCCTCTCCCAACAACCAGCTACAGACGCGTAGCAGGAACATAAAACAAATCCTCATTATTTTAAGCCTCTGAGAATTTGAGCTTATTTGTTATCAGAATACAACCTACTCTACCTTAACTAATATTTTAAAACATTAAATTAAATTAACTTCATTGTCAGGGATCAATGAACATCAGCAGAATAGCAATAACTATATATATATATATATATATATATATATATATATATATATATTTTTTTTTTTTTTTAAAGACAGGTAAGCACTGGTGTCTCAATGCCTGAAATCCTAGCTATTCAGAAGGCTGAAATCTGAGGATTGCAGTTGAAAGCCAGGCCAGGAAAGAAAGCCCATGAGACTGACTCTTATCTCCAATTAACTACCCAAAACACCAAAAAGCTAGAAGTGAAAATGTGGCACAAGCGGTAGATTGCTAGTCCTTGAGCAAAAATGCTCAAGGACAGTGTCCAGGCCCCAGGACCAGGACCAAAAAAGAAAAAGAAAAAAAATCCATCCCAACTAAGGGATTTAATTTAAGCCAGAACCACTGCCTCTGAACATGAAAAGCAATGAAGACTTTGGAGAGTTTTCCCAGAATTTCTCTGCAGCTAACTTTTGCTTCTTGGTCCAGATACTGCAAGAAAGGAGCGCTGTGTGTGTTTTACATGCATTAGTCACAGTCCTGGATGTTGGCCATTGGAACTGGCTTCACATTTTAGTACTTGCATCTGGACCAGACAGATAGAAACCTAGCTATAATGAGTTTGCCCCTTGTCCATGACATTTGTGCTTTGTAGGGGGGAAAATGAGAGGGGGAAAAAACCCTAAAACTCTAAAGTCTGTTTGCTTTCAGCACAGTAGCTATGATGAGGTCTGGGACACTGACTAGGATTTAAACATCCCCTCCCAACAACACCCAGGAGAGAAGTTAAAGATGAATCAGGTACTTTTCAGAATCTTTGGTGTTTTCATCAAAATTTGCTTTTTTTTTCTCTTTCCACTAATAAATTGCCTGGCCTGAAATGAAGGTAGAAAACTCTCAGGACAAATGCGGAGGTCCTTGTTGAGGGAAAAAAATAAGTCTGAGCTGGCTCCATAGGCAGGCATTGGGCAATCTGCCTCACACATTATCTCCTTCTGTCTTCACATTAATTCTTCAAAGTAAGTATATGAATTCTGTCTGGGAGAAAGGCATTCAAAGATGTCAAATGTTGAGAAACATCAGGGCCAGGATATTAACTCAGGCTTGCCAATCTAGGAAATCCATGTTTTTCCTTCTATACCACACTGCCTCGACCTCCATGATTAAAGTTAGAAGCTATTAACTGAGTATGATGGGCCCATAATTTATTTTGTCAAAGGAACAGTATGGCACTGTGGGGAAAACAAACAAACAATAGGATACAGAATTAATCAAACCTACAGTCAAACCACCGTTAGGAATTTTGTGATCTCTTATGAGTTATAGTTTGCAAGGAATTTCTGCTTCCTCAAAGGGAGGAGGAACCAAAAACAGGTCTTCAGTAATAATAACTGTGTAACTGGATAAATGGTGATGGGACCAAGTCTGGCAAGGACATAAACCCATCATGCTTTGATGGAGGTGGAATGGGATAGAAGGAAATTGATGACAACTGCTTTTGACGGTGTACTGAGCAGACCTCACTAACAAGGTGTCTAAAATAAGATACAATTAACAAGAAAAAGACAGAAGATTTAGATTTGGAGCACTCCAAGAAGAGAGCGTGGCAAGTATAAAGGCCTAGGTTTGGACAACACCTACTTTGTTTGAGGGAGACACTAAAAGACCAATAGTGCCAAGTATGATGATGCATACCTGTAATCCCAGCTACACGGGAGGCATCAGTA
The DNA here is from genome assembly GCF_024711535.1 of Dipodomys merriami. Classification (NCBI taxonomy): domain Eukaryota; kingdom Metazoa; phylum Chordata; class Mammalia; order Rodentia; family Heteromyidae; genus Dipodomys; species Dipodomys merriami. The sequence goes on from NW_027202382.1 coordinate 35,012,502, forward strand.
GAAAAATCACAGCTCAAGGCCAGCACAGTCAAAAAACATGAAACCCTATCTGAAAAAATAAGTAAAAGCAAAAGGCAGTGGAGTATAGCTCAAATGGTAGAGCACTTAGCAAATACACTAGCATTAGCAAATACAAGGCCCTGAGTTCAAACCCCAGTGCTGTCTCTCTCTCTTTCTCTCTTTCACATACACACACACACACACACACAGACCACACACACACAAAAGAAAAGGTTTGGCTTGCATACGTTATATACCATAAACACATGTAATTTTTGACTAATTTGACTAAAATAATTGTAAGACCACTGGTGAGGAAAAGTAATGAGCAAAGGAAAAGTGGCAAGGGGGAAGATAGGGCAGAGAGGACAGCTTCAAGAGCTGATGGAAGAAATGGGTAAATCCCACTTTGCCATTTACTTGTTCTCAAACTTCAGGAACCCATCAATTTTCAGGACAGAGCCTCTTCACCAATGAAATGGCAATAAATAAGATAATACCTGAATAAGCAAAGTTGGTTATTCCACATAAGGAGCCTACGCTAACAGTGTATTTTTAAAGGAGATGCTACTTGTTACAACAGGTAAATTCCTTATTGCTGATGTTTCTGGTTAGCAGGTGGCTCTCTGCAGATCTCACCAACCTAGGTTTCTTCCATCTTGTGGCTCTACCATTCCTGACCACCTCAGCCCTCTGAATCTTGGCTCGTGAAAGAGAAAAGCTGATGTGCAGAGAAGGAATATTCTCTCCTTAAATACCTTTATCTTAAAATGACACACAATGCTTCCACTAACTATTCAGAAGGCCTAGTTGCACATTCCTACTTCTTTGCAGGGGATGTTGGGAAATGTAGTCCTGTAGTCTAGAGTTCGCCATTTTCCAGAGGTGGGGGGGAGAGGGTAAACCTGCACACAAAACACAAATTCTGATAAAAATCAATGCACAAATACTATAGGAAGAGAGTTTTCTCTGGTTCATTAGTGTTTCTATACAAGCATGGAGACATAGTACATGCCCATCTCTAAGTCACAAAGCCTGGGACTCAGGCTTCTGGCTCTAATTTTTTTTTTCTACTATAAGGGCTTTAAAAAAAAGGCCTTAAACTTGCTGGGTCTGCTTGCTCAAGCTTGGCACTCTACCACTGAAACAATACCTCCAACCTTTCTTTTGGCTGGTTAATTGGAGATAGACTCTCAAATTCCTTTTCTTCTTGGGTTGGCTTCAAACTACAATCTTTCAGGTCTTAGGTTCCTGAATAGGCAGGTAGTCATCAAAGCTTTCCTTGCCCATTCTGGACCTCTGTTCCTTCTCTCCCCTGTCTGGAGGGGATAATGGTAACTGTTGAATCTCAGAGGTCTTTTTTCACCCATGAAAATCCGTGACTCCATGAGGCAGAAAACTTTCCTTGTCCTCTGGTCATTTCCTGTCTTTCCTTGGACAGGAAGTTGCCTTTGTGGATCTTGCCAGTTTGACCACCAAGTGGGTTAGGGTTTGAGAAGAGGTGGGTCTAATATAGTGAGCAATGTGTATTTCTAATGTAGAGGCCAGGTCCCAGTGGCTCACACCTGTAATCCTAGCTACTAAGGAGACTGAGATCTGAGGATGGTGGTTCAAAGTTAGCTCAAGCAGGAAAGTCTGTGAGACTCTTATCACCAATAAACCACTCAGAAAAAAAAAAAAAAGCTATAAGTGGCACTGTGGCTCAAGTGGTAGAGTGTTAGCCTTAAGCACAAAGCTCAGAGACACCACCCAGACCCTGAGTTCATGCCCCAGGACCTGACAAAACACAAACAAAAACAGAGACCACCTGCCTGCACATCTGGTGACCTTGTCCCTGAAGGCTCTTCTACAAGGGGAATTTTTAAATTCTCTACCTTCTATTGAATAGACATTGAGAAGTCTGTTTCCAGGGAATTCCTGGGAAAGGCAGAAGAGAGAGCAATCAGGGCTACTGAGAAGAGAAGAGACAGACATTCAGAAGAGGAGCTCAAGGTAAAGAAAGGAAGAGACGTCTGGCCAAAAGGTCAAAGTACAGAGAAGAAGGGAATGGGGAAGAAGAGAATCCAGATGGCCAGGATAGACAGGAGTAGAGATGCAAAGAGAATGGACAGACAGACTGTTCTTCTAGGATACAAATGCAAGCTTCTTAGCCCCAGCAGTGAGATAGAGATGCAGAGTCACCATCCCAGGCAAGTGCTTGGGAGACAGATGGTAGTAAGTTCTGGGAGACACGATTCCAATCAAGCCCGCTGAAATGGATGTTGGCAAGTTCTGGAGGCAGCAAAGCGTGGGATTGGGAGAAGGTGGGGGGCGGGGGGGCAGCGAGGGCACCACAGAACAGGTTGGGGAGCTTCTGCCAGGGGCAGAGCAAGCAGGGCTGCTGAGGAGATGGCAGCAGCCTGGCCTCAGCAGGACGGAGCCCTCCACCCGCCCTCCTGCTGCAGTTGGACTCACCTGACAGTGGAATGAGTAATGAGTTCATTAAACCTCCAGTACCTGCTCCTGAAAAGAAGATGAATGTAGCAGAGAAAGGCAAGGCACGCGCCTGGGCGGGCGTGGGACACCCACAGCAGCCCTGGCACCCTGCTTAGAGAACACTCCACATAGCTGCTTATCACGTTCAGGGGCAAGCCTAAGGCATGGGCCGGCCTAGCATCCAAAGCCTTCTGTGTAGCTTACCACGACTCAGGAGGCGATCGTCCCAAGGAACCACTCAACCTGCATGTCCTTCCTCTCCTCCTTAGTGTGACCCAATGGTAAGTGCCTTGCTCGCTTCCTCTGTGAGGCTTCTATTGGGCAGCAGTGCCGATCGTCACGCCTCTGTGACAAGTGCATGCCAAGGCACTGAGCTAACAAAGTGGCCACTGTGTATAATACCCATTCCCACCGCCGCCGGGCTGCTCCTCATGCCCGCTCCTCCTTCATCCCTAGGCTCCATACATACGAAGCTGGCCTAACACAGGCAAGGCAAGCACAGGTTTCTCTAATCAGGGAGTCAACATGAGATGATGCTTGTTTGGCAGCGTTCTAGAAGAAGTTGGCACAAGATTTCAAGAGACCAAACAGGCTCTGACCACTCAAATGAATGAGTGTCAATTCAAATGGACAAATCTTATGCCCAGCTCACCCTTCTTCACCAGGTGACCTTGATCAAGTGGCATTCCCTCTCCTAGCTTCAGTTTCCTCAGGTGGACATTGGAGATAATCATCTTATCTATGACATTGAAGGACAACAAGAGATCATGAAGATTTGGGAAAGGAATCCTATGGCATGGGATTCTGGGACTTGGGCAGGGTTCTTGGTATAGATTTTGGAATATATGGGTGACTGATTAACTAGCTAGTTGTTTGACATGGAAGAAAGCAAAGATGGAAAGGGGGAAGCAAAGAATCCGAGGGCTGATGAGAAGACCAGACCCTATTCAAAATATTGGCTGCTAGGGAAAGATCTGGAGTACAGGAGTCAAACTTTTAATAACAGGAAATGTTGATATTGATATTCCTGGACACTTTTGTTGCCACAATACAGGCCAGCTTGGTGGTTACCAAACCTTTATAGCTCACTTTATGCTCATAAGTGAGTTTGAGTAGAAATCAAGGAGCAGATATGAGGTTCATATCTTGAAACAGGAATGCACGGTACAGAAAGACCACCCAGAAAATGAGCCAACTTGGTGGAAATAGAAACTCATACTCTAGAGTATGTGAGCATCATGTCCACAGCACAATACACCCTGCCCCAGGATCACAGATACTGCAGGGAAGACTCAACTTCCACAATGTTGTGGGTTAATCTGATGGAGCTGCTAAGATCAGCATGAGTCCTGCTGATACATGGGTAATATGATAATATTGTTCAGCACACAGTAGGACATATATAATACATGCGTTAATAATAAAGTGATTGCTGTGGTCTTGAGTCTAAACAATAGGTTGGGAGTTGTTGAGTGATCTAATTAAAGTCTTAGGCATTGTCCCGTGTCCCTTTGGTACCTGTAGGCAGCCCTGTGTACCTTCAGAAACTGGGTGCTCACCCCTACTTCAGAAGCCAGGTTGACAACTCAGGCTGCTATGAGATCCATCTCGGGTTAGATACCCAGATCCTGTGCCTCCACCCACTCACAAGCCATAATGCTGTTACCTCTTATTTGTCATCTTTTGAGTCCAATTTTAGTTTTCATTGTCACCAGACAGTTTGACAACATTTTTCCAGCTGTGTAATTTTTCCTTATCAGTTTTGCAGGCTTTTAGTTGGCCCTGCTGGTATCTTTCAACTTTATCTCCAATTCCACACACATTAATGAGCAAGAAAGAGAGAGAGAGAGAGAGAGAGAGAGAGAGAGAGAGAGAGAGAGAGAGAGAGAGAGAGAGATTTGCAGCCAAAGTTACCTGAAATGTTTAAAAATATAACTTGTGAGGCAAACCCACATGCTTTTGTCCTGGAGTCTATCTCTCCCTTTTTATAAACCACTATCTAAAAGCAATGATGCATAGAAACCGGTTAGAGCCCAGTGGCAGAAGGCCTGAGTTCTGATCACAGCACTACCCTCACTGGCTACATGGCTCTGAGCAAGCCTCCCACCCTCTCCCACCTTCTCAGGAAATAGGATACATAGCGGATATTGCAAGTGGATTAAAGTACTTTGAGTGCTGACACCGATACCTGACAATACTTATGTTCCATGAGGAGCCAGGTTTACAGAGAGACAGCAAAGAGCTCCCAGTCTAAGGGAATACAAGCAGAGATATTTGATCCCTGTAGCCATTTAGTCCCCACCTGCACTTCCAAAGTCTGAGTTTGAGTCCCTGCCCCAGCACCCAGGAGAGTTATTCACCTTGTATAGAAAGGTCATTCACCTTTTTAAGATGTGTGTAGTGTGTGGGACTATATGTATGGCAGAAGGGAGAAAAAATGGAGGGAAAAGAAAGAGAGAAAGAGAGGGAAAGGGAGAGGGAGACAGAGATCATTAAGTCTAATTTACAGTGGACCTCCAGTTATATAGTCTGGAAGCATCCCTGCTACTTGGTATACAAATCTTTCTCAGAAACTGGACTGGCCTAGACAGCTACCCATGGAAAAGTGGCGAGTGGTGGCACACAATACAGAATCCCGTGGCCTGGATTCCAAATTCTTATCTTGAGAAGAACCAAAAGACATGAGAAGCCCAGCACTGTGGGCCAAGCTCCATCAGAAGCACCTCTTCTGCCTTCCACAGTTTGCCACCTCTCCACTGCCCAGAGTCCCCGCAGGCTCCTCTTCTCTGCAGGCCCACCCTCTACCCTTCATCTCCTCAACCTCAGAAATTCTGCCCTCCCATCAAGTTCTTGCTGAACACTAGCAATGATCAGATATGTTTTTGTAACTCTTCACACGATAACATGATGGCCCATTTTAACAATGAGAGAGACCAAAGTTTTCCAGCTGAAGTTTTTCATCCAGTGTCATGGGGAGATGGTCTCCTGCTGCACATCTGATCTTTTGCTGCCATGCTGCAGCTGCTACATTTGTACAGCCATTTCCCTTTTGAATCCCATCACCATAGAAAGTCTATCATCTAGCACTTGATCAGGCTCCTTATAGGCAGCATATCCCCAGCTCATATCCTTCCTCTAGGCCACCACCTGCTTCCTCCTTAGTACTATCAGCAGCATGGGGGGAGCAAGGGTGTTGGTGTGCTCAGCATTACTTTCCTCCTTCCCCTCTGTCACTTGGATCACATGATTGGGGCTAGAAGATGCCATTTCAAATCCCTGGAAACCCTCGTCCTGAAGGATACGAATGTGACTTAAGACAGGCCAACTGCAGCCCTTCCCAGATTATTTAATTGGATTCTCTATGTGTTGTAGTTACCTGGGGAGCCGGGCCTGTGTTCTCCACTTTCTCAGGGATCATCGACAAAGTGCATTCCCTCATTCTCCCTGCATCCTGATGAAGCCCTGGAACTGTTTATCTTGAATACAATATCAACAGATGTGCTATGTGTATAATCACCTTCTGCCCCAGACAGTAATGGAATAGCCAAATCATTAGCATCATTTGTCCTCCTGGGGCAATGGAGACAAGTCCATGAGCCTTAGAGAAGAGTCACTCAGCCACGGGGTGCTGGAGTGACTGTGTGGAGCAGAGTGATGCCTGCCCCATACTACACTTAGGGCATGACAAGAAATCAACTCAGCACCAAGAAGCTGCAGTGTTGAGATTTTTCAATATGGCCTGTGCAGACCAATGAAATACACACATGCATAATTTCTGTTTCTCTACAGCCTATGGCCAATAGATATATTGGAAAGTGATTATGGAAGACCTTATGTGTCTGTGATTTGTCAGTGACATAAGGCCAGTAAAGAATTCAAAGAGGGGCAAAGGAGGAGGCTGCAATGCTTGATAAGAAATGTACTCATTATCTTGCCCATGTAATTCTAACCCCTCTGTACAGTATTTTCACAATAAAAAAAAGAAAAAAAAAAAGAATTCAAAGAGGGGGCTGGGAAGGTAGCTCAGTGGTAGAGCGCTTGCCTTGCATGCATGAGGCCCTGGGTTCAATTCCTCAGCACCACATAAGCAAAAAAGAAAAAAGCCAGAAGTGGTGCTGTGGCTCAAGTGGTAGAGTGCTAGCCTTGAGCTGAAGAGCTGAGGGACAGCGCCCAGGCCCAGAGTTCAGGCCCCACAACTGAACCAAAAAAAGAATTCAAAGAGGTGTGATTTCTAGAAGAAAAGGAATGAAATGGTTTAAAACTAAAAAAGATCATGTGCTAAGCACCACTTTGGACCAGACACTACACTCACTTCATCCTCCAAAAATACATGCCCATTTCACACACAAAGTAACTAGTTCCCCAGAACTCACCCAAGAGTCAAATTCACACCCGTCTTGCTCCAAAGCTTGAGATCTTTTTACTGATCTGTTTTCACTATTAAGAATTAGTTTAGCCAGGCCCAAAGAAACATAGGTCCCATGGTTTCCCTTATTTGTAATATCTAGTATATGTATGAGTCAAGTGGAAAAGGTCAGATAATGTGATGTCAGGAAAATGAACCCTTAGATATGTATTTTAATGTTTTTTTTCTTTCATGAATGTGTTTCTAACGCATTTATAAGATTATCTCTTTGTTGCTTTGTATGTCCCTCCCCCACAGTATAACCCCTGCTTTCACTATATTTGAAGTTAGTATAACTTGTGGAGGAGATGGGGGAAAACCAGTTGTTTAAGGATACAGGTGGACCTGTTGCAACAATGAGAAGTACAAGTTGTCATGTCCAAAACGAGCTTTACAACGTCGGTGCAGGGGGGGAGGGGGGGAAGCGGGGGAAGGAGAAGGATTGGGATTGGGGGGGAGGGGGGAGGCTGGGAAGGGATGTGAAGGGTAAACAAAGGAGGAGGCTGCAATGCTTGGTAAGAAATGTACGCATTATCCTGCCCATGTAATTGTAACCCCTCTGTACAGTATGTTCACAAATAAAATAAAATTAAATTTAAAAAAAAAAGAATTAGTTTAGCCAGGAACTAGTGAATCACACCTGTAACTACTAATTACATAGGAAGCTGAAACTTGAGGATCACAGTTCAAAGCCAGCCCAGCAGTGAAGTTTGTGAGATTGGCATCTCCTGTTAACCCCCAAAAAGCTGGAAGTAGAGCTGTGGCTCAAGTGGTAGAGTGATAGCTCAGGGACAGCACCCAGGCCCCAAGTTCAAGCAGAAAGAAAAAGAAAAGAAGGGATGGAGGAAAGAAGGGATAGAGGAAGGAAGAGATGGAAGAATGAAGGAAGGAAGGAAGAAAGGAAGGAAGGAAGGAAGGAAGGAAGGAAGGAAGGAAGGAAGGGAGGAAGGGAGGGAGGGAGGGAGGGAGGGAGGGAGGAAGGAAGGAAGGAAGGAAGGAAGGAAGGAATGAAGGAAGGAAGGAACGAAGGAAGGAAGGAAGGAAGGGAGGGAGGGAGGGAGGGAGGGAAAGAGAGGGAAGGAAGGAAGGAAGGAAGGGAGGGAGGGAGGAAGGTAAGAAGGAAGGAAGGAAGGAAGGAAGGAAGGAAGGAAGGAAGGAAGGAAGGAAGGAAGGAAGGAAGGAAGGGGAAAAGGGAGGGAGGAAGGTAAGGAGGAAAGGAGGAAGGAAGGGAGGGGAGGGGGGAAGGGAGGGGGAAAGGAAAGAAGAAAGGAAGGAAGTTTAGACCAGCCAGGCAGTAATCTAGCTGCTCAGGAGGCTGGGGTCTTAGAACCCCTGTTTGAAGCTAGTTCAGACAGATATGACCAAGATAATTTGATTTCCATTTAACGAGCAAAACACCAGAAGCAGAGATGTGGTTCTAACTCAGACCAACTACCAATCTAAACCAAAAAGCTAAGCAAGAGCACAAGGCCCTGAGTTCAAACTCCAGTACCAGCATACATACACAAAAAGCATAGTTTAGCCCAATCTCTTTACCTTGTCTTTTACATTTTTCAAATATAGACTACCTACAATTTTAATAATAGTAAAAAAAAAACCCACTTAAGCACAAACCCAAACCATAAAAACAAAAGTTAATCTGGCCATGAAAGAAGAACCTGAATCCATGTGTCTCGTCCTCTCAGTCTCTGGAGGAAAAAGCTCTTCTGAACAGTAAATGATGGCCTCACTGAGAAGAAATGACAGCGGTTTGTGTTACAATTTCCCACCCTCCCAGGGAAATGAAGTTTTCACACAAGTCTTGTAATTGCCAATTTGTAAACAGCATCAATATAAACTCTGATTCCCATCACCTGTTAATCAGGTTGGGTTTGGATAACCAAGTTAGGTTTCTTGCTGTGTTTTCTGCAAGAAGTCTTCTATTCAGCTACCCACCGCCTTCCCACCCCCACCCCCATTTCTGCTCTGCGTCTGTTTGTGTCTTCCTGGTTTTCAATTTCTTAATGATGTTTTAACGAGATGCCAGTTACACATGCAAATTGGAAAGAGGCGACATTGAGAGATTGCTACCTGGTGGTAAATTTATTAAAATCAAGGCTGTTTTAATAAGTTTCTTGCATATGCATCCGCCTCCATGTCTGTAATATTAGTTCGAGAGGGATTTTTTTAACCTTCTTATTAAAACAAGGGTGTTAAAGAAGTATGACGCAAAGTTATAGAAAGGAATCTAATTGTCTCTTTAGTGTTAGCCTTATTCCCAAAAATAGATGTACAGAAATAGACTACTTGGTTGGACCTTATCCAGCTTGATTTTTTTTTCCTTGCAACCAAATCCTTCAAATCCTTCATCATCACCGGCTGCCATCATCCTCTTTGAAGCTATATCTACCAAGTGTCTACCTCAAGATCTCACAGCTAGACTACGAAGGAAAGAGATTGCAAATTCAAATTACTCACGTCTCAGTCTTCTGCTCTATTCCTGCCCCTTCCCCAAACTTTACTTTGTTTTCCATTTCCCTCCTTTCCTTTCCTCTTTCCCTTTCCTTTGTTGCTCCCACGTCTGCCTTCTGTCTTCCTTTTAGCTCCTGCCTACATTTTACCTTTGTCCTCAGCAGATTGCCTTCCTCTTCTCATTCTCATTCCTCCTGATCTACCTTCTTTTCTTCTTGGTCAACATTGCCATTTCTCATCCCAGGAACCCTTGTTTATGGCCATCAGTTCAACTACTATTCTCAGTTGGCAGTTTCTATATCATTTCTTCTGAGCTCTGAATGCTACATACCCACCCGTTCACCAGCCAACTCCAACAAAGGACCATGCTTCAAATCCTCACAAGCCCCAGAGTAAGATCACATCTCTACCTGGATTTACCACCTAAATGAAAGACAGAAGCCACAAACCCAAGCTTTCCCCATCCCTGATGTTTGCTAACCCCAGAAGGAAGCCCAGCAGGATAGTCTTCTGGAATGTTCTTCACCCCTTACCCACCTTTGACCTAGAGCACACGAGTCTCAGGAAGGTACGGCATTTATCAGTGCAGGATACAGAGAGGACTTCCTGACTCCAAGGTTCATGGTTGGGAAGCACACTTGATGAGCTGTAACCTACGTCCTCTTCCAGTCTCAGCTTTAATGGTAATAAAGGTGACAACCTTTTTTCTATGCAACTCACCCTTAGCTTTCTTTCCCAATTGGTTCAAAGCTTGGCAGGAAGTAGGTGCTATTTATTGAGTCTACTCAATCCCCCACCAGCAAACCAGAAGTCACCATAGATTTTTTCTTTCTCGTCTCCTCTCAGACACTGAGACAAACTTGGAAATAGTCTTGAGTCTTCTCTCCATCTCAGTTGTGAATTCCAGGTCTGGGCTTCTGAACTCTCACCTGCACAAGACAACCTCCCTTCCTCTGTCTCTTGCTTCTCCCTTCTCCCATTTCCCCCTCCTTTTGGTACAGGTCATGTCAGAATAGAGCTTCAGGAAGACCAGGAAGAGCTGCTTAGTTTTTAACTCTTAATGGTGGCTGATAAGATCTTTGAGGACTGAAGGACAGAATGTGTTTGGAGTTATACAGAAAGGATAAAGTCCTTTGCTTAAAACAGTCATGTGTGAACTCACAAAGAACAGCAACTCTAGCTCCTGGAGCTAGATTAAAACTGTGCCAAAGAAAAGTTCCATTTGAACAAGCACTGCACTTGGAGTTGGCCCTCAGGTTTGGCTGGCTTAATCTTGGAAAAGCCACTTTTCTTCTAGGAACCTGTGTCTTCCTCTGCAGAATGGAATTACATTACTTACCTGACAAGGTCATGACAAGGTCAATATCTTTTACACCGTGCTGTGAAAAACATTTGATAACCTAATTGTATCCAATGGTAGGTGGAGTGTTTTGGGGGTCTTTTAAACCAATGCTCATTTCTCATTAATGTATGAGATTCCAAAATTCTCAACTTGAACATCAAAACTTATGTTCATGAAGAACTTACTTTACTTTTTGGGAAAATAATATCCTTAATTTGAATCATGGGAGAGGCAGTAAGAGAATCAATTGTTATATGAAAATTGCCTTTAAACTGCTGTAGCTTTGTTCTCCATCAGGAATTTATAATGATGCAATTCGATTCTGTTTGCAGACTTGATTTGGTACAGCTCTATGTTCGGGCTGCATATATTTGATTTTTATGGTATTTTTTTAATGTTTGCAAACAGCATTCTTTAACCTGCACTGTCTCTCAGTTTAAATGCCAGCTGTTAAATACCCAAAATGGCCAATCAATTTTTTTTCCCGTACATACGGTCAATGCCTGGTTTTGTGTGACTACCGAGAACAACCAGAGAGAAATGAAAGAAACATACAAAATATGATCTGGGAGCAGGACTGGACTTAAAGAACATCCCCAGGACAACCTCACGTTTAATGGATGAGAAACTGAAACTCAGAGATGGAAAAAGACTTGCTCAAGATTGCACCACTGAGGAAAGAGGTAGATCTGGATGAAAACCCAGGGACTCCTGCCTCCCCTTCTGTGCTATATCTCCCTTGCTTCCTCAGAGATGTGATCCAGTGTTTGGTATGGCTCAAAAAGACCACTGCATGCATCATCAACTTACAAGTAGAAGTGGGAAGAAAGCCCAGAACATGTAACCACTATATTGGTGGGACCAGGAGCTCACCAAGGAATGCCTTTGCTTTATTTTGAGAGAATTTACAGGCCATGGACATTCTTACATTTGAGTATAGAAACATGATCTATCCAAAAGAGAAATGGGAAGTCAATCTTTCCTTATTTTAAAATTTATCATCCTTAAGTAGTTGTACAAAGGAAATGCCATTCAACAAAGCAGTTTATGTATACAATGCATCTTGATCTGTATCTGTACCATTGGAATATTTTTAACTGGGTTTTACCATCCTTGCACTGATACCCATTGTATTTTGGATTTGGACTCAGCTCCAGGAGCTGGAGAATGTAGCTTCATGTCTATGAGCCTTGAGTCCTTTGCCCTTAAAAGAAGGAGAACGAGGCTTTCAGAAGATAGTTCTGAGAATTTAAAATTGCCTCCTTTCGTAACTGGGTCAGAGAATAAGGATTCAATAAATATCAGCCACCATTTGTGGCTTCCCCATTTATGAAGTCCAAGTAAGAAAACATCTTGCACTGGCAAGGGATGATGCTACAAAGCAGGTGACAGGTGCCACATTTCATAGAAGAGAAACTGAAGCTCAGAGATGGAAAATGACTTCCTCAAGAAGTTTGCTTCCAGCAAGTACTGGTGCTAACAGTGGACCACGACACTCAGAGCCATCAACACGTTCTCCCCTGCCCCATTCTTGCCCTTAAACAGTTTTAATTCCTTTTATTGGTCAACTTTTTCCATGAGAATACATCTTTAATTTAATCACGTAAATCAATGGGGAAAATCTAATTCGCTTTAGAGAAATTTGCCTCAAGGCTAGCCTTATGGGAATTAATTCGTTACTTAAAGTGTACCCGCAGCAAGTGGCGTGTGTCTTTATCATAGTTACAATGGGATATAAATTAATCTCTGGCCCATTTTAGAAAATAGGGAGTTGATTATACAAATGGTGGGTCTAGTGATCTGTCACTTTTAAATATCTCAGACACTAATTTTAATACTCACTTTTAGCTTTCAAGTATTCTAGATGCCATTTGCTTTCTTTGAATATTTAACTTGTCTGACTCTCACTATATTCGTTCCAAATAGTTATTTTAACACTGTTCCTTTTTTTCTGGGTTTTCTGATACTCGTTCCAGGGTGTGTTTGCTGATGGTTTGTGGATGCACCCTTTCTTTCTAACAAAAGCACCCCTCTGGCCATCCTTGGGCGCTTCACTTTTCTACATGAGCATCAGTGCCAATGAAGTGACGACAGCTTTTTTTGCAGGAAAGCCACCGCCTGTTAAGCCTATGGATTTATCAGATCATGATGATGCAAAGGTTAGAGTAGATCACACACACTGCTCTTATACCTAAGAATGACAGACAGGCAGGTAAATGAGTCATTCCTTCCATAAGCCTCTAGTGAGGACCTTCTGTGTACCCATCAGTCTAAAAGTAGAGAAACAAGGACCACTCTGGCTGCAGACCTCCCCCCAGACCCTTATCCCTCACTCAGAATGAAGAAAGCCTTCTTGAAGGAACTGGACTTTAAAGACCAAGAAGGAGTTAGCCAACCAGAAGACAGGATAAGTCTTGATTCATTAAGTAAATGCAATATATCGATTCCACACCACCTATTATGCACATGACCCAAAGGGACCCAAGAAAAACAAACCAGGCATTTCTGCTGATGATCAGTATATGTTTTCATCAGGAAAATGGAGACAAAGGGTATGGGAATTAGGGTCGTCGACCACAAAGGAGAGGCTGGTTGAATGGAGATGGAGAAAGCAACAGGCTGGAGGGTCTGAGGAACAGTTGCTCAAGATTTTCAGTCCCAAGTACTGTAACCATCGGAGAAGCCAGAATTTACAGAGAGGTCTAGGGAAGCCACCAAGTTCAATTACCAAAGCTCAGCGAGAGTCCAAAGCCAGAACTCAAAGAGCAGAGTGTAGAGTCTTTCCCTGTGCCTTCCATGAGACTATGGCTTCTACTTTACTTCCTCCAAAACTCCTGAGAGTTCTCAACTCCAACCTGGAGCCTTACAGAGAAAAGAATTCTTGGGAAGCAAGTCCTCAGAAGTGGACTGTTAAGTTCTACGAAATAGAAGTAGGATGCTGCTGCTGTTAAGTTCTACAAAATAGAAGTAGGATGCCGCTGACACAGAGCCAATCCCACACACTACTGAGCAGTGTTGTGAGAACACAGAGTTGGGGTGTGGAGGTGTTAGTCTACCCTGGGGTTGGGAGGTGGGTGGGTGGGCAGATTTCTCTTAGGAGGTCTCACCTAAGCCAGCCGCTTCTTTTGTCTGTCCAGGAGCCTCTGTTAGAAGGCTGTGACCCCTCCTCCCCTCTCTCGTGCTCATCCTCCAATAGAGGTGGCCTTTCTTCTTTCTACTACAATTCAAGGAAAGATCTATCCAAGTCTTTCCAATCGCCCAGGGAAAGGTTTATAGCTCTAGGGACAAAGGGTGAACACAGCTTAAAGAAATATTCTGACCTCAGAAGTCATAAATAAAAGCTCTGCACCAAGGCAGTGAGGTACAATTCAACCAGTGAAGATTTCATTGTCGGGCACACACTAGAGCTAAGGAACACTTTGGGGCTCCGAGCTGACCTGGCTCAGGGCTCCCCACCTTTCCCAGCACCACAGCAAATGGATGAAAAATTGTATCATTAAACTCGTTGATGCTCTCCTGTCTAATTGAACCTGTGAAATTTCCTAAGGTTCTCCGGCCTCCAAAAATTCAATTTTCCATGTAATGCATGGTGACGTGTCAATAAATCATGCTGTAAAATAAATGCACAGATTCTTTTGTGCGGGAGCGAGTGAGGAATAAACCTTTCGTAATTGATAAATAATGTCATTGGAATCAATAGCTGGCAGAGGAGTTGGAGGAGTAAGCCTGAATCATGTATGAGGGCTCCGGGGTGATCAATGCCTTTGAAACAGCCAAGAGCTTGGAGCCAAGTGTATAAATTACTGCTGTTATATTATAGCAGGGCCCAAAGTTTAAAAGATGGGCACATTGCTGAGGGCCAGTAAGATGGGAAGATGGGTTCTGGGGTCCAGGTACACTGTGTTTGCTTGAAGGCCCTCTTCGGAAGGCTGTGGGGACCTCATGGAAGAGAAGCAATGGAAAGAGGGGAAAGATTATGAAGTCTGGGACCTGGGATGGAGACAGAATGATTCCAGCACTGACCAGCATGGGTTGGCAACAAAAGAGTTCTTTATTATGGAAGTCACAGATGCTGCTTAGAAAAATGGCCTCATCTGGGTGCCGGTGGAGCACACCTAGAATCCAAGCTCCTTAGGAGGCTGAGATCTGAGGATCACAGTTCAAAGCCAGCCCTGGCAAGAACGTCCCTGAGACTTATCTCTAATTAACCATAGGGAGAAAAGAAAACAGAAGTGGCTCAATGGTAGAACACTAACCTTGAGCACAAAAACTTGACAGCACCACAGACCTGAGTTCAAACCCCAAGACAGGCACCGAAAAGAAAAAGAAAAATGGCCTTGTTATTCTCAGTACCCTCCACACAGAGGAGGATGGTGCTGATGTACAGGATGAAGGACCAGCTTGAAGTTCATTGCACTGAGTTGCAACTGGTGGTTACAGGTCATGTCAGACCAAGAGAAACACTGCTGGGAGGTGATCAGGAAGACTCATTTTAGCATCAGATTCCTCAGCCCTGCCCGCAGCCCTGTGTAACTCCAAGGAAATATCTGACCTTCCTGTGCTCCATCCTCCCTTGCAAACTGAATATAAGAGTGCCAACCTCACTGACCCAATACCTAAGCAAGTTGGAGCTATGGTGCTTTACTAATAATAGAAATATAATAATAATAATCTATCATTCTAGTACTATATTAGACACATTCTTTGAGTTATTTAATTCTCACAACTCCAGGAAGTAGGTACTGTTATCACCCACCCACCCCCATTTCATGGATGAGAAAATGAGGCTTGGGGAAGGCTGGTGCCTTGCCACAGCACGTTGCTCTAATGGATGGAGTCAAGAGTTTAGTATGAGGTGGTTCCAGTTTGAGGCTGTTGCTTCCCTATAAAAAGGTAGAGCAACAACGGCTCCTGTCCCAGAGCCACCTCATCCTGAGGAGGGCTGTGCATAGTAGACACTCTTCCCAGCATCCTGTTTGATAGAGCACGGGCATCCTGGTGGAGCGGAAAGAGCAGATGACTCAGAGTTGGGCAGTAGTGGTCACCGTTCTCAGCTCTACTACAAGCAACTTGGAGGCCACTATACAGCTTTCTGAGACACTATAGTTACCATATTTCCCCCGGGGAATATGGTAACATCTATTCCTCATGGCAATCTCCACAGCATGATGCAAAGAGCAGAGGCTGGTAGTCAAAGCTTTGTTGCGAGCCTGGGTAAAAATCCTGGCTCTACACCACCAAGCTTTGGGCAAGAAGACTTTGCCTGATGTCTCCTCATCCCTAAGATGAGAAGCAGGGCACCAGCCTCAAACTAAACTAAGACTGGATGAGAGAGCCCAATCTCCTCCCGGCCAGTATTTGCAATCAAATGGGTCCTTGACAATTAAGAGGTTCCTCTATCCCCCTTTCATTTCCAGATAAATTCAGAAAGAATCCTAGTGCAGTTGCTGCACACCTCCAAGGGGAGCTATGTGTGGGTACAGGTGCACCATTGGATACATTAGCCCAAAGAAGTCTGCAGCAAACAATTAGTCAACTCTGGGCATTCACTCTAAAGTTCTTGCCTGGAAAGATCTTCCTTGGCCCTATGCTATGTGCTGTCGGGGCTCCTGTGCCTCCAGCATGGCACCTACTCCACTGTCTATAAGGAATCAGCATGCTTTCCTATCAGAGGACCAGTTTCTTAAGAAGAGGTATCTTGTGAATCTTAGGTTGAGTAGGTTCCCCAAGAAGCAAATTTTTTGAGTGCAGGGGAGTAATCCCAGGAAGAATCCATAGGGAGACAAGGAGATGGTACAGGGGGAGAAAGACAAAAAGAGTAGGGATATCAATGAGCAAGTCTCTACTATGAGCTACTAGGGCTCAATCTCTTGGGTACCTCTGGAGATGAAAGCAGACATGTCCCAGAGGGGCTCCATGTGTTAAACAAGGAAGCTAGAATTAAGCAAGGAAGCTAGAATAGCTCTACATCTACTCTAGTCAGTGATTGGCTCCCAGCATTGCCAACCCATGGCACACACACATGGGTAAATGCTCAAGCTGCCAGAAGTAACTCTTTTGTAGATCATCATATCTGTGATGTGTCCACAGCTCATGAAACATCACTATACTTCATCTCCTTTTGCTTATCTCTAAATCCCAAAGCCCTCCTCCAAGTGCTTGACCTGAGGCATACTTAGTAAAGTGAAATGAATGAGTGAATGAATGAAGGAATGAATGAGAAGAGGTACTCTGGTGAGAGCTGTTGCCTACCAACAAATGGAGAATTCTGAAACTTCTGCTTAGGAGCCGTGAGTATCCTGGCAGTACCTAAGAAGGGTGGATGCTTTCCTCTGTCTGGATGGACCACTACTGGAAAAGCATCCTGAATCTGAGGAACTATGTAGGTTCTAACTCCCAGTGTGAAGTCACTGAACAAGAATTCTTTCTTCCCTGGTGGACTGTTAGAAAAGGGGAAAGTGGGTCTGGGAGGAGCTCTGCCTTTCTAACAGAACCTTGAATACCACAGGTATCCTGCAAAATGTCTGTAAAATTGAGTTGGATCGGTGGAAGGTAAAAAGAAATGGATGTCAATTCAATAATGGAATGACTTTTCTAGGCCTTTGTGCCAAAATGGACTTATGCATTTGTTCATTTGTTTTGCAAACATTTGTTTAGAACTCCAAATGCTAGGCTCAGCTAGATGATGAAGACATTGGAATGAAGGAAACAAAGTCATTGACCTTAAAGTCAAGTGGAGAGTGGATACATCAAGTAGTAATTAAAGAACTACACTGTAGGTCCTATAACAAGGGATCCAAGAAGAGCTTGACATTATTCATCCTTCCATTTATTCTTTTCTCTTCTAGACCAGGTTCTAGGGGGAAAAAATAGACATCTCCTGTACTCTGGCTCTGATCAGCCTCGCACTACCACATCTGACAACTGGTCAACCTCTACTTAACCCCCAAATCCCAATGCAGGTATCTCAGCCTCCAGAAGTCCTCCTTGACCTTAGGACTGGATCAAATGTCACCCTCTTTTATTTATTTTTATTTTTTGACAGTCCTAGGGCTTGGTCTCAGGGCCTGGGCACCGTTCCTGAGCCTCTTTGTGCTCAAGACTAGTCTTCTACTACTTGAGCCATAGCTCCACTTCCAGCTTTCTTGAGTCATTTATTGGAGGTAAATATCTCACAGGGACTTTTCTTCCCAGGCTGCCTTCAAATTGCAGTCCTCAGATCTCTACCTCCTGAGTAGCTAGTACTGGTGTGAGCCATCAGTACCCAGCTGCAAATGACCCTTTTTGTGTTCACTAATTCTCAGTGAACTAGAAATAAAGACCCTTATGGAGACTAGCACTTGTGCTGCTAATCAAAAACCTGTTACCCAAGAGTCTCTCAGCACCCTTGTCAACAACTATGGGAAATGTTCCCATTCTTCATCTCTCCTACCTTATCACAAGAGGTAAAAAGAAACCTCACCAGATGCTGTGTAGTGTCACAATGTCTCCAGGTAAACATTAGCCACTCATCTATATCTTACATGGGACAATCTCCTTAAACCATAAGGAGGAAATTTCTGAAAATACCACCCCAATGACCCAGGAAACTACCAGACCTCAGACAATGCCAACAACCTGATTAATTGCCTGCTCTTTTCTCTGACAGTGACATCATTTCTCACAATCAAGGTTTTTCCCCTGCTCCATACCTATTTTCCCTTTCAACTGAAATTTTTACCTGAAAGTTCACAACCTATGTCTTAGTCATTATTTCTACCATCACTGGGACAGAGGCTCCCTGGTATCCTCAACACCCATCCCCCTGCATTGTTCCTTTTCTACACCTCTATCTAGTTAGAATTAGACTATGGGTAACATAGCAGAGGCTTGGAAAATATAGATATTTATGCTTTTCTTACCTACACACAGCCAAAAGGCAGCCATTTAAGGTAGGGTACACACGGCCCCATCTTCTAGACCTAAGTGTCTTACAAGATGTCTCTCAGCTGATCCCAGATTGTGGCCTTCATTTTCAAGGTCTCTGACAAAGACTTCCAAGACCTTCAAAGGCATTCATCAAACCTGCTCATGGTCTTCCTGGACACACAGCTAAGCTTTATTTCCCAGACCCCCTGACAGTTAATGCTGCCAACTGTCCTGGTTCCAACCAAAAGATGGACAGAATGTCCCTGCCAAGTCTGGTACCCACAGCATCCTATGATAGACATACCTTTGCTTTTCCCATCTATCTATGGAACCAAAAGGACCCTAAGAACCTGGTGGAGTAGCCTCTTTCTGAGTCAATACCAAGCCAGACTCGCTAACATGGCCTGCTACCTGGCTTCATTGTGCTGAGTTGTTTATAACAGTGTCTTTCAGATCTTCCTTGAAAGGGAGTTCTTCCAGCAATTGTTGGAGTCTGTCTGAACACAATTCTTGACCGTCCTCTTCAAAGGCCACTTCTTTCTGCAGAGGGCTAGCTCACCCCAGGCCATGCCTCTCCTGATACAGAGGTAGCGAGGGTATGACTGATCCCTTTCATGATCCTGTCCTCTGTCTCCCTTAGCATTGGCCTTCTGGGGAACTCAGACCTGGTCTAAGAGAGCTATTGTGGCTCCAAACATTCCATAAGTGTACAAAGTCATCACCTTATGTAGGCTTTCTAGAAGTTTCATTAGCCATCACTGAGTTATATTAGCCATACCAAACCACAACAAAGCCTAAGAGGTTATTTCTTTCATCTGGACAGCTTTATGTCCTACAAATAACCATGTAAGAGGAGGGAATAAGAGGTATCAGTGGCAACAAGCAATCTCTTATCAGATAACGCAGCCACTACTAAAAGATCTCATTTTTCAAGCTCCTACCCAGTATTCAGACTTTGTAGTAAATAGTTTACATGGATTACTGCATTTAAACTTTATGGTCAACAGGGGTTGTCACTTTTGCTTTGGTTTTACAAATGAAAACCCTGAAGCATAAAAGCCTAAGGTTAGGTAGCAAATCCACAGCATTGATTGTGACTTGGATATTTTTTTTTTGTCAGTCATGGGGCTTGAACTCAGGGCCTGGGTGCTATCTCTGAGCTTTCTTGCTCAAAGCTAGTACTCTACCACTTCAAGCCACAGCACCACTTCTGGTTTCCCAGTGGTTAACTGGACATAAGAATCTTATAAGCTTTCCTGCCCAGGCTGGTTTTGAATATGATCCTCAGATCTTAGACTCCTGAGTAAGTGGGATTATCAGCATAAACCACTAGTGCCCAGCTTAACTTGGATATTTCTAACTTTGAATCTTCACATGTTTTGCTTTTGTTTTTGAGGCTGAGTCTCACTGAATAGCCCAAGCTGGACTGGGTCTTGTGATCATCCTTCCTCCACCTCCCCAGTGCTGCGATTATAGGCATGTACTTCCACAGTCAACTTTGAAGCTTCTCACTCTTCACCACCGAGTGCAGAAAACTCTTGGCAGGATTTGGAATTAATTGAGAGCAGGAAGCATGCACTTGTGGGTGGCCCCTAGCAATAGCTCAGTAAACATTTCCTCTTTAACATAGTTAAAAAGGGGGAGGGAGAAATCAAGAATGGCCCTTAGATGGGGGCATGGAGAAACTCCTATAACCATCCGAGAGGAAGAAGAGGTTGGGAGAATACGACTCAGTTATACCTGATTTATATCAGCCTGTGGAACATCCAAGGGGAGGTATCCAATTGGCATATGGATCTACATATCCAAACTGTTGGGAGAGGTACAGCCCAGAGCCGCGAGCAGGAGCCTTCTGCATATGGCAGCAGTCCAGCTGTGAGCCTGGCCAAATTCACTCAGTGACTGGAAAACCCTTAGCATGTCCAAACACCTGAGCAGTTTCCAACTAACAACATCATTTCTGTTTTGCATTCCCCCTCCTGGGTTAATTTCCCTACTTGCTCTTTCTGCCCATTTTGAAAGATGATTGCTTTTCTGGGCAAAGAGCCCATTTTTTGTGTGAGTATAATTTTTAAGGTCTTGTACCATCCCAAATACTTACTGAATATAGATGATATATAAAATATATGTGCCCAATACATTGCTATACACACACCCATCTGCTTCGATATACATACAACCTAGAATGGCCCTAAAAAATTTGGACACTTATCTGAAGGACAGAAATTCTGTGGGTGCTGTAGTAACTGACCGTTGTCATAAAAACACCAATAAGAGACAGCAGAAGTATGTTTGACTGGGAGAATGATTCTTGTCTCCTTTTCATTATTCTTAATAAAAGGAGATGGTGCCGAAAGATTGTGTTTCCTGGGTTATTTTCCCCAAGAGATCTTTTATAAAACACGGAATACATAACAGACCATGTTGCCGGCAAATGCTTCATTAAGGGAATATAGTTAGAAAGAAATAGTAACCAAACTGAACAGTTATTTTCTTTCGTTTTCCCCCCTCTTGTAAAATGGAGAAATTGGATATGATATGGATTTAGTAACAGCCCTCAAACAATATTGTAAGCACACGAAGCTGCGTCCTGAGACCAAGGTGTCTAAATGCTGAGCAAAAGCAGCAGCATTAGGAAGCACCTTACAAGCTCCCAATAAACTTCTTTCCTTTGAGTGGTCTGATCCTACCAGGTGGCTTTGAGTTTCCTGTCTCTGCCCTCTTTGCTCTGGGTTTCTTCCACACAAGGTCCAGTTCTGTTACCATGGGAACTTCAGATGCCAAACTTCCATTTCCAACTCACACTACAGAGATGGAGGCCTATGTAGCCAGGAATGGCCTGGTCCTTTGACATCGCCCTCCCCTCCCCAGGCTCTTCATCTGCCTCATACCTCATGCTCCTCCTGTCCCTTCAGGATTCCTGTCTTGGTGACTGGAGTCACTGTCCACCCAATTACACAGATCAGCAACCCCCCAGATCATATTGATTGCTGGACCCCACAGCCAACCACCCCCATGTCCTAGAGAGTCAAGCCCCAAATGTATTCAATGTGCCCTTTTTACTTCTGCCCCATTGCCACCACTCTGATCCAGGCCTCACCATCATCATCATGTCCCTGGGGTCAACTCCTCAAGGTTACTTTCAGGGGTACAGACTCTGGAAAGACTATGCCCAGATAGGTAGCACTCTCCGAGTCATGTTTCTAGAATGCTGTTGTTGATCTTCTAGGATCACCCAGTCCAGTTCCACAGGAACCTCTACCTCTCCACATTGCTCATGAAGCTGCTTTCTGTGTTCTCCTTCCAGTCATATTAACTGTTCCTCGCCCCTACATGTCCTGTGTCCTTCTAGATTCCTGTCCTTCAAACTTGCTGTTCTTCTGGTTACTTGGGTTCCCATTGCCAACTCCTCTTCTCTACCTTCAGGCTGAAGTGTGGTCCACCTCTTACAAGAAGCCTTTTCTTATAGTTTTGCTTTTGGTTTTGTGGCAGTCATAGGGCTTGAACTCAGGGCCTGGGTGCTGTCCTTGGACTTTTGTGCTCAAGGCTAGTGTTCTACCACTTTCAGCCACGGTACCACTTCTAGTTTTTAGATAGTTATTTGGAGATAAGACTCTCATGGACTTTGCTGTCCTACTTGGCTTCAAACTGCGATCCTCAGATCTCAGCCTCCTAAGTAGCTGGCACCCAGTTTATAGGAAGCCTTCTAAGCCTTCCTATATTCCCAGGTGGGGGTCCTATGCCCCATCATGACAATTCCCATTCTGTAAAGTCATTTTCTACTGTTCACATGTTTCCTCTACCAGCCTATGAGCCCCTCGAAGGCAAAAACTGTGTGATGTTGATGCCTTTCTCTAAAGAAAGCAATACAATTACTGCTGCAGGTGAAGATTTCAGCTGCTAAATGGCTGTAAGTGATTAATGGACCAAGATCATGATCCAAGATCAAGCCAAGCACGAGTGGCTCATACCTGTAATCCTAGCTACTCAGAAGGCTGAGATCTGAGGATCATGCTTCAAAGCCCAGGCAGGAAAATCTTTGAGACTCTTATCTCCAACTAACCACCAACTAACAAAAGTGGTACTGTGGCCCAAAGTGGCAGAGTGCTAGCCTTGAGAGAAAAAACTCAGGAACTGCGCCCAGGCCTTGAGTTCAAGGCCCACAACTGACCAAAACAAAAAAAAAAAGATCCAGCTTCAGCCTACTGTGTCTATATGGAAACAACTTGGAATTCCAAAACAACACAAAAGCACAGCCTACTGAGAGAAAGAAACCATAAAACAATCAGTGCTTCCCAACCACAGCAGATTGGCTCAGAGAGTTTCAGATGCTTGGTAACAGAAGTAAAAGTATCATCTTTCACATTAAAGAAGCCTGGGTCAGGCCAGAAGATACTTCCCCTGCATCCTTGATTACCTACAACTGAGAACCCCACAGTATGAGTTGAGACTATCTAGCCACGGAGTTTCCTGAGTGTGCCTCGAGCTTTGGTGCCACCCTCCCCGCCATGGCTCCATTGGGAATGAGGAAGGGGCTGAATAGAGGGGCTCCCCTCTCACCCCCATTCCAAATGGAGTCACTTCTTTTGGGTCTTAGCCATTATCTGATGTGTAATGTTTCATGCAACCAAAGCATTCTGCTTTAAAAGTCATTTCCAACCTCAGATCCACCAAAACACCTTCATTTTATATACAGCAAAACTGAGGCCCACAAAGGCATGGCTAGTCCAAGGACTTAAAACTCATTCCAACTTGAGGTAGGCTCTG